>NC_142205.1:64265000-64964492 GCF_049639895.1 Pseudopodoces humilis | reverse complement strand
CAGAGCTGAGCTGGCATCCTGCTGGCATTTTTTTCATGACTTCAGTTTGCCTGAGCTGCACCCTTTATCTACTTCTGCAAGGCTGTGCTGTTCTGTTCTACTGTCCTTATCAGTGTAAAGGGCTGCTCTGTTCTGCTGTCCTTATCATCATAACCCAGAGCCTTCTCCAGTTCAGTGCAGGCAGGTAATAAATGGTGCAAGCAGCAGATCCAGCAGACACATCAATGAAACCCATTTTGAAATGTTTTCAGTGCCACAGCAAAGAGATCAGTTGACCTAGACAAAAAATTAAAGAAATTAAATAAATAAGGAAACAAACAAACAAGACAGGGAGAAGGAAGAAAAACTGAGAAAATTTGTGTTTTTATAAAATCAAGGAATATGGAATTAAAAAAAGGGACTGTTCAAGAAACTCAGAATGGGGAAGATTCTTGTCCATGCTACTGTACTCAGTGATACTGAAAATTCAGCATTCCTGATGTAAATATGAGATTATTACGCTGAAGTAGTGCTTTAGAGGAGAAACTAATCTGGAAGAAAGAACCCAAGACTGAATTCCTACAAATCATTTTTTTTATTATGGATGTGCTTTATCAGTTTAACCAGGGAATTATGCAATCAGGATAAAAACACAGAAAATGTAAAATTATCTATAAAGACAAAAAGGAAGCTAAGCAGTCATACTAGAAAAGGCTTTGAAATTATTAACATAATATTGGGCCATATCCCTGCACTTGTAATTAGTTGAGTGACATCATGCTTCACTGTAATGGTGGTGGGGGTAGGGTAAGAAAGATTTGTTTATATTTTTATTTAACCAGATGGGATTATCCATTAATCCAATTCTTATGATAATTATGGGTTGGTTTGAGACATTGCATGTTCTCGTGTTTTGCCTGTTGTAACAGGCAAGACTTTTGTGATTTTGTAGGACTTTTGTTATGCTTAGAGTAACTCCCCTCCATTTTCTGCAAAACTGCAACTAAATTCCTGTAGATGAACCTGAATAATTTATGTGTGCAATTGTTTATACCATCAGATACTTACAGATAATTGACATTGCATTCTGTGACATAGCAGTTTTTCTAACTTATCTACATATTTATCTTACCTACCTAGAAGAGAGTTAAGATCCCTTACACAATAGTTTCCTAGGGCTTGATTTTTGAATCTTTCAATCCACTGGAATACTGTAATTAATTCTTTCAAATACTAAAATTATCATGTAATAGTTCACTCAGTTCTTGTACACATTTCTGTTGTGCTCATTTCTTTTCAGAGCTGAAGTTGCAATAGGTTTCATGCTGGTACTCCCTGCATATTCAGGTTGTCTTTGTAGTGCTGAATTCTCTTGAAATCAAGCCTAAATATTTGATTATTATTTCTTCTACTTTAAATATTTCTTTACCTGAGTAGATACAGTGAATGACAATTTAAAAATGTGCCCTCTGTGGTGGTGCACCATTCATGCTACCCTTTTTTTATACCTTTAAGCTATCACTATTATCCACTGGCACTGCTGCTCTCTAATCGCTTACTGCCTCCTCCCATTTCCACAACTTCTCGGAAATCGTTTGTACTACTGCCTGGATTCATTAGAATATATAACTGGAATTGCTAATTTGTATAGATTCATAAAATATTATCTACCATTCTCCAAAGATGCTTTTCAAATGTGAAAAATGTATTTAAAGAAGACTGAATTGTCTTGTACCTCTCAAGTTTTCAGTGTAGCTTCTCCACAGCCAGACACAGTCTGAAACAGGAAGGAAGAGAACAACAAAAACATGCATAAAGAAATCTCTTCTGTAGAGTTTCTAATATCTATCCTAGTCTGAGTGCTTTGTCTCACTGTATTTCTTTTTGTGTCGAGGGCACAGCTGCTCTCAGAGTCTGTAGCCAACAGTGCAGTTGTCACCATGACATGCAGCAAGCAGAGAAAATGAGAAATCATTAGGTTAGTCTGGAAAAAAAAAAAGGTGAAAAAAGTGTGTAACACACACATTTTAAAAATCATCTTAAATCTGACAAAGAGGCAATCAAGTCTGGTAGGATGTTGATACAGTTCAATTCCACTGGGGATCTGAGTTGTTTTAAGCTGTGCATGTTGAAGCTTGTGAACGACAAACCACTGTATCAAAGAGGCGTACAAACAGGGTATTACAATAATCCAGACTTGATGTTATAAAAAACATGAATCAAGAGCTCAGCACCCTGTGGAGACAGTAAGCTTTAATCTTTACCCACTACTAAATTCCTGAAATGGTATTAGGTACTTACGACTCAAAGTCTTATCACGTGTACTGAGCTGGAGACGGTAACTTTTCCGTTGACATTATTCAAGTTTCCACTCACTCTACTTCAATTAAATGATCCCCAAAGTTCCCTTTTTCTAATTGATTGGGATTTCTCAGGCTGTCATTCATAACTCATGCAAATTTCCAGCACTCAGATCAATGCAATTACTTTTTTCCTTTACCTTTCCAGCAGTAAGATATTTTTAAAATAGAACTGATGATAGTGTTCCAAGAATGACTTTGTCAAAACAGGGTAAAAGGCCTTTAAAGGAAAATTAATTCTCTTTTTTGTACCAAGATTATAACAGAAGAACCTTCAAGTTCCTCACTTTTTTAACTTATTCCATGATGCCGCCATAAGATCACTGACCTGGAGTGTTAAGTGACACAACATATTTGGGTCAATGAGGAGGAAATAGTTATAGACTTTAAAAGTATCTGTATTCTTCCCTGAAATTGTATCATCTGCTGCTGTGGAAATTGGAAATGGCATGATTTTTCATGTTGGATTACTAATATTGTTCAACAGAAAAAAAAAAAAATACATCCTGGAACATTTTATATTCTCTTTGAATATGCCATATTTATGAGAGTGATGCACAGGTTTTTATTGCCTAATTCCAGACATGAAAATTAATTATTTCCTGAGCATGAGCTAAAATGTAATTCCAATTTTATTTAAAAGGAGAATGTAACACACAATATAGCATAGAAAAGATGCAAAAAAACTTCAAAAAATTAAGTTAATAGATGGTAGAGGGAAACAATAGCAGACAGATAGAAAATGAAAAAGTGGTGGCAATGACGAGGAAAAGCAAATTGAAATTCTTATGTTCCTAGGATTTGTATAAGAGCATCACATCCCTGCTCTGGCCTAGAATTAAGGAGTTCCCTACATTTCTAAACATTGATAGTGTAGACATAGCTTCAGCAAGGTTAAACTTAAATTTCCAATTGAAAAACAATTTATAATAGACTTCTAATACAAAAAAGAGAACACATATTAGTTTTATGTTGTCTTATTATGTAAACCCTTTACAAGCTGGAAAAGAGTGGAAAGATTTTTTATTGGTTGGTTTTACTAATCTTAGGAGAAGGAGGTAATTTCCACATTATTTCAGGGTATTTTTTCAGTTTCACTTCTGTTTTAAAAACTAGAAGGAATAAATTTTCTAACTTTTTGCAATGCACACCAAATTATTAAGTTTGGAAATATTTTTTAGGTGCTGACCAGACAATGGAGAGATACAAGGCAATCAGATCACTTGGACATTAGAGCTGAATTATATTTTCCTTTTACACTATTTTTTCCTCAAAAATGCACTCTCAGAAGCGCTGGAATGAGAATTCAATGCTGAAACAGTAGTCCTGAGACACAGAAGTGTTTCAATGATTGCAATAAATGCCAGAGAAATGAACCAGCACATTCAAAAAACTGCCATAGATTGAAAATGGTATTTTTTCCTCACTTCCCTCATAAATGTCATAGGTTAGGGTATTCTCCTATGAGTTCTCTTTTCAGGAGCTTTTACTCACCATCTTCCACTCACCAGGCAAATGTCCTAGGCTCCACATTGCAGTTATTTTAATTTTTGGTATGCGACACAATCGCTATCTAAGTAGTTCATGCAAAGTCCCCTCTACCAGCGCATTTGTGATCAGCGTAAGGCGCAGTGGCGGGGATGTCACGGATGTGAGTTACTCACAGCCCGTGGTGAACAACTGGAATCAGTAATTTCTCTTTACAACAAGAAGCTATTAGATGAATGCTGTAACAGCTTCCATTTCTTTTCCTTTGTTCCTGACAGGCTGGGTGCTGGGTGCATCAGAATCCTTAGAGCATACAGATGAGCTGAAGCCTGGGGACCCACTGGGAGGTTTAGTGAGTGCTGAACACCCCTGAGGAAATAGAAGCAAATTTTCTTCCTGGGGAGAGGAGAAATTTAAGTTCATTTTGTCTCCTTGGCTCAGATTGTGAAGGAGAAATTAATTTCTGATGGAGGTATTTATAATGAGCATCCACACTTTTCGTGTTTCCTGAGTATATCCAAACAGTGTATTTAATATTCATAAATAACATGCTTTCAGTTTTTGTCATCTTACAATTGGGAGCACTGACATCAGAATTCAAACACTATATATTTAAATGCTGCTCAACCCCGTGAGAGGTATTTTTGCAATAATACTTGAGTTACATGGATTTAATTATTCTCCTGGAGAGCTGTCTTTAAAATTAAATAGTGTCTGTGCCTTGGAAATAAAAAAATAAAAAAAATTCTCTAAATAAATACACATTTATTCCATGTGGTTACTGCCTTTGCTGCATATCTGTCAAATAAATAAATACACAAACAATTTATTGAGTTAAGAAGGGTTATCCCTAAATAAGGAAAACGATTGTTAGAGTGTTATTTCCAACCAGATTATTATTGTACATTTATTCTTAACTGCCCTCTGTTGTAGGTTTCATTATGCTGCCAGCTAGAAATGACAGCCTGACAGCTCTGTTGTTTCTCTGGGTCAGTTTTATCTCAGTTGCTGAATACTCAAACCTCATTAACTTGTTGCCAGGCCTCCAGAACTTCACGGATTGATGTCTGCAAATATAACCCATTTAGTAACAAGTAGTTTTGCATTTAATTTATTTTTCTGATGGGTTTAAGGGAGAAAAAACCCACAACTGAACATTGGAAAAAGGGGCTGTTGGTCTGGGTACTTCAGTGAGTACGTACATGAGTAATATTTGAGTAATTTGTCACATATAACAGGTTTTGCTCTACTAAAGGAACTGAATACATTTTCAAGTCACCCAAGAATTTTGGCCTATATCTAATCTACTCCATTTTTTGTTGTTTTACTGTAGAGCTGCTGGATTATTAGAACATCTTCTGTTACTAAACCAGCCTCACATACGTATCAGTAAAAAGAATCCAACCTGGCAACACGTGTTCTGCAGTGGAGTGAGAGCCTGTGCCCAAATAAGTCTGTGTTTATGCTCAAGGGGATCCTGATTATTATTCTATACTCTTTTGCAACTGCTCCTAAAAGTCAATTCAGAGTAAAATTTTTATATAGCAATCAAAAGTAATTGAAATTGAAAATGTATCCATGGCTGGCAAAGAAGGAATGTGGCTGTGCTTCGTGTGCTTTACTACATCAGCAGAAGGAAGAAGTGACAAACCTCCAATAAAAGCTCTAAGGTGAGGCATCCCAAGAGATTTAGCAAGAATATTCACGCAGCACAAAATAATCATTGAGATGACTCCTTCCCTTTCTCGGTGGATGTATTTATCTCTCCAGTGTCTATTGCACAGCATATAAAGCAGCAAACACTGAAGACATCTTCCCTTTGAATAGCATCTGCAATTAAAGCAATTACTTAAAAAGAAAATAAGTTTTAATTTTGAGGCCTGAGTATAGGCTAAGCACTTCTTAAATTTTAGTTGTCATTTTGAATACAAAATAATTTGATGATGTGTAAAATTCATAGGTGTTTTTCTCTATTAGCATCATATTACCTGGTGAAAGCAGGGCCATGAATGACATTAATACTAGCCAGCATCAGAAGATTTCTTTTGGTTCATTTAATATATAGAAGATATATTAATTTAAAAATTAAAAAAGAGAGAAAGTCTTTATACTGAAACTCTTAAACTTGTGTTTCAACCATTTTTAAAACTATGGACTAGGACTCTTCTCCCTAAGTCACAAAAGCTACAAGGAGAATGACAGGTAAGACTAGTTAGGAAGAAATTTTTGGGAGGTGGGAGCTAAGTGTGTGTCCTTACCTGTAGCTTCTTTCCCGATCAGGATCGAGGAATCTTGGCAGGACAATTAAAGAAAGCTCCAACCTTTTACTGCTGAACTGTGTGTGTCAGTGGCTATGGACAGCACACCAGCTGTCAAGGCTGTAAATCTAGCACTTCTCATGTTGTAAAGGGAACAACCACATATTCACATTTTGTTTGATGGATGCAAAAAGTCTCAAAGCTTTCCACTAAACAAATCAAGGTGCTCTTGTGCTGTGGTACGTAAGTGGTTTAGGCAAGTAACCCTAAACCTTTTCATGGCATCCAAAAAATTCCAAAAGGGGTAAATAAGTCTGTGGTCTCAGAAATTCAGGTTTCTGCTCTGCTTGAAACAAATTAAAACCACTGAAGATAGCATAGATACTGCACTAAAGGAGAAGTTACAGTGCTGAGCAGCCCTGACTGCCCTGGGCTGCTTGATGCATGTACAGCAGCACAGCCTTTATTTCTGTTTTCCATTATCTTTTGACCTTCTGAATGAAATGGAGTTTTGATAGTGAGAAATCTTTATCTTTGACCTAATCCTGCTTCATGCCATTAGAGTAGAGCTAGCACCAAATAGTGTAAACACACAGAAGGGTCAGAGCTCCCCAGCTTAGCCTATGTCTGATTACACTGCAATCATTTTTGGTTGCAATAGCCACTTCTTTATTTGTGTAGGTGTTTGGCTCAATAAATAGCACTGCTGTCTTGCAGGAAAAGTCTTCAATGCTCTGTGACAGTTGTAAACACAATTTTACAGGTGATTCATAGGTGTTCTTAATCCCATCAAGCACACATGGGTACTGTAGCACAGACTTGTTGAAATGACAATTTTCAAACATGACTGCCTAATATTAAATTAAGGGTCAGATTTTTAAGGTGAGGTGACTATCCGCAGCTTCTGCTGAATAGCAAAATTTCTGGATTTGACTGGCACTATCCAGGAAAGCCACACTCATTGAAATACCTCATTTCTTCAGGACTGAATTTTCAGAGTTCTTCCTATGCCAGGCAGGAAGAGCTGCCAGCTTTCTTATAAAAACAGCTCTGTCAGTAGGATTTTAATTAGGTACACAAATATATCTTTTTCTTAATACCCACTTTGTAAATATCTCCCAAGAATAAAGGTTGAAATGCCTTGATAAATATATACAGTAAAAGGCATAGACACAGCAGGACATAAAGACATATGGCAATATGGACAAAGATGCTTTCTTGAGCGAAGAAATAAATGGCATATGTCATTTGAACACCTGAGTAGGGACAGTTTAGATGAAGAAGAAAGATAGGCAAATTAAAACCTAAAAATCACTGAAAATTGGTATAGACCTCCCAGACAAGATTTAAAAAGAAAAGAAAGATAACGAAAGCCTATAAAAAGGATAGATCATTAATCATTGGAAATTCAATTAATTTATATTGACTGGCTGGAAATTATGGACTTGATAAGGGGTACCTCTTCCTGGAGGACAGGACTCCATTCTGAAAGATTTTGCAGGCTACTCAGTAAAAGTACAGGCTATTTTGTACTTGCTCCTCATATTGCTGCAAAACAAGACAAGGATGATAAATAAGATATAAGTTGAGAGTCTAGAGTCTAAGGATCTCAATGTCATCAGAACTTCAAATGCCCTTGAGGTTATAAATGTGAAAGACAATATCTCAAAATCACTGGACTTTAAAATATAAATAAATAAAAATAGAAAGTGAGCGCATGTGGAATGAGTTGGAAAAAAACCCCCAAAGTTGATTAAAATCAATTTGGTGCTTGGGAATTTAGTGTGAAAAAGTATCTAGATAGCACAGAAGCAGCCCTGGGAGCTGGCTCTCAAGAGACCTTGTTTAATGAGAAATGGCTGGATTTTTATTCTCCTGGATGGTGTAGTTTGGAAATAATTTTTGTAGTCTCTTGGGAAATATACCAGTCAAGCAATTATTTCTCATGAAAGCCTTGTCTGTTGCTTCAGAAGACACTGTTTACTTACACTGATTCTTTAAATGAGACATTTCAGTGTGAAGGGGAGAGATTACAATAAAGAATGATACTTCTAGAAAAACAGGGGAAAAAAGGTGCATTCACTGAAAATAACTTTGCAGATCTTCCTGTTAGAATAGGATCAGTTTTATCCTCCCAGAAATAACACTCATCTTGAGTTATGTGAAATCAGCAGGTTGAGAAAAGTAGTAAGGTATGCATATCATATGGAAGTCAAGAGGGGGTTCTCTTAAAATAAAATGGTATCATAATTACATAGAACAGGGAAGGCTGATGTTTATCAGAGCTTGTCTAGATTAAAAGCAGTATTTGCTGTGATTTTTTTTTTCCTTTAGCTTTGTTGCTCTGGTCTTCAGTGATCTTAGTAAGAGATACTGCTTAGGGAATGTGCAATCTGCCAGACTGCAGGTAGTGGAGTCAAAAATTTTCTTTTTTCTCTCAGAACTACAAAGCAGCTTTATTATGCAGAGACATCCTGTGTTCCACCTTTTAAGACAATGCTTCCTAGTGTTCTGGTCTGTGTGTAACCAATAGCTCAGTGGTTAAAGCACTTTCATGAACCATTGGAAAATTTTGCTCTATTTCAGTAGTGATGAAGGAAATTAAGGCCTCTTGTTCTGAGTGAATGTATTGCTGGGCTATTGATTAGAAATAGCAAGGATTCATTTCCAGAAATTCAAGAAATTCTATGAAAGTGGCTTTTCTCTCCTTGCAAAGTGTTTGAAGTGAGAATAAATTTTAAAGTAATATGAGTATTTTATATAACATGTACTTTTCCTGTCAATGGCTTATGTTTAGGGAACAATACGTAGCATTTTATTAAAATCAGTTGTTCTGACATCCATGCACACACATCCCCCTTCTTTATACCAAGCAATAGGCTCAGGGGTGGGTGTAGTTTGGTTTGGGGTTTTGATTCAAGTGTTGAATGGGAGAATCAATTAATCCTCTAAATCTGTTGGGCTGCCGAGACACTGATCTGGAGAGAACATGGAATGGAAAAGTTCCATCTGTGACTCTATAGTCCAAATATTTAAAGCATGTTCTTTGCATTTAAGACAAATTTAATTTTTATTTAGCTAGAAAGTTTCCCAGTAGCAGTAATTATTTCTTTCATAAATCAAAAGCTTCCTGCTGTGAGCCATTTTTTTATTTCGGAATGTTGCCTGGAACTTTGGCCTCAGACTACAGTGACATCTGAGGAGTTGCAAATTACATAAGCTTCCTGTTCAGTGTTTGGCAGGACATTAATGTACACATATCTCAAGGTGTTTGCTTTGTAACTTACTTTAAAGTTTGACAAAGCAATTCTAAACCAGAGGAGGAGCAGTTCAGGGAACAAGCAGCTAATCATATTTCTTTAAGGTAAACTGGTGGTTAAAGAAACATGAATTACAATTAGACACTGTCAAAATAACTGAGATATTTACAATAACAGAACATTTCAGTTTTCATGGATAGTGAACAATACTCTTAAAATCTTTTTCTGGAGCTTGTAGCATAAAATCTGAAAAGAACCTTGGATTTTCCAATCTTGATGCTGAAGACTTTGGTAGAAAATAAATTTATGTAGTTTTACGTACTACTACCTTTATGTAGCTTTATGTTACTACAGAATGTGGATTATCTTAATTATGGAAATGTGGTTCCATTACTATTCCATTATTAAAACATCCTCTTTATGAATTTATGGTGATAATTGCAGGGTATAATTTTCACTGATATTATCACACCCCAAATTGCTCATTCTGCTGCAGATTATTTCATAGAAGCTTTTAGGTGCACATACACTGCAAAGTTAAATAATATTTCAAAGAGAGGCTAAAAATTAAGAATGCCTAGAACGTGCTAATTCATAGTGTCTAGGTGCAATGGTGATAGGCCTCTCTAAAAACCTTCTATCATTATAATGGAGAACTTTGGTGTAAGATATGATAGTGCTAATGTTTCCCACTGTTTGTCATGGAAAATTAATTATTTAATTTGTATAAATTAATCCAGCTAATTTTCAAAGATCAATTCTTCAGTACCATCTTCCTCAGTGCCTTCAGTTTTAACTCCTCAGCACAACCTTCCTCAGCACCTTCAGTTTTCTCCTTCACAGCTTGAGCACAAATCCATGCAATTTTCCCCAGCCAGGTCGTGCTCACACAGGTGAATTTAATTCTTTGCAGTTGTACTGGAAAGTGATTACTGAAAACAATAGAAAATAGCAGCTACTAAGTAGCATTGTGCTAGTGCAGCACTGTGGTGTTTGCACAGATTATGATTTCTGGGAGGGTAAAAAAGAGTTTGATGTCTTTTGATTTATCCCCAGTGACTGTGATTATGAAATAAAGATGTCACAGAGATTTAGCTGCTGCAATATCAGCCAGTGCTTTGCAGATTTGTTGAAGTTCTGGCTTTTCTGATTTGAACAGATCCCATGTTTTACTCAATTCACCTCAATACTGCTCATTCTTTTGCATACTTTAGTAGCCACTGAAGCTTCCTCAACCTTGGTTTTTTTGCTGTGAAATGTCTCAGGTTCTCGAAATGTTGGCTGTAACAGCTTAAAAAGCCAACACTCTTGTCACATCAAGACCCATTATGAGTGCTTGTTGTAAAGGGATATTTTGGCTGCTCAAAAACCTCACACAGAAGCAGCAAGTACTACATTTTTAATTGTGGGAAAGGCATGATAGTAATTTTGAGAACCTAAATTTGAGCAAGTAGTCCCTGGCACCAGAGGAATGCCAGTCATTTTTTGCAGCGGGCAATTAATATGCATGAGTCTAGAATCCTCCCTGGGTTTGTGTGATAAAACACCATGAAGTTGATTGGACTGCTTTTCCCTTGCAAAGTGTAGCTTCCCTTTGATTCTGAGGAAAGTCCTAACTCTGTTTGATTATAAGGTCCTGCAGAAATCCTCAAGGGAGGTAAGAAGAGGTCCCAGTACGTTGTGTCTGTCATAATTTTCTTATAACGGCTCTATTATGGATAATTCCCTGGAAGTCAGCTGTAAAGCTCAGCAGGTCCCCTTCTGATATCCTTCACATTTGGATAATTAACTGAGCTGTTTGAACAACAGAAACTTTATAATGTTCAGCAGTGGGAGTCTTGCAGCTGATCAGCTTTACCTTCATCAGCACTTGTCATTTTAACACTTGAAGGGTAATGTTTCAGGATGAATATAATCTTCAGCAGGAAAATAAAAGATTTTAAATGTACAGGAAAATAAGGGCTTCAATAGATTTGTTATGCAGACTGTAATACTCCTTGTGTTGCATTGCTCATGTACTCTGTGCTGCTGCCTTAAGAAGGATTTAGCCAACCTTGTATCTCCACAAAACAGGCTTTGCTTCCTTGCAATGGAAAAACAAGTAAAGAATCCTCACAAATGCATCCCTGACATCCTGAGAAATGGCATGCAGGAAGCCTTCGTGCTGATCACAGCAGTCTTAGCCAGACAAAACTTAATTTGTTTAGAAACAGTAAAATTAAATAGCTTCTTATTTTCCTTCGATTCTATTAATAGTTAAAAATTACCCATGTACCAAGCCTCTCTGCATAGCTCAAACAAGCAAAGTCACTGGTTTCTACTGAAATTCAGGTCTATAGGACACTGAAATGTGATCTAATTGACATTTATTTATTATCCAACTGGCACAAAGACTCTTTGTAATTAAGAGTGGTTCGTAAATCACGGTGTATTATTTACCGGCCTGAAAGGTTGTTGCAGTACAAAATTACTAATTACAGTGAGATGTTCTTTTGAGACTGCTAAGTGTTACTGGAATAAGAAATATGTTTTTAAATATATCAAAAACAACATATGCACAATGGTTAGAAATAACCACATTTATTGAAGCAATTTAATCTAACTTTAATCACCTACAGTTCAACTACCAAAATAATCTTCAAAGGTCTATTCATTATTCTTGAGTTTCTGGATGCATAGAGGCCTAAAGAATATAAATATAACTTTAAAAATATATTTTTATGTTTAAAAAAAGAATTTTTTTTTATACTGAGATAATTCATTATATCCTGGTTAAAAGCACTTCCCTGGATGAGTTTGTAAGAACAGGCACTGATTCTCATGAGGTTCATACTGATGGGGTTACAATGCACTACATTAGGTCAGGCTGGTGTTTGCCTTCTGAAGAGAATTGCTCAGCATTTGCCTCCTTCCCCCCGTGACCCCCACAGCTCGGGCAAGAGCAAGCACAACAAATGTTGTGTTATATCAGAGTGACTGATGGCAGAGAGGCTGTTCTGAGCCATTCTTCTAAGCACAGAATAGGCTGCTTTCTGTGAGATAAGTAGAATGCCTTTTCAGTTAAAGAGGTGCCAGTTGCTCTAGGTCTTTACGCTCCTCTGAGATGTGAACTTATTCTTTAACAACACAAGCAATGTCTAGGCTTGTTAGCTTAGCCTCCCATGATAATATTTCTTTATCCTAATAAAGTGAAAGAATATGTAGTATAGTTAGTCACTCTACAGCCAGATTAACTTGAATATTTCATTAAGACAGAGGCCATTTAACTGTACCTGCAGTTAGATAAAAACAAAATTCAGTGTTAAGCATATTAGGATTTTCTCTGACATCTTTCTCATATTGCTTTACATTTTTTTGGTAATACTTAAGGGATACCTAAGTTTTACTGATCTCTTTCTTATAAATGCCTTGTGCTAGAATCGTCTCTGCAGTGCATAACTCTAAAACAAACAAAAAATTGATATACTGAAAGGCTTTAATCACCTACCAGAGCTCAGATAAGCCAATATTAAAAAAACATTTATGCATGAACAACTAATAACTAATAACTGAAAGAAATTACATGCAACTTGAGAAACTGTTTCTTAATTGTTACTCATTAAAATAAATTATGGTATAATATCCCATTTACAATGCTGAAAATAGAATATAGCAGCAGTTATTCTGTCAATTTATCTTTCATTCTAGCTTTCTATGGCAGTAATGTTTTGAAAATAATTTATACTAATCAGATGGTGTTATATTTTACCAGCTAATAGCTACACCTCCTTGCAAGAATAACCTTAGAGAGGTATTGGTTTAAACATTAAAACTTACACTTATTAGAGCTAATTGAACGTTATTGTAGTGAACATAAGGAGTTGTTGCTGTGGTTCAAACAATCTGCAAATCTATAGCTCCTTGCAGTTGCATTGCTGTCTACAGATTTATTTATTGTAGACCATACAGGATTATAATAGAGGGTTGATGTGGAAAAATTAACTAAACACAGACATAAGATAAGTGGGAAATACTTTGCTATTATTGTAGTGAAGGTTCAGCTCATTCAGTGAACTTTTGAATGGGCTATAGGGAATCTTGGTACTGCTCCTGTGCATCTTCAGCTGGATGCCCCACCTGGGATTAGGGACACCTGGACCCAAAGGAGCAGAGGAAGCCTCCAAATCAGGAGCAGGCTGATCATCTGCAGTTCCTAGATATTATGAGTCCTTCAGGATTTGGCCTTATTGATGTGAAGCTTTTGCTTGAATTCACTAACTCATAAGGACTCAAATATAAAACAAGTTTTGGTTTTCTTGACATCCAGTCACAATTTACCACTTCCTTTCTTTGTTGTTAAACCGATGTCTCAGGTGCCAACACCACAAGCACACAGGAAAAATAATTTTTCATTTTAATCTGAAGTTAAATAAATAATTTCAATTATATTATCTATATTTCAATAATATTATCGATAATATTATATATTATTACGTAATATTATACATTATATATAATATAATATATAAAATACATACTATTATATAATGTATATTATAATGTATATATATAATGTAAATATATAATGTATATTATATAATATATAAAATTTATAATATATAATAATATGTATATTATTATATAATAATATATATAATTAATATTATTCTAACCTCATTTTATCTTTCTCATGGTTTGATTCTCAATTAGTTAATTCCATTGTCTCAAGCTGGTTCTGTAAAGGATAATTACAGCTTAAATTATGGACATGTCTACTCTGCGCAGTGGAACCAGGGAATTTTCTGAAGTGACACCAGACTGAGCTGACAGAAAATATGACTGAAAATCTTCCAATGTTTATAGCTAAACATCTCCTTTATTAGACTTATTTATGTTTATTAGGTAGCATTTGGCACCTACAGGAATGGCTATAAAGTTGTTCTAATGAGTTTCCTAAACAGCTGCTCCATGAGTGGAGCTGGGGATGTTGGAAGAAGCTTGCTGTCCTCTGCTCCTCCTTTTGCCATGATCTCTGCTTATTACAGGCATGATTGCACTACTAACTTTGCCCTGCAAAGCGTTGACTTTGGGGCTAATAAATGTTTTCTTGTTTTCACCCCAGCTTTAAATATTTGCCTCTGCTCGCCTGTGAAAAAAGTGTGTGCCCTTCAGGAATGTGTGGCATAGAAATAATTAGTGCTTGTCAAGGGAGGGAAAAGGAGAAAGGTGAGAAATGCAGAGCACATCTAAAATGAAATTGGGAGTCAGAGACATTTGGATAAAAACCCAGAAATGTAAAAGTTACAAAAAAATTTCTATTTTCAGTGATGTTGTAAACAAGAATCTGCCTCCTGTTTCTGCTTTTTTGGAGGAAGATGTAGTACTCAACTGTACAAGTAAATTTTTTAGGTTGCACTTTAGAGACTTAATACAGTAGAATATCTATCTCTTTGCTTCACTTATTGTTTCTCTGAGGGGTTGCTACAAAAGGAAGCAAAACCCTTTATACCAGAAGCCCTCTGTCATATAAGTTATCTTCTTCCATCCATAGTACTGCTTTACAGGCTGAAATAAAAAGTAGATAAAAAGAGTTGGTACCATTAGATGAACCCTCTCAATCTCTTTTTTCCTGAGGAAAGGGAACTGGGGGAAGAAGGTCATCGTTGTTTATTTTAGAAGTTATTAAACCCTTGTTTTATTTGTGTTCAGTACAGATTACTGGGACTTAAAAGTTTGGAAGCCTGGAAAGAAAAGAAGGAGCCTGGAAAAATACAGGCAAGAGAGAAGAAATGAAGGAAAATAGGGCAGAATACACTAAGAAGATGAGGTAAAAAAAAAAAAATATATCATGAGTGCATCTATGTCAGTACGAATTATTAAAACACTTCTCTCTCTTGCCAGAATTATTCTTGAACTTTCTTGTACAGGAATACATTCAACCACTGAAATTTACAAATTATCATAATGAAGAATAAAGGCTGATCTCCAGCTGCACCCTTCCTGGTGTCAGAGCTATGTGGTATATATGACCTTTAGTTACACTAAATCTTTGCCATTTTTTCCACAAATTGGGTATGTTGTGTAGTGCATTGCATAAGATAAAGATCACAGGATTGCTGAGGTAATTCATCCTGAATTACTTCCATTATTATACATGCACAATTCTTCTTTATCCATTATTATATTGCTATTCCTTTTTTTAAAGGAGGCTCAAAGTGATTGAGGCTGGAACTGTGATGTTTCAAATAATTTTAAATATCTGACCTGAGACACACAGGATTTGAATTTTTAGGCATGCCATGTACTTCTAGTGAGCTTTCAGCTATGTCTGGTTTTCTGGACAGGTAGAACCCTTGTCTTTTCTCTTTGAGATACAGACTGCATTTGTATGAGTACTAAATGCAGCATAGGCAGCCTCCTTCTACATCTGATCATGGTCCATCTGCTGGCCCATACAGAGTTCCCAATTACAAACGCTGCCCTTCACCCTGTGATCCATGCAAAAGCATAACTTTGGCTCCATATTGTTTGTCCAAGCAGTCAGAAAAGAAATTTCTGTACATAAGGCTGGGGAGGAGTCCTCTCTTTTTAACCTCTTTTCATGAGAAGTTCCCTGCTTCTCCAAGGAGTTGATGTCAGGTCCTCAGATCTAAACAACTGCCAGCACACACTGTTTCAGCAAAGTGAGTATTTTGACTTTCATGTATTCAGGATACAAGTGTTTTTGACTTAGTTCTAGCTATTGCCCTTTAGATCTGTAGAAAACCAGACTACAAACCTCTGAAGCAGAGTAACGTAAAAGGAGGCATTTGAAGTGGCCACTAGAGGAGAAGTGGGATTTAAATAAATTCCCTGAACCAAAGAATAACTGTACAACAGGGAGAAGGCATTTTACACACACACACACACACACACACACACACACACACACACACACATACACATACACACACAGACTTCTCGTTATTGCTATCTAACCAGAAGTTAATTTTTTCCTTTTCTTGATAACTAAGCCAAAAATACTATCCCAACACCATATTCCTCTAGCTCATCACACTCCTGTGTCCTATTTCTTCATGTGATCCATTCAGGTCAGAGATGTAAAAAGAACTGTTTTACACTTCATTGACAAGTTGTCATTCAGTTCCTGGGATGAATGGTAGCATGGTACCAGTTTAACAGGTAAGGAATTGTTCACATTTCTAGTAATTTTAATTGAATGTGTTAAATTCATAGACCCAAGACCAACAAAACCAAGAGTCCAGTCCAGAAAAAAATGTGTTTCAAAGTCAATTGGTACCCATACCCAGATTTAATTGCTACAGAAATGAGATTGAACAGGTATCTGCAACCTTACCTTCAACCCTGGGTCTATATAGCCTTTACAGCACTAAATAAAGCATTGAAAATACCAGTTTTAAAGCTAGAATTTGCTTTTTTTAGATATTAGGTTGCAAGCAGCATTTTCTGGAGCAGCTAAAAGACAACCTCAGCATACAGCATTCCTTGCTTTTGCAGCCCTTGGGTTTAAAGGGAAGAAAGTGTTTGACCTCTTTACAATTTTTACTGCTGCTAGAGAAACATTCCGTATCTGTTAGATATTTGGCATCGGTTTAGATAGAAAACCAACTTGGAGAAAGTAAAATGCTGGCTTTTCCTTTCTTTTTAACATTTCTTTATGGCATATTTACTGTATAACCTGTAGATATTTTGTCAAGTTAGGATTAGGATGGAAGAAACAAGGTTCTGTGAAAGCAAAGACCAAGAGTTTATTAAAGTAAGACTTGGCTAACACCCCTCCAGGGAACTGCAATGTATTACTAAGCTATAGATACTGCAGAAAGGATAAGAATCCTTATGGAAAACATCTCCCTGCATGAATAAAAAAGATCAGTTGGTTGGGGCTGTAGAAATATCAGAACTGTAATACAGTATAACTCAAATTGAACTGCTGCTATAAATTAATATTAAAGCAAACTGAAACTATACTTTCTGTAAATTCACTTTCTGTCCATCCAAAAAAGCAAACCAAACCAACCAAAAAACAAACAAACAAAAACCCAAACCAAAACCAACAACAACCCAAAACCAAACAAAAAACCCAAACAACAAAAAGCCAAAACAAACCCAACCAATCAAACAAAAAAAACCCCCAAAATACTCGCACCCAACCTCACAACATGATTTTGATATTATGCTGGTGCCACTTTTTCACATCCCCTTTGCAATTTGAGCTGGCAGAGCAGAGGTTGTAATTTCACACTGTTGCCATCTGGAGGCATTTCCCTTTTAATAAAGGAGAAATTCTGGTTGTTAGAATACACTGAGCTCACATTACCAGCCCTTCTGTTGGTAAATTCTACAATCTTCCACGGAACAGGAGTGGGGTATGTTTATTTTCTGTGGGTGCTCTTCCACCCACAAATCTTCCTGCTGCTGGTTAGCAGAGACTGCTTCCAAAAAGCCACCCTTTTTTTCTTTAAATTATGTGTTAGTGGAAAGGTAAGCACGCAAAAAATAAAGTCAGACTCCTCTCTAATCTTACTGTAATAGGCCTTTAAGTGCTTTTATCATTTCAATACTGAAAAACAAATGTTAATATTACAGTAACCCGAGTTTAACCTCAGAACGCTGCTGTAAGGGGCAAATATATCATTATCTCCATTTACTAGTGGTAGCCTGAAGCATAGACAGATTTTTGTGTGTCTGGCCCAAGGTCGTGTAGAAATGCTTTAGCAGAAGTATAATTAGATGCAAGATCTCCTGAGTTTAAGTCTAATATTTAATAGCTGTCCTTTCTGTGCTCTTAATGGTAATGGGAGGCATTTATACTTACCTAGGAGAACACTACCCTCAAGGAATGGTTCTTTTCCAAGAATGGCAGAAAAGAATTTTGTACTGTCTGTGATGGCTTTTCTCAACCTCAGCATACAGTTAGCTAAATTTGTCTGGTCTTAAACTCAGTAATAAAAAAATCAAAGAGGTTGAAAAGTGCAATTCAGCAGTGCCAGTACAGTTAGCACTGTGAGGTTCCAGCTTGCTGTTGCTTCAGTGTTCTGAGTCATAATATATTATGTTTAAAAATAGAGAGGAATTTTCTTCCTGCTGTTTTTGTCCGCTTGTCTTTTATCACTCCATCTTAGCAATAAGAAGTCAAGCTGGTTACTGGAGGTGAAATCATCAACAGTGTGTGCAATACTTTCTGCAGTCAGCTAATTTTCTTCTGGGCCACAAAAGGTAAAATACCTTCTTGCTCTTCTGAAAGCTGAGAGAAGAGAAACACAATTAGTCAGCGCCAGACAGATGTGGCAATAAATGAAATCAGACAAGGAGATTTGTTCATTCTTTTGCCATTGTTTTCTATTTTCAATATTATTTGTTTGTCTGTTTTTTGTAGCAGAGCAGTGCTTCCAAGGCCTCTGTTGGAAGGGGGGCACTTCACCCACTTACTTTGTTTATTTTACCATATGTCCTTACCTCCATGTGGTCCCAGTATGGACTGAACTACAGCTTTCAAAGCTCAAAAATGTTTTTTTTAGCATTTATCCTTCTGAAAACCTGTATTCTTCATTAAAATGCACATTTCATGTGCCGAAGACATGCATGCAGGGATGTCGCAAAAGGATTCAGAACTTCAATTAAAATTTTATAGGAAAAATAAAATCAATCTTAGAGGGGCAAAATACTTCTTTGAAGCCTCACTAAGTTGCTTAAAAAAAACCAACTGTGAAGTCTCTGTGCATCACAGAAATGTCTTTGTATTGCAAAAGATTGCCACTTACATGGAAATTAGGTCTTTTATTCAAACACAGCAAGTGATGCAGTTCCACTAGTGACACTGAGCATGAAAACATCTGTATAAGATCTTTCTGAGATGTGAGGCATTATTAAATGGTGGGTTTGTTGTTGGTTTTTTAATTTTTCCATTTTTCCAGTGCCACATTGTTAGATTTAATTTTGCTGCTATTCCAAAATTCCTATCTTCATGAAATTTAGCAATG
This sequence comes from Pseudopodoces humilis, assembly GCF_049639895.1. Classification (NCBI taxonomy): domain Eukaryota; kingdom Metazoa; phylum Chordata; class Aves; order Passeriformes; family Paridae; genus Pseudopodoces; species Pseudopodoces humilis. Next base: position 64,945,167 of record NC_142205.1, on the reverse strand, counting down.
GTGATAAAGACAGAACCAAGCTCTTTACATAAGACATATGTTATAAACCTAATACAGGTTGCTACAACCTCCTTGCTAATAAAACTCCACAGGAAAAAAGGTGAATGACACAATTTATTCGTCCCTTCTGAATCCAGAAAAGACATCATTCTTTAGTAGAGTAATGTCACCCAATAGATGGCAGCAGCATCTTTATAATGAAATACCTTTTTAGCAAGTACAGAGACATTTGGGATGAATTCCAGCTTCTGCCTGACAATTGACAAAAGAAATATGGTGCTTTTCCTTTTAAGAAGCAGCATTATAAGAAAACATCACAAGTGCATTTTTTCTAATGGACTTTTGTCAGTTCTACTTAATACAATCAAAATTTCATTCACTGGGAGTGTTGCTGTTCACAGTAATCAGGAGGAAAAAGTACAGGTTGAATGGCTCCAAATGGTCATTGATTCCTGACTGCAAAAGACCTTGTTTTTATTGAACAAAAGCTGGAAGAGGAAATCTCAATCCCATTATGAGAGTTAGAAATGTGTCTGCACACAATGCACATGCATGTGAATATACTTGGGTGTGCACACACACAAGAGTGCAGTCTTCAAGCTGTCAATTGACAAAAAAAAAAATTGTGGGAAGAAACCATTTTAAAATATACTATTGCTGCATAGCTTTTATTTAGGAAAGAAAGATGAATAGATCTGTATGTGAATACATGTTCTCATCCTAGGAAAGATGAATCTACATAGACAAAGATGAACACTGAAAACATGAACATGTCAAGATCAAATATAACTCCATCCACAAATGATTCATATATTTGACAACAATTGCTTCCTAATTTAGAGGAAAAGTGAATGTTAGGTGACTGATTTTCAAATTTTGTTTTAAGAAAATACTTCAAACTCATTGACCATTTTGAATGACAGCACTGCTATATTTAGAGTAAAAAAGATATCCTGTTTGGAAAGTGAAAAAAAAAAAAAGTTTGCTGATCACTTTCAGAATAATTTCCTCCTTCTCAGTTTAAAAATGTCATTAATTCATTAGATGCCTGTTTACCAGATGTAAATATTATGTGTGCTTGTACTTCCTGATTCTGAAAAAAACAGAATGTGGTCACCAGAATCACCTCACCACACACATATACCAGAGTGTTGCTGTTTTCTCAGCAACAACAAGACTGTTTAAGGTAGATTGTCATTAAAATAATCCTGCTTACACTTCTAGAAAATATGCTCTATATCTTTACATGTTTCCTTATGGTTTCTAGAATAGATTGGCATTTTTTTAAAGATGGTAAAATAAACTCTGATTTGAAAACTATATGACTTTCTATCAGAAGAGCAAAGCTTTCTGTTCAGCATATCCTGTGACATTTTATGTCCTTCCCCCAATAAAATACCTTGACTTTCAACAGGGCACTTTGCATTAAGCAGAGAAACCCCTATGCACCCATAATTACAGACAGTTGTTAATTATTGTAAGCAGTGCATGATTTTGGAATAATTAAAACCGTGAAATCCATTCTGCAATACTGCTCTTATTTGAAAGAGGAATTTTAAAATTAGGAGGTGAAAATGTCATAACCTCCTCTCTTATTGACAAGTTAAATCACATAAAGTAAGAGTTGGCTGAATTCTCTGTTCTTTTGAAATGTTCTCTAAAAATAATTGGTGAGCTATAGTTCAGATTGATGCTTGATGACTAATTAGTTGTGTATGGAATTGCTGTGCAATCATTGTAGCAACATGTAAGCTGATAGCTGGTATATGTTATATTATTAACTTTTGGATATAAGCATAGAAAATGGAAAGAACAATCAGAAGGAAAATGAAATTAGGATTTGCAAAATTTTACAAATATATGGTAGGGAACTTAATGACCATTCATTTTCTATGCCCACCTTCTAGGAAAGCTATGGCAAAATTACTAATAAGCAGTAGAAATGGCAGAGCAAAAGAAGAGCTTTCATACAGGAGGACACTACAGTCCTTTAATGAGGGAAAGAGCAGGACATGAGCAGGTGCATTTGGGCACTATTTGCAAATGCCCTTGCCTGGTTGTATTTATTTTGGTGCTGCAAATACCATTTTAGCCCCCAAGAGGTCCTTAAATGAAGACAACACAGAAAGTGGAAAACACCTATTTTTTCCTCAGTTCAAGATCTATACCTTCACTGATGAAACTTCCAGATATGACATAGCATTCTATTTGTACAAAAAAAAAGTGAAAGTAATTTCTTTGGTTGGCACCAACTTCTGAGTACTTAACTGAAGATCCTAATTAGCAGTGTTATTGTCCTAGGTTCTTGTATAAGTCAATAGAGAGAAGCTTCTGGAGGGCAATTCAGGCCTTCCATTAACTCAGTCACTGCAGGATAAGCCATCTTTCTCCACTAAGTCTTAATCAGCTTTTTACTAACAAATGGTTGTTTTCACATTTTAGGGGTAAGGGCAGACACTTAATTTTGAAAACCAAACTCTTAAAGTGGTTCATTTTTTATTTTCATGCCATAGCAGAATTTTTTTTTGTTTCTTCTGTCTGCTTTTTCTACCATTCTTTATACTGACCTGCTCTTAATGTTTGGGTGAATATACAGGAATAAAAACTCTGATTCAGAACATGTCTTCCAAGGAAAAGAAAAAGAACATAAAAAAATGTTACAACATCAGTCCTTTCAATCATCTGAAGAAGTCCAGTCCTTTCTTGAAGATCCTTAAACAGTGGCATGAAAGGTTATGGATACCTACTTTCTGCCTTGAACTGAACTCTCTCATAACAATCTTTAAAGTATTATATATTGCATTTCTCCTTGTTTTTCTAAGAATCTTGTAATTCTGGGTTTTATATGCACACTGAATTCTCTCTCCCATTCCCAAACATAACCTCACTGCAGGTAATGACCTCTGATGGATTCATTTGCTATTTTTGAGCAATTACTTTACTCATTTCTTGTGTTCCCTACTTCAAATTCCCTGCTGGTATCAAAGCCTAGAGAGTCTTAGACCTGAAGACCGGAACTACAGACAGACTTGACAAGATACTGACATCCATCTCAGCTGAATGTTCAGCTGGTGAGATCACAAATTTTCTGTTCTCTGCCTTCAGCACTGAAAAAGTAGTACTTTAATTTTGATGTGAGGGTTTTGAATTGGTTGGACCAGGTTGGGCTTTCACTCTCAGGTCTGTCTCAGGTTGCTTGAAATGGTACAGGCATATTTTTTCTCTTAACAAAAGAAACAGAACATTATTTTTAGGTGCCTGAAGGGTTGGCTGGCTGAGTCACAAGCCCACCCATGTAATCAGCTTCAGAACTTAATAGCATTCAGGTGAACAGGGATGCAGACTGCAGGATAAAAGAAAGTCAAATGCACATAACAGCTCACTGCAGCTCTGCAATCAGACTTGTATATATTATTTCTCAGGATGTCATAGTCCAGCATTTATAAATTTAGATATTAATTTTAGAAGTTTTAATTATAGCAACCAGAATAGTTCTGCTCAAAATAGTCCCAAAAATAACATAGCAAGAAGCTATTAGCAATTTACCTGATTGAGGAACAGGTAGAGGTTTAATTAGAAATGGAAAATACAGTTTGTTCCTATTTGCATAGTAAGTAGGAAAGGAATTTGCTCATTTGGGGGAAGTTTTTACTTGTTTTTCATTATTGAAATAATAGGTTATGAACAAATTCACAAAAAAATAATGTTCAATGGATTAAGACAAACACATGATTTGCATTGATATATTCCACATTCTTGTCTATTTTGTTTATCTGTAAATATCAGGTAAACAGATTGCAGTATGTAAGCAAACTCTTTTTACAGTCATCCCTTTGTTTGATACATGAAAATAACATAATGTACTTATTTGTTTCTCAATGGAAATCTAATTTTAATCACGTCCTTCACTGCAAGTAAATACTTTGTAGTTTTCTATTTTTGTCTGGAACAAAAATTGAGCAACAAATTTCCAGTGGGATTTCCTGTCTTCCCATGGCTGCTATGGAGCCCATACTGACTCCTAACAACAACCCAATTGAAATGTATTGCTCAGTTTCAATGTTATTACTATCAGCACCAGTCCAGAAGACTGTGCTATCATAAATACAGAAAAAATAAGGTTCATTAATAATTACTGTAGAATGGAAAGTCTGAAGTTGTGATCTGATCAGACTGGGCCAGGTCCCATAGATGCTGCTGTGGAGACATCACATTATAAGTAGATCAAACAAAACAAGAATGTCTGCTCCACATTTTATGAGAGTACTATAAAATTTAAATAATTTGTTTTATATGCCAGAGAAGAACACTTCTTGATTTTTAACTACACTGTTTCAGTTAATTCAATTATTTTCCTTCCTTCATGTCCTACATTGAACTCATTTTCCTCTTGTCTTTAAGGAGCACAGAACACAAGTTCTTGTTCTCTTTCTCTTCTTTTCCCCCTTTTTTTCCCCATCCCTCCCAGTTTTCAGGATTTACCTTTCAGGATGTCATTCACAACCCAGTGACCCTCTCTTTGAGTTATCAAAATTATTATATGTCTGAGCTGGTGTGAGAACTGTTACAATACTTCCCCTTAGTCTTAATTTACCTTTGATGGATACAGGAAGACTGTTTTATGATAAAAACCTTGTATCCATCTATCCAGTGTAGATGTTTGCAGTAAAGTGGAGACAATACTGTAAAAACTGGTGTTTGGTGCTCTCTCAAAAAGATGCATATTTATTTACCTGTATTGCCCAAAGAGAAACTCTGCTTGAAGGAGAATGCTTTTATTATTCTGAGAGAATTTTCTGTTTAAAAGATTCAATACAGTGGGCTTGAGGGTAGGAAAAAGAGGACCAAACAGATTAAATACTTTCTAGCTTGGCAATTTTATTATTTTCTTGAGACTGGGATTCAAGCAGTAGTTTGTTCTGGGAAGTAATCACTACATGCAAGGTAGAATAAGACTTGTAGAATGTGAGAGAAAACAGTGAGTGGGGGACACTGGAAAATGGAAAACTGAGGTTCATTCTTCAAAATTAAATCAGCTTCTTTGTGTGCCAACAATAGACAGCTGGGCTTTTGCATTGCTTTTGTTCATCATGGCCATAAATTTTCTTCTGGGCATGAGATATTTGGTGGATTTTAGTGGTTGAGTCTCTCCATGAATGAACAATTTCTGATGAAAACATTTAACTAGAGAGTTTCTTACTGGCTGGAGACAGAAGAGGGGGTTACTTCAGAGCTGTACAGTATCAGTGTGCAACCCAGCAACCTTGATCATACTCCTCCCTTAAAAAAACTGTGGTCACTTTTTTTTTTTTTTCCTGCAGCTGAATTAATCAGCAAAGATTCAGTAGAAATGGTGACAGTAAATTGCATAAGCTATGTGTTGCCCCAAGCCTGGTCTAAATTAATCTTCTCTGAGCTGTGTGTCCTGAATTTAGATTACCATACGGGCCTTTCCTGTAAATATTGTAGAAAATGTAGAATACAAATACCATGTGAAATACAGCATCAAAAAAAATGATCTGTTACCTCATCTTTAACACAACACTTGCCTCATAAAAATTGAAGACGGCTTTCATGCTTTTGGAAATGGCTTCTAATGATCCTTCATAAATTAATCCCTCCTTCTGGAAGTAGAACCCAAGTGAACATTGTTGATTGCCATCAAAAAGTGGTGCGCTCTACAATTTACATCACTGGTCAGAAAATTGCATCAAGACTGACAAAGCTGCATCTGTTACCAAGATTACTTTACACAGCTCTCACTTAGGGTTGATTTCTATTTTATACAGGTGTTAAAACAACTTGGCAATGAAAATAGACAGAGTAAATATACCATCAGAAATAAAAGAGAAATAGTCACCAAAACCCAAATGGCTTTCTCTGACAGTGTTGAATGTACCATCTGTTTCCATTGCATTATAAATTTATATAGAAAATTGCTATGCAGTGCTATTTCTGGGTAGCTTCTCATTTGCATTTGCTTTTGTTAAAAAATGGGCCCAACTGAAAACCAACCCACTGGACTTGGGAAGGAAGCATTCAAACCAGCCTGGGGTGTTTCAGCCTGAACCTGGATCCACAGCTAAATGGTGCAGCTGCCCACACGTGTGTCTTGTGTTAAAGCACAGCTTTGGATCCAGTCATAACATGGCTCATCAGATGCTTGGGCTCCTGGTCCAAACTGTCCACTTTTATTTAGCACTTTAACAATTGACTCATTGTGATGACACAAGGCTGACCCACCCAGCTACCTTAAATAACCACATAATCCTTTAACTTGGGCAGACAATGTGTAATAGAAGCAATAAGGACACTTCCATAGAGTACCAAGAATACAAACTCAGTTGTCTTCGATTTGTTCTGTGCAGTAAAATTAAATCACTAGAACACAGCAGGATAACCATTTGCCATGGCCATGATCGTGATTAATCTCAATGTAAATCACCATCCAAAGCAACCTTTCATCCTGTGGCTCGAGGAAACTGAGTTACAGCTTTCTAACTCTGTATAATAGTCCAAATCACTTGCAGGCAGAAATGGAAAAGCCAGAGAGCTTGTCAAATCTAAGTTGGTGACATATTGTCTCTGCTGGACTCGGTGCTGGGCAAGAACAGATGTAAATGAAACTCCTTCCTGACATCCACTTCTTTCCCTGCATTATCAGTTTTGGATAGGCTTAAAAGACAAAATATGTAGAGCCAGCTCCAAAAGGCAGGTGTCTATATTGAATATGTCTGTCCCCATGAGGAGATTCATTTGTGGAACAAGCATTTTCATGATTTTGCTTCACAGCACAAGGAGATTTGGATGTCTACTTTATTCCAAAAAGCAACAGCTGTATTTCCTGTCCTCTAATAAAACTGAAGTAAGATTTTTTTATTTGGTTTAGCTGTCTCCATTCATTACTAACTTTCTGGGCTTCTGAAAGGAAGAGGAAGGAGAATTCAGCAAAGATTGAATTTGCTCAAAGAAATACTTGCCATACTATTTGAGCACACTGTTGTGTAGGGGTGCTAGAATCAGTGTGAATGCAAAGCTTCCTGTGCTATATATTTGTATTTTTGGTACTTTGAAAATTTTTTTCAAAGATACAATCAAGGCGAAGTTGAACCCCTCTCACATCTGTGGGGTGCAAATGATTGTTTGCACGATTGCTGAGAGACATGGCAATAATATCCACACCTCTGCAGACCAGTAGGAAATGTAATTTTGACAGCAGGCTGGTGATATAGATGGGATGTGGGCTCCTGCTGGCTTACCACAGGAAAATTTGGATCCATCGTTCCATATTCTGGGCTTAAAAAGCAGCCTGGGAGTCACTGGGTGTTAGATCCCACTTGTGTCTCCAAGGGTGGCAGGACAAGCAAGGAAAATGTTAATTTGTCTTTCCTATGTTCTCCATCTTCTGCCCATGTAGACTTTAAATGTCTGGGTTCTAGATTGTTATGGTATAATGTTGCATTATATGTGGTAATGTGAAAATCCAAACAAATACATGAATAACAGATATTTGAAACTCACTCCTTTACATTCAGTAAAAGTTGCTGGTTACTTCTATATATTATGTAATGAACTGGAATTTTTACTTGTAAAATTCTCAACTGGCACTCGCTTGTTGACCAAAAAATGTTTAACATTTTGAGGTCATATTCACCAAAAATTTGTTATTAATGTATTTACATTGTTTTCTTTACATTGCCATGTCACACTGACAGATTTCCAGAGACAGAAGAGATCAAAATTAATATATTCATTGATAAACTGCAGAATTAAAACTGCTATGCATTTATTCCAAAGAACCTGAAAGTATAGAAGGCTGTGAATCTGGAAGCATGAATATGGTGAATACAAGGTAAATTCAGCATTTGTTGTAGATATATAATGTTACAAATTATTTGAGATAAATTGGTAGTATAATTCAGCCATAGGTTTGTGACAATATAAGGGACCTCAGCTGTTTGGCTGAAGGCTGTAACCCCAAATGGTGTTGAAGCTGCTGTTGATTTTAATGTTGCTTGTGTGTAGCTGGGTCACTGTCAGCTTTTACACCACACTGCACATATAATACTTTCTGAAACTTGTGCTTTACAATCTGCTTTCTGGGCAGTATAATGCATGACAGCATCAGTTTCAGACTCTTTAAAGTCTGTGAGATATATTCCTCTTTGGGGATTGAACTATCCTAATTTAGTCATTTCTACAGGGACATGGATGCTGTCTGCTGCAGAAAAGAACTTGGTGGTGTTTCTGCATATTTGTAAAGCTGTCTGTAACCACAGGTTGGGCCTGTCTCGTGTCTTCACCACGGCTTGCTCTTCCTCAGCTGTATCCCTTGAAATGTCTGCACTGGCATATCTGAAAGAGGTGAATAGCAGAGAAAGAGCTGGGCTTTGCAATGCACTTAATAGGACTTTCTTTGTAGGCACACTGGGCAAGGGAATAAAAAAAACCCCAGACCTTTTCCTATTTAGATTGTGCACTTTTCCCTTGTTTGAATATTTTGCTTCAGTGGCGTTACCCTACTGCCTGAAAACAAACAGATGGCTTGTGATTTCCAAGGATCTAAGCCAGAGGGCTAGAAACCCTTCAAGGGGCAAGGAGATACATTTAATTAAGTTTCACTTATTATATTCAAAATTCTTTTGGATCAGAGGGCACAAAATGGTTTTGTTTGCCACATACCTGTCTGTGAGCTTTGAGCTACGTAACTCCAAGCAATAAATGCAGGCCCAGATGCTTAGACAAGTTTTAGACTCTTTTTCCTGTTTTATACTGCCCATTCCTTTAGACATAAATGAGGAGTGTTTGATTATGGAGCAGGAATTCAGATCTCCCCCACAGTGTAGACTTGGACTCAGATCAGGACAACCAAAGATTGCAGGTTACAAGTTTCAAATTACAAGTAAATGCTCTTTTGTTTCCCTCTCTTTTTTTTTTTTGTTCCTCCCAAATGTTAGTCAGCAAGGCCAGTGAAATTTTGCTTGGTGAGCCATGAAATTAAAGCAAACAAACCTGGTATCTCATCACAGCTTGTATGGTCAGTGAAAATGTTGCTAAATTTGAAAATATAAAGGGCTGAATAAACAGAGGAGTTATGATTACTGAGGGTGAATACATTCAGAGGTTTACCTGAAAAATAGCGAAACACACAATGAAATATTTCTAATGGAATTATGTGTTTTTTATATATATTCCTGATTGGGGATTTATTCAATTAAATATATTATGGATTATGCTGAGTATACTTTTGAAAAGACAGGACATTAGAAGACTTTCTTCCACAGCTTGATTCTTTGTAAAGAGCACTGAGAATTGTTATGCATTTAAATGTACTAAAATACCAGCCTATCTTATTTATTTGCTGAAAACAAATCAGTTTCTGGCCCCCTTTACACAGAGTCCTAGAGTAAGCCTGAAAGTTGTTAAGGGCCCATTTCACAATTGAAACACTGAGTAAAACAGAGAGCAAATTAATTGTAATTAATTAATTAGTAAGTGAGATGTCAGTGAAATCAATGCACAGCACCTTCTTTTTAATGTAAATGCTGTTCCATCTTTTAGCCTGGTATTATCCTGAGATCATGCAATACTTGCTGAAGAAAATGTTCTGCCATATTTCTTGTCATAGGTTTGCTGTTAATAAAAATGGTAGCCATGTTATACAAAAGACTCAAAATCTACAGATAGAGATTTTTCTCCTCACTAGAAACTAAAAATAAAACAACTTTCTATCAGTGCTAAAGCAACTTAAAAGCTGTATTGATCATATTGAAAAATGAAAGTGTCTATGTTTATGGGTATCTTACCCATCAACAAAACATTTAGAGAAAAGCAATTTGCATTCCCCATAGCTCCTGACAGCAGCAGCAAGAAAGCATCACTAAAGCAGACCTATATTGATAGTTTATTAGTTAATATTTTCTGGGGGACCATGTCAATCTCTCTCTTATCTCCAAGATACAGACATGAAAGGGAGAAGATTTCCTGCCACTGCATAAGGAGCTGCCAATGTATTCCTCCCTCTTGCATGCATCAACTTCTGGAGTTCTCAGCAGCTGGGAATAGAGGCTCAGTGGTGAAAATTCAACATAATCAATTTTCCTTTTCAGTAGGTGTCTTTTTTTCCCCATAGAGCCTGCAAAGAGTGGGAGAAATAAGATCTAAGGCAGATGTATTTCAAGGTGAAATGATCTCTAGTGTCCCTTAAGCAGCTCCTGAAGATGTTGAGGCGTGCATTCTGTCTCTCCAGACCAATGTGATGATTCTCCAGCTAGCCAAGAGAATGCCACTTAACACTGCAGCTTGGCAGGGTCATCCTAGGAGATAATGCCACAATTTACTACTGCTTCACTCCTGTAGAACTGATCCTTTGAAAAAGGATAAGGTGTTTGTCTGTAAAGTTGGAAGGTCTTGTACTGCAGCTACATTTGTTCTACAGAAGTAATGAGAAAAGATTTGAGCTTTGCAGGCTCTCAAAGCTGTATCTTTTACAAGCATTAGGAGAAAACCATCAACTTGAAATTTAATTCTCAGAAATTTTAGAAGCATCTGGCCTACTAGAGGGTCTTGTCAGCCAGTTTTTCTGGAATTACAGTTACTCTTTTTTTAACTTTTTCTACTGTTGCAGGGAAGAAAACACAAGTGACAAGACTAGATTGTTACACTGGGAAGAGGAAGGGAAATAGCCACACATAGTTTTTCAACAGGAAGAAATAAATAAACTTTTTAACAAACAAAGAATGAAGAAGTCATCTCCTTGCTGCACCTCTAAATGCCATACCCCAAAACACGGGGAATATAATAGGTTGGCTGTATCACTTTCAATTTTTCCAAGATAATCTACTGAAAAAATTATTGTTGTCCAAAAAACCCCATGTAGATGGTAGTAGATTTTGAAAAGTATGTAGATAAATCTGAATTTGTCAATGGCCATAGAAATGTAAGGATTACCAGTCACTGCATTAATGATGTAATTTCTAATATTCAAACTTTGGGGAATAACAGACTAAATACTAAACTCTGTCACCCTCTAAGGAGACTTTAACAAATCTGTTTATCTCTCAAGGATCTTAATGTGTATGATACAAGGAGAAATTCCTTATCTGACCTATGGAAAGTCTAGATAGTTAGACACCTGTGTCTTCACTCTTGTCCTAAAAATAATAACTGGAGTTGATATTGGAAAAAAAAAAAAATCTCAATAAAATCTTTCTGGATGCTGAATTGTAGACATAGAATGTAGCGGGGAAAGTGGTAGATATCTTCAGCAGCCCAAATAACAAAACATTTATGAAAATTATGTTAAAGTCCTTTAATTTAAATTCTTCTGAATCCCAAATGCTTGCCTTGATTGGTATTTTTACAATTAGTCACTTACACTGTGCTGAATAACTCAATATTTTATTTTTGTATGTTGAATATAATTTATCTTGAATAATATAATCTACTCCTTCATTCACTTGGAATTATTAATTACAATATTTTTTCAGTGTTTGATTAGGTGATGCTTAACACTGAATTCCAAACCTGTCACATTGTCCATTTTAGGGATAATTGTGCACATACTTATAAGCATAATTTATTTTAGGGATAATTGTGCACATACTTATAAGCATAATTTATTCCATCTAAATCAGTTAACTGTGCTGTAAGGTACCTGGTAACAAACTCTGTGAAATGTTTGAAAAATTATGACTTTAAATTTTAAACGTTTAGGCAAAAGAGTTGCATTACACCATGTAAATTTATAATTCTTATTTTCACATTATTTAATGTTAATTAAGTGCATTTTCCCCTGTATGATAAATTATAGGTTTTTGTGGGGAAGAATACAAAGTTGAAAAAGGACATTTCTAGAATCTAGGAAGGAGCCCAGTAGTTTAGATGAGTAACTTTTGCACAGTTTTTATTCCCGTAATCTCTGCAATCTCTTTAGAGATGACCATTTGCAACTGTGTTAACTCTTAAATCTCTTCTACATTTATTGATGGCCTTAATGCACTCTTCTCTTAGTAAATAATTTGATGTGTATGTTTCATTTACAAAGTATTGTGCTCTTCACTCTGACCCAGTTACCAAATCAAGTGATCCAGCCTATTCTCCTTCTGATGTCCATGCATAGCCATCATTCTACCCCTTTTTCTGCTTAGTGATAATCTGAGAAAATTGTAGCCTTGTTTTTGAATGCCTTTATGGTATTAATATTAAAAGTAAGGAGTGGTGGAGACCCTGCCTCATTCTTAAGTTTCAGATCTATTAAATGTCTGATCAATAACTTTGGCCAAATCTCTGCAGTTGTCAAATTGAGTCCAGCTTTGTGTGAAATCTGTTGAGTTGTCCCAGCCAAACTTCTTGCCCGTAGCATCTGCATCTCCCCTGTTTTTTGTACTTTGATGCAGCAGTAAAAATAGTTTCCAAGCTAGTGTTCATAGCTGGTTCAAAAATAAACCAAGGTTTTAAATCAAATTCATAAGTACAAGTATGTTTCTGAGGACATGGGTCAAATTTGGCACGGTTGTGTTCCATAGTGAGGTACTAATCATAAGTCATGAATCTCCTAGCACCTTCTGGTTAAGTGTACAAATGTTCATGAGTCTCAGATGTTTTAATTGTTTGAAATGGAGCATTTATGCATCTAAGAATTGCTCCTGGACATGCCAGTGAGGGGGTGTGATGGGAGGAGGATTTGTTGTTATTTTCAAAAAGATTGTCAGCCAAAATAATAATTGAAACAGTCCAGCAAGCACCCACTATCAAATCTGAGAACATAAACCAAATATTTCACCAAGAATAGCCTGAAAATGAGTTTTCTAAACTGTTCCAGGAGACCTTACACATAGAAAATGCATTAAAGAAAATGAGACTTGCTCATGAGCTTTTTTTTTTGCTTATGAATGCTTTATGATTTTATAAATCTAATAGAACTAAGCTGGTAACAAATAATATTCATGCAAAAGAAAGTGATAGCTCTATTACCTTCCAGTCAACAAGGTATATGGCAAATTTTGCACATTGCCCACCTCTTCCACTCTGTCTTTATTTGGTTTCTGCACAATTAAATTACAACTGAAATGAGAGAGTTTGCTTGGGTAGCCCCAGGCTCTTTTTCGGGTAATGAGTATTTTTTGGCTTCATGAAGTATAGGACTAGAAATAGAATCATAGAATGGTTTAGGTATTGGAAGGCACCTTCTAAGGCCATCTAGTCCAGCCCTTCTGCAATGAGCAGGGTTATTTTCAACTAGTCCAGGCTGCTCAGAACCCCATCCAACCTGGCCTCAAATGTTTCCAGGGATGGAACTTCCACCAACTCTCTGTGAATGGGGAGTTGCCTCTGTTTTACCACCCTCATAATGAAAAGCTTCTTCTGATATCTAGTCTCAATCCATGCGCTTTCAGCTTAAAACCATTTCTCCTCATCCTGTTGGAACAGGCCCTGCTAAAATGTCTCCCCTTAACTTTCTTATAAGCCCCCTTTGAGGACTGAAAGGCTGCAATAAGGTTTCCTTATAGGAGAGCTTTCTCTCCTCCAGGCTGAGCCCCAGCTTTCCCAGCAGACAGAGCAGCTCCACACACCTCCACCACGTAAAACATGGGATTCCTGTGCTTGTGCCGCGTGTTTGTATGAACATCTTCTGTGGTTTTGCACATGAGATGATAAAACCTCACAGAAGATGGCTCTGTTGGGATGTAGGAAAAATTAAATGTTGGGAGTTATCTATTATCTGCCTTAGTTAAGAGCTCCTGATCTTCAAAAGCAGATCAGAACATTTCTTTTTTTCATGTTTTTGATGATGCCAACTCTGATTCTTTCCTTCTGCTGTGATTTTCATCACAAATTTACTTACCAGCTCTTCTTCCTGCAATCCTCTCCATAGAGGGCTGGGTTTTGGGTTTTTTTCACTAAAGGGAAAATCATCCCCAGCTATTTAAATGTTGTGAACATTTACTGAGCACCATTTTACTCTGTTGAAATTTTCTGTGCTATTTGATACTTATTTTTAGTTCCATTATTTTTCACTTGTTTTAGCAGTCACAGTGATTTATGTTTTCCCTCTGCTTTCAAAATGTGTATTTTTGAAACAGATTTTGTTTTGAATATGTTTAAATGTTTAAACCTATGGGAATACATCAAGGCTATTTTGTATAATCTATTTCTCTAGGAAAGATGTGGGATATTTAAGGTATTTCTACTCTTCAGTTACTGCAGCATTAATGCAGTTCCTGCATTTTGGTGATACCCTGTCGTGGGCCAGAGCCTAAGCTCTTTGAACCTTCATTTTTATGGGGCAAGGTTTCTGGCCATTCAGTTTTGTTAGACAATTCTTTTGCATTTGTGAGCTACTCTGGAAATTTCACAGCTTCTAAAATCAGACTTGGGGCAGAGCTGAGCAGCTCCAGAGGGAAGACAAGGAGGTGCACTCCCTGAGAGAAAAGACTCCTGGCAGTAGGGATGGTTTTTTTTTTTCTAAAGGGAAATAAAAGAGAGGCACAGTGACAGTTTTCAAAATATATAGATTGCTTTAGGATTTAATTAATTAAGATTTAAAGGAATGAATTATTTTTGATGTTCACAGGGATACAAAGATGCAATGGCCTGAAATTGCATCAAGGGAGTTTGGATTAGGTATACATGAACAGTATGCACAGGATATACATGGCACACAGTAGCCAGAGTGCTTACAATTTGCTTGTAGGGCTCAAAATATGTGTACTGAAGTGTTTGCACATTTTGAGAGACTTGTTGAAATGCATAGCTTAACAGGTCTCTCTTCTCAAATTGGTTTTTGGAGCAGTGCAAATCAAATTTAAATTTCACAAAATTATTAATGGCTAATTGAGGGCTACTGAGAGATGACAATGTCCTAGATGGTTGCAAATTTTTTCCAGTGTCACTCTCTATGTCTCTGCTCCAGTGCTCTGAAAAGAGTCAGGAGTCAGCTTTAATTTGTTCGGTTTAATTAAATTCCACCTGAATAAATGTGTTGAGCAAATGCTGAAATTTCCTGGATGATGTATGCAGCTGAAGTCTAATTTGATCTACACAGCCCTAGATTGTTAAGCTACTCTCTTCCAGAAAGGTGTGCTCCATGTAATTACTTAAATAATAACTTAGATGAACTTGTAAGGATAATTATATCAAGAAGACAAAGCAAAACTGCACACAGAAAACTATTTTTGAACGTGTCATCATTATTCTTAGAATAACAAAAAATCGTTAGCACGCTACAAGCATATTTCACTTTGAAAACACAGTCTTGTTAATTGTAGCAGCTTGTTTACTTATCCTGATACTGTCCTGTCTACATATTACATTAATTAAACTGGTACTGTAATCAGATGGAACAGCATTTTCGGCTAAAATGTCTTGCTTTTTGTAGGATGACATTGATGAATTATATTTTTGTATATGAACTCTGATGTAAGGAATTGAAATAAATGCCGGATCACCATCCTTCCCTTTCACACATAGAGCAAAATGGATGAAAAATACTCCCTCTCTCCTGAATCTCCTGGCCCTGACTAACTGATGGAAGCATCTTGCCCAATATGCCATACTTATTTAGGCAGTGAGGGAGCATGGATGCACATCAGACAGGTAACCAGTGCTCACAGGGGCTGGGAGCAAAACTTGTCCTTTCCAGATGGTTCAGAAATTCCTTTTCTCTTGCACTGTATTTTACAATATTGACTCTCCTTCAGCACCTGCATAAAGTTCACTCCTGTGTGATTCTACAGTACCTTACTGTAACTCGTAAATCAGTGTAATTCTCTGAGTCTTTCCTTGCATGGGAATTCTCATGGACTCCATTTCCTTTCTACTTGCTCCTAAGATAATTTTCCTGATATTTTTATGAATTGTTAGGGTTTTGTTTTTTTCTTTTGAATCCTTGTTTTGCAAGTTCTGTTCAATCTAGGACAGTCTTGCAAAGGACTTTATTGTCTGAAAGTTGCAAAGCAGAGTTGACCAAAACTAGTGGCAGATAGCTGACTAATGATTTAAGAGGTTACTCTACTCCCACTATTTATGTTTATCTAAATTCCTATAGGTCAGAAATTTTTGTACTGCTGTAGACATATATTTTTAATATATATTCTCATCATGGTGACATTTTTATTACAAATTTAATTAAAACTTGCCTATACTTTCACTAAAATTTCAAGGTAGTCAAAAATGTTTTCATAATTATGAAATTCAGAATAATTAACACCTACTGCTGAGAGAGAAGTCCTAGATAATCTTTTGACCTTCTGACACAGAAGAATGAGTCTAAGGTATGGAAAACGCTTGTGTCTTTATATAGATTTCCGTATGTGTTTACATAAAGATGACAGCTGTAATTTAAATTTTCCTTTAATTTTCTAGATTCTTTTCATATGTGAGAGGCCCTTGAAATCATGCTTGGTAAAGACACATAAAATTTCATAAAAAGTCTTTTATTTGCAAGCTGAAAATAAAGCCCAAATTACTGAGTGCAAGAACAATTTGCTTTAATCCACAGATCATGTCTCCCAGGAAATTTTCCAGACTACAGGTTTCCACAGGTTTTTCCCCCTTGAGGTCTCTTTAGCTTTCTGAACCTTGCACACCCTTCAGTGTAAATGCCATTCTGCACATGGTGGCACCCCTTGGTGCAATGGGAAGATGAAAAGAAAGGAGTGGCTCCTCCTGGAGTTCTCCAAGCCCATGGCAGCTCAGAGGGAAAGAGTACACTGGCAGTGTGCAGCAGAAAAGGGGAAATAAATTAAGAGGGACACTGGACAGAATACAGGATAGCCTTGCTACCTGGTTGGATAGTCAATAAAGCCCTGTGGTTTTATAACCCAAATTTGCAGGTTGATATTCCAAGAGGAGTTTGGAAGTCAGTGAGTTCTCTCCTCAGTTGCTTCACCAAGGAAACAGTAAAAGACTTTAAACCGTTATTATGCTTTGTGTTAAGAAAAATGGATTGATTTGGTTACTAGTAACAGGACCAAATTCAATTCCTAGAGTAAAGTAATAAATATTGGGTTGAGACACCACTCAGAAATCAGTGAAAATTAAATTGTACGGGTGCTCAAAGAGCTCCATTTTTCAGTATTTCCTCCCCAAAGGGCTGTGTGCTTTTGCATTGGATTAAGGCAGCCACTCAACCTGAGGCACATTTAGTTGATTCACTCAGGTGATGGTATTCCTTCTCCCTGAGGTACATCCTCCTGTTCCCCACCTCATGACATGACTATTAGTTTTGTTCTTTATAGAACTATTAAAAAAAAAAAAAAAAAAGATGAAGAATCTATTACTGTGTTTAACTTCCTATTTCTACTTTGTTGTCCCACTTCAATACAGTTTTCTTGAGTAATTTAATTCCTTCTGTAAGGAATGGGGGGAAGTGGAATTTGCTCAGTGCATCCATCTGCTTTACTAAGAGGTGTGGGGTTAGATTTTATTTTAGCTGTTGTGTCTCTTAAACCTGCATCCACCCTGCACTTTCTCAGCATGAATTTCACACTGGTTTCTTTTCTGAGATTTACTGGGCATCCTTGGAGACAGACCTGGGTGCTCTTTCCACCAGGAGGAAAAGAGCTTGGAATGATAGTTCTCTGGATAAGGAATACCAGTGGATGCCAAGTATGGACATGAGACAGCCTCTCTCTCAAAAGAAACCCTGCAACAAACTAAATTAGGGATGTAGCTGCAGCCACTGAGCTCACAAGCAGTTTGATTTAATTTTTCTGGGTTTTTGTTTGTGGCTTATTATTGTGTTTATTAGGGGCTTCTAGAAAATAGATTACCCTCCTTACTGCCAGTCAAAGTCTGACAAGTGCTACATGTGTTTGTAATTAGGTGGTCAAGCTCAGCTGGATATATCTGGCAAAGATGGTAAACAGCTTGGGGCAGAGGAGTGGAAAGGATAAAGTGCCAGTGCCTTGTTGGATGTCGCTGGGTAGGGGTGCACACAGAGCTTAAGGCAGGGGGCTGTGATATGCTCCCACATGCCATAGGTGACATGTGATGTGGGCAAGGAGACAAGGGAAGGCATGAACAACAGCTGCAAAAAGTCTTGGGAGTCCTTGGATATTGCAAGAGAACCCTCGCCCACAATTTTTAATAAAGGTCAGTGTCTTGTCATTTAACCCCACTATAAATATAGATGTCACTACCACTTGGTACTGAAGAGGGAAATATAGCAATGTTCTAATGCTCTAATTAAGGGAGTACTTTTCTAGCAATGCTAAAACAGCTTCCTTACTTTTCTTCCTTTATTGGTTAATAATTGTGACATTTTTCTTGGCTTTAACTGTGTGTCCCTGAAGGCATGTTAGAGACCCCCCTGTGATCACAGCAATGGGAATCATGTTGCTGAAGTGATGGCAACAGAGACACTTATTAAAATCTGGCCCCTGCTGTTTGTAGTTTCCCAAAACTACACTTTGGCAAAGTTTAAAATAGAATTACATGATGCCTGGCAACTAGAAATTATGCTATAGCCAGAGTGTTAGGTGAGAATTAGAGAAGCAAGTATGGATGGTCATAACATCTGAAAACACAAGTGATGGTGGATCACTTGATGGTGCATTTAATAGATCATTTGTTTTGTGGCTGGTGTAAAGCAGATCTCTTGGCATGCTGTGTACACAAAAAGGTCACATTTTGCAGTGTGTGGTTTGAATGTTTGCAAGGCTTTTGTGATGTTTATCTGCTGTTCTCAAGTCGCAGGTGAAAATATGAGGCTGCTTTCTTTAAGTCTGTCCACCTGAACAGTATTTTAAATAAAAACTTGACATTACATGTATCAGAAGAGAATAAAATTGCTATTTGACTCTAACTGGTTTACACTGTCTCTTGAATCAGCAGCTTTTGTTTATCTTGTAACTTACACAGCAATTCTGTTTTCACCTCTAGTGTTTATATCCCTTTCCCTTTCAGGCAACTGCCAAAGCCACAAAATAGCCAGAAAATTTGTGAAAATGCTGCTGAGATTTAGAGCACCGAAGCAATCTCATTATCAGTTTACATCCCCAGTAGGAAATCAGAGATTGTTCAGCACATCAAACAGTGGAGTGGGGGCATGTAGTGTACAGCCCAAGGGCCAGATGGGACCTGCTGAGTCATACAATGTGATCTCCAGCTGCCCTCTGCCTGTATCTGAGGGATGGGGACAGAGCAGCAGAGCTGCTGCCTGGGGCTGCTAATGAGCTTGACCCACCAGACACTATTTTCCATCTGCATGCCAAATATGGTTATATGCACTCAGAATAAATGTCTAATGTTTATATACAAACTGGTGGTGGCCCTTGGGCACCTCACTAGGAACCTGTATAAACTTCAGGACTGCAGAAGGGAATCCTCTTGGTGGTGCTGAGATGAGTGCATGGAGCTAGGGGCTGTCCTGCAGTGTGAGCCTGGGCTGCTCTTTGCTTAACAGCAATGGAGGAGGACTAGTAGAGACCCCTTTAGGTCATCTTTCATGCTCAGCTCTTGGTACATGAGCAAGAAGGGAGGCAAAGAATATTTTCACTGCCTCAACCCTTTGATTTCATGATGTGCATGTAAAACCCCCACTGCATCACCGAGGTCTTCATGATGGATCTGTAAACGACATTACACTTGTCGAGTTTTTATGCTGTGGGAAGAATTTTAATTCTTTTAATTACTGTCTGAGTTACTGGGAAGTATACTCAGAATCTTTTATTAGTGCATCCAGCTGTGCAAATGAAATATATAATCAATATAAAATGGTTTTGTCATACCCTATTTGAACAACGATCTATGATAGTTCAAAATTCAGAGGGTTCTTCTGTGATAAAGTTCTATTAATGCTTTCATTAACAAGAAATTACATTACAATGTCTGTGGGGCTTACTTCAGTGAAAGGACAATCTCTTTGTTGGTAATTTCATCTCAACGTTACTCCCTTCTATTCAGCTTTCCAAAATGACATTTTTCTAAAAATCAGCACTAATGCAGTAGTTAATCTTTCTCAATATTATTTAAGAAGATAATTCAGATATACAGTCACACAAATAATTAAACCTTGAAAGTCTCCATTTTACCTACTGCTTCAAAAGTACAGCACAACTTGCACCATACTCTTTATTTCGCAGATGGTACTTTTAAAATGGGAATAATGACCTTGAAATTATACAAGAGGGCTGGTTGGCTGATATACAGAATGTGAAGATTATTTTTCATATGGAAAGGAAGCACATAAAGATATTGTCAAAGCATTTGTACCAATCTCATTTACTTTTATCAAGGGATAGGATTCTAATGTCCTTTATATTATTTCTTTTATGATAAAACTAATATTGAACAAGATATAAGGGAGGGGTTACATGACTGAAAGGTGCACAAATAGTTTCCTCAAGATAGCACTCAATTTTCATTTTTTAAATTTATGTATCATCACAAAAAAGTCACAAAAGAAATGTCTTCTGTCTTTTTGGGGGATAAAATCTGTGTGACCCCTCATGCAAATTATGTCTTTGCCTGGGGAAAGCAAAGTGTCTGTGTTGTGCTGTGATCCATTGGGGAATTATGAATGACAGGTAATGGAAACTGAACTTCTACAGTGTAAAACATAGGGAATATGCATCAGGCCTGACTTGCAGCATCACTTCAAAAATGAGGTGAAAGTACAGGGGTTTTGGTGTCCTGGCAGATTTTATTGCCATAAATCACTTCTTCAGTGTCTCCCAAAAGTGCAATGTTCTTGAAAATGGGCACCTATAAAATGATTAATTAATGTTATGTCTTAGTTGAGTCTCTATCTATGAGGTTAAGGTAGTTTATTTGCTCGCTGTTGTTGACAGTCATGGGGGATAAAAACCTTCAGTTTATTTCATATGAAAGCTCAACCTCTTATCCAGTCACTTGATTCTAGGAGCTCTGATCAACTGTATTGAGACACTTAATAACCAAATCTCTAGAACAGATATGGCTGCTTCTGTTACAGGGTTTTCAGTGAGAATGGAAGTAGTTCTGGTGTATTACGACCAGTGAATGAGAGCAGATTCTGTGTTGTCCTAAATCCATTTTGATCTGCTCATAACAATAGACTGTAATGCCGTATGAGTGAGTGAGCTGGGGATTTCTTTCCTCTAGATAAATCCTAGCGTCACAGATGGGGGTTGATACCGAAATTGGTCAGATAGAAACTTTCTAACACAGTTTTGAGTAGCAGAAAGCAGATATTCTTTATTGCAGCGTGCTGGGCACTCAGGGGATGCTTCCTCTAATCGAGCGTGCCGAACACCCGGTAAGAAGTTTTTATCATTCACACAGGAGACTTCAAACATGCATCCTAGAAATGTCCTCTAATAAATTTCACATGGTTGCAAGCTACAGAAGACCAGGCAGCCAGGGAATCATACTGTTCCTGAATGGCTATGTACCACCACCTACAATTAAAAATCTGGTAGGGAAGTATCACGCCACTGAAATTTTCTGGTCTAAGCATGCAGTTTGCAGAACACAGAGAGGTGAGATGGCCAGCTTGCTGCCATCAGTTCTCTGCACTATTTTCACTCACATTCTTAAAAATTTGAAGTTCACTGCATAGTTCTGAGTTAATTTTAAGAGGCAGAAAAAAATCAGCAAAACATAAATGCCTCAAGTATCTGCATATCAACCACACAACAACACAGTGCAAAAAAGCAGCAAAATATTTTATTAATATTTCGATAAGTTCTTGCTCTAGTGCTCTATGAGACAATCCTTTATCTAACCTTTATTGATGTCAGAGCAATCTTGAGAAGTGGTGAATATAAGAGGATGCATTTTCATTGTGTTCAGCAATCGTGGATGTCATAGGATGAAGGTAAGTATTAGGAATTGGTATAATCTAAAAGCCACTCAAATTAAAAATAGGGAATGCATATTTTTGTTGATGATCATGACAGGAAAATAGCATTGGTAAATTAATATCTGTCCCTGAATAAAGAAGACTCTTTGAAAGCAAAAATAGATATAGCAAAGCAATGAATACAATGAAGACATCAAAAGAACACAGCAAGAATGATTACATCAAATCAAAAAGAGTTTAAATATTTTAAGGTGCAAGGCAGATCAAAGGCTTTTAAAGGCATCAGAATTGTGAAGCCTATGAGGAAATTAGATGCTAAGAAACAAAGATTAGCTAGTGAAAATGTACATATCACCATTTAAAGTGGAAAATTAAATAGTATTCTAGGGGAAGCCAAAATATTTAGTATTAATAATCCTTTCACCTTTCATTAGGTGAAATTAAAATACACATAACACCTGAAAATTCATTATATTATTGAATTTGCAATCGTGGTTATTCAGAATAAAAATACTAACTTGTAATTAACTTAAACTTCCTTGAATGTGAAATCAGAGTAATAGAGAAAATGAAATCAAGGACAGAATAAACAGTGAGAAAGCATCTGAATTGGATTCAGGAGAGTGGAATTAAGGATTTTCTGGAAAATTTATATTTATGCCAGTGCTGGAGCTAGGACAAATGGAACTAGGCTAGAGGAATATTTTATGATGTAAATCATAGTGGTGAAAAAATCCACATTAGGAACAATCTGTTCTGTGAAAATATTTTGGTTCACTGAGGTGATTTTACAAAATTTTGTTTTATAAAATTGTCATTTTTCCCTTGCTGCTTCTTACTTCAGTATAGACCTACGCACTGTTCGTCCAGAAAATAAGATATACAAATATACAAATATTTACTTGGGAAGGTGTTTTTAACACACAATTTGCCATTTATTTTTGTGTCCACAGCTCCAAACCCAGAAATTCGAAAACAAAGGGATAGACTTTTAAGCCTCTAAAGTAAGGTTAATGTGACATATTTCCTGTTGGGTTATCCAGACTAAGCTTCCAAACCATTCTCTTGTCCAGTCCCCAGGAACACGTTGTTTGAGGGTCTTGAAGACATCACTTAGTTCCTTTGAACCTGGGTCACGACAGGATCCTGCTTCATGCTTGTCACTGAGACAGTAGGTTTGGATCCCACATTTCTCTTTCCTTCTTGGCACCCTCTCTTTTTTTCACTGTGCATGTGGGTGCCCAGCATGTGACAGAACTGAATTCTGCAAGGACAGCTACACAGTCAGTGTAACTCATCAAACAAACTGGGGGAGGGGGACACATGCCATGGAGGAGGGAGGTAATTTTTTTGTTTTTTTCTCTTTTAAAGGTATTAAGAGCACAGCTGTGTTTTACAGACCAAGAAACCACCACAGAGGGACCTGAAAGCCACCTGTAGAGGCTGACGCTGTCTATAATGCTCTATTGGATAGTAAACAGATTATAACTCCACAATTCCAACAAAGTCTGTATCCATTTGTCCTTTATCACTAATGAAATCAAATAATGCATATGGGACCACATGTTTGAAGAATAAATACACAATTAAATTCTTAACAGTGTGAAGATTAAGACAATGTATTTTTTTTCTAAAGCTTTCATCCAGGGAAAAAGAGCTGCCTGCTTGCTTCAAGTAAGATTAGCTGGAAAAATCCTATCATATACCTAGAATAAAGTCTGAGAGGCAACAGGCAAATATTTTAATGTGGAAAGATTTTTTATTTGTTTTAATTAAGCAACAGCATTTTTGTTGAATGTCTTTAATCTTTAATTACCACCCAAAAGCACTGAACATGACATGAGTTATTTATTGAGTCACTGAGAAATTCAGTCCAAGATTTTCTTATGAATACTTCATATAGAAAAAACAGTGATTTTTAGAAATGTGTTTCAGGGTTCAGATTTGTGGTTCAGATTTGAACCATAAAGAAGGCAATTGAAGGAATCCCAGGCTATTCCATGGGAGTTGGCTCATGTTTGTATTGAGTTTTAGAGCTTATAGTAGCTAGAAAAGTGTTTTTTTATGACTGAAAATGTCCTCAAAAATCAAAATCTGTCACCAAAGAGCAGTCTTGAGTGTGTGTTTAGGGGGCTTTCATGATTTATATAGGGACTAGATTTAGGGTGATGAGAGCCCAGAGCTAAGGAGAGTTACTGCTCAGGCAGCTGAGAGCAGCCTCGGGGTGATGTTGGTGCTGGGGACTTTGTGCACCATCTACAATTTGCCAGGTGGACTCCTCCAAAACAGTTGTCAGTGTGCTCAAGCTGTCTCTGTCATCCCTTGTCTGTGAATATCCCTTCTGATAAAATATAAACTTTTTATCTGTAGGACAGGGAATTTATTCTGTAATCAACTGTTTCTACTTCTGTTGGCATAAGACCAGGTTGTAGTCCCTCTAAGCCGAAAATTTGCCAACTGGGAAGTTATAATAGGAAAAAACAGCTGCTGTTTTTCATCCTAGAATCCTGGGCATACTGTGGAGTCCAAACTGTGATCTTATGTTTTCCTTTCCCGGCAGAAAGCTTAAAGATGCGTGAAAGTGCCAATACTCCCTGATCACCAGAGAGATCACACCTCAGGGCTTCTTTAGGACTCAAAGATACCTCTCTATGTGCTCCAGGTATGCAATTTTAGGCTCTAGACAGTGTTTACCTCACATGAGAACAATCATCAGTCAGAAAGGAGGAACTTTACCCTCCACTGAAGTGTGGTTTTCTTTATTTAGAACCTATCTACTGAGTTTTCAGGAAAGAATTAAAAAATGTTTAAGACTTGATGAACACAGGATATGCAACATTTCAGAGGTGAGAAACTTGTCTCTATAACTGCAGGGCTTGCTCATAAGGGCTTGCATCTAACCCTCCCTGCTGGTGTCTGTAACACATCTGATAAACCTGACATGTTAAGCCAAACTCTAGCTAGTATATTTTGTGAAGAAAACCACTTTACGAAAAGCCTTAAAAAAATACCTAGCTCTGTTTAACATCCTTCATCATTTTCAAGCAGTGACTCCTGCAGAACAGAAACAATAATTTTTTTTTTTTTTTAGTTATTAAAAGTCTGCTATATAAAAGCTTTGAATGGGTTTTGAACTCTTTGGCTCTACTTTGGTTCAGGATTTTCAGCTTCTTACAAGATTAGGTCCAAAGTATAAGATTAAGCACTGCATCTGTGCTGCTTCATTTAAAGTTAAAATAAAAAGAACCATCTAGAAATTCTGATAATGTTAGCACAGGGGAGACCAAGATGGAAGCATTACCTTGGACTGCTTGTGTCTTGTGCTGCTGAAGATACCAAGTTCCTATTTTAAGTGATAAATGCCATTTTTTACCTTCCATGGGGAAAATGTTGCCACATTGCTGTGTGAGTAGCTTGTCCCCAACCAATTTCCAGAACAATGTCTCTCATCTGCCTGTGGAAGTTTCCTCCCATTGAAATTCAGAATGAAGTTTACTGCAGGAATGATATCTATGGTCTGATTGCTTGTCCACTGAAATTAAATGATAGCCCTCTATTCCGTTCATTATGCATGAAATTAAGATAGAATCCAAGAAAGATAATGGAGTTTCAAATGTGTGGAAGAACTGGGGAGTGGGAACCCAAGGTAGAGAATATTGTGGTGAGAATTTGGGAAACAAAGTGTGTGCCCATATGGCCTTTTGCAGTGAGAGACAAGTTTTTGTGCCTCGTTTCTAAATTGGCCAGGCATTGCATTCAGTGTGTGTCATTATGTTCCAGCTAATAGATCCTACTGCAAAATAGATGAGAGCTAATTGGGCAGGGTATCTTAGATCAGATAAACCAGGTCTGGGACCTTGGAAACTTAGCTTATCAAAACAATGGGCTAAAGATAACAGGGTGTAAGGTTTTAAGAAGTTCTAGAAAATAAAGTGAAAATGGAATTAAACACTGTTATATAGTCAGGAATTCTAAACTGAAGTATTATTTCTGACATTAATCAGAATCACATAATCTCAGTGCTTAAGTTTTCAGTATAGCCTTCATCTTTAGGACTGGTTGTACAAATACTTACACATATGTCCCTATCTTGGTTTGAGACATTGAAGAAGAACACTCTGTAACTTCTAAAGTAAAAAGCAGATTTATAGGGTATCGTATAATTCAGGATGGCAAGTATGTGACAATGGACATATGACAAGTATATGACAGATGGGAGCACTGTAAAATCTGCCTTTATCATCATTTCCCTCTCTCGTGCTATGGAACTGCTTGGTTTTATTTCCTCTGCATGGCACAATTAATTTAATTTCCAGGAGTCTTCTGCCTACACGTAGTGGCTCCTTTTTCATGGAGCAGAGATAGAGAATTTCACTGGAGAGAGACATACGCGGCTTTTTACCAAGAAATTTAGTTTTGTCCTTAAGTTTTAGGATGGTTATGATTAAAAGAACACACTTCTCCCTTATGTACAAAAACTGTCTTTATAGAAATATACACATATATGAATTTTACAGGGGGTAATCAATAAGAAGTACAAAAATTAATTACTCAAAACACTCTAATTGGTTATCCCAAGAAAGATGGTTAATCTTTGATTAGACTTCCTACTCATGATTTAGAAAAGGGACTACATACTTCATGATATATAGGATGAATCCATATTTAGGTTTTTCAAACATTAGCTCTATTTCTAAAATTTTAAATGTGGTCTTAGATCCTTTGAGGAGTAGTTTAATATAGATAACCTCCTCATGTGTCTTTCAAATCTAAATATTGATGAGTAGTGCTCTCAGTCATTTTGACATGAATATTCCTAACCTATGAAAGATAACGATAGAAATGCCATTCTACATCTAAATAAAGATAGCAGCTTTGCCAAAGTCCACAAGGAGATTTAAAAAATACGTTTTTCAAAAATAGCAGTACTATATACATATACTTTTATTACTGTATATTTGAATCTTAATACACAATATTACATGTTATTTTATTATGGTCTCAGATTTCCACTGTAACTAAGTTATGAATATGTTCTTGGACTTTGCTCTGTAATACAGCTTATGCAGTGCAACACTCAGAAGTAGTATTCACATGAAATATTGATAGTTCTGGTATTCACCAGTCAAATATTCATAGGATGATATCTCTATCTGTACACCAGGTGCTTACTTAATGGCAGAAAAGGGGTGGTCAGTACCGAGTTAAAGGCAATGTCGATTTTTAATTTTCAACCACTTGTCCATTTAGCACCCAGCTATTGAGGAGCTGGATGTTTGCCACAATCTCTTACATTCCTATCAGAAATATGCCTTGGGGCTGATAGGGTCTAAAAAAACGAAAGAGTTTTCTGTAACTCATGTATTAGAAATGTATCTCTTTTTCTAATTTTTTCTCTCTCCTTTGGGGTATGTTCGCCATGAGCTCTGAATTCTGTTGTTTCCACTTCAACATCTTCATTATGTGTTCTTGTTTGAGCGCCTTCTGTGATGAGTCTGGGAGCATGACTGCTTGGGAGATTTATATATTCTACAGTCTCCCTTCAGCTGCCATCATGTTAGTGGCTGCAAGAAAAAGCCTGCTGGGCTGCTGGGTGTAGTGACATTTTAGGTTATTTGGCAATAGTCACCACACCATTCCTATTTCTTATTCAGGAGCTGCAAAAACCTAATTAATTCAAAGGGTGCTCTTATAGTCATCCCACCCCAGAAAGAAGCCTGGGGGGTTTGCACCAAAATCTTATTTGTTCTGTGGATCTAAATGCAAAATAGCAGCTTTGGATCCAAGGTTGGGAACTGTGTTAGAGAATGAATTCTGCCAAGGAAAATGCCGCCTGGTCATTGCAATAACATTTATAGAAAAGAGATTACAATTTCCAGACAGTGCTCCCCCTGACCCCCCAACTTAGCACAGTGGCACCTCTGTGAGACAAAAAAACCCTGCAGTTTTCTTTCCCAGGGTCATTCAGGGAGTGAGTGCTAAAAATGGAACATAACTCTTCTAAGGCTAGAAGTCAATACACTCACTGTTGCTCAAATGGTGCTGGGAGGCTATTGCCTGGTCCTGGGGCACCCAGGAATAGTTAAGGAGACAGAAAGCTTAGGCTCTTGTTTTTACAACAGGGATAAAATGGCCTCCAAGGTGTTGTTAAAAAGATCCTCCTGAAAAGTTCACATTTCATAAGATTTATATACGTATTGGCTTATTCAGAACTTTAATTAAAAATTTTAGAAGGTCCTTTAGTTCATTAATTGAAGATGTTTCCCCTGTAAATGAGAGATTAATTTATGCCTGTTTTTAATTGTTGGATGCCACCACAATTGGTGCTGCATAAAAATACATACAGTACATAAAATATTAATTAAAACAAGTGAATAATTATAACCACATCAGCCTAAAGGCAGCAGGCATTTTAATATCAGAGTCTGGTAATGGTGCATGAATTTAGCAGGATTAATTTTTCTGAGACAGTTCAGAAGTATTTAGCCTTTATTCTGCCCTTATTTAAAATGCCTCATATAATACATCTCAGTATTTTACATAATTTAAACTTTCATAAGACATTTCATTCTCTGTAAGGTTCTTCAACATACTGAAACACTGCTAAGATCTTAAGTCTACAAATCATAATCTTTCCAAACAGATCCTTTGTTCTGAGGGTTTGCATTGGTAATCAGTAGTATCAGTGCCTGTTATAGATCAGCTTGCTCATTTGGGGTGATGCTTCTCTCATGGAAATAGAAATACTCTGAGACATGTAGGTAGGTGTGTATATATAGATAGAGGCATTCTGCACTGGGCAGAGCACCACAGTCACCAGACTGTTGAGCATTATGGTGCCATGGAAAAATGCTTGAACTCCTTGCACCAGGGTATTATTTAGTTAATTTGGGTGGCAAATATGCAGCAGGAAGCAGAGTTTGCTCCACTGACAGACAAATCAGAGACAAGATCCTGTGGTTTTATGTTCTTAGGAAATAGCACGTATGAACTCTCTGCATGTTTAAGGACACAGGAGCACTGGCTCAGCAGTGAGGCTGCTGACCTCAGCAAAGTCTTTCACAACATGTGTAATTTTGAGTCTTGTTCCAGTGACTGCTCGACTGGAATTACACACAAAGATAAAATTACGAGTGCCTAAGGCCTTTTCTAGGTTTGGCTCAGGTATTTGCAGGAGGGTTTGCAGCAGTGAGGCCCTGGCTGGCCTGAGTGCATGGCAGCAGATCAGATAGCTGTTGCAGTAATGTGCTTGAGTAGCTATCAGGAGGTTTCAAGAAATTTAGCAATAGAAGGAGATGTGGTGAAATGGAGAAGATTCCAAAGGGAATAAAAAAAAAAAAAAAAGAAAAAAAAAAGAGAATCCTTACCAATTGCAAAAGTTTTACAAGAGAGCAGAGGTTGTATTACTGTAATAATTCCATTCTTAACTTTTTGATAGATGCTTTACATATGAATATTAACAGGAGATAGCCTGGATTCAAGCTATTCACAGAGCATGGAAACATTATCTCAGGTTCTTGAATGCATCTGTCAGCATATCCTTTGATCCTGATTGTAACATCTTCTGTTTCAGTTCTGGGTTTCTGGGTCTTTCCTCTACAGAGTCTTAGGACTCCAACAGATTACTTCAAAATACATGGCAGCTTTGTGATGTGAACAAATACCTACTGAGATCAGATTCTTTAAATTTTATATGAATAGCAAATTAGGTAGAAGGAACCCTTGTATGCCTGCACATCCCTCAGCATGTGAGTTTTCTCTACATTAGAAAGCAAATCAGAATCAAAGAGCCTTACACGTATTTTAGATTTTGACCTTGGGCAAGTTACTGAGGCCCTCTGTGTTTTGGTTTGAAGCTCAGATTCTTGCATGTGCAAAATGGTAATATTCTGTTCATCAAGGTGTACATATTTTTCTCTGTGTAGGAACGTGAATCCTAGAGATGACTGTTTATTTTTTTTTTAAACCTTTTTCTTTTTTTCTTTCTCTTGGCCAGTGCTACATATACGTACTCCACGTATATTTTCAATCCTTATCTGGGTGTTTTATTCCTATCTGC
This sequence comes from Pseudopodoces humilis, assembly GCF_049639895.1. Lineage (NCBI taxonomy): Eukaryota > Metazoa > Chordata > Aves > Passeriformes > Paridae > Pseudopodoces > Pseudopodoces humilis. Next base: position 64,915,321 of record NC_142205.1, on the reverse strand, counting down.
TGCCTTAGTAGAAGTCACTCAGTTTGCAGAACAGAGGTCCTGAGTTTTGCCTCTCTGTTTAAGCAGAACTCTTACTGGGTTTTAATCTTAGCTGCAACAGCTTTTGTAGCTCCAGAGTTCACATCCTGTGTCTCTTTTGCTGTGAATGCTTCCCTTTCTCCTATGGGAGGAGACTTTTTCCCTCCCCCCTGGAAAATAATAGGATGACCTGAGATGCTCTTATAGCAACATTCTCATTCTTAAAACTATAGCTGCGGATTTTGTGCACAGTTTTGCACCTCTTGTGATATTATGAGGAGATTCAACCACTGAACTACTGCCCATTTCATTGTTCCCCAGAGTCTCCCACTCCAGGCCCCTGTAGGATTTGCTGATTTTAGAAAGTACTCTTGTTTTTGCTTCTTTCAGTCTTCCCTTTCCCCTGCTTACCCTGCCAAGTGTTTCTAGTAGCATTTTTTAATTCCTTTTTCTTTCAAATGTGATTTCAGGTACAACAAAATTCTTTCTCTAATGAAAGTGATGCCTTAACTTTTAACTTTCATATTTTTCATATTCTGTGCTGTCTAGGAGTGCAGTTTTGAGCTTCATATTAAGTGTTAATGAACTCTCATCACAGACAAGGTAGACAAAAATTTCCTTTTCTAGCTTGATACCAAGGACAATTGTTACAAGTTTCAGGCCCAAAAGCATAAACAATGGTGGACTGAAGAGAGAAAACAAGAAAGGATGGGACTTCATCATCTGAAACTGTGATTGGATTAACCCCAATATGCAGAGGGACCAAAACTTATAAAATTTGAGGCCTCAGAAAATCATCCATTTTGTGACCATTTTGTGTCCATCTTTGGTGTAGCCCTGGCCAGGCTCTTGTACTGCCCAAGGTGTATCTTTTAAGGCCTTTCAATAACTACCTACTTTATTCTGAACTCTGTCTAGCCTCTGTTCTAGGTCAGCCTTCCCAAGGCATCAAGAGGATAAAGGCAGAGTTGACATCAGGCTCTGCTTAGCTAGCACCACCAGTCTCAGGGCCAGGCCAGCCTTCTGCCAATGACTCCAAGATTTGAAGGGGCCAGGCTCAAAGAGCAGTACCCAAAAGGAAAACAGAAATCTACTTTTCTTGACATCTCTGTCAGCAGAAGCACACGACTGTTTCTTACCAGGATGTGGAGGAAAAGGTAAGTAGTTTGGGCATGACAAAGACATGAGATCACAAAGCTGCTAAGCAGCTCCTGAGGAGAGCCATCTGGCTGATGAAAGACCTCATCCTTTTCAGATTTTGCCGCAGAACGTTTGCAGGAATAAGAATGTTTCATCCCTTCCCTGAAAAATTATGCTGCTTGCTTAAAGAGCCTGCTGGTGATGAGCACCAGGTCTGGCAGAGGTGAGCAGCTGTCTCTGAATATCCTGTTTTCAGCATTAAAAGAGGGAAGGTAACTGCTCTTTATTTGGTTTCTTTTGCTAAAGTTCTTACCTTTTCCTAAATTTAAGGCAAGCTGGGAAGAGAGGGTTACTGTTATTTATAAATTCATGTATAGGATTAATCAGGAATCCTTGTTAAAGCAATGCATCCTTTTCCTTCCTTGTCTGGACAGGCTCCATGGAATTTCTGGGCTCACATCTTGAGCTTTTCCCCTTCATTTTAAGCTTTCCAAATATTCTATGGTTTGGGTACAATTTTTAACATTTGTAATAGATTTGTCTCAGCTGTGTCCACACATAAAGGAACTAATCCTCTGTCTTTCTGGGGAGCCTATCCCAGCTAAGAAGATAAGTTGTGTCTGAGGTCAAGAGTTCAGGCTACAACTGTCCAGAGGAGCTGATGGGTGACATCATGCCTTCTCTCAGAAGCTTGTTTTATATAGTCATGGCTTTCCTTATTAGCTCCTTTCAATTCCTCCACCTCTCAGCACTGCTTAACTTTATGTTGACTTTTCACTCAGTTCTTTTAGCTTGTTTCTGAACCCAGGGACAGATTCTAATGTGAGCAAAAATGTTGGGTTTTTTTTGGTTTGATTTTTTTTTTTTTATTTGTATTTGCTCAATGTCTCCGAAGCAAAGTTTTTATTGATGAAAAAAAGGCAAGGAATAAATTATAAGACATTGTGCTCTCCTTTAATGTTCTAAAACCAGTGGGTAATGAACAAATATATTTGCTTGTATTCAGAGATACACTTTATTTATTTCTATTCTTTATTTATTTCTACTCTATTCAGTAGGCAATGCATACTGATATGATTCACAAAGCAGGAAAATGCATGTTATCCCATGCCTTGCATCTAGGAAAAGTTGGCTTAGTTGTTTGTGGTTTCCTGAGGTAACCGTAGGACTTTCCTAAGCTTTTTGCATTGAATGGAAAATTTATTTCAATTATTCTACCTTAGCTTGGATTGTCAGTTTAATTTCACCTGCTGAGTACTATCAGCTGGTGTTGGCATCTGTATTCATGCTTGAAGATGTCCACATTCATTACTGGATTTCTTTAGCTTAACAAACCTTGGGATTAAATGAATTAAATGTAGCCCACAAAATGAGCATTTGTCATTCTGTGATGCACTAGAGACCTAGTCCTGCTAAAGGAAAGGATTGTTTCAAGCATTAGAAGTGCAGTCTGATTATGAAACTCTGTTTCTGGTGGAACCACTGCAAGAACAACACCATTACCATCTGTGTCCCCGTCAGAGGCTTCATAGCTGGATGTTTAGCATTTCAAAAATCCTCCAGATGTTGATGCTGCATTATTCATTTAGTTAGAAACTGCCACAGCTGTGTGCTTTCCCATATATTCTTTCAAGCAATGTGGCAGCAGACCCTAGTTTGAGCAGGGCAGAGTACAAAGTACAATTTTGATGGGCATGACTCTGGTACACGTGATTTGTGCCTAGCTGGCAAACTTACAATCCCTGAGGAAGCCAAATGGAGTATTGTCACTGCACCCCAGCATTTCAATATTCCAATGACAGTGGACTGAAAATGGACATGCCTTGTGCACATCTGAGTGTTCCTGTGGTACTGAAATGGTTTTAGAGAATCCTTTCAAATCAATACATCAACCTGTCAATTGAAAGACTGATGGAGGGAAAGATGCAAAGTATCAGCTCCAAGATAAATAGTGGAGGAAAAGGAAGGAGAAAAACAATAGGACAGAAAAGAAGCAAAGGAGGTGGAAGAAATGGAAGAGGATGTGAAATACACTATATATTGAAGAAACTGAAAAGAAGGAAGCAAAATGGAGCATATTAAAGAAAATAAGGAAGAAAAATTAAATTATAAAGCAGAAAAGATAAACACAACAGAGTTCATGAAAAATATTTGGTGAGATATGGGACATCTGCATTAGCTACTTGAAAAGATATCAGATTCAAAAACACAGTTTCTAAAATATTTCTAGTGAGTAACTGGTTAAAAATACTCTGCTTTTCCCGTGAAGCAAAGCAGGAAAAAAGGGGATTGAAATCCAAATTGCCAAATATCCATTGAATAAGATTCTTACCCAGGAATCAGTACAAAGCTATTTGTTTATTTCTACTCATAGAATCTGATATTGGAAGTTATTCAATTGCTTGAAAGCAATTTGTTTTCATAACTTGTGACTGGAAAGCCAAATCCCAAGAAGTTCTGCAAACTTTTCTGAAAATATTTAAAATCCATTACAATGATAACAAAAGTGAAAGGTGACCTTCACTCAATGATGTCTCCCAGAAAGAAGGTTGGTGCTTTGTGATTTTTTAGGGAATCTGCTTATGGTGTTTTTGTTTTGGTTTTTTTTCACTAGTTAAATCTCAGTTATTAAAAATAATGAAATCACACATGAACAAGTTCCCTTGCATAATCTATTCATAGAAAGAGGTAAGGAGAAAGACCTATCATTCTATCTTGATATGTTTAATTGAGTGACAGCAATTGAAATCTGTGTTCAAAATGCAATGAAAGACTAAAAACAGTCACCTCTCCCGCTGCCTATCTAAACCAACTATCTCAATTTAGAAAACATTAACCCCTTATAACATGGCAAAGCAGTAGGTAGTGGCATTACCTCATACCTACTTTGTTCTTATAGCTCTCCTTTTCTTAGGGAGAGACTGGTTTTCTGGCATGTTCTAGACCCTGAGAGGTTGCTTTTTTCCCAGGTCAGAAAAAATGAATTTATCACCGGACAAGACGTACTTTTACGTTCATCTCCCACACAGCAGCTGGAGCGCACAGGCAGTTTGAGAGGCAAGGCTGAGACTGTGTGTGGGTTTAAATTTCACTCACTCTGAGTGGATGGCACTGCCCTTCTCATTCCTCATCTGAAGAGATGAAGACCCCTGGGCACTTAATGCCACTGAATCCTTGCCCCAGTACTCTGCAGGGGAAGCTCAGTGTCATCACCCTACACTTGTGTGCAAATTCTGTAGTCTGACTGCGCTGGACAATTTAAATGACACTTTGTGATCAGACTGTTCCATGTCTCTTTACTTTTCCTAAGGGGCTAGTTTAACAAAGCTCCCACCTGTCGGATGAAATCTAATCCACTCTTCAGTGTCTTGCTTATCGAGAGAAAAATGTAACATCTCCTGGGACGAGTGTAATGAAACACCTGTTCAAATGCCCAGTAACAGCCAAGCCAGGTAGAGTTCAGTCTGCATGAAGAACTGGAGGAAGCACAGTCAGTCAATAGTGAAATAGAACTATTTCATACAATCAGCAGAGTTTTCACCTTGAGCTCCTTGTCCTATTTGGGTTGCTCACGTGGAAGGGTGACAGAAATTATTTTTAGAATTCTGTACTATTGCAGAGGCAGACAAAAGTTTTTAATTAAAGGAGTGGATTTGTTGAGTAAGGAAAAGAATGGAAGAGTAACCCAAGTACTCATCTAGCCTTGATGCAAGAACACACTCAAATTAAAAATGGCTGTTTAATTGTGTTGGAGGAATCACACCTTAGACAGCAGAGTTTTCTAAATAAAACACAAAGTATCATAAATAAATATTTATACCTAAAGGTTGCTTTTTGTAAAGTTCTTGTACTTGAAAAGGAGACTGTAGTTTTTCTGTATTTTATGAGTAATTTAACTATGTAGTATTATGATACCAAATGTAAATATTGTGCCTTCATTCAGATGATATGCTCATTGATCACTACCAATATTATTAATCTATGGAATTTCAAATCTGCTTGCTGATACTTTATCTGTAAACCAATGTGAAGATGAAAATATGAAATAAGATAATGCTATGTAACATCTTTCCCTGCTGTCCTTCTAAAACCAAATTTTCTCCCTTCCTCTGTATTTTAAAAAAATATTTCTACTCTGTTTTTTAATGTTTCCCCTCAGTCCTCAACCATCCATGATTCTTTGATGAAGTCTAATTTTGCCAGCATTTTGAGCAGTAATTTTTGCTGAGTTTTATTAACCAGAAGTGTACTTTGATCTTTTCTTTACATGTCCATAGTTCTCAACATCAAACAGCAAAAATCCTGGAAGCGCTAGTAGTTAAAAGAAAAAAAAAGTTTTAAACAATCATTAAAATTCATGGGGCAAGTTCAGTTTTTACTCATGACATTATGAGAAATCAGAAGTTTCAAAGCCTAAAGACAGCTGAGGTAGGGTATGAGGGAGTATCAGTGATAACCTGTTGTGGTTATTGGGAGACAGAGAAAAGCATCAGATGAACAAGAATCCCCAGGAAAAAATGGTGAAACAAAACTGAAGTGGGGTCTTTAGAAAACCAGTGAGTATATCCATCCATTCTGATCCTTACCCTACCAAAGTTTGTTTTTCAATATGGAAAAAAAAAGGACACAACCATATAAAAGGTCTGTGTGGGGATCTAGCCACATAAACGTGATCTCAAGTTGTGTTCAAGTTGTCCCATTTCAGTCCATTTAATCTATGTTCAAACTATTGCTTTTTCAAAACCTCCATTTTTCATCTATGAATTACACTAGCTAGAAAGTTGAGGGCAGCAACTGTGAGGGGGAAAAAAGGCATTTTTAACTTTCTGGGAGCATTATTAATTTAACATTGGTGACTAGATGGCACTAGTGCTAGATTTTCTGCAAAAGGCAGGTTCCTTCTCTAAAATAATTAATCTCAGCTGTATTTCTGCCTCACTAAGGAGTGCTCTGTGCAGAACTTCTCATACTCTGCATGACTAGCAGGATGTTTCAAAAGCAGTTTTGAGGGAAGAAAAAGAGGTCTTCATTTACCCCTCCTTGTTTAGAAAGAGATCAATTTTACACTTAATATATTCTGGCCTGCTTTGAGATTTTACATGTAGAAGTGGGCTGATTCCTTTATGGAAGCCATGCAGTTTCTGTCTATATACAATGAATTTAGGAGCAGCTGTGAATTCTTCAGCTTACCCGTCTAAGTTTGTCCCTTCTTCTTGTAGTGTTCCCTAATCCTATGGAGAAATTTCCATGCATTAAGAAAAGCGAGGAGGTCATAGAATCATGGAATGGTTTGGGTTGAAAGAGACATTTAAAGGTTGTCTGGTCCAAACCTCCCATTAAACCTGGCTGCTCAAAGCTCCATCCAAGCTGGCTTTGGATGTTTCCAGGGAGAGACACCCACCACCTCTTTGGGCAACCTGTTCCATTGTTTCACCACCCTCATCAAGGAAAATGTCTTTCTTATACTTAGTCTCAAATGACGGTCCTGAAAATAAATTTTGGTTTTGTGTATAGCTTTTGGGGCTTCTACCTGCCTTAATACCATTTTTCAGTCTCTATTGCTGGAAATGGGGGAATATTCACTTTCAGTTTTCATTTTCCTAGAGAATTTATGCTGTTCTGTTTCAGAGTCAACCAAAACATTCCAAACCTTGTGGCTTTTCTTTTTCCAGTGTGTTAGAAAGTAAGTCTACAAGTACTAACTGAAATTTCATGAGCTCTGTAATGTTTCCCTTATAAAACTCAAATTACGCATGTGATTTGCTTTTCAGGATTCTGAAGTGAAGAAAAAATGATAAAGAAATGCATTATTACAGAAAGAAAAGTTGCCATAGGTGAGAAAAACTATATAGCTGATAATGCTGGTCCCCATGTCAGACAACACGTGGCTGCTCCTACAGTCACATAGTATGCAATGCTCCAGAATCTTTGTGGCTCTACATCCCTAGCAACCCTTCAGGTTTTTCCATGCATTATGGATTCTTCTCTTGTAGAAAGCATCCCTGCTTTGATGTGTCAGAGGTTATTTTTTTCACAATTGTTTTCAAAATTGTCGTATCTTCTTAGCTGGAATATTGACATTAAACCTTTTTTTCTTCACTTCATGCAAATTGCAGCAGAGAGAAGAACCTTGTGTTAATGGACCAGACCTATGACCTCCTAAGGCATGAGAAGTATATGAAAATGTAGCTAATGACTTCATTATCATGTGTGTGAGCAGGTCAACATGAAAAATAGCAAGGATGGTAAAATAGGTGACAAGGTAGGGAGAGGAATATTAATACAGCCTTTTCTCAAACTATGAAAGATGTTTTCTTAATTTTAGACTCTGACAAAGAACCTGGAAGTTTACCTCAGACTTCATTCAGTGGCTTGCAAAAGTCATCATTTTCTATTTGATGTATTCAGGTGCTCCCTTGAAGCAGGGCACAGACACCTTGCCTTCATTAAATATCCCCACGATTTTTATTTTAAAATAAAAAATAAAAATTACATCAATGAAGTATTCATCCCAGAATCTCCTTGCTGTAGTTTCACTATGTAATAAACGTGGCTTTAATAAAGATAGTAAAGCTTTTGTAGTTCCATAAAATTTCAACCATAAATTAATGTTAAATGGAATGCTAAAGTTTGAACAGGTTATAGCCTTTGAACTTAATGGGCCAGATCCTTGGCTGCTGGTAAGAAACACACAAGGCAACTCAGGTGAAGAACATTAAGGGGGTATTTCAGCATTTCTTACTAAACTGCTTCTTTATATAGGACAGAGAACCCAGAAAACTCTGAAATTTGGCTACTGCTAATTACATTTACAGCCATTGCAGCTGAAAGGTGCATGGTAGATCTCATGGCTTTTTGCTGCCTGTATTAAAAGATGATCGTTCCTCTTTGTGGGAGTAACTTCAAAAGTTACTGCTAGGAGATACCCACAGTCTCAAGAAATCACGTTTGCACATGAAGCTATTTAACACTCAGGCTATTCTGGCTATTTCATGCTACAGAGTAATTTTTTTTTTTTGTTTTTTGGCTTTTTTCATCTGCTTCGATGCTGCTTCTAAAAGTTCCTTGCGTGAGTTTTCACTGGTAGTCAGCTTCAGATCATCTTTATGGCAGCACAGGGCTGCCACACATCTTATTAGAGAAGCACATCATGAGATACTGCTCATTACCAGAATTATATAAAAGAAAATCAATGTTTAGCTTCCCCACTTATTTTCATTTATTTCCTCACATATCCTATGTTTAATGTGCCAGTGGTAGGCTTTGTTATTAGCTTAAAAAAAAAGTTAATTAGAACACTACTGCTGTGTTATCCCACATCAAAAAATATATCCTCTCACCCCCACTTTTTCCCAATTTTCCATCTCCTGAGTGATTGTGTGGTTGATTTGCTCAAAAGGAAGCTCACAGGAACCAGCAATGCATGTGGTTTTTCACAGGTGAATGCCCTAAATCAGAACTATTTCCATTCCTCACATGTTGTACTCTTAGTGCAATTTGCTTTAAGCATGCAATTATTAGCATTTGTAAAATGCACCTTATCTAGATGAAAAAATCCCACCTTATATAACCTATGTTATAAATATATATTTAGTTGCTAATAATAACTTAATTCTCACCTTTTTCTTCCAAATTCTGGGAGAGCAAATGACTCTGTTAAACCCTCAGTCTGGACCATTTCTTTTAACATTTTGCCTGGATATCTTTGTTGTGGGCAGGAAGTGGATGGGGTCAGAGGGTTGGAAATCTGTGTAGTATTTTTCTTGCAAAAAACACGTGTTTTATGAAGGGACTTTTCCACCTGGAAATATCCATGTGCCTTTGTCTTCCACCTGAAGTACAGGTTCATTGCAGCACTATTACCAAATACTCGGCGTTTACAATGCTGAGAACAGGTACTCTCCCTGAAAATTTCCCCAATGCTTCTCTGAGGGCTCAATCCCCTCATTCTGCACAAACCATTTTATTTTCCTAGCCTGGATGCCACGTTAGACTGCACAAGAACTGCAGCACTTGGGAGAGTCCAGTTCACTGAAGCTGAAAATCTCTTTTCTATAAATATTCCAAACATTGGGTGCTTGCTCCACTTGCTTTGCGGTCTGTGCTCAGGCCCATCCTAGCCCCACCTCTTGCGTGTGACTGCTGCCTGGGTTGGGAAGAGAGAGCATCAGCTGCTTTTCAGGGTTTTAGCACATCAGTCTTCATGTGAGGTCCACATTTCAGCACATAAATCTTTGTGCAGTGAAGCCTTGGTGTCCTGAGACAGGCGTAAAGGCTTCAGGAAGTAACTCTTTGTGCACTCAGGCGGCAAAGCCTAAACAGTGCCTCAAGACTCATGGGCTGGAGTGAAACCTCTGGGGAAATGTTAGGCTCCCAACACCTAATTATTTCCATGAATCAAATTATGGCCAATCAAGATAGGATGGCTTGAAACACACCATTTTTAGGGCAGTACATGGAAATTTGAAGTGTATTCCCCAATGGAGAGATGTTGCCATCTGTGTAGGTTTAAACACCCAGCTGAATCCCACAGTCAGAAGCAAACTTTAGGGAGGTACATCTCATACTCTCTCTTCTCAGTCAGAATCAAACTTCTCGTTCAGTGTTGTATCTGCTGACTATTGATTTTCTTCTTTCATCTGCTTAGCTGATGGAATTAGGGCTGTGTCACATTAATAGGACAAACAAGCTTTAGCCTTCTGGAACTTGGCTGCACCTTTTTCATGGATAAATAAAAAGAGAGGTTTTGATAAGGCTGCAATAACACCAAAATAAAAGGAGTGGTTTATTTACTCACAGAGCATGTAGTGCTACAGGCATCATTGAATGTTTTTCATGGAGGGTGATTCTGGTGGTTATGTGAATTTTAATATCTTGCATAGACTGTTGAAAACTGCTAAATGTTTTTCAAGTTGGATATCAAATTGTTTTATGCAGATTATAACAATCATTTGAATATTCTTGCAGGCGAAAGTTATATGTACTCTCAGCTCCCAAATATTTGCATTTTAATTTTTATTTTGATGGAAGGATGAGGAATTAGAGAACTGTTCTTGTTCAATGACATTGTCTTCCAAAGCTAATATCTGGATATTAAATGGCTTATCACTCATTTTTGTATTCTTGATATCCTAAACAGCTACTGAAGCTTTCTAGAACTACATGCCTCACAGAGATATTTAGCACCATTAAGTTAATGGCTCTGTAAATGAATGATGGTATAATTTGCAACTTTCCCAATTCAGTTTTAAAGCAGTTTCAGAATTTAAAGGCTAGTTCAACCACCTCGATAAAAGTTTTCCATTGAGACCAGGGGATGTAGCATCCAGCCATTAAATGTCTGTCTACTAGAGGTAATCCAAATACATACAGTATCCCATTATTATTAGTTATTGATGAGCCTAAAATATATTTTTTTCTCTTGCATTCTCTCCCACTCCTCTCAATCAATGTGTGTCATTAAACCAAAGAATCTTATATACAAGGAAAACCCAAATATATAATATGTGGGGGGAGGGGGGTGGGGGGGATGTGTTATATATATTATTAAATTGTGTATCCTGTCTTTTACCTTAAAACATAAGAATTTTGCTCTTGCCTTAATTCAAATTTTCTACAGCTCATGAAAACAGACAGTTATAAATACTGTATCCTTTGAATCATTAGTAAGTTTGGGTTTAGTGCTTGTCAGTCTAGTTAAAAGACTAATGTCAAATTGTCTTTTTTTTTGTGCTATGCTTGTTTTCCATAAATTGGCAGAAAACAATTTATTCAGTCTGTCTTTCTTCCAGTAATTGATTATGCAGATATTATTTATCATGCTCTGCAAGCACATCTTTGCATAAATTGGATGTGCTTTATCATTCTGTGTTATGTTGTATTTACAAATGCCCTATTTTCTGCTCATCATTGACAACTTTATTCCATGGTAAACTCATCTTCATTAGAAGGGCTTAAGCATTACTGTTCATTTATCAGCAAGGGAATTTGCTGAAAATCCCCACCATGTTTTCTATCTTTAGCAAATTATTTTCCCAACAAATATCCTTTCAAATCCTACAGCTGTTTTTCCCCACAAAAATACAATAAATAGGAAGAATGATTTTCTCTTAGTATCCCACCCTCTAGGTATTTCTTTTATCTGCTATTAAAGTTTGCAGGTGATTTCAGTTTTTAACTAAAAGAGCTGATCACAGTAAGGAGGTGCAGCATCCCTGGTGTTTTCTAGAGTATTAATGGCTGTGTTGAGACCATCCCAGTTAGGAATAATAAGTTTCCAGACTAGCAATTCACTTGGTTAAAGGAAGGATTGTCGGGGTATCTTTTCTTTTTATTGTCTTTTTCCTAGTCATTAATATTGCCCACACATGATGTTTCAGAATTAGACTGAGTTCAGGGTATTTATTCACAAGTATGATTCATGTTCAGGTACAGAATAAACCTTTCCTCTTCATAGCTTTTTTCTTCCTAGCTAAGAAAGTATTTTGTCATTCTCTAGTGAGATGTAATTACAGTAATTCATCTGCAGCCAAAAAATTTCAGGCTTGAAAATCTCCTCTGTGATTGCACAGGCATAAATGTTATGTTAAAACATAAAAACTAACATTAGTGTAAACAAAGGCTCAACGTCCTGTGGAGTACGAGGTGTTGCCTACTTCCACGTGAATTAGCAGGCTGTGAAAGCGCTCATACACTCTCAGACTCAAGCCCCAGAATACATATGTCAAATCACAGCCCTCTCCTGCTCCTTTCTGCGTGACAATGGAGGAGCCAGCTGCAATTCCTTCTGCTTGAGAAAGGGCTTGCAATGACAGCGCAGTCCTCGTTCTTTACCCAGTACCAAGAAGCCTTCACACATGAGCGACGTGTCATCTGTTATGTTGAAGCATTGCTGCCTCTTCCAGTGATGTGACACCTCCTGTATGGGAGCAGTGAGAAGGAAATGGATCTCCCTCACCTGCCCGTTCAAGCCTGATGTGTGCACACGCTTGGATGAGGTAAGGAGGTCTTGGTTTTAGGAGCACATCATCAGAAGATAACAGAGTACCTATCCAGCACACTACCCCTGAGCTGCTTCAGCAGAGATGTTTTGTGACAAAAATGGTAGAAAGGAGGAGACTATTCCCCGTGCTCGTGTGGCTGAGTGCAAGCACCACTGCTGGCAGCCTCAGAAATGCCTGGGGTATCAGGTGGGAGGAAAAGAGGATGAGACACTGTGCAGTCCAGAGGGTGAGTATTCACACAGCACATCTGGATTGCCTACTGTGCCACGTTAGCAAGAAGAGGAATAAAAGGAAGGTTTACTGCCTTATGATTTTTTGCTCCTCTTTATTGTTCTATGATTTTTCTTTGATAATAAGAACCAGTGTCTGATGAATGTCTAGAGGAAATAGGCACTTTGTATCAAGCAGTTACGTGTCTTATCTACCTCGGAATAATGAGGCTGGAGCTGTGGTGTCTCCTCTGACATTTTCTCCCTTCAATTGGGTAGCCACTTTGTTCGCTGGTTTGTGAAGTTGCCTTTGGGGGTGCTAATTCCACATCTGCATTGCATAGGGAATTATTTTAAATGTCTTTACAGGCCTCCATACTCACCTGGACAATCTTGCTTGTGTATGTGTACAACTGCTTGTTAATACTGGCTTTTAATTGAAGCAGGTTTCAAAAATTCATAATAATTTTGAAATCCTCTTCTTAAGGAGAAAAAATCCTCCAGAAACTAAACAAAGAAGCAGTTATAGGTCACCTTTAAAATGGTATGGAGAATTTCAGAATGTGTATGTTATTTATACAGCTTTATTTGGTTTCCTCAATGTCACATAGGATGGTTACACACCTGCTTCTCTTACATACGAATCGTAGAATGGTGGGTGCTCAGCCGCTCCTCTTGCAGGGCTCTGATAAGGTTTTACTGGAACATTTCCCCTTCTGCCCCTTGCCATTTAAATTAGTTTCCCACTCCATAGAAAAAATATACCTTGCATGATATGAATATGGAACCTGTGTAGTTAAACTTTTATTTCTACAAGCAATGACTGCTTGCTTCAGTGTTCACAGAAAGAGACTCTAAAAGAAGCTCAAGCGTAGCTGGAATGAATTAAGATTTGAATTTCAACAGGCATTCATTGAAAGGTTTTTTCTTTAAAGGCATTGAGTTCTTCTGATGGCAAAGGATTCACCTAGCTCATGATTTGTAAAGGACTGTCTGGACTTTATTGCTAATTGTAAGTCACTGTGCAGGCTCACCAGCCGTACAAGGAAAAATCAAGTCCCTAACCATAGATATTCTCTTTGTATCCCCTTCCTCAGGGCTTGCTTTATTTCCAAACCCACAAACTCTAAACCAGAATAAATCAACTCAAATTGCTCAGTAATAATCACCTGAGGCCCTACCAGCCTCAGCCAGCTGGGAGGTGACAGCAAGCAGCCTCATCTTATGAGATTTTCTCTTGTCCCAAGCTTGTTGGTCCTTCTGTGACTCCATCAGGAGCACCATCACCAGCCCAGTAACCTCATCTAAGGTGCCAAACTGACTTCAGCTAATGACCATCTCCTCTGCTCTTTTGTGAGGGCTGCCAATTTATGACAATTTCTGACAATTTATGAAAATAACTCACATTCTTGACAAAAATGAGATCACTTTAAAAAAGAATCAGTACTTCAAAAACAGGGCCTTTCATAACCTGAAACTGTGAGGACTAATGCTGAAGGGAATTCAGGGAATTTCTGGGAAATAACGAGATCTGCTGTAATTTGGAGTAGCTTTTGCCTTGATTAATTGACACAGGTAGTGGTTTTGAACTGCAAGAAGTTTTTAGTTTTGTTTTGTTTTAAAGGCTGACCATTTAATATACATATGTGCTTGTCTTACCACTCTAAAGGAGGAAAATAAACTTAAGACTGGATACAAGAAAAGATAATGTAAATATTTGTGTTTACATATAAAACTACATTTATTTATAGATGCGAAACTTTCAGGACATGCAGAATATTCAAGTACAAGCACTTATACTTGTGTTGACATGTAAACCATTAATGGTGCATGTTTCACAAATCCACAGGAAGCCTTTTTTTTCTGAATATTTTCTTTCTTCCTAGAAAAGGAAACCTGCAGTGTTTTAAGAACACTTGAAGGATCACATGAGTTGTTCTAGAGAAACAAACTATCCTGTCTGTCAGATGGCAATATACAGCCTTCACAAACCAAATTTATTTGGCTTTTATTTGCCTCTGTAGCAGCTGAACAAATGTCCTAGTAATTTTATAACTGGTAGTCTAATTTCTTTCAACAGACCAGATTCATTGAGCCAGCAGGTCAGTGCAAAGCATGTTTATGACAGTGTGCTATGAGTATGCTGTAAGTAAAAGCCAACAGCTTTCAGGATAGGTAAATTGCAGTGAAGGATTTGGGGATGCTCTATTGCCAGTACAGCATGTAAAACCTGACACCATTCTGCTTAGCAGCAGTTTAATTGTTACCTGTAAGGTAATTTTAAGAGGTAAAAAAATACAGACTAAAAACCTCCTTTTAAATAAAAACCCTCTGAAAAATGAAACTCTAAGGAAAGATTAATGTCAGACAGAAAATTTAAAGCTGAATAAAAACCATTAAGGCCATGAATAAAATTAAACTGTACTTGAAAATTGATTAAGTCTTGCTAAATAGCCGAAAGGGAACTACCAAGCGATCCTTACTGCCATAAACCATTAACTCTTACGCTCAGGGCCCAACTCTCACTGCCTAAATTGGGAATTTCTTTTCAGTCTGAAACCTGAAAGATGTTTAGTCCTTTTGCCTTCTCACTCTGCTCACCTTATTTGTCTTCATGTGTGAGGCTGATCCTTAAGTCCTGTTGAGAAATACTTTCTGCAGCGTTTAGCAGCAGAGGAACTGGGGATGATGCATGTCACCTGTGCCTCCCAAAGCGAAGGTGGGAGCAGAGAGCAGAAATGCAGTTGACATCACTCACTGCAGCCTTCAATTCTGGTTGCTCTGCACTGTCACTAAGATGGGAAGTGAGGACAGGGAGAAGAAAAAAAAAAAAAAAGATTTTATGGCCCTGCTGCCCCTCTTTCCACCTCTCTTCTTGGGGGAAGGAGAAAGATTGTCTGCCATGGGACAGGAGACAGTGTTTGGAGGAGGAGCAATGTCACTTGTTATGTAACTACATTATGATGCTAATCCTAGCTGCAATGCTCTCTATAACCAGGTTTCCAAGGCACCTGGCTAATTTTATAGGCATAATATCTTTCCATGGTGTTACACATAATATTGCATAAGAAATGGAGCTTTGGGCAGATGTGGTGCCTTAGCAGGGTCTGAGAGGCCAGTATGCTCACTGTCACTAAATTTAACCTCTGTCGGAGGCCCTGTCAAAGCAAAACAATTGGAATCAAGGATTTTGAATGCTGAGTGTGATCACTTAAGTGTTGGTGGCCTGTTGATTTAAACAGAAACATATTTAGGTACTGATGGCAGATTAAGGATGTATTCTGACAAAGCAGAAAGAAAGGGAGATAAGAAAAATAAGAAAACATAGTAAAATAAGTAATAAACCAGATTTTCTCCATTGTACTGTTTCACTAAGTGTATTGACGTCACCAGCTAATTTTCCCCATGTTCCTCATGGCAAACTGAGTGCAAGGAAAAACTGTAGGTTTCAAAACCAAGAGGGAGGTGAGTACAGGGTACAGGAGAACATGACCCTGCACTGCCCCTTTCTACTCTCTGTGGCAGATACTGGAAGTCACCAGAGCCAGGGGTAGTAGTTTTTCCAAATTTCTGAACAGCAAGGAGGGCTCACGTGGGTTTGCATGGCAGAGACTGTCTCAGTGCTGAACAACTTGCTGAAGTTAAAATTTTAATGAAAATTGAAAGTTTAAGTGCCACCATTTTCCATATCACTTTTCCCCTAACATGATTTATTGACCACTTATACATGATACATTCTCCTGTCATGAGTAACACTCTATATATTTATTTTCATGAATAATGGCTGCCATTTTAATTGATAGTTTCAAACAGAGGAGTATATTTATTTCTACAATGAATGAAACTGCCCTCAATATAGAGCCTGTATAAATTATTTTGCGTATATCAGTTTTCCTCTTGCAAAACAGTATGCTCCTAATCCTAACAGAAATCAATCAAATAAGATCTAAAACATCACTAAACACCAGCTTCTCTAAAGCATACTAGGACAATATTATTTCTATAATGCTTGTAAAATTTGTCTTAAGCAGTATCGCCAGGAGCTTTTGACTTGCTTGTTATACATGTCTGCAAGATGTCTGTTTCATTCCCTGGTACCTTATTTATCAGCTTTTTTGGCACCCTAGCTATACACTTGTAACATATCAATTACTTTATTCAAACACATCTCAATTACACTACCCTTTTTCAGCTAAAAAGATTTAAATTCAACTATGTTAATAATTAAATATTGATTCCAACAGTGCATGAGCTCATGTGGGCAGATGATGTATTATGCATTCACTTCTGAGTGTGACACCTAGAAGTCAAGTCTACGAAGGATTCTTACCTAAAGAGATCACAGTTCACGACTGAAATTCACATTACTTGCAAATGATCTCATTCTGATATGAAAGTCCAAGTCAACAAATGCTACGTGTTCACAAATATGCCTCAACCATATGCTGCAGAACTACTGAAGGAACAAGCCTGCATGCATTCCTGTGTCTAGTATAAAACACTAAGGCTTGCTGTGAATAATTTCAAAATAGAGTTAAAATGTTACAGAGCATGCACTAGGTGCCTTCTTTAAAAAAGCAAACAAAGCCCCATACCAATGGAAATTACTGAACAAAGCATTGACCCAAATATCTTCATAATATATCCAGTAACCAGTAATTTTAGAGAGCTATCATTTATTCTTCAAAGTCAGGATCATTCCTACAGTTCTATCTTCCTCTTTAATAAGGATTTCCTTCTGGTAGCCTGAGTAGAGTTTTTTTCTAAGGCACTCTAATCCCTATGTAAACATTTGCATAAAGGATTTTACATCCATTCAGAAATCCCACATTCATGCACCAGTACCAGAATGTTTTGATTGTGGTATTTCAATATTTTTCAGTATTTTTAAGAGACTGGGGAAGGGAACACTGTCAGATATAATGAGTAAAGGGCAGAGGACAGAGTTTGTGAATACACTATAAAAGAAATGACCCAAATGTGAGCACCCAAAAGTGAATTTCAAAATGTAACGTTAGGTTTTGGACAGAGAGGTAGAATCCACGTAAGAGAAAAATACATTTGGGCAGATGTCTTGCCTTCAGTAAGACACTTTACCTTCTACTACTTTAGTTAACTAAATTCTAAATGGAAACACTTGGAGCCAGGTTCCACATCCTATTTCTATTCATAAAGCACTCTGCATTTTTCTTTTTTAGTTGAGAGATGATGTTCCATGGTAAAATATTAGTAACATCAAGATGTTTTAATCATAAGAGGTATTGCTTACAGATCTGGCATTCATGCCAGATGTGCTGTATAATGGATGTACAGCAATTTAGCATTTACTGTACCTAATGTGTAATGTTGTCTTTGCTTTCATATATATTGCCTTAGCTACAGCTATGGTACTTGAAAGAAACTGTAAGTACAGGACTGTATAGGAATTTGAACAGCTTTTATCTACGTCTGCATTAACATGCAATTCCTTTTCTCCCTCTAAAACAAATAAGCCATTTTCTTGAGAAAACAGAGGCATGATTGCTGGAAACTCTAGTTTTGTATTCTGTTATTTGAGGTACGAAATCAAAATATGTTTTAATAAATTGCCACCATCAATACATTCAGCTGTTAAACTAAAGCAAAGACACATAAAAGTCCATGAAAAGACACCACTCGCTGCAGGGAGGCAAGTGAAGCAGTAAAGAATTAAAACCTAAAGCTACATGGCTCTTTTTGTTTGGTAGCAGCAAAGTAATTTGCATTATTCATTTCACCCTGGGAAGACAAAAAACCCCCCACCAAACCCCCAAATCCAACAACATGAATAGATTGAAAGGACCAGATGGAATCTAGCTGGCAAACAAAGCAGAGGTATAGTAAGTGAAGCAAAGAAAGCTAAATCAAATGTAACAAGGCTGCAAAAGGGTTCTAGAAATATCTAGAAAGGATAGGAGACCACTGAAAAGTAACAAAGGGACCATATAAGTGAAGGCTCCAAGGTCGATGAAAAATGTTCAAAACTACTTTTCCTTAGTTTTCAGTATAAAGGAAAATGATGAAAGTGGAGAATATTATGTGGGAAGACAGAAAACTGTTACAAGCAATGGGCCAGAATTGTGTTTAACTTGCACACAAGAGCCTCATTTTCTGCCTTCTTTCTCCTTGTGGGTCCCTTCCAACCCAACACAGTCTGTGATTCTGTGATATGCTGAATAGTGCTTATATTGCAAGTAGCCCCCTCTTCAAAAGGAGGGAAAAAAAGGGAAGTGCTGGGTGGTATAAAGATGAAACACAGAGTTAAAAAGTGTAACACAAGCACACTGCTCTGAGACCATCCTACTGTCTCACTAAAATCTCTCACTAAAACAGTATGAAAAACGTTACTGGAAACGAGTATCTGTTCAAAATAAATTATGTTTGTCCTTAGTTCAGGTATGTTGTGACTGAAGTGGGAGACAGCCACTGTAGTGCACGGTGTCCTTAACATGTGCGCTGTGTCACAGAAGGTTCAGGCTGCATGAGAGGAAAAGTTCTTCACCCAGAGGCTGGTTGGGCACTGGCACAGGCTCCCCAGGAAAGTGGTCACAGCCCCAAGCCTGACAGAGCTCAAGCAGCATTTGGACAATGCTCTCAGGCACATGGTGGGAATTTTGGGGGCTGTCCTGTGATGGGCCAGGTGTTGGACTCAATGATCCTTGTAGGTCTTTTCCAGCTCTGGGTATTCTATCATCCCAACAACCTAGTGCCATAAAAAACCCCCAGAGGGCATGCTTTAGGATATTAATGAGACCCAAAAGAGGCACAGTCCATGCATTCATTTAGATCCTAGCCTGAAAATGCTTTATTTTTACTTAAGAGCCTAAGCATATTGTGAAAGAGTATCTTAGAACAATTACGTGGATGCAAACATCTTCAGTCCCATACTCTTGGTTCTGTAAAACTCTTCTCTACCCCACTTTGTTATTTTACTTTTAAATACTTGGTGTGATCTTATGTACCTGATACATGTGGTATTATGAAATCCAGGTAGAAACTCTTACTAAAAAAAGTTTCAATGGGCAATGCATGACTGTCTAATTGACACAAAGAGGGGAGAACATAAAATCTGCCTAAAATATAAAAAGTGTTTTGACAGCATGATAACAATCAATTTTGGCATTTTTGTCTCCATGGGATCTACCATTTTTAAAAGACTTCTGAATATTAAATTATTTCCAGTATGAGTAAACAGCATACAAAACCTAAATTCCAAACAAAATGTTTCTGTTTTATTTAAAAAGAATGTTTGACTCAAAACATTCTTTTTCTAATATAATTGTATGGAAGATTTGTACATTTTGTGTTCTCATTTTAAGTTTGTAATGGGAAAAGAAAATGCATGTACTGTCATGAAATAAAATCACCTAGTACAAAACTCCACTCTGGTGTTTTTATGTGTCTGTGGTATTGGGTAGAGAAATGAATGCAAAGGACAATGAAGCTGGCACAACTGAGCATTAATGAGGAACACTGACTGTTCCTGACAGGTCATAAAACTGCCTGGGTGTCTGTGAGAGTGCATTTTCTGCCCCCATTTTGGAACTGACGCTGAACCTGATTTCCTATGAATAGATAAAGGCTGCACATACACAGGCTGTTATTAAAATGTGAAATTGATAAAAGTGAAACCTAAATAAAACATGTATTGATTTTGATGTGTTTATGCATAAAAATTGTAGGAAAACATGCAGGTAGCTTTAAAAATTCGTCACACTTTTTTAGAAAAGGCAATAAAACCTAGTTGGATTTCATGCATATACAGGTCATAGAACTTCATCAACTGAATCTTGCAACAACAGCTCTTTGTAGGCTATGGGCTGTCTCTTGATCTGAGTTCTTGTTAATTGAGAATTTCTATGCTCCTTAAGCAAATATTTCCAAGGCTTTCTTGCCTTCTCTGGTAAAAAAAAAACACATAAGCTTTTTAATGTCACACTCATGGTCATTAAATTTTGCTATACTACGAAGCCTGCTACTATGAGAAATGTTATCTTTATTTACACTCCTGCAGACCAGGAGCTACTCATCTGGTATCCTTCTCTGTGTTAACCAAAATAATCACTCAGTCTAAAATGGATATTCCAGATCTTGGATAACACTTGAGACTTTGTTTTCCTGAACTGTTCCCAGTATGTCAACAGTCTTCCTAAGTGGAGGATAAAGCTTTTAAATGTAAGAAATGTAATTGGTTTCCAAAGGTAACAGACTAAGGAATTAGTACTAGTCAAAAATGAGGAAATGTTTATTTTAGAGATGCCAGACACATGGCTTTCAGAGGGCAGGTTGCAATTAGATACTGTCAGAGGGAAAAAGGAAATAATTTGCATTCTGATCTCCCCACAGAGAGTCCGATATGTAGCTCATGGTACCAAGTGGGACTCTTCCAATTGATTGGAACAGTTTTGGAGTAGGAGGTTTTATGTAAATCTAGGGAATCAACTGAGGACTTTGCCAAGCTCTGGTGAAAACCAAATTATGCATTCTGTTTTTCACTGGTTGTGAAAGCTCTGAAAGCAAGTGACATGAATGCTGAAAGGATTAAAATACATGGGTGTAAGGTCCCCAAAAGCTGCTTGACAAGCCTCTTGAAAGGATTTATGGGTCCTAACCTAGAAGACAGAGGAGAAGAGAAATAAGAGGAAAGTATACAAGAAAATAACAATAGATAATAATAATAACAGACAACTGATATTTCAATAATCATAAGTCTAGTTAGAATAAAAATTTCACTCTATGCAAGTCATCACTCCTCAACCAGTGAGTCTCTAAAACTGCAGGCAAGTTGTGATGAGGGAAGGGCAAGAGGATTTGGGGGAAGAATTAATGAGATCAGTCTTTCAGCTGCAGTGACCAGAGTCCAGCAGATCAGCTGGTGTTTTCCTTCTTGTTTCTTGATACAGTATTTTTCTTCTGTGAGGTCTTGCCTTTTACATATTCCTTGCTCATTTATTAATAACATATCAAATATTAGACAATTTAATAAAACATATTTTGATACTTGCTGGACTTGTAACATCAGCTCCAAAATAGCATGCTGAGTTCAATTTAGGTTCTTTATTGCTTATTGATATTGCAAATGCATTGCACTTCTTGTCAAAAATACAAACTTCAAGGATAGGCCAATTTTCAATAGTTAGGTTTCCTTGCCTTTTGGAGTCCGTAATCTTACAGGTCCAGGTATTGTTATAATCCAAACAAATATTCATATCCCAGATTACCATCCTTTACCCTCCAATCAACCGGGTTTCAGAGGAATCCCCAGGATCCATACCCAGGGAAGGAGGAAGAAGTCAGCTCACATCTCTGTGTTTGGGGTTGGATAAACTTTATAAGCTTTTAGCAACTCCATCAGTGGACAACAGTTCAAGTCAATTTTTACATGGGCTTCCAGGGCCTGTTTGCTGGAGACTATTGGTTTAGACCAGAAATTAATTTTTCTTTTATTTTGCAATTAGAAGTTGCCTTCATATAAAATATGTCACGTCAAAAGCACTCTTCTCACTGTGCCAATTAAAATGTAAGGCACCAAAAGCTCACTCCTAAAAGGTCTTACGGATTTTTTTATTTACTCTGAGGCTGGCACACAGAGAAATACTGACAAGATATTATCAAGAGGTCAAAACAACAAAAAAATTTACTGGGAACTTCAGAAAATCAGAGAACTTTGGCAAAAGTTCAGAGTAGCATTCAATCAACATAAAACAGGATGGGCTTGGAGTTTGCTAAGCTGAATAGGCTAAGTTAAAGCTTTGTGAAGTGTTTTATGTTATTCAAAACTACAAAAAGAGGGAATTAGAAGGAGATGAAAGGGAGAGAAAGAATATAGAAAATAGCAAATATAGCTACCACTCCTGAGTTCCAGCAGTGTTCAGCTGATATAAAATCCAAGGGAAGGCAGAGTCAAGACATGTGCTTGCCTCATGTTTTGGGTTAAGTACCCTTTGGCCTTCCTGGGCCCTTCCCCCAGGTGGGATTTTGGGTCACCTGGCCACTGTGGTGCTGGACTGGGGCTCCAGAGGTGGGTGTGGACCCTCTCCTCTGCTGTGCCAGGGATTGGGATACAGGATCTGGGGGTGTGGAGCATGGCACTGCCTCACCAGACCTGAGCTGACACTTTCCCCCACACATGCACCTGAAATGTTCTGAACCAGGAACCCTTCCAGTCTCTCACACTGGGGTACCTGAAAGAACCAAATGCATGCAGTTTAAAAAGAGGAAAGATTAAGAGATGAACAGCTGCTCTGTAAATTCCTTCCAGAAACTAATGTATCATTTCACACTTTCTCTGTGAATTACCTCTCTGCAACTTGTTAAAATACGAGGTGTACACAAAAGAAATAATGTGATGCGTGCTCTAATGCACAACTGCTGTCCTTTTTTATGAGAAAATTCCTCCCATTCCTTCTTGTAATCTATTTCTCAGCTGGGTCACTTTCAACTCAGCTCAGAGCTTTGCAATCGAGTTCAGAAGGAGAGAAGTATTTGCAAGTTATAAGGATTAGTTTCTTTGAACTCTGGGTACCAGTATTCCTGCAGTGTAGAAGAAAAAGAATTTGTGTGAATTGGAGAATAATAAAACATCTTTACTCTTCCTTTGTACCTTCCCAAGATAAAAAATAGAGCTGAAATGAAGAGTATGACAGAATTCCCCTTGAATTCAGATGTCTATTATTGAATTTTTCATTAACATTTATCATTTTTACCCCTCAGCAATTCAACAATGGCAAAATTGTCTGTGTAATTAATTGCACATACAAAATATGTATAAAGACCACTTGGTAGAACAAGCTCTTGCATAACATAAAAGCCACATAATTCATTTATATAATGCAGTCAGGGATGGGCAGCATATGTGCATATATGCAGATATACAAACACTCAGATGCCCCTTGTGGGTATCCAAATCTACAGAATGTCCTGGGGAGGGGAAAGAGCCTAAAACCAGAAATTTAACAACTCATGTCTTGATGCATTATTTCTTATTTCTATGACATGGGTATATATTCTCAAAAGTTCAGTATTTTTATTCATGATAAAATATGCATTCTTATTTTTGCAATGTATTTTTCTTGATCTTCCCATTAAGAGACTAGATTTTTTAAGTGATTAGAAATCATAAAAATTACCACCAGCTGTTCTGCTCAGGTACCAGGCACACGTATGCCTACCTATGCATATACAAATACATACCTGTCTTGATGTGTTAGTAATATTTGATAAACCTGGTATTCTGTGACTGCTTTGAATTTTCTGTGTACAGTCACAAGGCAAGAGGCCCTGGATTGTAGGTTTGGAATGTCTTAGATCTGATACTTGTGGCTTCAATCTGTTTGCAAAAATATTGTACATGCTCCTTTATATTCCAGGGAGGATAATCAGCTACAGTTCTTTGGGAGCCCAGTGAATACCACTTTCAAAATAGTGTCCCACTGCTTTTTTCTTTATTTTCTCCCAAGGAGGTATGCAGAGTCCTGCTAACCTTCACTAGTCTTTTATCCCCACAAGTATAAAAAGAGAAAATGTATCTCCAGAAACATAAAAATATCTGCTTAATTGCACAGACTAGTATATTTATCTTGGCTTTATTTCTCATGACAGAAGTCACTGAATTCTTGATGAAGACAGCTAAATCTCTGTTGATGACATAGTTATGCTTTGCAACTAAAGCAAATCCAATAGCAACTCTAAGTACAGATTTAAAAAATTGCTCTTTTATTACCTCAATGATTTCTAGCTTAAGTGGTGCTTGAACATTCATTAATTAAATCAGTCGACTGTAGGAAAGATATTTTACATACCTTAGAACAATATCTAAAAATAGTCAAGTCAGATGTTCATTACTAAACTTATCCATGACGTGAGTTCCAGAGCAGTCATTAAGGCCTTTTGTAACCATTGTGAGTCATTCTGAGTATTTCTTAAACTTTCAAGATGCAATTTGTTAGTTAATTTCTGTTTGCAATAATTTTCCCTAGAAAACAATGGAATTTTCCTTAGAAAAAACTGGACATTGGTTCAGTAGGAGCAGCCATTCCATTCGTGCTTGCCCAAACTTTTCAATGACTTTGAACAAGGTGCTGAATGCTTCATAAATCTTCTCACTTGTGAAGGAACTGGAGCCCACAAATGTTTTTGTTAGAAATCAGAAGAGGTAAGTAGCCTTAATATCTGCTGTGGGGGTGTTTCAAAGCTTCCATTATCCCAGGAAAGCCAGACTTCATCAAGGACAGCACCACTAAGGAGTGCATCTGAAACACCAGAGGCAGGCTGTGAGAATGATGAGGCACTGATCTTCAAATTTGAAATATACTGTATGAAAATCCGAGCTGATATCCATGTAGAAAATTTATTATCCAACAGCTTTTCACCTACCTAAAGGCACGAATGCCGAGAGTAGCTCAGACCACCGGATATATTGATCCTAATGTAGTTGCCACGCTCCATCAAGAATGTCTGAAAGGACTAAATAGGCATCTGCAGATTGATTCCCCTTTAAGGTTTCTCCAGTAGCATACACTGGTAAACATTACATAATAATTACTTCCCAAATAAACAGCTGATGAAGGGTGACTCATGGCGAATATTCTGAACTCTTTCAAATGGTGTCACTGAAGCTCAGGGCAGAAAATATGCAGCGTGATAAAATTGTGAAGAATAGAGCTGTATGCATATTTCCTTAAGAAATTGATCCACTGAAAGATTAACACTTATTTTGGAAAACAAACTGCCTGGATAAGCATTAGATTTGTGAAGTGCACTAAGTAAAGTGAAATGCACCAGAGTGTTTATAACCTCTTTTAACAGGAAGTTTAGTAGCAAGACGTGCTGGCAGCATTATTCTTTCTTGCTAATAAGCATTATATCCTGCCCTGAAATATGTCTTTCTAGCTACTTAGAACTGTAAGGTATTGGGAAAAAGTTCTTCACTGAAAGAGTGGGCAGGCATTTGAACAGGCTGCCCAGGGAAGAGGTAGAATCATCATATCTGGCATATGTTTCTATTTATTTATTTGTTTTAAAAAATGGGTTCATGTATCACTAGGGGATATGCTTTAGTGGTGAACACAGTGGTGCTGGTTTGGCAGATTCCACGATCTTAGATGTCTTTTCCAAGCTTAACCCTTCTATCATCCATATCTTATAAAGCTGACAAGAGCCATCAGTAGAATTCAAGTATAATAGTCAGGAAATTAGTTGAAAAGGTGTGGTACAATACCACATTTCATTATTTACTGATTTCTAGCAGCACTTCTAAACTAATAAAAGTTATATTTTCACTGCATGTTTACATTTCTCTTAACACGAAAAGTCTGTAGGTGTTTTAAGTTTTCAGCTTGCCAGAGGATGAACCAAGCCTGGCAACTGAGATATTTTAATGGCTGTGTCTCAACAAACTCCTTCTGCCAGCAGCATCTTGTGGGTTCCATCCTTACTCCCTGTCTTTCCAACCTGACTACGTCACATCTCAAGTAGCAGTGGCTGTTAGCAGCCTGACCCATCTGAGAGCACACGTGTGCTTCAGCAGAAAGTGGCATGCCAGAGAGTATAAAATCTGCTGCACTTCTTTTACAGTTTAATGAACAGATCTGACACCATGTCATTTTTGCAGATTCTGCAAGGGATTTTGCATAGCTTTCTCCTGGATAAACAGAAAACTCTTTTTCTGAACTTATTAAAAGCTGGGCTAAAGATTTTTCTCTCCGATGAAAAAGAAGAAGGCGGCATTAAAAAAAAGAAGGGATGCAGCACAAAAATATACAGGATATTTTACTGAATGTGTTAAATTAAATATTGATTCCCCATAATGTGCCATGGTAGCTTCACAAGAACGAGAATTCAGTTGTATGTGTGAAACTCAATATCAGCACAAAACTTGCCCTAATTTGATAGTGATCTTCAACCGACTGCAGGACTCTACTGAGTCATAGGTTTACTTAAAACTCAGGAAAAACCTGAGGTAACTTCAGAGGAAATTTCAAGTAATAGACCCTGTCTCTATTTTTTTATGATTCCCTGGTACCTCTGAAATGTTATTGCTACATTTTATTGGAAACCAAAGTTCATGTCAAAACATTAATTTAATTGTAAAATCAAGACAGAAAAGTTGCAAAGTGCCATCTGCATCATCGTATTATCATACCATCACATTTCCTTTTTGAGTGGGGGAATACCTATTAATCATCAGCCCAAGGTACAGAACCCATGTTAGTCCCAGTGAGTCAAGTTTCAAATGAAGGGACAGTGAAACTTGGAAGAAGAAATATGAATATACTGATGACACAAGTAGTAGATGGTGAAGATGCTGTTGTTTCATTTATTTGCAGTTATATGCCATGGGCAGAAGAAATTACAGAAGAGAAAGCTATTAAATTATTATTTCCATCCATGGTCCATATAAAAATATTATTTTCACATGGCACAGAATTTTTGTTTTGCTTCTTCTTTCTTTTCCATCAGTTTTCTTCCAAAAACCTGTGATAATAATAGTAGTGGCAAACAGAATAAATAGCAAAATAAAACAACTTTAAAACAAAAAATCCAAACCCATTTTAGTGAAATACTGTCAGACGTGGCAAAATGTGTAAATACATTTTCCTCCATAGGAGCCACTACTGTATGAGAGTTTCAATAGCTGACCCAGTGTATCTTGACTAAATTACTGTTTGAAGATACAAGTAGCTAGATGGAATCAACTGTCCTCAAGGTAGCCTAAATATCTCATGCTGTGTTCATTAAGAACATCACTCAGAGTGCTGTGTTAGGATTCATGGGGTTCTTTGCTCAATTTGATCATCTTTAGAAGTGCAGAAGATCACAGGCCAGATTCATCAAAGCAAGGGATAAAAGAGAATTTCCTTTGTACAGCTTGGATGTGGAGTTATTTTAAATTAAACTATTTTAATAAATTTAGTTTTCACTTCATTAATAGTTTTGCATTTTGTAGAGGATGACTGCTAAAGCAAGAATGGTATGAAAAATTTGTACTTGTTTATATATAATTTTCAATTGTACACTGGAATTTTTGTGCTATTATCTGGGAGAAAGCATTGGTAATTTGTGATTGTCTTAATGTAATAATAAATAAAGGGCCTTGGTAGAGATTCAATTATTAAAATTATTAGAGAGATGCCACTGCCCAAATTAAAGCGTAAATGAGACCATACACCAAAGTCAATAGAATGGATTTTTATTTAGGAGTAAATGTGAGGTAGAGAGAGAGAGTGACAGGGAGAAGGAGGGTGGGGAGAGAAAGAAAGTGGCAGACAGAAATACCACCACTCTAGATTCCACTGACATCCTCTCAGTCCTCCTGGCCTTCTCAGTGACTGCAGTCTCCTGGAGGTGGTGGCTGCAGACTGTGTCCATCAAAGGGTGGGAGAACAAAGCCAAAGAACACAAACTCTGTTGGATTTATAGTCACTCAGGTTCGGGTGGGAATGCCTGGGGAAGGAGAGTTTCACATTGGGCAATGAAATGTAAATCACAAGACACCTGAAGGATGTACTAGTGTGGATCACAGGACACTTTAAGGGCCTTGACACCTTGTAAGGTGTTGCAGCTGTCTCTCAGCATAGGTGAGTCAATCATGGCCCATCACCCAAGATGAATCCCTTCATCCCACATGCCAATGTCCCATACTTTGGATTGGAGTTTTCACATCTGGAGTCATCAGATAAGGGAGGACAATGGCAGGATAAGAAGAAGTTACCCAGCTCACAAGATTTACCTCTTACCAGCCTTATCTGGGAGCCCAGTTTGCAGCTCCAGGTGTGCCCGTCCTTCTGCACCTGGGCCAGTCTCAGGTGCACGCCTAGCAAATTGAGCCATTAGCACCAACATTCCAGTCTCTTACAGCACCAGGGTGGTTACAGCAAATGGCTGAATATTTGACTCATTAATCACTAGCAGTCACTCTCACAGCCTCTTAATACCCATATTTTTCCATACATGATGTAATTTGCATAAGATGATGCACTGCAGTTTGGGCTTTTAAATTAGTAAAAGGAAAAGATTACTCAAATTAGAGCTCATTTTAGGATTCTGTCATCTCAGTTTATGAGGACCTATAATTGTTCAGACCAAGGGAACTAAAAATGTGAAGGAAAATTATGACTGTCTAAGTTTTAATGGGAATACAGTACGAAGGATAAGATTTGGAGTTGGAGCATACTTGAAAATGTCAGGACCCAATAAAACCTGAGTGTCTGCACTGAAAATCACTTCTCTTTTGGAAGCCATTTATCTGGGTGACATCTAGAGTTTATTATAAAAGATTATTTACTCACACAAGAGACAGCCAATCTATTTTTTCTGCATACTTACTCTGCCTTGGACTATAGCATCTTTTGAGATCCCCTAACAACAGGATATTATCAACAATATTGGCTTGGAGGGAATGGTCAGGGCAGTGTGGCTGTGGTCAGGTTGAACTCTGCACTGTCTCTTTTGTACAGTGTTTTTATTAATATTGTTCTTATCCAAACCTGTGATTTTTGTCTTTTGTTCCTCCAATTAATTGCTGCATTGGGGAGGGGGAAAATGTGGGAGAGAGAGTGAATAGTGTGTGGTTTTTGGGGAACACTAAACTGTGAGGTACCTTTCCTAGAGCATGACAACAACACAGTCCATGAGGGAGACTGAGGGAAGAACAATTGTTATATGTTTTATACTCAGGAAATATCTTGATTTTTCCCAATTCCAAACTCTGAAAATTCTACAGAAAGATGTCATCCTCTTCCTCCAAAAGTGATGTTTGGTTAAAAATTTATCACAAATGTATCAGAAAAAAAAAAAGAAAATTCTATCAATTTTTTTGAAAACTCTAAAAGAAACACCAGGACTGAGTCTTCTAAACTTGAGATGGAGAACCAAGCTAGAGTATTCCTGTTAGAGGCACAGAAGACTAAAGAATAATAAGGAAATAATTAAACATTTTCTTCAACCTGCTTCTTACCACTGTATAATTAGACATATATTTACTAATTGCTGACTATTCCCAAATTTACTGATGCTTAAATTACAATCTGATATGTCAGTATGTTAATGTCACATTAAAATGCCCTCTGCTCAATTAACAGACATCTAATCTAGAAACTTTTCAGGCAAGTGCAACAAGTATCAAGAAGCAGCAATTAATTGTAAATGCTTTCAGACAAATCAAAGAAAGCCATTGAAGTTATTTGTCTATCAGCTGACATGAACTTTGAAAGGAATGCTCACCCACATGCTTCACTGCCTCTGAACACATGTAAATTATTCTGTTACAACTACCAGTTAAATACATTTGTGCACAGAGAAGTGTCTAAGACTAAATGTCTTCTGGCATTTTAAAGAGGTAATGTCAGGATTCATGTCCAACAGAGGAAAACAATCCTGTTTGTTTATCTAACTGAGACAGAGCAATATTGTGGAAGAAAGACAAGAGAGCAAGATACAACTTTGCTTAAGCCATCTCAGTACTATATCCTCTTCTTTCCAGAAGCAAGGCTTAACCCAGAACAAGAGCTAGGCACAAAATGGCATTAGCACCTTCATTAATGCTTGCACATTCCAGAGAATATATGAATTGCAAAACTGGGATAAACCAATCTCCTGTGATAGCCTTTCTCTAACAGAGGTCATAGATGAGTGGAAAGATGTGGAAAGGTAACATATTTAAGTATCCAGAAACAAGACATGAGGGTGTATGGGAAAAAACAGAAAGTAAACACACACTAAATTTCATCATCTCTTTTGGTAAACTAAAAGCAAGTGGAGGTTTTTCTGCTCTGGCAAACATGATGGTTATGATAAACATCCTTATTTCAACCTGCCCAGACAATGGATAATCTGAAATCAAAACCTTGTTGTGGGGATGCTAATTTGAAGGTTGGAATCAGTGAAAACACTAACTTTAATCAATAACTTTACAATATAATATCTTTAATAGAATGTCTCTTTTCCCAGTCAATCTATTTTCCTCAGTTTTCAGCAGACACTACTAATACCGAAAAAGTCTAGGAACAATATGCAATGTTATGAACCCCTGAGTTTAGTACTCAAAAATAATAAATTCTGGCTTATCCTGGTCATTTTCTTGCTTTTGAGTCTCTAAGTCATACCTTGAATATTATTGTAACCAAAAGGCTTTTTGATTAATATGTATACACATGGCACACAGTTCACTGCACTTTTAAAGTTCATCAGTTTACTGCCAAAAAAAATTATTTTAATATGCAGCTTACTGCTCTTGGGGCATAGGTTTTGAATTAAGCACTGGTTTTATGGCTGCACCCCTTTAGAGGGGTAAATGTACACTCATATCCCTCATAGTCCCTTCCTCACAATTCCTTCCATTTTTCTCTTGCATCAAACTCTAGTTGCCTTCTAGGAAATTTTTGCTAGCACAACTGCCTTAGTTTCTGCAGCATTGCATGATATGACAAGGCCTCATTTACATAGATGAAGTTAAATTTCCCTTCTTCATTTGCTTTTGAAGGCAGTGGGAGGTATGTCCATACACCTGATGACATTATTTAGTTATTAGACTTTAAAGCAAAGAGTTGTGGGAAAAGCAACAAACTCTCTATGAAATTATAAAGCTTCTTAGAGAATTCACAGCAGACATTTTCAGCAATTGAGACATAATGGACAGATTATTCTTCAGAGACCACAGATTTACAGCTGGAGCATAAAGGGAGCAGGTGAAAACTCCTCTGTTCATCTCAGACTCTGCCCAGCTGGGGTTTCCCATGTCTTCTTTGAATATACCTGAATAGCTCAGCTGCACAATTCTGCTGGTCACTCCAAACCAATGCACAGCAGAAGGAGGCAGTTTTGTGACAGTACTAATCAGTGAGAACCTGCAGCAAATGTTTGCTGGCTGTGAGCTGATGACAATGCACAAAGGTATCTGAGAGGTTATTAAATACTTTTCTATTTAAATACAATTACTAAATACACTTCACAACTTCTTGAGGTATCACACTGAGGTAGATTCCTCAGAGAGGGGAGGACAGAAGAATCATAGAATATCCTGGGTTGGAAGGGTCCCACAAGGATCATCAAGTACAGCTCCTGGCTCTGCACCTAGATACAGGATAGGATACAGACTTTGTTTCTAGAAGAAACAAAGAATCGGTCTCATACAGTGCAAATATACCAAATTCGCTACAAACCTGCTGACTCCAATCACCCTTTTAATGGTGAATTAATTAGCATGTTTTGTAACTTTATTCCTAATCTTATTAATTAATTTTCTAGTGGTCTGTTATTATTAGAAATTCTACATATTAATCCTTCTCTCAGAGTGTGAACTGGTTCGTGCTTTCTTTTGTGGTGCTCTCTTACTTAGATTATTGACAGATGCTTTTTGACTTCAGCTTTTTTTTTTTATCCACAGCCTGAAGTCTTTGGGTTATCGAGCCACACTTGGTTGCTCTGGAAGCTGCAATTGCTTTTGCTTATGTCATGATGCTGTTTAAGTCCCGTCTCTTGAGACTGCTTTTATAGTCTGAGAGGTCATCATTGTTTTCATGGTCAGGAAAACGCGCTGTATAATGACTCGACAAGTAGCTTACATTTGCTCTGACTGGACTGAAATAGGCAGAATGCCAAAGCATGTTGAGCCTAATCATTTTGCTTCATAAAATATTTAAAAGCAAAAAGGATTCTGCCAAAAGCAACTCATTTCTTCTCCTAAGGGGTACTCCTTGGATTTCTTATAAAGGCTGTGGACAGACTTTGATTGAACCCTGTGGGTCAGGGGTCAGTAAACGGTAATGCAATATCTGGACAAACACTTAACTTTCCTCAATGCATCTCAAAAAAGGTATGTTTTGAGGAAAAAAAAGCACAAGTCAAACATATAATCCTTAATGTCTTGATTATCAAAGGCTTGTGATCAGGGAAAACACAGGTAAGCATGAAGGGAGGAAATAACAGGAAGAAAAGCCCATAATAAAAAAGGTCTGTTGAAATGAGACTTTATGGACATTTGCTGAGTGCACTTATGGCATTATATCAATAAAATAATAACACAGAAGGAGCTGTCTCCCATTTGCAAGAAATACAGAAACAGTGCTCTAAAGAGACTTTTGTGTATATTAAGAGATAATCTGTGATGGTACACACTATGTTGACAAGAAAGGCTGGTAATAAATCCCAATACCATTATTTTGTTTTTCAGCATTTGTCTGCACATTTATGAATATTATTAAAATGATGTATCAGATTTTATTTCTTTCCCTACAACTCAGCTGGAGTTGTAGTCAAATTCATGTCCACTTCTTTTCCCAGCTGTTCCTACAGATGGCATGAGAAGGAAATGTGGATGTGCTTTACATTGAAGTACAGTGGGCTCCAGTGCTCTGAATGGGCCTCCTGAGTCTCCGGAAGGACATACACCATTAACAATAGGAAAGCTCAGCAGATGCCCAGAAGTAGAGTTTCTTTTCTTCTGGTGATGTGTCCTACTGGTCAAGGCACTGCTGATGGGGCCATGACTCTTCTTTACATCTCTCTTTTCAGGGCAGGATTTGTGTATAAGGTTCTGCATGCTACTTTTCTCTCTTGATTTCATCATTTTAAGGTTAAAACTCACATCTGTCATTTCCATGTTGAGTAGGAACTACTGAAAACTCCTAGTCTGTGTCATACATCAAGAGGGAGAGGCTTCCACTCCAGGGAAATCTGGCAGGCAGAATCATCTACCACATCATGGGGGCCCTTCTAAGTTCTCAGTGAAATTGGCATTTTTACATTACATGCACTGTCAGGATCCCTGAGAGGCTGATTATTTTCTAAAATTTGTTCTTTTTTATATCTGTATATCTGTATATCTGCTACATCTGTCTGGATGTAGCAGCTGGGTGATACAGCATAACATTGGATTTACTGCAGTGAATATAGACTTACAAAAGCGTTAATGATTTTATGACTAGCTTTCCAGGTTAAAAAGTTTCTAGGCATCTGCCCCATTCTTTAAAAGGGAAGTTTTTCTCAACTATCAGGTGGCAGCTGACGCAAAAAACTCTAAAAAGAGGTAGAAACCAGGCTATGAAGAGATACTGTGATTTCAAAAAACAGAACTGTCAAATCAGGAACAGCCGGGACCCACAGTCATCTGTCCCATCCAGTGAGAAATTCTGACTTTCTTTGGCTTGAGTTTGTCATATTTACTGCATCTGGCATTGGGAATTAATGCCTCACCTACAAAAATAATTTTCTGGTGTGGATTTGTACTATGCTGGACACAGAAAGCCAAGCTGCATACCAAATTCAGAAGGAAAAAAATCCAAACAACTTAAAATGGAAAGCATCCTACTGCACATTGGGTTAATGTGCTGTCAGCAACATTATGTGTTATTGCATCAGAAATGAGAAAATAGAAACACAGTTTTATAAAATCAGCCTGTGGAATTTTCCTTTTTCTGACTCTGTTGCAGACTCTTCAGTCATAGAGAGCTGATCAGTCTTGTTTCCATGTCTCAGCAGAATGATCAGTAAATGTGGACCTTCCTTCAGTGCTAGAAACCTAAAATGGGTTCAGCAAGGCCCAATATTGTTCTGGCTTGACTGCACAGGGAGTCACTGATAGAAAAAAGAAGGCTTCAGTCCTCTGAAAATCACTACAGTTTGTTATACAAGATAGTCTGCCCAAAAATACTAGAAGTCATGATACAACTATAGGAAAAATCCACCACTTTCTGGAGGCATAAATCAAGTTTCTAGATGTAGGGATACCGTGACAGCTTTAATTTTGAACTCTGAGCAATTCCTTCTCTCCACTGCCTCCAATTTAAGAAGAATGGCACAAGAAAGAAGAAAATTTCTGAGGCATCCAACTGTCTGTAGGAAGGATTCAAGAGCCCATTCTCAAATGGGTGGAAGAATTTCCTAGTGTTGGGATTATATCTGGTTGAACACCATTTGTTAGATCTTCAAAAACCTAAAAATATGTTTGGCCAACCTATATGTTTTTCTGGAATAATTATGCCGGTCCGGTTTACCTGCTATTTTCCAATCCTAACTTCTATAAATAAGATTACGTTCAGCTCAGTTGCAAAGTCTCAACCTTCAGGGGCGCTTATTGTTTTTGTTTGGTTGGTTGGTTTTAACCCGATTTGAAAATGAGATTAAATTTTACTTTTAAGAGATGGATCCCACTTAACCTCAAAGACAACATTTTTTTTTCCCCAAAACAAACAGTAATAATTAATAACACGTTTCTTCAGGCAGAAAACATGCATGGAAAAATCTTTGTGATGAACATTTAGGTTATTAGCATAGTAAAACAGAGGAATATGACTGAAATATTGTCAGCCCTTACATAATTAATGATATTGAATACATCTTACTACTGTATCTGTCTTTGTATTTATTCATACCCCCAGGCTCATGAGACATAATTCTTTAGCCATATAAGTATATATGCTTAGTATATTATTGTACATTCTGCATTTTAAATATTAACTCTTTAATGAGATTAGGTACCTCACTGCACACCACAATAACTCTTTTTGTCATATCTTTTCACCAGTGCACAATTTTATAGGTGAAGCTCATGGAAATATTGAACAACTTCTCAAGAAATCTTTGTTTTTATCACTGACAAAGCAGAGGATTTCAGCTTCACCCTAGAATGACACATAAACACTATTATTTCCAAAAACAACAAAGAGAAGTAGCAGAAAAACCTCTCTGATGTCAATTAATTATATGAGAGGTAGTTTAACAACAGAATAATAATCTGGAATGGGGAAGTTTATTAGTAGGCATAAAAATGTTTATTCCCTACTAAGGCTGCTGTTAATGTATGTAAAGCATAACAAAAAGAACCTTTCTGAGAAAATAACAACAGATTCTTCAGCATGCATGGAGAAATTGTAGTTACTTCCATCAGCAAATGCTGCCATTTCAAAATGAATCCATTGTTCTTCTACCTCTAGTAAATAATTATTGCATTTTGCACTCCCTAAAATTTGTTTTGTCTCTCAGGCTCTGCATGGAGACCTTTTTCCACTCTCTCTTAGTACGGAAAGCTTAAATAATTTTAAGTATTAGAAGGGAGAAGGAATCAAACCTATGCTTACCTTTTCCAATGCACCACAGCAGTACCACTGAAATTTAAAAAAAAAATAAATTGTAGGACAAGGAGATCAAGAGTGATATCTATCAGAGAATGTAATAAAAAAAAAAGTCTTCAGCAAAGAAATTTTTGGAAGAGCAGGAATCCCCATTTGACTGCATGTTTTTCCATTGTCTTTATTTTTTTTCCTAATAATCACCCACTAAACCTTCAGAGTGTTGTCTGCTGATTCTGCCATCACTTTTGACCTCATCTTAGCCAGTTAAAGTATTTTTGACTTTCCAATACTAGAGATGTTAGTTCAGGACATTGCTCATATCCTCAAACCCCACTGAAATCCCACAAAGATTCCCTAAAAGATGTGAATTTACTGAGCTACCATCTTCATTGAGACTCAGAGATGAATCAGAGCCAGATGGAGGGGCTGAACAGCTGGGTTTCAGTCTTCCCAATGTGCAAAGCAGATTTTCCTATATAAAAATTCAGGCCACCATACACCTTGATGTTTAGTGAGAGGTGTAACTCTTTAGTCATTACTGAGATTTGTGCATGCAATATGTTAATTGCAAGATTAGAAACTACTTTTGAAAGTTAATCTCATATAGCATGAAGAAATGCTGTGTTTTAGCAGACATTGCAGTCTGATAAAAAGCTGATTTTGCAAGTACCAGTTTTGAAGTACAGTATTGGCAGTTACAAAAATCTTGTTTTTACTTCTAAAATGAGACTTTCTGTGAATATCATTCAGAGAAATAAAATAAATCAAGATATCATTTCTATAATATCACTTCTCTGACCATAGCCTAACGTTAGAAATGAGATTTCAGAATAAAGAGTATCCAAAATATTACATGAAGTGAAACATCTACAAATGATTACAAGGAAAAAATTACTTTATTAGAAAGATGGTTGCTTTGATCAGTGTTAATGAACTGTACATGAAAGGTATGGATTTCAAAGAAATAATGGAAGCTACAATGTTGGAGGGATGTAATAATGTGTCAGGCTTTTTGCCACACACTCCTTGCTTAGTAGAAAAATTAATGACTTATATGGGCAGAAACTGTTATTTTAAGATTATTATTTTTGAAGCACTGTTAATTATTCCTTTTAAAATTACTTTCCTGTGGACACAAGCATAGAAACTACTTAATTCATTTTGTGTTTATATCATTCCCTGAGCTCTGAAACCTGCAATCCAGCTAGGTACAACACCCCCACAGCTCCAGGTTAAATGAGTCTTCCCATAAATATGTACTGATCAATTAATCAGTTTTCCTAATAATCACTTGCTTTTACTATGACCGCAATGTTTGAAAACAAACAGTCTGAGCATGGTGAATTAAATTTGCCTCTCTGAGGGCATGAGGGTAATGGCTCATACTGAGAAAGCATTTGCCATGGGGGAAAAAAAAAAGTGGATGAGTGGATACTGATACTAGTCTGTCTTTCCTTATGTTTACCAGTAAATGCAAAACTTAAATATATCTGCAGCTCCATGCCCACAAAAAGTATTCCTGGGCCCCAAGAAACCCTTTCTGTTCATGTATCATACACACCAATTAATATTGACATAATTTTTATCCAAAACTCTTGACAGGGCTGGTTTCTGTGAGAAGCTGCTGGAAGCTTCCTCCACACCCGGCAGAATCCCTGCCAGGTCCAAAGACAGATGTGCCACTGGTCAAGGCTGGGCCAATTAGAAATGGCGATAATGCACTTGTGATAGCAGATTTAAGCAGTTAAAAATAAAAATTGTGCAGCTGTAATTGTGGCCAGGGAAGAGCAGGATGAGAAGATGTGAGAGGAACAGCTCTGCAGACACCAAGGTCAGTGGAGGAGGAGGTGCAGGGACCAGAGCTGGGATTCCCCTGCAGCCTGTGGTGCAGAGCATGGCGAGGCAGCTGTGCCCCTGCAGCACAGGGATGCAGAGATCCACCTGCAGCCTCTGGAGACCCCTGATAACCCATGCTGGAGCAGGGGTATGCCTGAAGAGAGGCAATAAACCTATGGAAGGCCTGTGCTGGAGCAGGGTCCTGGCAAAGACGTGCAGACCTATGGAGAGAGGAACCCATGATGGAGAGGTTTCCTTGTAGGAATTGTGACCCCACGGGGGACACATTCTGGGGCTGTCCTTGAAGGACTGCACCCTGTGGAAGAGTGATTCACATTGCAGCAGTTCAGAGAGAGCTGTTGCCCATGGGTGAACCCACATTGAAGAAGCTCATGGAGAGCTGTCTCCCAGGGGAGAGACCATGCTGGAGCAGGAGAAGGACTCCTCTCCCTCAGCAGTGGCAGAAACGTGTGACAAATTGACTATAACCCTCATTTCCTCTCTCCTTACACCACTGGTGAAGGAGATGGAACTGGGAATGAAGGAGGAGTGGGGGAAGGTGTTTTCAAGATCTTATTTTACTTTTCATTATCCTGCTCTGATTTTGTTAGTCATAAATTCAATTAACATTTATAATTCAAGTCTCCTTTTCCCATGATGCTATTTGGTGAATGATCTCTCTCCCAGTCCTTAACTCATGAACCTTTTGTTGTATTTTCTCTTCTCTGTCCAGTTGCAGAGAGAAGTGGCAGAGGCTTTGGTGGGTGCCTGGCATCCAGACAGGGTCAATCCACCACTGTACATGAAGTTACTGACCTCAAGATGTGCCTCTAAAGCTCTGGAGAGCAGAAGTAGAAACATTACCAGAGTGCAATGCAACATCAGAGGATGATGCCCTAATTATTCCAGAGTTCAGCTCACCACTGTGAGCAAAATAAAAACCTGAGGTAAATTCACTGCAAAAACATTTCTAAACTCCTGGCAAGCCTTAAGGCAAAAATGGTTTTTCAACACTGAAATGCAAAGCTTAAGCTATTGTCTCTGAAGATAGAGGCTGACAAATGAATTGGTGAAACATACAGTTATCTTCCATTTGGCTTTAAGGTGAGTTTTTCATGCCTTTTGGGTAATACATTTTTAAAATTTTAGTTCTACATAAAAGCTGATCTAATTCAACAGCCCTTCCAGTAAAAGGCAAAATCCTATCGTCCCCCTTCCTTTACACACTTTTTCTTCCTCTCCTGTTTTCGGCACCAGCATTCTGCCTTCTTCCCTCCTACTGGCTGGGCTGCACAGCTGAGCCTGAGTCAGCTCACCAAAGCCATCAGCAGAAGTGAATCACTTCCATATGAAGCCAATAAGGGAAGTAAAAGTCTTTGCTGTATCAGCACTAGATATTTGCTTTAATTCTTCACACTTTTATTTATTTTCATATATATATATTCATATACATATCTGTATATATATATATAATGTTAAAATAATTCCTCTGTCATATTTCCTTGTCACTGATCACTCAGCTTAATCATCACAGAAAAGCCTATTGCAACACAGAAGGGTTTCTGTGTTATTCTTGTCTTCTGCTTTCTGAAGATCTCCATAGTATCTGATAATGTAGCCAAATATCAGTGTCCCTGCTATTAAGCATATATTATATAAGGTACTTAGTTCATCCTGTCATTTTTAGCAAAACAGTAACTGAAACAAAGCTGTTTATGTGCCCCACTAGCCTGGTTTAGTTGGAAGTGGGCATTTTATAACACCATTTTTGAATAGTGGGTGGTGATAACAAACACCAACAGACACAAAGTAGAGGAACAGCCTCTTGTATGAGTTAACACAGAAGTATGGATTCCTGCTGTTTGGGTTTACCACTTGTTTGCCACTTATTTGCACATGATTTTCACAGTGGGCATATCCTTTTTTATTCTTTAACACACTGTTGGAGTCTGAGACACAGAATGTGTTCCCTTGTCTCTGACGCCTAGCTCTGAGATCCAAGAGAACACTGAATTTCATATAACATGAAAATTATGGGCATGTTTTCATGGTGTTACATGAAAACAACTGTTAAAGTTAGGTAGAAAAGCTAAAAGTGTGAGTGTGTAGATTAGAGAGTTTTCTTAAGTTACTGGGTGAAAAAGAGTTTAAACTAGTTTAGAAAATAGAAGACAAGATGGAGGATTTAGGGTGTTGTCTCTTTTCCTTCTTTCTTCTTCATTTACTTCTAGAAGTTTTTGGGTAGTAGTAAGTGATTGGATAGAAAATGCTGCAATGTAGCACACAGGAGATGGGTCATTGAGTCATTAAGAAAAATAATTTATGTGTCTATTGTTAATTGGATAAGAATGAGTATAAAGATAAAAAGAATGTGCAGTTTGGGGCCATTCTGTGCCTTCAGAGACAAAGTGAACCAAAAGGGCAGGGTGAATTGAACTTGAGCAAAAGGTCTGGGGAAGACCTGACAAGTTTTGTGATAACATCCTAATAAACATGAGAAACAAGATCCTAACGAGCTTTGGAGTTTTCTCCCTGACCCAGGGAACTGAGATAAACGTAACTCCCCATGCGGGAGTATCCCGAAGGAGCTCAGCTCAGCGGAGACTGAGAAATCCGTGTGAAGAGAAGTGCAGCAGAATCAAGAGAAAAACAGAAAAAAAAGCTAAAATGCACAGTGTCATTCATCAGCTGTCACTTTTCACTGCTGGGTGTTGGTCGCTCAGACATACAGTGAACCATAAGGAAGAAACCTGTCAACAAAATCCATCAGGAACATTCCTCTGGTAGAAGAGTTTGTTTAAGTGTTGCTGCTATATATTAAGTGCAACAAGAAATCTTCAGACATAAAGGAGAACGTACAGTTACATACAATGGCTGATTACTGTTACTGTAGGGAAAACCCTTTTAAAAAATACGCTTTTATCTCTGTTTTTTCTCATAAAAACTTGTGTATCAGAGTGGGAAGAAAAATGAACAAAAACACAGGGCTCAACTAACAAGAAGAAATTTAAAATGCCACAAACCAGTTTTGCAAGAGCATTCCAAACTGTAGCCACAGACATTCATGGCTACTTCAAGAAAATATTTCATAAGACATCAAGTTTACCATTCTGTGGGCATCGAGTTCAGAACACATTGCTTCCTCTTTTTTCTTCAGGGTTTGAGGAGGGAGACACTTGACCATTTACTCTCTACTCCCTGCACATAAAAGGAGTAACAGAAATGCTCAGAGCAGAAAGCTAGAAATTCTGGGACAACAGGACAAGAACTGGACCATGGATGGTGCCTCCAGGCAAGAAGCATATATAACTACTGGGTAAATTGTAGAACCGCAAAATTTACAACTCACATCTTATGCACAAATATTTTACCTCCTTTTTGCTGAAAAAAAAAAAAAAAAAAAAAAAAAGCGATGTCTCAAAGTTATCACCAACACGTAAGAAGAAAGTTAGAAAGTGATTAGTTTTATAAATGACATTTTTTCCCTCACCTGACAAAACTGTTGAAAAGTGCTACTTTCAGGAAGGATGTAAGTAGGCTGTAAATCATTGTTTGAGCTCAATTCACTGTTGAAGGAGCAAATCTGCACAGCAAAACAGTTGAAACTACTGGTTAAAAGTCCTGTAATTTAGTAAAGATGATCAGATTTTGTTATGTTCAAAGGAACACATTACAGAGAGAGAGAGAGAGAGAGAGTGAGAGATTCTTCTCCTCTCATCTCTGTTTAATCATGTGAGCTGGTATCAGTGACATGGCCTCCATCTCCTCTCTCATTAAAATACAAGTACTACTGGTGTAGCAGAACAGGAAAAAATGGGGAAAAAAAATCTCAGAACCTGAGGAAAATAAGAAATGAAATAACACTGAAGACTTGCATTAGGATAAAATGTCTGAATGCCCTAAAAGCACTATTCACAGAAAGAAATGTAAATTGATTGTTGAATAATTTTAACAAACTCTAAGGTTAAAATAAAATGTGGAAAATCATATGTTGGTCATTCTGTATAGGAAAAAATTCCTGTCATCCTTCCGCTCCCAGATGAATGCTAACTGAAATAGTTGATGTTAATCTCACATCACTTTGCTGCTCATTGTTTAGACAATCAATCCAAGGTAGTCATCTAGATTTCCTCTGCAGGCAGTGAAGAGGGAGCAGAACCCTTACTAGCCAATGTATCTCACCCTAAAGTTTATATCTGTTGGGGGTCAGAGGAATAACAGAGGCAAACAATAATTCCTTTCAGATGGCCACACCTTGAAAAGAGATGCCCAAAAAGGTTTTCTTACCTGGATGACAAGTTTCAAGCTTAGTAGAATCTTTTACAGTTTTTTCCCAGCTTTGGTGTTTCAACATTCCTCAGTATTATTAAATATTTACTTAATCCTTAAGGCAGGAAATGCAATAGGATGATAAATAGTTCAATCTGGGCATTTTACTTTTCATATGGGATGGATAATAACAGCAGAAAAGAGGAGCTTAGTAAAAAGAAAGGGTAGAAGGTTCTGAAAGCTATCACCTGTGCTCCCTTCAACCCTCAGGCAAATCACTGGAGACCGATTTTCCCCACTAGGACTTAGCCATAAGCCATTTTAAACATGAATAGTTAATAGAATGTAATTGTCCCTTGAGTTCTGGCATTCTGACCGGTTTTAATGTTTTCCAATGGCTCAACATGAGGATATTTCCATTTTCTATTTTATTTGTTTTTAAATAAAATCAATTTGTGAAGTATAAACTTTAGAAAAATACAGATTTAAGATTGTCTTTGCCCCTTTTGAGTTGTCTACATACATATTTTCATAGTTTTTTTGGTTTATTTTTTTCACAGCCTAACTTTTATTAGTTTCAGTTGGAGCTGCATTTTTGCAAATGAAAACTTTGCTGTGACAAGATAAGCACAAAGAAAATGAGGAACATCTTTCCTCTCAAAAGTCTGGTTTAAGTGACTTCCTTTGAATCATACGGCAATCTTGTGACAGATGATGATACAAAAATGCACTTTCTAAGCTGGCATTACATTGCCTTAACTGTAGGAATAAAGCCCACTGAAAAACAGATTGCTGCTTCAGTGTTGGTATAAAACTGAAATTATAAACCTGTATGATGCATTGCTGATTGGCTCAGAACAAAAGATTTCAACTACATTAGAAAGAAAACGTACTCCCTGAATTTATTATCCAAGTATATCCATAAAGGCAATGATCTTACAAGAAATAAAGATTTTTTTTGCAAAGCACAAATAATTTTAACTAACCAATAATTTTAACTAGTTTGGCCTTCTAATTGCCTTGAGTAAAACATTTTTTAATTTTATAATTTGAAAAAGTAAGAGGAAGGTCTTAATCATATTATGACTAAGCTGCCATACATACCTATTTTTCTTGTTCACTGTCTGAACATAAAAATGCAGGTTAGCATAATATAATTAATGACTTCATTATAAGGCCTATAGAAAAGATCCCTGAGTTAATATCAAATAGTCAGGTTTATTTATGGTAATTCCCAATTTTAAATCGTGCTTTTTCAACAATAATATCTAATTGTTTTTTTGTCCCTGTGAAAAAGTAAAATAAGTAACCACTTAGATCTTCTTTTTCTACTTACGTGTAGTTTTTAACACCCTGATGAAAGAACTGATGACTAATGAGGAATTATTAGTAATATGGTAATATGGATAATTCTGTAATACAAAGTAGTTATAGGCTTTTATAAATACACTTCAATGTTGTACAAATCATCACAGTAACAAACTTTTGTTGAGCATTATAAACTTGATCAGCTCACTGACATACAATGATGGTTTAAAAATGTGTTAGAAGTAAATTAAGATGATTGTGCTGTTTCGGATTGTTATATTAATATATCATTACAAACATTTCCCCCAGCTCTCACTTGGATTGGATAATGAGCATTGTGGTAGACAGCAAGAAATTTTAGTTAGCTGAACAGTATTGGGAACAATTGACTGACTTAAACTTAGTGGCTAACACAGTTGATGCTGTACTACTACACAGTAAGTATTGCATGGAAAAGTAAATTACAGAATGTGTGTGTTTATATATATATATTTATATATATATATAAAATAGCAGCTCAAGGGGAAATTTAAGCTTAAATTTGAACTAAAAGTCATTACTTGGGCAATACTCCTACTGATCTGAAATGAAGTTTTCACAAGTAATTTGTTTACCGTTAATGTAAATATGTCAACTCCAGTTTTATCTCCAGGACTCCATGGATCATACACAATAAAGGACAATGTGAATAATCTGGACCTCTCATATCCAGTCTTGTTTACAGCAACTGCATATTTAAAAAATGTAGAGATACAAAAAGAGATAATTATTTGGGCCACAAGGCGATGTGGCTAAAGCTAGTTTATTGCACAAATTATTAATTAGCAATTAAGGAATACTTACAGGAAGAATATGGGAACATGAGTGTTGCTACTCTCTCTGGTGTCTCAAGGCTTCAATAATTTTGGCTATTTGCAAAGATCAGCATGTTTTTTCCTGTTTGTAACTTCTATCAAATTAAAGTTCTTTAGAAACATTCTTAAATTAAATCTTACAAGCTCCTTTGGCCTCCTGACCTACAAGAATTGTTTTAGAAGCCTTGTTGCCTGCATTTCTGTAATTTCCTAATGTATCTTACCATTTTCAGAGAAAGATAAGCAAAGAGTTTGCTGCATTGGATACAGGGCTGCTTCTACTGTATATTTCCTTCTCACACGGTTTCTAAAACTTAGAATTAAGATTTTTGGTTTCAACTTCAAAACATTACAGCTTCCAAAAGAAAGAGATGATGGCTAGCAACTGGCTTTAATGTGGCTTAAGTGTGTTCAAAAGGCTTTATTGAGTAAGCTCAGGGACCTGACTTCTTGCTACTTGAAAGCTCCACAGGGCTTAATTCTTCTAGTCTTTCATTGTCACTTTATTTCTGTTAT
The DNA here is from genome assembly GCF_049639895.1 of Pseudopodoces humilis. Lineage (NCBI taxonomy): Eukaryota > Metazoa > Chordata > Aves > Passeriformes > Paridae > Pseudopodoces > Pseudopodoces humilis. The sequence goes on along the minus strand of NC_142205.1, from coordinate 64,871,081 downwards.
AAATCCCAGCACTTCTTTGTAATTAATTGTGCAAATGAATAATATCAGTGTAGAGATAGTGGTCCTGGGCCAAAAGCAATGGCTGTATTTCATGCACTCCTCAGAAGTGGCTATCCACCACCACAAGAACAAAGAAAATGAGGTCAATGAAAATCCCTCATTTCCACTTCAAATGAGAGCTAGCTATGAGGAACAACTTTAGCCTGCAGTTTCATTTCTACTTTTAAAATTCATCAAAGAGAGTTCTGTTAAAATACTGTGCAATGATATTAGCAGTATTAATAGGAAATAATTATGAAGAGAAATAATACCTTTTCTTGAACAGGTCCTGATATAAAGTACCAATGCTGCTAATGTAAAAGCTTACCCCTCTTGGTATTCAGTGCTTTATTAAAAGAATTTTCATTAACTAATTCAAGAAAGAAATATGACGAAACTCTCCTTCCAAGTTCCATGCCTATCTTTCATTCCAGTAGTATCTGGTAATAGAAAGTGCTTCTGGCAATACTTATCTGCATATAATGCATAAAATTTTAAGATGTAAGAAGGTCTGTATGGAGGACGGCTACTTGATACACACCACGAATATCATAACATTTGCTGCCTCAATTTAAAACTAAACCTAATAGTTCTTCTAGTTCTTTTGATCTTATAATCATGAACTTATATGGGACAAGTTCTCAGCAGAGGAAACTGTCATAGCTCCATCAATGACAATTTATAAATCATCTGCCAATCTGACCCTGTACTTTAATCCATCATTTTGGTCTCAGACATTTGCCTCTCGGAGTTATTTTTATCACCTTTGTCTTCTTTTTACACTTAAATAATTTACAATTAAATGATAAAATAAATAATTTAATTTAACTGACATAATTTATGTAGCTAACCCCTGCAAACTTATCTTGTTCCTGGGTACTCTTCTGATTCCTTGATGAGTATGTTGTCAGCTCACAGGACAGTATGCTAGTAGTACCAATGTCTATTTTCCTATTACTATTTACCTTTCAGCCTACAGGGTTTTTCCCCAGCCCCAATCAGGATCAGAGCTCTCTCAGCCTAGGTAAAAATCTGATCTAAAGCACATGCAGTTTAAGATATGCAATGGTGGGGGGATGTTGCTCATAAGAATTACAAATTGCAGCATTAGCCATCTGCATCCTGGTGACAAGTAACTCCAGAAAACAAGTCTTGGCATAGACTTACATTCCCTATGTTAAATAGAAAATTTGGGAGCTAAACCAGGTTGAGGCAGCATCAGAGAACAGATGCTTTCTGATAGCTAGCTATGGCTCTGATTCAGGAGCATATTTAAACACAGATATGTTTAAAGGTTTTGCTGCACAGGGGTAAATGTAAAGCTGTGCTTAGAGCAAAACTGTGTATCTATGAACAGGACCTCTCTGCAATCACATTTTTAGGACTGCTCTAGGGACTGGTGCTGGAGTATCTTCTGTTTTGATTATCTGACCATTATCTGTCAGGATGAGAAGATCCATCAGACAGGAAATCAAAATATTTTGATTTTGCTGTACTGTGACTGTATTAAAGGTAGACAATCTCTAATTCTGGCAGTAAACTGAGAGAAATCACCCTAGACATAAGACTAGCAAGGGCATTTTTTTTCTCTTTTCAAACTACCCTGTATATGTGAAACAATTTTGCTAACTGAACCAGCTTCCAAAAATTCAAACTTGAACAGCACATCGGAATGTCTGAAAACAGCACATTATTATAATTTTACTCTCTTTAGGATGGGCCAAGAGCATTTAGCTTGGAATTACAATTATTGGTCAATATTAATGACAATTTTGAGTGGTTTAGTGTGTAACCACTCTCTTGAACACAGCCTACAGCAATCTCACATACTTTTGCTAACCCTTTCAGACCTCTGGTCTGAGAGCACGTGAAGGTGAGTATCTGCTCTTGCAGTAGCATTCACTGAAATTCATCCAGGTTTCATTTGAACAGCACATATCAGTTCCTCTTACTGGCATGAGAAGAATCATATTTTAGAAGATTTAATTATCAGGTTGCCATGATATATTTCAGTATAATTAAATTTCATGTCAACTACAAATTATTTGAGACGCTTTTCATATATACTTCTGGAATGATAATCTTATACCACCCAGAGACAGTGAAACAGTAGAAAATATACAAACCACAAAAATGTTAAAACCCCAAAACTATTTTTCAATTTTTTTTTCTATCTGCTAAAGCGATCTTACAAGTTCTCTGTCATTCAAAGCATATATAAATGAGAGAAAAGTTCATAGAGAAGCATATGAGAGCATGTATTTGAAGACATAGCATTTTTATGTGTGCTTGAAAATCCTAGGAATCTACTTAGCCTCTACCCCTAGTCATGACTTAACTGATAATCCTAATTTCACATAACCTCTGTAAACAGCTCAGCTCCATGCTTATTTCTATTATCATCAGCTCTAGTAAATTATTTAAAGGTCTAAATTCTTTTTGATGGGATGAGAAACTTTTGTTTCCAACCTTTGAAGATGGGGCTGGGGCAGCCTACAGACATTAAATCCCTTTCTAGGGCTCTTGACAAATTGAAGATGCCAGGTAGAAAAGAGTTCATCGTTAGAGCCAGAAAGATAACCAGAGCTCATCAAGCAGTCAGATTCAGATTCCTCCTTCACAAGAAAGAAAAAGGGAATAGTAAGTAGTGAAGGGAAGAAGATGCCTTCATCTCAGGAAATGCAGCTGCCATGTAAACTCTAAGTGTGTAGTGCCATCTGCTTAATGCTTGAAGTTGCTTTTGAATCACAGAATGGAAGAATCTCGATTTCAGAATTTTGAGAACTTCTCTAAAGAAGTAAAGCAGGAGGAGCAGCCCTTATTCTTGTACTCTGTGCTGTGTGTTGCACCACTTCATTTTTAAGTTCCAAAGGAAGGGGAGAAAATAAGATGTATGGATTCTGTATAAAATATGGAGACTTAGAAGAACAATGTAGTAAAGATGAAAAACGACCCAGGGGAAAAAAGAAATAGTGGCAATTCCCTGTGCTTAGCAGTGGTTTCCAAAGCTACATAGAAAACCTCGAGAAAGAATGAGGCTGCCCAAGCCAGACGTCTGAGATGAGCAAAGGTTAAAGTCTGTGAGTGAAAAGCGGTGTTGTGGGCACATCTTAATGCAGGAGATGTATTTGAACACAGACTGCCTTTGCCCTCTCGTCAAAAGTTACTTCCCACCAGGTTTCAACCCCCAGACTGGAATTCAGCTACTGCAAGCCTTGCTCTGCAAGCTACGTAAGGATTTTGCCTTTGTGGGAAGGACTAATGCATCATTTCTTGTTAGTGCAGTCAGCTGTGGGGCAGATTTAAAATTCATCAGCTACTCTAAACTAGCTATGTGTGTGCAGTCAGTACTCTTTAAAGCCCTACCCCAGCTGTCTCTGTGCCAACTTTCAGGAGTGAAAAAGCCTTAAGAAGTGATTGTTCTTGTCAAATGCTGAAGAATTCAGTATCTTTTATGGCAACATTAGGGAGAATGATAAATCATCTCTGAAAAATACAAAAGTTTTTACTGCTGTATATTAAAGCATAGTAACATTTTAACTTTGTGTTGGAACCCAATTTAGAAAAACACAGTCTCCTCATTTTTCCTCTAATATGTGAGGAAATCCCAGTAAATTTATTGCCTGTATTTGAAAGCAAATTAAAAAAGATTCCAGAGGCTGTTCTAAATTAAATCTTTATTGATAAAAATTGTATGGTATTGTCTCTGAAATTCACTGGGAAGCATTACTAATGCCTGCATTCAAGATATTGCATGTGACAGCCATGAAATTTAAAGCTGGGCAGTAATTTTTGAAGGGATAATACTCTGTCTTGTGCCCTAACAAAGAATTGAGCTGATGTGGAGGGGGTGGTTATAATAGAGCTATATGGATATAGCATCCAAAAGCAAGAACAGGAACTGCCAGCAGCTAAAGTGTGACATTAACATGCTTCTTTATCAGAAATGGTAGCTTGGGAAGCCTTCCTGGAGAGTCATTAAGCATTCTGGCAGTATGAAAGTTCTTTTTCTCCCTAGAAGAACTATAGGACAGAAGTAGGTATGTACTGAAAATGTTGGGTATTTTTACTATAATGAAATTGCAAACATGCATAACAACAGCAAAACATTTTCAAAAGCCATTTTTCTTTTTAAAGCCAGTTCTGTTAAATGTACATCGTTTTAGCCAGCTGCTGCTAAATGGTGGATGTAGTTTGATCTTAAACCTAATGTAGTGGTAGAGCTCTAGGCTGTGTTCTATAATATTGTCACACTCACCTTACTGAAGGTCTTTTTTAACAACCTCTTTCTCTAATATGTATTTATTTGTAGTATTCTCAGGGTTTTAAGGATTAGCTCTAGCATGCTTGAGTTACTTCATTTAAGGCAGAAGCATAAAGCTGTTAACTGTGGGTGCCTCTAGCTTGTGACCAGTGATTGAACTTGGAAGTTACCCTAAAACTTGCCTTGATGTCCTGTAGTCACAAGTATCCCCTGCAGGATGAGGATAAAAAATGAGAATAGCAAAGCCTCTTCCTCTCCCTTCCTCTTTCCTAAAATACGCACAAGTACTGCAGTAAAAGATCTCTACAGTCATACCTCAGTGCAATACACCTCAGGGTTACTGAGTCTGGAAATGTTTATGACAGTCCCTGACAATTCTTGGTATTAGACTAACCACATTCTTTACTGTCATGTGGCAAACCTTGCCCAAATGTTGGAATTAAATGTTTTTTCAGCATGTATACACATCCACACCTCCTTAAATTAGCTGATGTAGATGCTCATTGAATTTTGTAGTTACAGTAGAAAAGTCCTTTACATTCACCTGAAGGAGAGCAAACATTATTAGGGACAGAGGTTTTGAAGCCAGTCTTCTTCTGTTGTAGACAATGGCACTACAACAACAAACAAAATGAACAAGCTCCAGCTGAAAGCCAGAAATGTTTTCTGATCCTTGTATTTGTAAATAGAAAGGCTAGCACAGAAACTCCATGCTCTGGTATTTGGGGAGTATCTAATTACCAGCATACATACATACATACATACATACACACATATATAAAATTTAACAATTAAATATTCATCTGCCAGTGTTGCCCTTCCTGCAGTTTGATTCCCATTGTGACAGCTTCACTCCTGATATACATATAGAAAACAATAATATTAACTTTCAGATTATGAAGCCAAGTATATTGAGTTTTCTCAGTCTCCTTTCAAAGCTTTGGACACCGCTTCTTGCTGTAGTAGTACTTCTTCAGCACTGCACCTTCTACTTTAAAACTGATCCAGGGAACATCATCTGTTTTTTCTGGGAGTGATATTCAGCCTTCCTGTGCATTGGCAACTTTGAATAATCCAGTCATTTTCACTGCCATTCTCAGGCTTTTTGTTCTTGAGTTACCAATGAAAGTTTTACATTGGATTGGTTCACCAGACTAACCTTGAGAAAATCCACAATGAATCTTCTCATTCTTATCTCACTTTTTTTCACTTATTTTAACTAAAAATAATTAATCACCTATCAGTAACTGCTTAGTAACTTAAGTAACATCTTCCACTTGTCATAATACAATATTTAGTGAAGCATAGATATAGTTCTTAAGATTAACAAAGTTTGCGTCTTAGTATTAAAAATCTCTCTATTGAGAGAAAATAAAGACCAGCTGGATAAATAGGCCTAGGCTACATGATACATGTGAAGGTGACTAATAATCAGAGTGAGAGAAGAACTTGTTTCTCAGTTATTTTTTGTGTTTATTATTTTTTATTTATTTATTTATTTTTAATTTATATTTTTTTTATTTTGTGTTTTTTTTAATTTTTTCTCCTCCCTCTAATATATTAAAACTATCTGCTTTCACAGGTAGAGGCACCTGACTATAAACTTTTCTCTGTCCTACACTTCAATTAATGTGATTAATTTTTCTGGGTGGATTCTAATTCATAATTATTCTCATCTGTGAGTCTGTATCCAGCCTCCTGGCAAATACAGCTGCCTCTTCAGGGAGCTGCCAAATTCACATGAGTTTAAACAGTGAAATGAAAGATGGTTGTGAAAGGGAAGTGCAAGAGTGAGAAAGAGTAACCTAAAGACTGGTGTGTTGTATCTGCTTTGCAGTTTCTTATTTCACGTGAATGTAAATCCACTTTCAGAACACATCTTTTTAAAGATGGCGTAACTTCAGAACCTCTGCATTTTTGCTGTAGTTTATTTTCCCATCTGTAACTATGTTATTCCATAACTTATGTTTCAAAGTAACTGTTGCTATAAAGAAATTTGTGATTCTTCTGAGTTCTGGTTGGAATTTTTGTACCAGTAACCTTAGTGATTTTTTCATAAGGCTGCCTAATGATTTTCCTTTGAAGGCTTGTGAGCCCTTATTTTAAAGTAACTAGATTTATATTTTATTACAGACCTTGGTTTGTTGGCAGATTTAGTCAAATTTTCTGAGCATATGTTTGATAGGTTGAACAGGATAAAAGAGTTTCATAGATGTCTTTGTAGAGTATAAAGGGCAGAGGCTCAGTGTCATTTTTATTCATGAAGTTTCACTGATGAGCAACGAGGTTCTAATCCTGCAACAGGAGTGAGCACAGGGAATCATTTTGCTTGTGGAGTTTCTCACTGAAATCTGTGACCAGCTCAGAGAAGTGACAAAAAAATGAGTGTTTTCTTTTTCCCCTGGCTTCACAACTTTCATTCTTTTAATGTTACAGGCAAACTCAATGCTTCCCATAGCATATTAAGTGCTGACTTGGAGGTATGAAGGGAGCATTTTCAAAATATAACATATTTTTACCATATAACACATTATAGCATATAATTAAACATTGTTGAATAATAAAACCTGAAAAAATCTAGAGAATTTACAAAGATGTAAAGCAAAGGTTTATCTGACTTAATGCCTGTGCAGTTAGATTCTGTATCTTGAAATTTTTCCCCAATTTTTTCTGAAATTGAAAATGAAGGTTAAGCAACTGCACAGAGTTCAAGTGCTGTGCAGCTGAGTTTACCTCTGAAGTAAGAACTGCTCTGCATTGGAAGTCTGAGAAATGGCAGAATTTGGTGGAAACAGCTTTCATTTTGCATTGTCATCCCAGTATTTCCCACCAGAAATGGGGAAGTGGGATGGCTACCTCTGCATTCTTAGGCAGGCACAGTACAAATGTGTTCATTGTGTATGTTGGTTCAGAGCTCAAGAAAAACTCATGTGGCTGCCATCATATACACAAGGATTGCTGCATTATTTTAGACACTAACTGTGACCCAGGGAAAATATTACTGCAGCTGAGTAGTTTCTAAAACCCTTGAGTGTAAAGCCCTATGGATTTCCCTGTTCCCCACTTGCTAAATTTACACTAGCCTGCGCCATTTGCATTAAACTCACATTTTCCTGGAAAAATCTTGCTCAAAATGCTGTTTTAGTAAGGAACATAATTATCTGAATTGAGTTTATGTGGTAAAGTTACAGAATTTTTTTAGGGGGGAAGGCAAAGAGGTGGCAGGGTTGGCCTCTGTAAGAGGTCAGGGCTGTTCAAACCCAGCAGGTTCCAGCCAGCTCTAAAGGGGACCCACCTAAGGACAACTGAGCTCACCAGCAAAAGTGATGTTGCCTCTGTGAAAATGCTTTTAAGGGTAGAAAACAGCAGATGGGGAAAGGAGAAGGAACACTGAAGTTGAAGGATATATGTAAATCCTTTCAAGTATTTGGATCTTGCCAGAAAATTACTAAGTATTTCCAGCAAAGTCAGAAAGTGAGCCTCCAGATAATTGTCTAGCCATCTTCTAGTGTCTGAGAGGACAAGGGAAAAAGCAATGACAAGGCAATCTCTGCTCCCTCGGGTAACTACAGGCAGTGAATATACTCATCTAAGACTATGTATTTCCCCAAAAGAACAGGAGTCTCTGAATAAGCCTACCCTAGAGCCTGTAAACCCCTGGGTTGAAGCTGAACTTGGAAAATGGGATGTTTTTCTAAAGCCTGTAAATGTTCGTTTCTTTTTTGTATTGGTTTACCACTATCCATATCAGAACTAAATATTTATTATAACTTGCAATAACTTAATCTCTCCAAGTCCAGTTTGTTTAGCCTGTGACAGTGGTTGTTAAGTCATTTTCTTGTCTTTGCAAAGCTCTGAACTTCCTTGCTCATATTCCTCTTTTCTAACTGCTGTCTCACAAAAGAAGTAAATTGACTGACCAAATGAAGCTTTGAGATTTGCTCTAGTTGTGATTGAGTCCAGTTCAACTCTTGGTCCTGCTGGGCAGGAGTAGAAGTGTGCTTTTCATTATCCATCTCTACAGAGGAGCAACAGTATCTTAATAGCACAGTATGCTTCCTCTAACTTGCTTTAGAACAATATTCAGAGTCACCCTGAAGTCACATAAAAAAATATATCCTAGAAATGAAAAGCTATTCCCCATCTGTGAGCAAATCAACATACATAAGGGAAAACATCAAAAAGACTACATTTTTAGTAGCAGTGAATAATTACTCATTTCCAATTAACTTGGAAATTATTTCAAAAGGAATCCACAGACCAAGCCTTTGTGATGACCAGCAGAGCTGTGGTTGTGACTAGCTGACATGCAACCTATATGATATTAACCACTTCATCCAGGTTTGGATTTACAACAGAGATGATGATTTATTTACTTTGTAAATAAACACTTTTGACTCCTGATGCTGTCCCTCTGCCAGTTGTTTTGTTATACTTCCCTAAGGTGTTTTTGTTCTGTATTTTATTACTTGAAAGAACATTTATTAGAGAAGGTTAATAAATGGCAAATGAATTCAGTTAATTAGTTCACTGAATCGTTTGAACACTTTTACTTGCTGGAGAGTTTAATAATGCTGGAGATATTCATGCTGCACTTGTACAATGACTACTTCTCTTTATTCAATAGACTCTTCTCCAATGCAAAGCTGAGCATGGAAAATGTCATTGCTCAGCTGTTAACTTTGAGCAGTCTAAGTCATGAACTGTGAATGCAAGGTAGAGAGGTGAGCCCCCAAACAGAAATAAGCATGGACCATCCTGATGCTTCCTCACCCTACAAAAACATATGGTCAGAAATGTTCTGTTTTTTGCTGTGATTTTGAGAACTGGAAGTTGCTTAGATGCTGAAATTAATGGTTTTCTAGATGTAATATTTTTCTTTTTCTGACTTCTCTAATGGTCAGAGAATTTTATCTACCATCCAGAACTTTCTGGAAAAACTAGAAAAACTAATTACTTGGCAATTTTAACTCATTTGTGGTGTTCACTGTCTTACTATGACAAGTTTTGTCTGAAAACGGGTTACCCTTTCCTTATCCCCTACCTCCCTCAAAACACAGTTGGTTCAGCCTTGGTTTATCCATTTCTATGCTCCTTTTTAATGTCTGTCATTGGCAAATATATTCATATAGTTTAATTTTTGCATCAAGTACTGCATTCTATTTTCTATAGTAATTTCATAATTGGTTTCCTCTGCCTGAGTTAATTAAAGAAGTACAAAACAAGAAACTGTCCATAATAATACTGCTGGATGCTTGTATTCCCTGTTGCTAGTAAGTATTTTTTTTAATTTTTTTTTTCCCATGAAAAAAGGTAATGAAGGAAAGCCTTTAGCTTTTTCTGAAGAGTTCATAATGATGGGGATATTAATACTGGAATGCATTTTTTCCTTAAGGTTTTTTTGTTTACTATATACATGATACCAGATACTGTCCAGAAAATAGCTCAGAGAATGAGCTAAAGGAGAGAATGTTTCATTCACTGTCTAGTCTTGACAGATTAATGGTGTTTCCTGATCCCTTTGTGAAGACAATCACTTCCAATCTGGTTTGGTTTTTGTAGGGACTCTGTGCATACTTATTTATTACATTTTTAAGATAAAATACTTGAGCACTGCAAAGAGTAAGGGCTCTTCTCCAAAGAGAGAACCTTTGCTAGTTGACTGAATTTGCTCAAAGTGTCTGTAGCAGAATGAATAAGCTATTCTAGAAAGGGAGAGATTTAGATCTGACCCTCCTTAGCTTGCGGGGGAAATTGGCTAATACATTAATTCAGTGTTTGGGAGGCCCAGGTTAAAAGAGCCTACTTCTATTTTTCTCTATCTTTAGACAATCTATAGGACTGACTGAAGTGTTTTATTTTGGTTTGGAGTGGGAGAAAGAAAGCCAGTGTTTGGATACAAGAAAATTGCTTTCAGCATGGAACTGAAATGGCTTTCTTTTTAATTTCTCTCCCCCTGCCCCCTTCTGTTTCTGTTTCTAGCTAACATCAGTCACTAAATGACCTTTTGTCCTTACTGGCTGTATGGGACCAGTTGGGAGGATGATGTGAATACAATCATAAGTTCTGCCTATGGAAGAAACATTTGTGGTATGACAAGACAAGAGTGGAATGACATATGAAAAAATTTGGGAATCTGACACTTGTCTTGTGCCATAGAGAAATTAAGCACTTGATACAGGGTTGTTGAGCCTAAAAGTTGGGAATAGTAATACATCATCTGTTCCTAAAATATTGAAGTTCCTACAGAAATATTTAGGATAGCAAGGAATTGGATTTTTTTCCCTCACGGTGGTTAATCCCTTAGGGTACAAGATTTGATTTTTTAATATTGTTGTTTTTTTTTTCCCAGCTGATCATTTGTACTCCATTTCTTTTCATCCCAAAAGCTAGAATTTCAGTTCTAGCTTTTCAGTCCTGTAAGGTGCCAAACACTGCTTGAAAAATGTAGTAAATACCTCACACTGTCAAGGTTGATGACAATATAATGATGATGTTAAACATTTATTTGGGAACATTGTGATTAAGAATTTCACAGGAGAAGGTTAATCTGACTCAAGGCCAATCCTGTAAATCAGAATTAGCATCTTGTAAATTCTTACAGCAGTGGTCATATGGCATTTGTATCTGTACTGGGCACCTGAGAGAAAAAGCTTAATCTTATGATACCTGAAAGACTCTCAATTTGAGTTCAACTTTCTGAAAAATTCTGAAATTCTTTTGAAGTATTGCTTCTGCAGGAGGGTCATACTGTAATGAGTCACCCATTCGATAAATAAAATTAAGTCTTCTTCAACCACATAATAAGGCATGGTGTTACTATTTTTTATTTGGGCAAAAAGCAAAGGATTCCTTCAAAATACCTATTTTAAAAAATAACAAAGTCAAATACTCTGAGTTGGAGAAAAAATAATTGTCTATGCAAAATTGCATTTGGAAATCAAATTTGTTGGGAGCTTCTTAGTTCGTAAGAAGGACATGCCCAGCAATTTTCTTCTAAGAAGAAACCTCCCCTTTCCTGGAATTAAGCAAATCCTTCCTGCAGCTTTTCTTCATCAACTAAAACCTCTCTGATCTGACCTCCTATCTTGCCATAAATAACAGGGAAGAGGGTTCAGAGAGTCAGAGAATGACTTTATGAATGTGCATTTCTATTTGATCATTCTACTTTATCAGACTACCGCTAAAAACAAAACAATAAAAAAGCCTGTCAGCCTGGTTGTCTCCATAGCTGTCTGTGTGCCTTTCCCAGCAACGCTGCCTGTCAAGCTCATTATTCTTCCTCCGAATTGGTTTGACCCACTCTTTTCTGCTAGGCTGATAAAGTTTGTGGGATCTTGTCTCTTGGGAAATACATTTAGAAGGCTAAGTTAATTCTGCTTCTCTCCAGTAAGCACTTCTGCCTGGCTTCTCCAGGGCCAGTATGTCTGAGTAGTCTAAATTGCTTATCCTGTAGGTAATGAGGTTTGCAAGGCCACAGCTGAAACCTTCCCTTTTCTGTACTTATCCTGCTTTCTGCCGTGAGAGATGAGGTAATATTTTGCTGAAGCCAAAAGGTTGTTAAGTGAAAGAGTGGAAGTTTTTGATTCTATGTGTTGTTGCTCGCGGTTTGGATCTGTTCTGGTTGATCTGTTGGCTGTTGTTGAGGAGAGGGGCAGGGTTGAAGACAGGACCAGAAAAGGGAGGAGAGTGAGAGAGGAGGGGACAGAAGAGCAGGCAGTCGGGAGAGAGTGTAAACTCCTGAGTAACCATCCCGTGGGAAAGGGGACAGGGACTGCCCCTGGCCAGAAAAGGGAATAAAAAGCTGCCATTTTGTTCTAGAGTATCTGTGTGTGGCTCTCAGGGGGGAGAGACACCAGGCTCAGATGAATCTTTACTAATAAACAGTTTCCTTTTGCTTCAATGACTTTATCCCCATTTAATTTTATCTCAAAGTTAATTAATTTTTAACACTGCCACTGCATTTTGGTTTGAGGGATGGGTACTTAAGAGCCTAGAAACCAGAGAACAGTTAATCAAGGCAAGAAGTCTAAAAGACATGTTGTTGTTGTTGGTTTAAAAAGTAAAACAGAAAATCCCTATAGCAGTTCATGCAGTATGTAGTGTTGCAGAGAGGGGTTTGCAGCTTCTGAAGGGAAATCCATGTTTGGCAATCAGAAGTGAAAACTGGACCAATAAATGGCTCTTACTAACTGTAACTTGTTTTCATTACCATCATTCAGTCCCCTAAACAAAAATAAATTTCCAGTTCACTGAGCTTCAAGTGTTTAATTACTTTTTTCATAAACTTTTTTAAAAGTATCTTTAATACAAATCTTAAAAACATTCCCGCTGGAAAAAAAAAAAAAAAAAAAAAGTTGTGTTTCCATGAGGAGTGGCATGTTAATTGCCTGCAGACAGCTTGTTGGAGTAATGAGTAAAATAACCTAATAACTAATTTAAACTCCATTGAAATAAAAGTCATTAAGAAAGTAGTATCATATCTAAGTAAATTAACTCCATTTTCTATCCTGAATTATCTAGCTGTTGTGCTTTGATCACAGTTGAATGGGATAATTAACTAACTAAAAGTGAAGCCTATTAATAATTGCAAGTTCTTTTTATAAAGATTTTTTTTCCTCTTTTCATGAGACATTTCAATAAGGGGTCCTGGCTCTTTGAAAACTTTCTTCTGCAAATGTTTAAGGATATGGGAATGATAGAACTAATGAAACTCTGCTCAGGAACAGATCCTTTAAACTACAGCTATTTGGGGAACTGTACAGCAAAACAAGACTTTTGTTGTGAAATATTTTTTATTACTTTTATTTCAAATGCCTTGCAAAACCACAACAATTCAAAAACAAAATAAAGTAAATCCTACTGGCTTCTTAACCATTCTCATGTTTGTTCTGTTGGAAATCTGGGCTTTTAAAGCTTTAGGCAGTCTTTTCAGAAGGAGGTTGTGATCATTCAGCCCTCCTGTGTCCGCTCTGGCCCAAGTTCCCTACCTTGGTAATGCAGCTGACTTGAGCCAAGAGCTGGGGTTCCCTGAGCCTCTCAGGTCCCTGTCACAGGACTGATGATCTTGTGTATGTCATAACAGGTCCCATTCCAAGATACTCGCTAGGGGACTTGAAACCTCCGTATCTCCAGATCTCCTGTGTGGAACTGGGGGCTCTTATCTTGAAGCTTCAGTTTCTGCCTTTTAAGATTTAGGGTCAGAGAAGGAGCTAAAGACCTACAAATATTGTGAGAGAAAAATAAAGGCTTAAAGGTGACTGAGACATCTGTGAACTCTGAATTTCAAACTTTTTCATGTTTCTCTCTATTTTACATATTTCATACTTTAAGATTAGCAAAGGTGTTTTTTTGGTTTTTTTTTTGATATCTAATAATCTATAAATGAGTAAATCCAAAATTTTAAAATTCACTCTAGCTTCCTAACTCTTTAGCTCTTAATAGAAAACCATGCTTTTCAGGTGGTGATTCCATGTTTAGAATAAGCTCCTGAAGACTGAAATGTCCAAAACTCTGCATGCTAAGGTGAGATCTACCTAGGCCTCACAAAAGAAAATCATGCAAGAACAGATATTTCAGACTGTTCTTCTAGTCTACAGGGAGGCATGTCCTTCCATGGAAGAGTTGTAGTTTGGATTCCTGAAGGTTCTGTGCCTAAACAACCGGTTTCTCATGAGAGGCTGAATCCTGTCGGTGCTCTTAGGATGAAGGATGCAGGGCATTAAGAACTCGAGAGGTATCTATCTCAAATTTGTTATTTTTTCTCAGGAAGAAGTTAATTAGTGGGTTTAAAGTACTGGAGTCTTTCTGTGGTTTGTTAAAACATATGAGTTTTTGTATGGGATAAATATTATTTTGTCAGACAATATGGTTCCATATTTGAGGTTACAGAAATTTCCATTCCATAATAATTCATTAAAAACTCTTAAAACTGAAGTCCCATATTTTTAATCAGCTGGTTTGCTCACACCCTGCTAAGGTACAGGAAAATAGACAAATAAAGGAGGGAAAAGAATCCTGATGGGAGCTTTCTGACAGCACTGAGTCTCAGCATCCCCTTTCATGAAATATGAAATATGAAATAGAAACCTACACCTAAAGCTACCCTTGAAAAGATACAAGCATATCTTAGGTGATCTGCAATAACGTGGATGCCTTAATTAATACCTTCTTTTGCTCAAAAGCCTTGTGGATTTCCCACATTTCACTTTCTCTTACCTCACAAGAACATAACTTCAGTGGTAAACCAAAGAGTAATTAGTCTTCCAGCTTTGTCTTTGTAAAATTTTCTTGTTATCTGCACTCCCTCCAGATCTGAAGTAACCACCTTGCCTATTGATAGGGAGTTGATACTGCAATATGGTGACAATTCTCTTTCTACATTTAATGATGGACATTGACTGGATTTAGAAAACATATTCTGATCATGTAGCACTAAAACTAATGCCAAAATAGTGAAATACATGAAACAAGATATTATTGAATGTGTGGTACTGAAGGATAAGACACGAATTGAATCTTCATGTAAAATGAAAACATCCATTAATGACATACTTAGCTGCAGTCTTGTCTCAAAATGAGTCAAAACCAGCATCTAAGTGGTAGATGAGATTTGTGCTGGCCCAGTGCCCAGAGGTGGATTCTGATTTGTTAGTGTTGCTTAATTGATAGGTCAACAAACGAGGGGCTGGTTCCATTATAAATGCTGTCAAGATGCCAGAAATAGATGACTTGATAATGAGGTATGAGGAAAATTAAAGAAATCTCTTGATATAAGCACTTGTCCTGTGAAATGCCTTCCTTGTGAAAAAAAATCTCTGCTTTTTTTTTTTTCCTCTTCTTTGGAATTGCTTTGAAGTGTTCCTTTAAAATATATAAATCTACATTATCACCTCTGTAAAAAATGCTGGTTTTAAATAGAGCTGTTAGAAAGTAGGTAGGCAGTTAGGATTTAACATATGTCAGGAGTAATCCACACTTAGCAAAAGAAAAAAGGTAATTTAATAAGAAAACACTCTTGTATGCCCAGTAAGACTTCTTTAGTATAAAACGCTTTGCAAGAACAAACTACAACTTAAACTGGCACATATTTCTTCTGTAATTCAAAAATAATTTCCCAAGGCAGCAATTTATGTTGATTGTTTAAAATGCAGCATGAATGATTATGGGGTGACAAAGACTAACGAGACTTCATTGTTACTCAGTTGGGACTTATAAGATTATGCATTATGTGAAAGACTATTTAAAGGAAATTCTAGTCAAGAAAATTGGAAAGAAATCAACGCGGTGAAGCTCATTAATTTTAAATCTGAATTAGGTATTAATTCATATGGTTCTGCTTTCAAAGTTGTGAGAAGAAAATATTGTTATCTTGTTAATAAAACTGTTGGAATGATAAAATGTAAAGTTGAATTTTTTTTGGGAGGAAATAATTGTTTTTATTTCTGTTTACTGCTGAGTAGCAGTTTCCACAGAAGAGAAGCTTAGAATAATTACAAGCACTTATTTTGTGCATGCCATTTTTTCTTAAAAGTATTCCATGATTCTGGAAGTCCAGAAAATATTTTTTCTGTCCATTAATACCTTATATGGTTATATTTTTATGTTTATACTTGTCTCAGTTTAGGAATTGTTATTTTACTAATGGCACGTAAAAACTTGAACAGTTAGCATTTTAAAAGGTTTTTTTCCATAAAAATGTGTTTCCCATAGATTTTTTTTCTCTTAAGTTTCCTACTTTTTAAAAATTTTCTAGGCAATATTTTTTCTTCTTTTTTTTTTTTTTTTTAATATTTTTCCCCTAGAATTTTGCTATATTGTTGTTGGGCTCCATGTAAGTGCAAGGATCTTAACACAAATTAAAACAATAAGTTAATTTTTCTCCAGGTAATTGTTGCAAATATGTTTCATTTTCTAAAGCATAGAGACCTTTGCTTATTTAGTCATCTAATCCTATTAAATAGTTTTAACTTTCATTTTCAGTAAGATCCAAATGGAAATTCTTCTGCTACATGATGTTCCATTAGAAAAACCGAAAAAAAAAAAAATTCATTGTTTTTTTCCAATAACTGTTTGGGCAATTTTGGTAGAGAATATTATTTCTGATCAAAAACTGAAGGATGCAAAAGAATATTATCCCTTAGTAGCTGTTTTACCTGAAGCTGTGTTCAGACCTGGTAGTCTAAAAGATAAACCTTAGTTGAAGTATAAATAAATACTGGTCAAGAGAAAATGGAGGGGGAAAAAAAAGGAACTGTTGCACTGAAAATACTACTGGTGAAAGAGAAGACATCTTTCTCTGCTGTTTTTCTGGGTCAGCCTTGTGATGTCCTCACACGAGGATGGTAGTGCTGATCTTTCAAGGAGTAGCAACAGTTGTTTGAAACAATTTGAAAGAAGTTTTGAAATAAGTGTTTGTTCTTTAAATATCAGTGGTGTTTTAAGAATGGCAAAATGTATTTGTGGTGTCGTGGCCATTCATATGAATAATCTGAGTAACAGAATTGTGATTTAAAATCACCTCATCAGAATCACAGCTGCAAAAATGCTGATGTTGACAAGAAGTGGCTTCCGGGATTGGGAGAGAAAAAAGTTGCATTCAATGAAATATTTTCCTCAAATAAAATTTTGAAAAAAAACCCTAGAGGTGGGAGAGGAAAAGAAGAATTTCAACACTACAGAATGTTCCTTTTTTCTTTTTACAGAACAGTAAACTTTTCTTTTACTGAAACAGTAACTTTTGGCTTTATTTTGTTATTCATTTTAAATTGTACCATTTTTCCTGTTTGTGTTATGAAATGACTATCTTTAAAGACTATTCAGAGGATATTTTGAATTATTAAAATCCTTTCCAGTTTGGAAAGTCACTTTCTGCATCCCAGTCCTTTGCAAAGCAGTTTTTGTCCTTAAGCAGTGCTAATTATGTCTTTAACTAGAAAATACTTCACCTATATTTCTTACAGAAGAAGCAATTCTAGAATATAATTTGGAAAAATTTTGTACAAATACAGATCTAAGAAAAAGAGTTTTCAAAGCTTTTGGTGTATCTGAACAGCTCTTGAAGTGTACTTGGAATCTTCTCTTTTGGCAATTTGCAATCACTCAGTATACTATGTTTGTTCCATGAGGCAATTTTAAACTTGAAGAGCATTGAGTGAGAGGAAAAAAGTGTAAAGTGTGTTCTGCATTTAAAAATAGCTAGTATTGGTCAGATCTGGATGTTGTCTGGAAACAGAATTATTTAGTTCCAACAAAGATTGGCACAGCTAATATTGCTTGAATGTACTGTCTTCTAGTTAGGTCAGTTTTGGAGTTCTGTATTAAGTCACTGCTAAAGGTAGCACGTAAAGCTTAATGCAAGGACACAAAATCCAGGGCTGTAGACACACACTGGTAAACTATCTCCTACACTTTCTTAGTCATAGTAATTGGAGGAATTTTCACCAGTTTCTGCAATTAAGATGATAAAAGCTATAGGCAGCATCAGCTGCTGCAGACAATTAAGTGTACCTCTAATTACTGAAAAGAAAATAACTTCCACTCTACAGGAATTCTATCTCTTCTTTCTTATCTCTTTTTTGTTTTTGTTTTGTTTTCTTTCAGTTGTTTAATAAAAAGAGATCTGTTTTGAGATATATCACTCCTAAAAGTTAGCTCATTGTCATTGAATGTTGGAACACTTTTGTAAGTTGATAGTATTTACAATTATCTTTGTTATTCTCGTGAATTGTCTCCGTATGAGTTCTGACCAAAGGTGGGGAAACCTTGTTTGACAGAGATACTCTATTAGTGCTCTGCTTTTGTGGGTCGGTTTGAAATAGGAAAACCCAGTTCCTGGTCACATTTTGTGGGATAATTATGTTTGGTGAGAGAAAGCCCCAGTTTCCTGGTATGACTTGGGGTTCCCAACATATCAACTAATTTCACACCCCTAATTGTCATGGAAGTTGAGTCATAGCAACTTTCCAAAGAGGAGAAGAAATCACTGGGTAAGATTACTGGATTTTTTAGGGTTGGTTTTTAATCCCCTCTTAAATCTGTTATCCCAAAGGCACTACCACTGCTGCTGCTGGGCTCAACTTTGGCCAGCAGCAGGTCCTTCTTGCAGCTGTGTGGCACTTGTTCCATGGGACAGAGAGGTAGTAGCTTCTAGCAGCTTCCAGAGAAACCATCCCTGTAACCACCCCATTACTCGAACCTTGCCACACAAACCCAACATGGTGCCAGAGAAGGTAGAAAATAGTGATACAATTAACCTCCCTGTCTGAGGGAGTAGAGATTCATGCATCTTGTTTTACAGTAGAGAATATTAGCTGGCAATTACAGGTTGTTTCAGTAAGAGAAATACATCTTTTTTGGTCAGCCTTTCTATGTGAAGAAAATAATTCATTTTTGATGCAAAAAAGGAGCAGATTTATAAAAGGAGAGATAGTACAACTTGTTAGACTAGCAATTGTCTGTAGGCAGGGACTCCTGAGTTTCAAATACTGTTTTAAGACGTTTGCATTTTATCAGTTATTGTTTAATGTAAAACACATGAGTAAAAGCCTTTAAAAATGTAAATATTATTGAGGTATATTTAGTTTCCCTCAAAAAGAGTTTTGGGTTTTAACTTGACCATTAACCTTTCAGTGAATGTGGTCTGGCTTTAAAAACAAAACATAGGACACGGAAGGAAGCAGTGTTACTTCATCACTCACCTCCCAGACATAGTAATCTGTAGAAATTGGAAAATCTACAGATGTAATTTATGCTATACAAAGTAGGGGAGATAAGCATGCAAATGGGCGAAGGGAAAGAGATTATGGACTCTACCTTTTGCATTTGATGCCAGTGCCAGCAGAAAGTAGGAGCCCTGTTCTCTCTGTTTCATAGACATGTTGGAATAGTGGCAAGTCACCAGGTTGCTATTCTGTACTGTGGACAATGTGGTCCTGGTCATGCAACTGTCTCATCAAGAAAGTCTCTTGTCTCATTCCCTAGGCTTTTCCAGTCTCTGTTAAGTAACTTGCTGTGTCTGACTGTGGAATAAAATCAGACATGACTTTCCTGGAATGCAAGGATTGTCGGACCTTTGCTATACATTCCTCCATGTGCTGTACTCATCTAGTTCTTACATGGGATGCTTGTCATGTTTAAAGGCACCACTTGATCTTTTCATGGACTGGGGAGGGAGTTTTGCTGAAAGGAGGGTGTTTGCCTAATGTCACTTTTGTTTTTATGACATTAGTATACGCACACAAGACATTTGTCCTTTCAGAGAACTTGTCTAAAAATGGTACAGTTTTGCTGTCACATATTCACCTGAGTTTCAGAGATTTCAACACTACCTTCCATTCAGCAAAAGGGAGGAGGGTTCATGCATGCTTATGTGGAATTTTTTTTAAGCCTGTTTCTAAAGAAACTGTGTTAGAATAAAACAAAGTTAGGTCAACAAGAAAAACAGTTTTGCTACTTGTTAAAAAAATTATGGGAGCAAGAAAGTAATCTTGTAAGCAGTGGTTCTAATATTGGAATACAGAGCTAGAAAACTTTGTTCCACAAGGGATTGCTGCAAAAGGTAATGCATCATCATGTGTCTGAGGAAGGGTGGAAATAGATTCATGTCTTTGTCAGAGCACTTGGAGTATTTTGACTAACTAAAGGTTAGAAAACCGAGATAAAAAAAAAGATATTAAACTAAATGCTTTGTTACTATTGCTAGTAGCCAGTTAACTGCAGTTTTATCACAATTTTTTAAAAAATTATTCTTTATCTAAGTGACTATGTAGATATTTAATGCATATCAGTGTACATCTATCTGTCTGTCTGTCTGTCTATCTATCTCCTAAATGCTCATTGGTAATTTTCCACTCTGACTGCGAGGATGGCATTTAAATGTACATAGTTCCAAATGAGATAGGAAACTGTCAGATTTCTTAAAAAACACCACAGACCCTTAGAATGTAGAGCATGAATGGCACCATTTTCTATGTAGATATTGTCCTGATGCTGTTTCAACTGTTAATTCCACAGCTATGCTATGTTTAAAATCTGTGACTAAGTTGTGTGTTTTAAGTGAAACCTTTACCATTAGGGAAATTTCAATACCTACTGTGGTGCCTGTGAAACTGCTTTGTAAATATATTTTCAGATAAAATTGCCCACTATAACAAAAATGTGCTGTTCTGCATTTGGAAAGGCCCTTGGGAACATCCAGGCTGAACAGTTTCACATAATTTCATAGTTTTCTCCTTCATGGGGAACTGATAGCTACTAATAGCATATATTTGTGCAAGTAGTTAATTATTGAGTTTTTTAGCTGTCATTTAGAAAACTGAAAATGGTGTTTGAATTCCATGTTTTAAGTTCTATATTAATTAAAACATTCTAAGCAGAAGAATGTGTTCATAAACACTTTGGCTTTGGGGGAAAAAAATTACATGAAAACAAATAAATTATTATATGATTTAATGATTTTATTATTTTCCTATTCTGATGATATAAAAGACTGTAAGAATAGTTTTGTGACACTTCAGTAACCTTTAGGTATTCTTATGTCTTTTACACATTGCACTATGTGTGTAAGACTAATTAACATTGTCATCCATGTCATAATTTCAGATTAGACACATCATTATGTTTAGTTAATGAAGAAATTTCTTGTTAATCTCTGATGGCTATTTTAACACTGTTGCGACATGTGTTTATTTCAATAGTTGATTAATTTATGGTTGTACAGTTAATGGTTTGTTCCTATGTTCCCCCAGAACTGGTTTGCCCCTAAATTGTATCCTCCCCTACCCTGCCTATCATTGTGACCCAACCCCTTATTCCCAAACCTTCCCTGCCTGTCACTACAACCTTGTCCTTTCTTCCAGACCCTTCCCTGTCAGTCCCCAGTCAGGCCAGTCCCTGATTGTACCGCCCCTCTGGAAATCCCCTAACTCTGGACACCCCATTGGCCCATGTGACATGTTCTCTCCTCTCCCTTATCCTTATTGGTTCCTGTTTTGTAAACCCTGTCTTGTGCTCCTCCTCTGTTTGTCCCTGATTGGTTTAAAATTTGTACCCACCCCTTGAAACCTCCCTATATTTAATCCTGAGCACACAGAGGTTTCCTGGGGCTTTGTCCTAGAGTTTTTCAGAGAGTAGATTTGTTTCTGTAACCCATACAGAGAGCCTCCTCCTTGTCCTTTGCTTCTTCTGTTCACTGACAGCTTAACGTGCTGTAGAGCAGCAGCTCTAAGGTTCAGCTCCTGATGCTTAATTCAGGAACTGTTCCCCACACTTGGCGTTGTGCCTTGGTGGTGGTGAGCTAGCCTGGGATACTTCAGTAACCTTTAGGTATTCTAATGGCTTTTACACATTGCACTATGTGTGCAAGGCTAATTAACATTATCATCCACGTCATAATTTCAAATTAGACACATCATTATGTTTAGTTACTGCAGAAATTTCTTGTTAATCTCTGATGGATATTAAACATTAGTTTATGAAACTGCAATCACAGTTGTTTGGCATATTAGTAGCACTTTATTTTAATAGCATTGATTGTAATGAACTCATTTGGGATTCCTGTAGAACTAACATTTATTTCCATAAAGCATTTCACAGTAATTGAACATTAGTTCAGTTATGAATGCTGGATAGCTGCCAGAATATTTCATTCTTTCTCTTTTTCTTCTATTTCCTCACTGTGGATTTTGTAAACCTATCTTTCTGCTTTGTTGCCAATTAGATCATTAAATCTAAGGCTGGATTCTTAGCTAGCATAAATTTGACCTCAATGGAAGTATCCTGATGGATGAACTGGATGTTAGTTTTTGCTGTATTTTGGTAAAACATGCACTTTTTAATCCAAGAGTCTTCTGTGATTAATTTGGGTTTTTATATTATTTTTGTAGACATGCAATTGAAGCATCCTTCTATATATTTACAAATCAAAAAAAGCAAAAATGTGTTTATGTGTTGTCTAGGGAGTGTGTTTCAGTTTATATTTGATTTTACAGAAAATATCCCAAGTAAGAGGATCTGAAACCATTCTTAAGACTGCTTTCACACTTAAATCACCTTTCATGATGGTAATTATTTCAGTAATAGCATTACTGTTCTACAGTAATTTATTAAATAGTTACTGAGACCTCCTTTGTCCCTTTGCTTAGAAGAAAAATGGGTTATTCAGTAGACAGGTATAAGTACAGTCTAACTTTGACTCAACAGTAAGATGGAAATTAGAGTCCAAGTTTAAAGTGCAAGGAATACAACCTATACATTGTCTGATAGACAAATTTTTCACGTGCTGCCCAGGATGTTTTTGACATTTGATAATACCTCTTGTAAATAGCTTCCAGGGTATCTCAAACATTTTCAAGAATGTTCTATGCAATTGTGATAAAAGCACACAGATAGAAAAATGGATGCCGTTTCAACAACATTGGTTATTTTACATGTAAATTATCTTCTTGCATCTATATCATACAGGAAGTGAACAGTCAGTTGTTATATAGAAGTTATTAAAAAGGATGGTTTTGTTCTATCAAAGCAGTTATTCAAAGTTACGTTTGGAGCTGAAAAAAGACTCCTCGTTCCTCAAATATAAAATGAAGTACAACTTTCATGATGGATTATACAATAACAATTTTTGTAAAAATTAAATATCTGTTTTCCATTTCTAAAAAGAGGAAAAAGAATTCAAAAAAAACCAAACAAAGGTGTGTGTGGGGGGGGGAGATGAAAGCATTGGATACCTTCATAAACTAGGAAAATTCTCCAGTGCTAAAATTAAAAGATAGGAAATCAATGTAATAGACTCTGACATGAGGAAAGGCTTACAGTTTACCACATGTAGTAAATTCCAAATATTACCAGTTTTTGAAATGAGTATTTAGCAAACATTAAGTCACTAGAGTGAGACTTGATAAATTGCAGGTTTGCACTAGCTGTCTGTATGAAACCAACTTCCATGGTACATTTGCCACAAAATAGAAATATTAGATGTTATTATAAATATCTTGTGAAACTATCTTGAAAATTTCATAAAAAAACCCTTGAACCAACCAGTTGTGATAGATTCTCGAGGTGAACCAGGGAAAGCCTTGGTTTACAACTTGCAAGTCTGAAGCTTCCCAATTACAGAAGAGCAGAAAGCTTAGCTTAGCTTGGTCTTAGATACCACTTAGATATTTCTCACAGAAATACGTTTCATCTCATATGGCATTTACTTGCAAAATGGCAACATTAAACACTTTAATTGCTGTTGATTTTTTTCCTTTTCTTAAACTAAGAATTGAGAGAGATGAAAAATTTGATTAATCAAATCTTGGACTAAAAGAAACTGTAATCCTTTAATTCTGGGGCTTTGTAAAAATCTAGAGGTTTTGTTACCCCATCCTCCAGCAAATAGAGTAAGAAAATAATAATTTTCAATCTAAAAGGAAAAAAAAAACAACTTTCTTTTCAAAATGCAATTGTGATTTGAACCCTAAGGAGGTTTGGTGGTTTTATAGGGTTTGTGTTGGTTTTTTTTCTTTCTTTTCTGGATTTTCTTTTTCCTCTTCCTCCCACTGTAAATAACTGAAAAAATCTACTGAAATACTGTAAATGACTATAAAAATCTAGTCAAATAATAGAAACAGCAGTTAGATAGAAAGAAACTGACTGGAAGATCTCGCGATGTACGGGAAGGTAGGGCCCCTTCCTCTCCAAGTACACTAACCAATAGCAATGTAGTAGTGACGCAAGCATACCGTGGTTATATAAAGTTGCGCAAACAGGAAATAAACGCTTTTCACCATCCACCACATTGGTGTGCGTGTGTGAATAGCCCGACAGGCCTGTACATTTTGCCATCGTGTCTTTCTCGAACTGGGTTGCCTTGCCTCCGCCGAGGCAACATAGTGGTGCCGAAACCCGGGACCACTCCCCAGCACACGGGTACGAGTGGCCGGGATATCGGGAGACTCGCCGGACGCTGAAAGACGGCCGGAGCGGCAGGACCGACTTTGGCGGGGAGGACGCTCCCATACCGCCGGGATGGAAGCTCTCGGCAAGGCAGTTTCACAACTGCATAAGCAGTGGGGGATTGATTGCAAAGCAAAAGATTTTGAATGCGCGGTTGCCAGATTATTAAAATTAGGTGCCATTGATCGTCCCATAGACATTCTTCACCCAGAGTGTTGGGACAGATGCACTAAGGCGCTTGCAGAAGATGTATTGTGCTTTAGATCCAGCAAGTGCCTTAAGAGCTGGGGGAGGGTTATAAAAGCATTGCGAAAGGCGCTCCAAGAGCAAGAAACTTGGAAGGCAGCCCAATGCTGTCTAAAGGTTACACCACGAGTGGGGGTTGGAGCAGCTACTCAGACCACATTTATTGACTGCCCCACTAATTCTAACTGGCGATCCAGTAACAATGACAGCCCCGAGTCGTCGTCCCGATCTCTCAAGTCCTACCCCTGGTTTGGCCGTAGAACATAATCAACAGTCAAAAAGTACCGATGCCGCAGAACCTCAAAGTGCGCTTAATACCGCAGGCCCTAAAGATATTTGGGAAAGACCCCCACCATACGCGCCGCAAAATGGCACCGGAGAAAGGACCGAGGGGCAGGGTGAAGAGTGCATAACATGCACAGACATGCGCGATCGGGAGTTTAAGGGGAAGTGGGAGGATAATGCAGACGGCAAAGGAGAGGAGAGCCCATGGTCCAATCAGGGAGCGCGCCCTAAAACATTCCCTTATAAAGAAAAGAACCCGCTGGAAGGAAGGCGGAGAAAAGGAGGGGAGAAACCCGCCCATGGGAAAGGGAGAGGGCGGAGTCCCACCAAAAGGTATCATAGTCCGGAAGCCCACTGCCATTCAACTTCTGCCTCTGATTCAAAAGGGGACTGGGGCCACCGATGGCGCGCATGGGAAGTAGAGTGGTATACATTCAGATGTACATCTAGCTCAGACTCTGACTCAGACTCAGACTTCGAAAATATGCAAATAAGCTTTGGTAAACCGAAAAGATCTATAGCCCCATATCTGCAAGAATCCACACCACTTACAGACTGGAAAGAGATTCAAATGGCGTGTGCCAAATGGGCTTCTCCTGCAGTGCTAGCATTCCCAGTAAGTGAAGCGAATGGCCAAAAGACCTATTCCCCAGTTAACCCCAAGGATGTACAAGCAATTGTTAAAGCAATTGCTGAAAAAGGAATAAACTCTGCTATGGTTTCTACCTTAATTGACGGTGACTTTGGTAACAACGACATGCTACCTTTTGATATTAAGCAAACATGCAGAATGATCTTTGATGGCGCGGGGATGATAGTGTTTAAACAAGAGTGGGAGGACAATCGCTCAAATGAGCTAGCAAAAGTAGCTGGGGACAACCATCCGCTACAGGGATCCAGCTTACAACGACTGACAGGCAAAGGTCCAACAATGATCACACCTCAAGCTCAGGCCCAAAACATGAGAGCCCCAGAAGTTGCAGTCACAACCTGTGCAGCCAGAGAGGCTATTTGTACTGTCTGCAGAGTAGTTGCCAAACCTGCCCCATGGTCTACCATAAGACAAAGCGAGAGTGAAAGCTTTACTCTATTTGTAGACCGGCTCCAAGCTGCCATAGACTCTTCCAACCTGCCGGCAGAGGCTAAAGGCCCAGTTGTCGCTGACTGCCTGCGCCAACAATGTAACTTAGCCACCAAAGAAATTTTGCACTCGGTGCCACCTAACTAACTAACTATTGTGGCGATGATTAAGCATGTAGCAAGAGAGGAACACCTAACTCCAATCCACGCTGCAGTGAGCGCTGCTGTGGCAGAGGTCATGACTGTTCAGAACCGCCACGACCGTAACCGGCCAACCTCTGACCCCCCACCCCAAAGTAAACCAAGAGGACCGTGTTGGGGCTGTGGCAAAAAGAGACACATTGCCAGAGAATGTAGGTTTAAGAAGGGAAACGGGCAGGGGAGGGGACCAATGGGCTGCGTGAGGCCCCCTCCCAGTTGGGACATCCGGCGGCCCACCTATGCGAAACCCAAATGGGGCGAACACCTTCCGAACCTGTTGCCTCCCTGAGAGGCAACCAACTTTATGGCCCAGCCAATGCCCCCGCAAAAATTGACTATGCCCATGGGACAACAAGGCAACGCGGGGAGCGAAACCCTTGGGTGGCCCTGGCCGTGGAATGCAACAGCCCCGCAGTAGTATGGGGAATCTGCCAACAGCTCATTTACCGTTCCATGATAGGCCCCTGGAAAAACTCATCGAGCCGCCCTCACTCAGAGAGCATCTCTCTCTCAATCAGCGTCCCTTTCTTAATAGGCACAGGCGCCGATGTAACTGTTATCCCACAAACGTATTGGCCTCCAAGCTGGAAGGTAGAAGAAGCTCCAACCGTAGGTGGAGTTGGAGGAGTCTCAGTCGCCAAAAGGAGCGTAGAACTCATAGCAATAACCTTGCATACTGAAGAAGGGCCTGAAAAGACTGTAGACCTTTATGTTTATGTCCTATCAAACATCCCACCTCTATTAGAACGGGATGCCTTATCCCAGCTAAGAGTCAGGGTGACAAATTTACCCTAAGGGCCACTGCAGCATACCCACCACCCCCAATCAAGTTAACCTGGAAGTCATCTGACCCAGTGTGGGTCGAGCAGTGGCCCATCCCTGAGCCTTGAATGTCAATTCTTTTACAGTTACTCCAGCGAGAATTAGAAAGAGGACACATCAAACCATCTACTTCTCCGTGGAACACACCAGTGTTCATAATGCCTAAGCGCAGCGGTGAAGGCTTTCGTCTGCTCCACGACCTGCGCGCTGTCAACAAAAAAATTCAACCCATGGGTTTGGTACAAACATGGCTACCTGCCAACTCTTTTGTCCCAACAGATCAACCGTGTGCAGTACTTGATATTAAAGACTGCTTCTTTTCCATTTCCCTACATGGCCAAGACAAAGAGCGATTTGCCTTTTCTGTAGTATTCCCTAACGGTCAACAGCCTAATTTGCGCTTCCACTGGACAGTCCTTCCCCAGGGGATGGTCAACTCTCCTACCATATGCCAAATCATTGTAAGCCGAGCCCTAGTGCCTATTTGATCCGCAAACCCGGAAGCCACTATCATCCAAAATATGGACGACATCCTTGTTGCAGTGCCGACGCCAGACCATGTAGACGATCTTGTATTAGCCATTTCCAAAGTTTTAAAGACCAACGGCTTTGAAATAGCAGAGGCAAAAATAAAGAAAGGTCCTTCTGTCACATTCCTAGGCGTAAAAATTGCCAGCTCCTATGTGACACCCCCAACAGTCAAGATTCGCCATGATCTCAAGACGCTGCATGACGCACAACAGCTAGTAGGATCCTTGCAATGGCTACGCAATGTCGTCCTCATCCCACCAGAAGTCATGTCTCCATTGTACACACTCCTTCAAGGCAAGCATCCATGGGAATGTAAGACCCTCTCAAACGAAGCCATGCGCTTGCTCGATTTCATCGAACGACAGTTGTCCACGACAGTTCTTTCTAGATGGAACCCAAGTCTATCTTTAGACCTATACGTACATTTTACCAGAGAGAGGGGGGAGTAGGAGCATTGGCACAAGGACCTCCTGATAAAGCGCAACCGGTACAATGGGTAACTCTTGGAAGAGCCTCACGTGCGTTTACCCCGGGAGTGGAATGCCTCGAAAACCTCATCATGAAGGGCAGAAAGCTTGCCCTGAGCCACCTAGGTTTTGAGCCTGCAAAAATATATTTGCCCTTCCGGAAACCGATCCCGACATCGTTGGTAGCAATCTCAGAACATCTTGCTCTGGCCCTTTTTGGATTTGCAGGAGAGCTCTGCTACGCCGTGAAACCTCCATGGACTCAGCTGCTAGCGATAGCAGATGTCAACCTCCCACAAAAGGTCATGGACCGACCACTCCCTGGGCCAACTGTTTTCACTGACGCATCCTCAACCACCTCTACCACAGCCGTGATGTGGCAGACACAAGAACGATGGCAGTGTGCGAAAATGACAGCCAAGTCGCTGTCTGTCCAACTTCTAGAAGCCTCCGCTGTGGTGTTGGCATGCGGGTTGTTCCAATCAGAGCACCTTAACATAACAGACTCCATGTTCGTTGCCAGGCTTTGTCAGCCGATGTCTGGACCAGGCATTTCAATATCCTCTGCTGCTGCAATGATAGAAGAAGCACTTTTCTCACGTCAAGGCACCATATCTGTGATACACGTCAACAGCCATAACCCCATTAAGGGATTTTTCCAAATCGGCAATGACAAGGCCAATGCTGCAGCAAAGGGGCTTTGGACTTAACAAGACGCACAGCAACTGCATGAGTCACTCCATGTTGGAGCCAAAGCACCTGTCAAAAAATGCAATATCTCAATAGCGGACGCTAGGCACATAGTAGCCACTTGTCCCCACTGTCAGAAAGTGCTCTTGTGGTCCAGTGGGATCAACCCTAGAGGCCTCAAGGCCTCCGAGATTTGGCAAACAGACTTTACCCTCTGCCAAATATTAAAACCTCGAGCTTGGCTCGCTGTAACAGTTGACACATACAGCGGCATGATCGTTGTGACCCAACATGCGAAGACGAATTCTAAGGCGACGATTCAACACTGGTTAACAGCTATGGCATGGCTCAGCATTCCAAAACAAATCAAAACAGACAATAGCACAAACTTTATTTCCAAGTCAACCCAAGAGTTTGCTACTAAGTGGAACATTACCCTAAAGCAGGGCATTCCATATAATAGTATGGGACAAGCCATCGTGGAAAGAGCGAACCAAACTTTAAAATCCAAGTTAGAAACCTTAGCCAAAGCAGAAGGGTTTATCAATAACATCCCTCCGCCAGAACAGCCACGCCTGCTAGCCACCGCCATGCTAGCGCTGAACCAATTTCCCAGGGGAGATCACGCACGGGCCCCTTCTCAAAAGCACTGGGCCACTGAAGCACTGAAAGAAGGTCCACCAGTTAATATTAAGAATGAATTGAGAAATTGGGAACCAGGATGGAAATTAGTTCTAACAGGTCGGGGGTATGCAGCAGTAGAAAAAGACAACATTATTAAATGGTGTCCTTTAAAATCAATAAAGCCTGTATTGCAAAACTTAACTAATGAAACTTCGGAGTTTCTTTTGACAAGTCTGCTGCTGTAATCCTCCTCGTCAACCTCGCTTCTTGCCCTCAACGTGGACACTGACAATTTTACAACATCTGTGCTTTTGTGTTTTCCTGTTCCTAAGCCTGCCTCGCGCCGGACAAGGAGAACTGGATGCGCATCCCTACCGACCATGTGCCTGGACACTTCGTAATCCCGTAGACGGTAGAGTAATTGCGCAAACTGTGTCTAACGCTCCTAGTTTCATTGTTCACATTAGTGAGATATTTAACTCTGATAGAATAGGAATTGATCCTAATCAGGGAAAACCTTTTGCTTACGTTAATTGGGAAACATACTGGTGCCCCAGTGTCAACCCCGGTAAAAGCTACTGCACCTACCCCGGGTATGGGTTTTGTGGGTATTGGGGCTGTGAAACCATCGTTACCAGTAACCAGAGGGCACCAGAAAAAAGAGACAGTTTTCTAGATGTGAGTTTTTGGCCCAAAGACTGCAAGCGGCCCATATTTGGTAAGAGCAGAATGATTGCTACTAAAAGGAAGCTGCTCCCACCTAAATGTAACAGTCCTGCAACCTCAAGACGCCAGCTGGTTGCTAGGACGAAAGTGGTCAGTATTTCTCCATAGCTGGGATACAGACCCGAACACGATCGTTCAAATTATCAGAATTTTACCACCACACCATACCGCTTTCGGGCCCAATCAAGTTGTAGCCCAACAATACAATCATATAAATAGCGGTCCCACGCCTAGCTTCACTAGTGTTACACCAGCATTTCATAGTGCGCTTGAACTAACTTCTCACGCTCTTTTTTACCGTATGCTAAATGCCGTGTTTTTGTCGTTGAATGCAACAAAGCCAGGCCTTACCCATTCTTGTTGGCTTTGCTATGATGCCAACTCGCCCTTTTATGAAGGGGTAGCTCTTAACGCCATATTGAGCTACTCCAAAGAAAGCAATCCCAAGTGATGTTTATGGAACACCCCTCGTAAGGGAATTACATTAGAGCAAGTTTCTGGTAAAGGTATTTGTATAGGCAACAAACAAACAATACAACGCCATAAAGAAATTGTAACACTTCTGTTAGTCTGGATAAAACCCAATCATGGGTAGTTCCAGCAACCTCAGGAATCTGGGCCTGTATCTCCACAGGTATTACCCCGTGTATTTCCATCAGACGTTTTAACGAAGCTAACGATTTTTGTGTTCAAGTAGTTGTTATCCCTAGGATCCTGTTTTTTTCCAATGATGAAGTGCTTTACCGCCAAGAAGGAGGTTTTCCGCAACAACACTAATGGAAGTAAAATTTTGTACAGGTCAGTAGACTTGTATGAACAATATGTTCAAAACTCGTGTAATAGAGTCATTACTGAAATCTTGAAATGGCTAGCAAGAAAAGGCATTTATGAGTACTGAAGAGTTTTTGGACTGACTGAACTAAAAGAAGATCATACATGGAGATTAGAAAACAAGAGTTTATTGCCTCAAATTTTCAAAACCAAAATCTGTCTAAAAGCTAATTTGTTACAAATTAGACAGTACATCTGTCTGTTTTCTAAGATTGTGGCATTTATAGTCTTGGATGTTTTTTCTTTCTTTTCATTGCTGCCATGGGATTGTTTGCCTGCTCATTTATTAGTACTTCAGTTTGCGGTAGCTGTTTTTTTGAAGCATTATGTCCTGGCAGGTGTTGATTTACACCAAGCACATAAACTAGAAGACACCAGTCTGACATTCTTTTGGAGAATGTCAGACTGGTGGTTCACTTACTGTCCTTCCTTAGTGGAACTGTGATGGTCTAAACTGACTGCTCCTTTGGACAGTTGTGAACTGTGTGCTTGAGATGCTTG
Source organism: Pseudopodoces humilis (assembly GCF_049639895.1). Lineage (NCBI taxonomy): Eukaryota > Metazoa > Chordata > Aves > Passeriformes > Paridae > Pseudopodoces > Pseudopodoces humilis. The sequence continues at coordinate 64,839,833 of NC_142205.1, read as the reverse complement.
CTTCAGAACACACATAGTCTAAAGTCTAATTCTGAAATTTTCAAAGCAGGGTTGGCAATGGAAGCATGCTCAGCACCATCTGCTTTGATCTACTTTGATCTACTGACCTCCTGTTCTGCTGAATTGTAATGTCAGCCCAGCCTTTGTTAATAAAAACGTTGAAAGTGGAATGGCAGAAGTGATTAGTACTATTGGAGCAGAAAGCTTGTGGAGCCTTTCATTAATAACTGAATACCAGTACCATGCTGAGCACTCTTGGGAGGGTATAACTCACAAATAACTGAGCAAATGCCTTAGAGGGTAGAAGAAAACACTTCCACACTCCAGACAAAGGTCATAGTTATGATCTGGCCATTAAAATTGTTAGAGTGATGCCTTTGCCTGAATTAAGGCACAAATGAGACCATACACTGAGTTAATAGCAAAGAATTTATGTAACAGAAAATGAGAGTTGAGAGACAGAGGTGGTTGCAGGGGAGAGAGCGTCATAGAGATACATTAAGAAGACAAACTTCACCCGTTCATGGATGCCAATGGCATCCCTTGGATGCACTCCACCAGATCTTCTTGGTGCTGAGGGTTCTCTGCACATACGGAGTTCAGTGGGTTTATACACACTTGGGCCAGGTGGGAAGGCCCAGGTACCTCCCCTGGCGGGGCAAGAGTCACACAGTTTCTTGCAGCAGACTCTGGATCTGTTGCCACATGGGTAATCTTTGTTCTTGGAGAGACCCACTTGGGATGCTCCAAAGCAGCTGGGCACCGCTGAGGCTGCAGGGCCACGTCCAGGCAAAGGCAGCCCGTGTGGCTCCCTCAGGACACGGGGCAGGCTGCGGGCCAGGCGCCATCTGCGGGGCCCGGGCTGGCGCCGGCAGCGGGCCCTAATCCTCGGGCTGTGGCGCCAGGCAGGGCCAGCGGAACAGGCTGCGCAGCGCCCGCAGCGCCCGCCTGAGGCGGGAGGGACGTTTCTTGTGGGGGTGCCGCTGCTGGCTGAGGGCCTGGGCTCCCGGCTGGGCACCTGAGGGGCTGGGGCGGCTGCGCAGGGCCGACAGCAGGCTCCGTGTGCCGGCCTCTGGCACCTGCTCCTGGAAGGCAGGAGAGGCCCTGTGTCCTCTGGGGGCCGGGGCTTTCGCATGGGGAGGCGAGGCACAGAGCGGCCCTAGGAGGCACGGCTCAGATGTCCCGTGCTCAACCCAAGCCTCGCGAGGGGCAGGCACGAAGAAGCCGCTTCTGGCCAAATCTGCTAGTCTTTGCTCTCTGTCCATGTCTTCACAGAGCTCGATGACACTGATCTCGTCCCACTTGTCGTCCTCTTGCAGCAAGGGCTTGGCCCCAATGCTCTGTTCCCAGCTGTCCAGCGCAAGGCCTTGGTCACTGTCACTGCCCCAGCTGGACTGCATGGAGGGTCTCTTCTCATTCTCTCTGGACACCTCCTGGCCAGCAGAGTCTTCCTTCTGACAAAGCTCACGGCCAATGGACTCTTTCCAATCTGACAGTTTCTGGGAGCTGCCAACATCTCCATGGGGCAGCTCGCGCTCACCGTGTTCTTCCCAGTCCGAAACTTCCTGGTAGCTCCCAGCATCCCCATGGGACAGCTCTTCCTCAATGCATTCATCCCAATGGGAGAGCTGCAGGTCCCCCTCTGGCTCCTCTGGCTGCTGGCCAGATGCCTGGACCTCAAGCCAAGCCCTGAACACCACCTCAAAGCTGATGCGCCTCGCTACGTCCAGCAGAGCCTGGCTGCAGCCTGGGGGACTGTGTGGGGCAGGGACTGGGCTCTGTGTCCCTGCTGATGGCCCCTTGTCACTGCAGGCACGAGAACCTGGTGCCTTTTCCACCTTGGGAGCCAGAGGCTCCAGGGACGACTCCACCTCCTCAGCAGCTCCAGCCAGAGCAGCAGCAGCAAGAGCTGCCGGCTCATCCTCTGTGGGACTCCCCGGGGCAGGAGAGGCACTGAGCAGCTCACGGGCTGCCTCTCCTGCCACATCTCCCCACTGGGAAACCTCTTGATCCATGTCAGAATCCCAGTCTTTCTCCATGTTGGGATGAAGCTCCCTCCTCCTCAGTGTCTGACTGGGGCAGGCCTGAGCCGCCGCCTGTCGCCAGCCACTGCCCGCTGAGGGCCTGCTCTTGCAGCCAGCCGGGCAAGGGGCTGGGTGCCTGGGAGTGGGGCTTCACCTTGTCCTCCTTCGCGTCTGACCTCCTGGGTCGCAGAGCGGGATCCCGGGAGCTGCTTCCTCCTGAGCGAGTGGCTCTCCTGGGACAGGGCAGCGCAGGGCCCCGTGCCCCTTCATATACCCCCTGCAGGGCGTGGCTCTGCCATGTCACAGGGGGCCCTGGGCATCACAATGGCCCGCATCACCCAGGGCCCTGACACAACGCGCCTGTGTCACAAAGGGCCACGCCCGGCAACCCTTCAGCAGCCAAACCCACTGGAAGTGGCGTGGAGCAGCCCCCAGAATGGTGGGCTTCTAGCCCCTTGTTGTGATCCAGTTATTAAAAAGATCAGAAATGCCTCTGCCCGAATTAGGGTACAAACGAGACCATATGTCAAAGTCAGTAGTATGGTTTTTATTTAATAAGAAATGAGAGAGAGAGAGAGAGACAAAGAGAAAAAAGTAGAAAAGAGGGGATGGGGACAGAGAAAGAGTGACAGAGACAGATTAAGTAGAAAACCTCACCCCTCCGTGGTTGCCAATGGCATCCCTTGGATGCTCTCTGTCAGATCTTGGTGCTGAGGGCTCCCCGCACACACGCAGCTCAGTGGGTTGATACACACTTGGGCCGGGTGGGAAGGCGGCCCAGGTACCTCCCCTGGCAGGGGAAGTTTGACCCAGTCCCTTGCAGCAGGCTCTGGATCTGTTGCAGCCCTTTGCATCACGAGCAGTGCTCTGCTGCAAGGCCTCAGCAGTGAGTCTGGGGAGAGCTTTGGGGGGCTTTGAAGGATTGTGGCACCTCCTCAGCTGCCCCTCACAGGAATGTCCCATGGATGTGGCCTTCCCAGGGTGGGCTTTTGACAGCCAGTTTGTGTGAGGGAGGATGGGTGTTCACTGAAGGCTGTGACCAGAGATTTTGTCGCAGCCCCAGAACTCTCCACCTCCCCTCGTGGCTGTGGGGGAGTGTGTGCAAATGTGGCCTCAGCAGATGAGCCTGTGGGCAATGGCCTCCCCCAGCTCCAGCCTGGCCCAAGGTGATTTTCAGGACAGCTGCAGGGTCTGGCTTTCTTGTGGGTACATTGTCCTGCCTTAGTCTTGTTTCCTTGTCCCTAGACCAGAGGGAATTGAACAATAGCATCACCTTTACCATATCTGAGTGCAGTGGTGCAGCAGAAGCTGCTGAAACCGCCACATTCCCAAGAGCTTTGTCTCCCCGGAAAGGGATGGGTTGGATTGGTCTGCGCACCAGACCCTCATACACTGTGGACAACAGGGATGACATAATTCTGGGGCAGGGACAAAGAGTGATATAAGTTGGATGATTTAACTGGGGTACATAAAACAGCAAGGGACTGTGGGCAAACATTTCTCAAACATGGGTATCATCCCAGGGTATTCCACTCATGGCATCCGCCACCAGCTTCTGGAATGCAGCATCTCATGTTCCCCCAGGCAGCCCAAGTCTCAGGCCAAAGCTGCAGTCAGGTGAAGGAGAGGTGGGTTTGGGTGGTCTCAATCTCCTTATACACTTTTGCCACAACGGGAAAAAAGTCTTACATAAAAAAGTTTTTAAGGCATTATCCATAACATTTTAGTCTCATACAATGATTTAATATGGATATGAAGAAAACTATCTGCGTTTAGCTAGCATGTGTAACAAATTTCCTATAGTAATCTGTCTAGCCTGGTGTAGACAGTAAGCATGAAAGATAGTAAGTTTGAAGCAAATCTTTACTCCCATAGGACAAGATACAGTTTGTCATATTTTTGTGTAGTCTCGTAAAGAGGAAAAATGCCTCACTGACAGAACTGATGCACTGCGAAGACTTCATGTGTCTTCAAATTAGTTACACTGGTTTAATCTGAACGCAGTTCTCAGCTTTTTAATATCAAGTTCTCAGAAAAATTAAAATGTTTTAAAGGTTTAGGATCATAAAGCTCCTTTGCTTTAAAGATGACAACATAAAAAGCAATTAGAAGACTGTCAAATGAATATATGTCTTCTAAAGCTCTGATGCACTTAAAGAACTAATTGCTAAGAAAACTTCTGTGCTGAATATAATTATTAGCAATATGCGAATGACAGAGAAATTCAGGCAAAGGTCTACAGAGAACAGCCATTTGCCAAATTATTTACAAATGTAGCCCATGATTGTTTAACATGGTATGTGACTGTTTTCCTGGAGCTAATGCTGATAGTGGACATCATGAAAGGGCAGTGGGAAATACTAATGTTCACTTGCTTCAGCCATTCCATGCTCAGCAGCATCTAAGAGCCTCTTAGACACCGTTTCTACCAACAGTTAGATAATTGGGGTTTACAAAAATATTATATTTTTTTATAATTTCTCATGCCTTCCCTAAATAAATACAAAAATGAAAGAAATTCTCCATATGAAAAAAACAAAGGTTTAGAACTTTTCTGATGCAGTTGGACAGTGTTAAAGTACTCAAACATTACAGCACTGAAATAAGGTGAAACCCAGATATTCCATTGCTTTGAATAAAAAGGTAAATGCAAAATTGGATGCATTTTAGGGATCAGGGTCAGTGGGCACTTACTTAAAGTAGTGAGTTTTGATGTGGACAGCTGTGCTGAGAACTAGCTATCTACAGTGCCACTGATAATTCTCAATAAAACGATGTCTACTAAACTATAGCATACAAGGAAATAAAGCTTATTTTTGAGTCATTTTATACTGATCTCCTCCCAAAATGGCTTGCTTACCTTTCTTCAAGCTAAGAGAGCTCTATAACCATGATGTTCTATTCCATTTTAGAAACTTCAGTCCTTAGAATTGCAGCTGATACCACAAAACAAACAGTGGAAAAATACTTGGTATTATCTGATATGTTGTTGCTTGAAGTAAACATTTTGTAAATGTAGGAATAGCTTATAAATTTAAGTCTTGCTTTATGTTCTTTAAATGAAGCCTCTGGTCTCAGCCTGGATGTTTAGACCAGAGGCTTCACGAGATTTAGTGACTGAGTGCAGAGAGACAGTTCTGACCTGGTTGTCTAGAAAAAAATAATTTAATAAAATGTGAATAACAAACACTAAGCCGAACATGTCATATGGGACGAACTGGGAAAGCAGGCACAAGAAAGCTTTTAGCATGCACAAGAGCAGTGGCGAAAGAGCGGGGTCCAAAGTTTAGGGTTATATGTAAACTTGCATAAGGGGAAGAGTAAGGAAGGGATTTAAGGAGAGGGTCTAATGAGGAAAGGAGGTTAAGAATATTACAGTTTTTGCACCAAAACTTAACCAATCATGATACAGAGAACAAAGAATTTTCTATTTAAATTAACATGGGGAATTATGGGGATAAAACTTGTTCTTCCTTACTAAGAAGTGTTTTCCCATGGCCTTAGGCCGTCATCATTGACTACTTTATTAGAATCAACCCCAACATTTAAATGAAGCACATACCTGAATTTAAGTGATTGCAGGAGGGGTAATTAATTCCCCTCATTCCTTGAGATAAATTAGCTTATGTCAATGACAAGGGAATGAAAGTTATGTGTAGAAATAGCTGGCACATACCTTTTAAATGATAAGCAAATGTTCATTTTTATTTTATTGTGCAATTAGAAGGGAGGTAGGACCCAGCTTTCTAATGGAAAATTTAGCCAGGTAAATGTAGAGACTTCATTTTGGTACAGATGTTCTTCTACATAGTAGCTCCTACACACAATGTAGATCTCTTTCCAGTAACCTGTCATGAGCTGACAGTTCTTCCGTAAAACTGACAAATTGTCTTCTGCTTCCCAGTGAGATTTCCCAGAGGAAGGAAATCAAGGAATACTTGAATTTTTGCCTCTGTTTCTGAGATATACGTTGAAATCAAAAGTGAAAATTTTTACTATTTAAATTAGTTGTGTTATTCTCTTCTATATTTAGCTCTGCATCCGTGAAGAAGTAGCATTAAAGTTTATAAATTTTCATCAGTCATTAAAGCAAAAGATTAAAAGTATGGGTCACTTGTTATCTTAATTAATACCTACTTGGTGTTTTCCAAATGAAGTGTCAAGAAGTAAAGGGCACATTTGTGTTCAATTAATGCATTTGCAATATTTCTCCCATAATGCTTCCTAATCCCCTTCAGAAATTCTGTGTTCATTTGGGGAAGAAATAATTTTCCCTGATACATATTCAATGTGATGATTTGTTTTTTTTTTTTCATATTGTACTGATTTAGGGTTCTGTTCTGTATCCTTTTCTGAAGTCTAAACATTCTCAATTTAATATAAAATAGGTCACACTACATATGAGAGAGAAAAGCATATTTTACTTTCTGAATACATTTAACCAGGTCAAATACATTCTGCAAGTTGAATTGTATTTTTTTTTTTAAATAAAAATTAACACTGTTAACCAAACTGATTAACATGTCTGTCTGGAGAATGCTTCATATAATTAATAGAACAAGATTCACCATTTAATGAACAAATCATAGTTTAGCATAACTGTTGCTCAGTGCTCTTCTTTGCAACATAAAAATACATTACTGACATGACTATTTGTAATATGCCTTAGTTATTTAATAGTATCTTATCTCTTTTTTTGCTTTTCTTTTTAAGAAGTAAAAATTACATGTTTTCCTAAGTGCATACTTATGGTACAAATTTAGCATATTGAGCTTCTCTGCTAAGATTCTTTGGTGGACTATGATTAGCAACATAATAAAGCAGAAATATTTTTGATGGGTAATAAATGGATATAAACAGAAAAATTATCATATGGCTGCTGCTTTAGCATCTCTTGAAGGAAAAAATCTTCACTGAAAATAATGGGTATATGAGGTATATGAGACACCTGCATGAAAATCATGATGGCTTTATGCCTTTCATCCCTTTTGCCTTCATTAGATCAGTAATTCCTGTATTCACAATACCACTATTTTGCACTTCATTCTCTCTCCTAATACTCCTTCAAACCTTAAATTATGTTTTTGACATCAGCTGTTAGACACTTACACTGAACATAGCAAGTACAGGCCTAAACTATACCTTATTTTAAAGTGTGTGTGTGTGTGTGTGTGTGTGTGTGGTCCCATATCATCATGTCCCATTCCACCCTGTCCTTCCCCACCCTGATTCTGTTGCATTAATCAATAATGAAAAACTGTATTTACCTCAAACTTATCAACTTGTGTTTGACATGAGTGGAAAAACAGACAATCTTACTCCCAAAGAATGTCCCCATATTTAACTTTTTTAAGAGGTACTTCTCATTCACACTCCTGAAAAGGTGTAGAACCTTTTAACTTCCAAGAAAAAGCCAGCAGTGGAAGTCTGGAAGTCAGAATAGGCAGACTGGGTAGGTCAATGGTAGAGATAAGCAAATTGTCAACCCTGGTGCAACTGAAATAGAGCTTGATGATCTCAAAGATATTTACCAGCCTAAATGATTCTATAGTTCTGTGATTTTTAAATAGTTTTCTCCACAATATTGTTGAAGATTACATTGAAATGGTTATAAATAATGCAATAGTTGTAACAAGTTGATTAATTGTTAACATTGGGTTGCCAGTTAATAGTTGTTTAATATAAAATGTTTCTAGTTAATAGTTCGTATTTGTTGTAAGGGAGTTTGGGTTCTCGTGGTTTTATAGGGGAAATGGGAAGGGTCCAAAGGTTGGTGTGGGTGCAGTCAGATGGAGTTGGGGGTGGCTCAGGGCTGGGGGGGTATTGCACAGCACTATGAAAGATTCAGCAAACCAAAAGAACGCTCCAGAACATGACCTCCCAGGAGAGACATCAGCATTGGAGACAACCATTGGTGGAAAAGACAACCAATCACTCAGTGCCCTGGAGAAATAATTGGTGGAGGTTGCACAAACTTAAAGACCAATTAAAGGACTGTATTTAGACCAATCAGACTGGGGATTGAAAAACGCACCAATCCAATGATGTGACAGACTTTAAAACCCCTGGGGTGCCCAGCACCCCTGTCTTCCAATGAACCAGTATCCAAGGGAACACAGGTGTGAGGTACACAGCTAGTTACAAGTAACTCTGACTTGCCCAATAGGCTCTGGGCTTACCCCGAGGCCTCACCCTTAGTTGTTTTGCTGTTTTACTAAACAGGCTTATCATCTTTTAAGTCACCTGCCTCATTTCCTTTTTTTTTTTTTTTTTTTTTTTTTTATTATTATTGTTTTCGCCTGTTTATATCAAAATGTCATATAAGTCAGTGGAAAGATTTTCATTACCTCTGGTTAGGAACACAGGTAACATGTACAGACTTTCTTCTATGTGTCTTCAGTGGTGAAATTCTTTGCATGTTGTGGTTTTGCTTTTAGTTCTGCATGAAAATCAGAGAAATTGATCTATTTTTATATTTTTTTTAATGATGCAGGGGCCACAAATGTTTGTACTTTTATAGACACCAGCAATGCAAGGCACACAAAAAGGGTGATTTCAATAGTTCTGCAAGAGTGAGATCAGCTCTCCTGCTAAAACTACACTGTGTTTTTTAATACACTTCAGGAAAAAAGCAGGCTGAATAACAAGTAGTTTCCTAGTTGAGCAAAATCTTACTTGTACTTGAAAGCAGAGAATTGTTTTGGGAGACAAACAGTATCACCGAGTAGAAGTGACGACTGGCTGCACTGGTTTGTTGTGGTGGGCGGTGATGGTCAGAGTGCTGTGACATTGCTAGAGAAGTGTCCTTAGAAGGATGTCCTGGAGGCACAGGCACACCTGCAGCTGCTCTGTGATTTCAGCTCTTGGCTCTACAAAGGGCTGTTGAGTGATTGCAGCTCTTCGGACAACACAGAAGGAAAGAGTCATGTGGAGTTCCGCAGCGAGCCTTTATTCAGCTTGTTCCTTGGAGGGGTCCAGGGAATTAGAATTACGGAGTCAGAGTGAGCAGGGGTTTATATAGGAAAGACAAGGGGTGGGTTGGAGCATCAGGGCCAATCATCTGAGGGCTTAGGGGTGGAGCAAGGGGGAAGGCCAATGGGGTACAAGCAAATGACATACAGAAGAAAGAAATGTTGGGGGTAACCTTTGGCCTTGACACAACTGCTGGCTACTAGCTAGGGGAGTTTATCCGTCAAGGGGAGTGTGGCAAGTTGAAGCCTGAGGGCTTTCTCTCCAGGGGAGAGTGGTCATATTGTTGGTTGGCCCATCAGCCTCCATGTTGGTCCATGCTATTTTGTGAATAGCCTCACAGTTTATATCCGTGAAACAGTAAAATTATAGTTGGCTAACTAAAACATGGAAAGAGTGTCTTCCAATTCTTGGATAGAATGAGAAAGCAGCTGGAGTAACACTGGACGGGGGAAACACAGGAATTAAATAGTGACAGAAGGTATTGCCTAAAATTAAACTGCTTATACTTCTAAACACTTGCATGAGAGTGACTGACTTTAACTTGGTACAGGAAATACTGTATGTTTCACACTGCATTCAGCAAGATACAAATAGTATATTTTACTAGTAGTACATGATTGTTTTAAAATGGTTGTTTAGCATCCTCTCTGGCTTGGCAAGATTAAGACAATGTAAAGATTTCTCTTGATTCTCTTTCTCTGATTTCTCTTGTGAAATCAGTCAGCCTTTCTGACTAAGAAACTTAAGTTACTACAAATTTGATTACCTTTTCCACTAGCAAAGATTGTTTTATCTCATAGGTAAAAAATGAACCACATTGATCATCTGCCCAGAGTTCCACAGTTACATGCATTGCAACAAATGCTCCTACAAATTCATGTACCTTTCAGCTAGGTCTTTTAAGACTTTTAGTTGTATCTATCTATGATCCCTGGTAAAAGGAATAAACAATATACCTGAAGAGAGAGGGGGGAAAAAAAGGGCACTTTCTAAAGCACAGAATTTGTTTTCCAGAGGAAATATACTTTCAGTTAAAAAACTTAAAATTACTTGAGTTAGCATCATACCACTAAATTTAGACTACTTTCAGAATTAACCCCCCAGTCTGATTGTTGTGGAGCACTGTATCAACATAACTGTTACAGATTAACACACATCACATTCATTTTTGTAATCCTTATGAATTTAAATTTCAGTAAATATAAATCAGCAAGGCTGAGTCAGTTCTGATAATGCTTAGTTTAGATATTAATTAGAAAATAACTTATGTCTTACAGTAATTTGTAAAAAAATAAAAAATCCTGGAATAAATTATTAAGCAGATTTGACTGGACTTCAATTTGGAGATTTTAATGATACAATTGTTTTTGGGAGATGGTAGAAAAATTAAGCCACTCTGGCTTTTGTCAAGTTTTACCAGAGATAAGCAGTTCAAGTTGCCCATAAATTGTTGCCTATTAAAAATAGACCTGGGTGTTGATTTTGCAGGAGACAACTTCTGCTAAAAGTATGTGTATGTGGCCCTAGAATATGAAGTGGCTGAACTGTGGCAGATGAAGAAACTGATTGCTCTTGTTTTGAATTATCGATCGTGCTGAAACATGGCATTTCTACCACAGCATTACAGCAGAACTTGTTCTGTGACAAAATAAGTGATACCCTTGATATACTTTAAATTCAGTAATGTATTCCTTCTCTGTGAGACATTTGTGCTTAATCATTTTTATTCAGTTCTTACTTACCATGAGCTAATTAAGTAGTTTAGTCTCAGCTTTTCTTGTGATGCAAGAATCAGCTGTGGTCTTACAATGCTTCAGGTAAATCTGAGTCATGCCTAGATCAGAAGGAAAAAAGCATAGAGAGGAAAAATGTGGTTGAACTTAGGTGTATGCATTCATAATAGGCACCTAAGAAAAATGATGTGACTTTATCCTTTTCTTTTAAATTTAGATTGCTGTTTGTTCATTAGCATTCAAAGACTGTGTATCTGTGTTAGAATCAGTAATGCTGACAGTACAGACCACTGCTGTGCTGCTGATCCATTTCCTCTATGCAGTCTTAATGTGAGTGAAACAAGCTGAAGACAGAACTCCCAGCAGTGGTCTGTACTGTCAGCTTTACTGAGCAGTTAAACATCAGTTACTTCCAACATCCACATGTGGGGCTGCAGTGCAGTTGCCACAGAAATTTTGTTGAAGGTTGGATGCTGAATCCTGAGCTGTGGCATGGTCAAAAAAACTAGCATGGTGTAGAAAGCAAGGATTTATATCTGACCTGATTGTGTTTTAGTATTAGAAATAGTTTTGGTGAATCTGACTATCCTTATCTGTCATGAAATTTGATATGGAAGATTCAGGAATAGAATGTTATGCAATACTACAGTATTGTTCCATGTGGCTTGGCTAGTTGTTATGTTTATTTATTTTAAATAATCGCTTTTGTTTTGAGACAAGTCTTAAGGAAGGGTGTTCTCCTCCCCTGTGCTAATTTGCATTTCATTGTCCCAGACTATATGACCTATTGAGAGGCATTTTTGCATGTTATCCCAACTAGCAATATAATGGAACTGATCAGCTTCAGCATCTCCATCCCTCTCCTTAGGAATGCAGTTGAGTGGATCTAAATCACTGCCATACACGTGATTTGATTTGCATTTTGATATACTTTGGAATACGTAAAAGGAGAATGAGTTCCTCCATGGTGTCATAGCAGTTAGATACTCATCTGCAATCCCCTGTCTAATTAAACTGAGGCTTTAATTGGAATTTAGCTGACACATTTGCTTGTGACAGGGAAGTTAGGAAACTTACTTTCCATTCGTCCTTTATCCACATAGCAGTGTATTGAGGTTAATTACTAAAATTAAGCATGTTATGTGTAAACCTGTGTATAGGAAATAATTATCACTTGTCTGAGTAGGGTATTGCAAAGAATAGAATACCTTTGAAAAAAAAAAAATGAAATGCAAAAGGAGGGCAAACTGCCAAAAAAATCTTCCAAAGCTTTAAGTCAAAACAGACAAATAACTACAGGCAATCAATACTAATTTTTAAAGTTTTTAACAGACAGTAAGGTCTACAACTATCAAGGCAGGCTTAAAGCAGGACTTGAGGTCAGGGATTTCCTACACTGAGTCATGGTTTTCACATGTGACTTACCTCTGATATAATATGAGTTCAGTGTTGGGCTGGATAAGTGCCTGCTGTTTGCTAACTAGAAGATGCTGGTTTAAAGTTACCTGAATTAACTTTGCAGTGATTTTGGACATATTTTAGAAAGAGTGGAAAATGTCATGTTAGTAGTAACAGACTACATTCTACTGTAATTGGCAGATTACTTGGCATTTAGCTAAGGCATATGAAAGATATATACTGAATAAAGGTCTCCATTGTAAATTTAAAGTTTCTGTCCCCGAAACAAGAACCACAGAAATGTTAATGGGAGTAAAACGACTATGTAGCACAACACATATATTACCTCAAATATTATTTTTTTAATTTATATTTCAAAACAGTACTAGTAATGAAATTAAATATTGAAAGAATGATAGAGAAAAGAGGAGGATTCTTTCGAACTATGTCAAGGTATCTCTATTTCTATGTATGGAACTGTGAGAGATACTTCAGTCTAGTAGGAGAAGAATATGCAGAATATTAGGAAAGTGAAAAATGGCATGATGACAGGTCTACCTTGGTTCATTTGGTTTTAAGTAAAACCATTTTTTAAAAATTCTGTTGCTGTTTATTTTGCCTTTTCCATTCTCGGTAAGGTATGTATCTTTGCAGGCCAAGTGTCAGTGGGGTTTCTTTAGTAATTGCTTCTTTTTTTTCATTTTGTCATTGAATAATAGCTTAATTACCGTAGTAAATCTCCATCCTCACTCCTCTGTAAACAAATTAGACCTCTCCTTAGGCAGTTTTTCCTCTTCTAGTTTTATCCCTTTTGTCCAGATTCCTTAATATATACTTACAATATATATATATATAATATACTTTTGTGTTATGAACTTTTTCATTTGACATAACCCCTTTTTGTTCTTCCTTATTTCTCCAGGGCATAATGAAGTATTTGTCATTTCTGCACAGGGGAGAGGGCTTTAATGAATTGCACAGGGTGTGCTGTAATTGACAGTAATGCATTCTGTACATTTTTGTAATTGAGTCTGCAGAACTCCTTCACTTGAGGTGGATAATTGTTCCCTGAATTATGCCCTTCTATTTTTATCAGTTTGTCTTATCTTAAAATTTAAAGTCATTGTCATGCAGGTGTATTCTTTAATCAGCATATACTAATCAGTGTCACCTACTGCTTCAGAAATAACTGACTGATGTAAAAAAAATTAAAATAATTTACAAATACATAGACCATAATACAGATCCAGAAAAGCTTTCAAAAAAGTTTCCAAGTGTTACAGATGCAATTTTTTAGTGTAGTTAAAATTTAAAAAGCCATTAAAAACATATTCGTGGCCTATTTAATTAATAATTTCAAGATAGGTTAAATTCATCACTGTGCAGAGGGTCAGTAAAGTCCAGGAATAAATTAGATTCAATTTAAGCCCTTTGGGCCTGATTCAAAGCTTTTTGAAACCACTGGAACATTTTTTGATTTCAGCACAAATAATAGTAATTAATAGTCTCACTCTTAGTAGCTCTTGAATGAAACAATCTAAATATGTTTAAAAAACTTCAACTTGGCTTAGATATTTAAATGGTGGAACAGCACTGTCTGAAAGCTGAGGAGATCAGAACAGCAGTTTTTGGAGGAGCTGGGGTCTGTAGTGCACACAGAAATGACATCAAAAGCTCATTAGCATGGTTCTTTATAGAAGGTGAGCTGTCAGCTCTGATTTTGGCTGTTTGAAAGGCTTCTTTCACCTGTAAAAACCATTATGGGTATTTAGGCTGGAGCAAGTTTTTAAGAGCCTTTTTTTCAGTGCTGTAGTAATTAGTTGTTAAAGCAGAACTAGTTAAGATGGCACTCAGAACAATTCCTATTTAAACCGAGTATAACACATTATGGATGCAAATTCATTGTGAACTTCTATAATCCTGAAAGATAAGGCAGTCTACAAATGTATGAAAATTTCATTGTGTGGTGTATGTACATTTTATATTTGCTTATCACTACTTGTATCTGTTAAAAAAAAGAAAGAAAAATTGAAAAATAAATCTAATGTATTAACCAGGGACGGAATTGGTGAAAAATAAGTTGTAAAGTCTCAGGCTGGTCTTGTTTTAATTTATATAAAGCACTGAAAGAAATTTTAGACATTCTAATATTGGTAACTTTGACCCAATGCAGTTCTCTTTATCAACACAAGACAATTTATTCTAGAAAATGATCCAGTAGCTTTAAATTAATACAAATTACTGCAATGATGAATCATCTGGAGTTTTGCTGTGAAATAAATCTTACATTTAAAGCCTTTCACTGTAAGAGCAATTCAATAAAATACACAACTTAGTGATATATTAGATGGGATTAAGCATGCTTAAAACTTTGCTATTTGTTTCTTTATTACTAACGTGTAACATTTCACTGTTTACATCACATATTGAATCTAGGCAAGGTGTGAATTTTAGCCAACACGTGAATTTTCACATTTTGTTGTTCCAGCAATCCAAACTATTCAATCAAATGATAATTTTTTTGTTCCATGCTAGTGGATTCAACTCAGGTTTGGATGTACAACTGTTTCTATAGTAACTGATTCACTACAGAGGAGGCAATAGCAGTTTGAATAACAACAAAAAAAGAAAACCAAAATAGGCGGCATAACAAAGTAGAGCATATTGTAGGAATGTCATGAAACTTCATTGATATTAGTTATAGAATGCAAAGCATTTGTAACGGATGTGGGGATAAAACACATGATTCCAGAAAACATTTATAGTATGTGGAACAGTGGTCAGTTTAGAGGGTAAATAGAGATTAAATTAACCAAGTGTTAATATAGTAGTTAGAATACATTCCATTGAACTTCTGTGTTTGATAGAAAATTACAAGTTGGGTTTTTTTCCAGGATGAATATTTGTCAGAGGAGGGATGGGAAGAGGTTTTTGATGGGAGAATAAACAGTTACATGCACGTACCAGTTTGGCTTAGCCACCTTTCTCAGAGTAGAGAATGCCTAGAGGCTAAATTACTGAGGAAACTTAAGTCTAACAGATTTTTTTGTGTTTCTTTTAAGGCACTTATTGTAATTTTCTGTTCCCATGTTCTAAACACTTATTGGATTCCCAGGGCTAGTTCTTCTTTTAAGGTATAAATTTGAAAACTCTATTTTTCATTCCAGTATACAACAACAAAGAAGATTTAACCCCCATGGTAATTGGGTGAAGCAGGAAAGCTGTCCCTTTTGTGAAGAGACATTAAAATTTTTTGTAAACAATGTGTTTATGTTTAAAAAATGAAATCCCAGTAGAAAACAGGTTGTATTTTGTGGTGCTTTTTGTTTTTTTATCAGAGTATTTTAGTCTGCAGTCTTCACATTACTTGTGTGGATTCTTGTTGTGGAGAGGTGGCATCTCGAATTTTCTCCCATTAGCTTCTTGTGGAAAAGTAGCAATGAATTTAGCTGCAAACTTTATAGAATGCTTTAGGGCAGCTTCCCTAGTGTATCTGAGTGCTAATCACTTCCTTTCTGATGTGTTTTCAGGATATCAGTTTCAGTGTCTTCAAACAGTTTTTTGAGAAATTCTCTGCACAAAGAGTAATGCCCACTAACACTTCACAGAGGAAGTGTTGAAGACTGGCCTTTGGCCAGGGCGGCTTTTGTTTGTTACATCAGGTCACAATACACACTGGATTAGGTTAAAAAATAATTGAGACTTCTGGATTAAAATTTGGTTGAATCATGCTGTCAGTACTGAAGAAAAACTATTTATATTAGACATTAATGGCATAACACCTTGCCCTCCACATATGTTTATGGAGAACACTGCTGTGATACGAATGAAATTTAATTAATATAGCCACTATTGATTTAAATAATGCAACTACAAAACTGAAAGTACTTCAGATGTGTTATATACACTATATCTCTAATTATGAAGATTTCTGTTTTTCATTGTCAGTATTTAGAGTTTACTTCCATGTCCACATCAGGAAAAGACATTTTGTTTATCTAAGGATGAGGTAGGTTCTCCATTGGTGTACCTGTTAAAAATGCTGCAAAGATACAGAATAAGGCCTACCAACATAACTTTAGTCAAAAACATAAAAAACATCACATCCCCCCTGTGCTGGTTCCATCATTAATTTTTTCTCTCTTCACCAAAAATCAATTATCACAAAACCAGCACACCCCCAAAACAAAAAAAAAAAACAAATGCCTGCATGAGTGAGCTTTGAATCTTTTTAGATTGAAACACCCATATAAGCTAACAGTTCAAGGTTTCTGTTTTCTTTTTAATTCCTGTCAGTGTTTGCATCTCTAGGAAGAAAAGCATGAAGCATATCTTTATTGAATGATTTTGAAAAATGTTGAGTTATATGTAATTTTTACAGTATATTTACATTTTCTACTTGCATTTAACTAGTAAACTGCAGCTCTCTCCAGAAAGCTTCCAGTTGCCTTAGTCTGTTTTAGGTCAGTGTTTTAGGGTTTTTCGCCCAAGATGTAGCTCTTCATAAAACCTGTTCTCCTAAAAGAAGTAAGAAGATTGGAATGCTACTTTTCCACAGTAATTACATGTTTAGTTTTTAAATATAAACATATTTGGGAGTTTCAAAATCACTTAATTTCTTTTAGAAACTCTTAAGCTTTCCTAGCATTTGTTAAAAATATGTATCACGCGTTTAGTTGGAACAGCCACAGAAATGCATGGTTTTCAAAATACAACCTCTTTCAAAAGTTTCCCCTGGAAAATTGTTCTGTGTAAATTGTAATTTTCTACTCTAGCCATTGTGAGACTCTTCAATGCTTATAAAGTAACCTGATTACTCACCAGATTCTTCCTATTGGAAGAGGTTCTGCCAGCGTATGCTGGCATATAATTGAATGAAGAGCTATTACTCAAGTGATACCTTTGTAAAGTCAGGGAAGGAGATCTAAGGGTTGAGCTAATCTCTTAGATCCTGTTAAATGGCTTAATAGAAAACAGGTGCAAATTGCAGAGACATTAGTCTAATACCAGCTGATGATCTTGTGCTATTGGATAAACAGATGAATTTTAGGAATTTTCTCACTCTCCTTCTCTTCCCCTCTCCCTATTATTTCCATCTCTCTCTACCTCGTATTTACTGTGAAGGTTAATGCAGTGTAGTAAGATTGGACAGACTTGTTTGTAAGGATACACAGACATATGAAACTTGAATCTTAATTATATTATTATTTACCTGCCTCCACAGTAATAAGCAGGGAAGATAAAAAGCCAGCTTCAGCTTTAGACTGCTTCTATATTTCTTCATACCTGGTGATCTTGCAATGGTAAAATAAAATACTGTTCCTTGCAGACCTTCCCTTACAACTTATTCTTCAAACACAAAACAGTGTTTTGCAGTTATTTATATGCAGTCTCCTGCCTCAAGCAATGCAGAATTTCCCTGTACATATTTATCTGGGTCTATTCATATAATCTTTAGCAATAAAGTTTTAAAATACAGGAGAAAAAACATACTTAATCATTTTTGGGCAGATGTTGTAAAGCGTGTAAAGAAACAAGTCCTCAGAATTTTTCAAACTGAAAACTAGTTCTCAAGACAAGTACAGATGGTGAGTAACTTCTATTTAATACACAGTTCCCAAGTAACAGTATTTTTTCTCTCCCACTACTCTGCTCTGGTAAAATAATAAATCCCTCACGGCACTGTCTAACTACTTCACATTAAATGTACTCCTGAAGACATGCTTGTGTTTTGTGGGTTGTTTTGGTTTAGTGTGTGGGGTTTTTTTGTTTGTGTGGCTTTTTGCTGTTGTTGGTTTTGAGGCCTTGTAATTCAGTGAAGATGTGTTTGAGATAGGATTGAAAAGCATCATTGAGTAGTGATAACTGAATTAAGAGGAATACAGCAACAGAATAATGACTGAAAAGGAACTCTATTGTTTGATGCAACTTGGATAAGGCCACCTGTACAACCTACAGCTGGCTTGTTCTCTGTTCTCCTTGAAAACCTCTGAATTCTTTAACTTACTGGAATTAATGTTGCAGTACAGACAGCATGCTTGATTGCTTAAAGTTGTCAATTCTGGATTCAAAATTCACTGTGTTTTGACAGCTCTAGCTAAATTCCTATTTTTTAAAAAAGTTGGCTCCACTTCTTAAGAGCACCACCATGGATCATAAAACATAACTGGTTGCCTCTAAGTAGCATAGGGATTTTAAAATTTCAAAGGTGTGTCAACAATGTAGCACTCAAAATTCCAAAACGCATCTTGGAATTTCCTCCTTGACATCATAGTGAGAATGGTTCTAGTAAATGTCTGTGTCTCCCTTTATTTCTTCCATCTGCCACTAATACAAGAAGATTTCTTTTGAAATTCTGAAAATATATTGTTAATTACATATTAGTTCATAATAATCTTATGAGGATGCCAAACTCTCTTAAAATATTGCCTTGCATCTTGTCATTCAGACACCAGAATTACTCGGTGATTATTAATGAGTATGAGAAAGAGCATTTAAAGGGAATTTTTAATGGTTCTTTATTACAAATTCAATCAAAGCCTTGATTCTCTGAATTGTATGAAGGGCACACAGCTTGAAGAATGAGTGTCAGGAAGCTTGGCAAAAAAATACTGTATGTATTTAATTTTCAGCTGCAAACTTTGCACGTAGGAATTAGAGATGGATGAGCAACTGGGAGTAGATGTGTTAGGTAATGATTGCTAGAGATTCGAGCAAGCCTTTTTTTAAAACTTTCTAACCTGTTCCATTAGATACTGTGAATCTTGATAATGGGAACTGACGTGAAAAATGCTATGCAGCAATGTAAAAAGCAGCGTTTGAAAAGGGTTTTTCAGGATTTTTCATCTCATTTAAGATTGTTGGAGCTATGTAAGAGTTTTACCCCTTCCCAAAATAATTGTTTGTTCCTGAAAGGCGTCAGGTTGATAGCAGAAGAAGTTCATGAACTTTTTGCATAAGTAAAAAGCACACTGGAATATAAATAGACTTCTCATGTGCTCTGTGGTCTTAGCCACAGGGGTGTGTTATCTTCTCATTCTTCTGGAAGCCAAAGAAATTGCTGCATGGTTATGTGACACCAGGTATTGAACAGTCATAGCAAATTAGCAGAAAACCAAAAAAATCTTCACAAATTCATCATTAGTATATATTCTTTTTCCTCAGCAGGCCATAGAACAAGCTACCTGTTGGTCACAGCAGGCATCTAGGAATATCTGGCAGTTTTTCCAAACATTTGATACTCAACCAGAAGCAGCAGGATGGGAACTGCTGTCTTAGGTGAAAATTTCTGAGACTGGGGAGGGAAAAAAGTATCAAAATCCTTCTTTGCCCAAAAAAAAAAAAAAAAAAGATCGTGATAAGAAATTTAGTTTTTGCCTCCTAAAGCATTCAAAATAGAACTCACAGGTTCCTATAGTTTGCTGCATTCACTGACTTGATGCCTGAGGATATTGTCCTAGGTGACCCAAAAATTATGCACTCCATATTTTCTCTACATCAAAATCTGCAGTCTTAGTGCCTCGAAGATGGGACAACCTGGGAAACTAAACTTGTGTGTTTTACTCTGGATTCATGGAAGGGGCGGGGGGGGGGGGGAGGTGCTGGGTCCCTTTATAAACAGGAATGGACTTCCACCAAGGCTATCATTTTTTTCCACACATCAGTAGGACTGGAACCTACTCCACTAGTTTCCAGCCACTGCCCCAAACTCCAGCCATGCCATTTGGGGTCAGCCCTACAACTGCCAAGTAGTTTTTTCCAGCATTTTGGCAGCACTGGAGCGTTCTGCACACAATTTCCACGTTTTGTTTTTCCCCACTCCTGTTGTTATTTGGGGGAAGAAGGTTTCTGGAACAGGAGAGGTTTAGTGGCTGTGGTTTTTTATCCCTTTGTTTACTCTCTGATCTGTGTGGTCTGTAGTTGGGGGCTTCTCCACCATCTTGTCTTTTCCTCATGGGCTGACCTGGTGGCCGCCATCTTGGGAGGAGTGGCTTTGCCGCCATCTTGTTTTCTTGTTCCCAGGGCCCACAGGTCTCAGCACCTTTGTATCCAGTGGTTACTGCTTTTTTTTCTTCTTTAGTAACTTGTTCTTTTTTCACTTATATTCTCCTCACATTTGTCTCTCCTTCATGCTAAACGGGACAGGTTGAAAACTGAGGGGAGGTGACTTATTTTAGAGTCTCTGCCTCCTAAAACTGTCTTAAATCATGATCTTGGATGATGCCAGAAGGTTAAGAAAGGCTTATCTAAGGTCTGAGAATATGTTGTACTTTTTGTGTCTGAACTTCATAAGAAAATTTATTTTCCTCTGGAATTTCTCTTTTTGGAAAGAGAATTTAATTTGGAAATTTGGAATTTAAATTATCTATGTCTCCTATATCTGTGTAAGCAAAGGCTTTTACTGGATGACATACCTTGTCACTTTTGCATACAGATATATTTTTAACATTTTCTTATGTCTAATTGGTTTTTTTTTTAAAAAAAATTGTCATCTGCACTGACATTTTGTTTTTAATCTCAGTAGTTGTCACAGGTGTGAGATAACAATAAAACTGTTGAATTACATCACTTTGCACTGAGCTTGGGCTCTACTGAGACCTAATCTACATGCAACGTCTCTCTAGCATAAAAAAGGCTTTAATAATAAGAGAAAGTCAATGAGCCCCATGTACCTTTTATAAAACATGACATAAGGCAATATAATTAAAACTAAACTTATTTCCTGTGGTGAAATTAACTTACAAAAATGAAGGTGTTTATTTATTAAATAGGATCTCTGGAGTTCTTGCCTTATTCTTACCCCTCCTGGGAAGGTTTTGATTGTTTGCTTCCTTTCTTTTGCCTTCTTGCTGTGTAATTTAAAACTGATATCTTCCTTGGGGAAACAAAATTTGATTGGAGAGCAGCCTGCATCACTAGCTAAACAAATTACCAATGTTTTACTCACTTTTCTTTCCTTTTTCTTTCCCCCGCACCCCTACCCCCCTAACTACCAGGGAAAAGAAAAAAAAAATGTGTGCAGAGGTTTTAGAAACATAGTAGTGCAGAGAAAATTGGGTTTTTTCAGTAACATGGAAAGCCTTTTCTTTCAGGGTAGGTAAAGCACCTTTTGTTTGGTAATAGCAAAAGAAGTCATCAGGTGACTGCTTTTTTGTTCATGTCCTATGACCAAGTCTTCTGGTGTTGAATGTTGGTCTCCTAGTATATGGACTGAATGGATGCAGCTGATTTATGTTATATAATGTGTAATTTTGGAAGGATATGTGAAATCAGTGTTGATAGCTACTAAAATTAAAATGGTTGGCAATGTCTTTACTATGATGTGTTAAAATAGAAGGCAAAGAAGTAGTGTTTTCCTTGCTTGATTAAGAAAACAAGTATCATTGAGTGGCTAAAAGGAATGATTAATGTCAAAATCTAGACATGGAAGTTGTTTAATTGTGAGCCATGGTTTCTGCTAAGAAGAATATTGATAATAGAAGTTTTCTTTTAATGTGAAAGTAAGTTAAGATTTGGGCAAAACCAAGTCTTAATGCTCATGAAGTTCAATTGAATGAATTTGAACCTGTATCCCATAAGAATCTGATCTTTATTAATTGGATTTTTGCAGTAATGTGGGGAGAAGTCTAGGTATTCTTTCCCATATTTTATAATCCTTTCTTCAGAGGCAAAAAGTTGAATAATATAGATCTTGTACTCCTTAAAATGTAGTACTTTCAGCTAACTTGATATTTATTTTTAATGTATTTGAATGCTTATACACTATCCATAGGGAATAATTAATCATTATATTGTTTCTTTGCAAAATCTTTCTCTTTAATCATATCTTTGCAAAATATCAAAACCTTCATGTTGTAGAACTGAGAACTGTTGAGAATATTCACTGGAAACTGTGAGCCACTAAAGGTTCATATCCCAGCAGAAGAGAGAAATTTTTTTTCCCCCCTAACAGTAATTATTGAAATTGTACTGGGAAATTCACAAAATGAAAGTCGGCAACCAGCACTTCACATTCAATGACTGAAGGTGTTTCTACCTCCAGTGTTTAGTTGATAAAGCACTATATGTTCTGGTTTGAGTGAAGGAGTCCTTTATCATAGTGAAATACTAAAATATTTTGAATGTGTCAGTGATATTATGGAGGTGATATCACATTTTTTATTTGTTAAATTTACCTGCATCAGTGATACCTGTGATTTGGGTTCATTTTTATTATTGTGTTGAACATTTGCTAATATATGTTGTTTTTTTTGAGATATGAAAATTGAAGAGCAGTCATTTTGATTTTATTTTTTTCTTTAGACTTTTAGATTGACATTTCTTGATTTTTGTCTAAATAGCTCTTGGAGAACTGGATTTAGAGAAATACGAAAATGCCAAATTTCTCCTGTGATTTCAGTGAGTTAGTGAGGTGGCCTGGAACACTTCTTTAATGCACAATCTTGAGCTTAGTGAAGGAGACCACCGTTCAGATGCTAGAGAGGGGATGTTGGTTAGCTTCATTTAGTGGGAAGAAAACTTAGAAGAAAGCTAATTTTCATCTTACTAAAAAAGCTAGGGAAGCTTCTTGCTAATTCATTGGCCTGTGTATCCTCTAGTTTGAGGAAATAGATAACGCTTGGTTAGGAGAGTGAAGAGGAACTCTGGTTTTTCTCTGTAATTCATCTGCCTAATATCTTGAGTTAGTAATATGTTATGCCTCTTAACAAGTATAAATTAATGACTTCAAACTAATATTATGTATTTGATTTCATCATTTTATTAGTATGAAAATTACATTTGAATTTATATCACTCCTATTATCTCACTGCGTATTGTGGGCACAGAGTGGAAATTAATACAAAGTAAAAGCCTTTTATTTTTAGTTCAATTAAGCTACTATATATGTCAAACTATTTGCTAACATAAAATTTCCTGAATATAAAAGGTGTGTAATTCTGAAATATGGACATGAATGCTGTTTCATTCAATAACATCCTAGCCTAGGAATCACTAAACACACTCTTAACTGCTTTGCAAGATACATACTTACTTTCTAAAAAGATGATGTGGTTTTCCATGATCATGGGTTGATCAAGAGACACTTTATCTTGACCTGTTTAGAAACGATCAAGAGGAACAAAAGTGACACTAGAAGCTGACCCAGTGAAATTAAAATTATCCTTAACCTTTAAAAAGCATACAAAATACTGCATTTTTTTTCCTATGGTTTTTGAGTGTTTTATTTTATTGTTTTGTGAGTTTTGCTGTGTTTGGGTTTTTTTTCCTAATTTTGCAGAGTGGCAAGTGAAATGGGCATTAAAAGGATTTTTAAAGTCCTTCTGCACGAGTGCTGAAGAATAAATTTATTTTTTCATAAGAATTATTTTTCATTCCAGTATTCTTATAAAGCTTCTCATCTTACAGCTTGTAATATCTTCATTTGAAGTCATCATTTCTCCCTTACATCCTGAAATAATACAAGTTTTCCATGGGCTTTTAACTGCCTTACTGTGCACTTTTCAAATTCTGTGTATATTTAATTGCTAAAGAAGTTAATTTTTCTCCTTATGGAATGTGCCATTGATAGTTTTATAAAGTGTGTCCTCTCATTTTAAAACAATTAGTCCTAAGAAATGTAATTGAATGAAATTAAATTCTTGAGGGATGTAAACACCAGGGAAAGAGAAGAGCTATTTAAACTAAAGGACAATATTGGCACAAGAACTAATGGGTGTAAGCTGGCTATGAATAAATTCAAGATGGGAATTAAAAGAAGGTTCCTAATTGTTAGAGCAGTGAGGTTCTGCAATGGTTTTTCAGTCAGAGCGAAATCATAAGCACTCTTAGGAAGGAGTTTGAGTGCTTTACAAAAAAACATTAAATTATGCACTTCTCATGGCTGGGGACTGGACTGGAATTTGGTGGGCCTTTCCTGTCCTGTAATCTTAAGACGTGTATGCTTTCTGAGAGATTTGTTTACAGCTCAGAAATTTATCTTTACGTGTCCTGGTGGATGCATAAATTTAATTCCTGTTGATTTTAGACTTAAGATCAGCCCTCAGCACATTTAGTTTGATTTGGAGGGGTTAACTTGGAGTCTCAGTTTAAGTTGCAGAGGCTCACAATTGTTTGTATGTGATAATGGAAAATTAGATATTGAGGCAGAAGCTGGGGGCTTCTTGCATTTCAGTTCTCCAAGTTCACGTGTGTTGTTCTAATTAGGAACAGCAAAAAGAACGACACAGACTCTCAAGGGAGTCAGAACAGAAGAATTCCTTAGTTTATTGCTTCAGCTCTGTTTTACAGACAGATATGAGGAAAGTACAGAAAGGAAACTCTTATTGGTTAGTAAACTGCTACATCACCATCATTGGTCAGTGGGGCTCACCACCTCCTGACTTTCTCCTGCAAGGAAAACAAGAGGACAGACAAACAGCACCTGGCAGTTGTTTTCTGTCTCTAAGAATTGTTTTGAATTCCTCCTTAAAACTTCTCAGGCTACTTTCTCAAGCTGAACTGAACTCCGCGGCCTGCAATAATCACAGGCACTCTGGTTCAGATTTAGCATCCATACACGTGAAGAAATGCTTATAATCTTTTTACTATATAGTTTAACTGGAGTTAAAATAATTGCTTTTTTTCTTATTAATTTAACTTATTTTTCAGTACAAACCTAAATAGCCATCTAAAAATGCAGTAGAGCAGCCTGCTTTGGTAGCTTGAATGTTGGATACTGTAATCTAAAGTGAAACTGAACGTGTTCTGTTTCTGCATTTTGCTGGTCTCTTTCCTCTGTATCTACCTGAAGTATTTAAATACTGAGAAATACACTAGCAAGACAGTGTAGGGTTTTGTTATTTTAAAATGTGTCACGTCTTACTTGTAGAGTTACCCGTTCCAGTGACTTGTACTGCCTCTAGTGCTGACTGGGGTAAACATGATTTACTATTGATTCAGCTACATAAAGTTCACAGACCATATTTCTGAACTGTTTTGCACTGGAACTTAATTTCTCTTCCTGCTTTTTTTTTTTTTTTTTGTGGTGCTGAAAACTGACCGGCTTCTGAGTTGCTGTCAAGCAGCAGATTTCAAGGAGACTGAGTTGACTTGCAGCTGCTTTAAGCACTCTGGCAATCTTTTTTACAGTATTGTCTCCCTCCTTGTGCAATTCTGTCATCTTACTTTCTGTGTTGGGTTGTTTCGGGGTTTTGGGGTTTTTTTGACCTTTGATTCTAGCACCAAAATATCAAGTGAATATGTTTGCTAGCATGTGTCAACTGAGCTTTTGATCTAGTGAGTTTGATCAGGAGGGTTTTCTAAAGGCTTATCCATGTTGAGCAGCTGCTTGATTGTAGTGCATTTGGGGAATGGCAGAAGGCCTGTTATTACTTTAACATGTTAAAAATAGCACCCTCCCCTTCGTGAAAATATACTTTAATTTTGTTACTCTATGTTAAGATGTGCCTGTGTGTTAAGGGTGCACTCCATTAACCTTTCACTTGTAGAGCTGGATTGGAACCTGGAATGGAGCATCAGAGGGCATTTCAAGACAAAGTTGAAAGAATCCCTTGAGCAGTATATGAAAGGCTGGCCTTATGCCATCTGACAATTCCTTTGATCACATTTCTTTTCTAGGAAGGTGGTTTCTATAATACTAGACCCTCACAGGTATTTTCAGTAAGCTATTATGAATGAAGCAGATAAGCTCAGTGACAGTCTTTGATGTCCATTTGATTTGTCAATGGTTATTGGAGGAATTTCATTCTGAAGTAATTTTGTTTACCAAAACAACTGTCTAATTAAATCAACTAAATAAATCTCGTAGTGAAAAAAAAAACAAACAAAAACCAACCAGACCTTTCCCTTCTGGAATAATTGAGTTTAGAATTAGGTTTCATATTCATGTGTTATTTACAATTGTAAATGCACATTTTTCATCAATATTTTCTGACAGGTTTGTATTTGATTTAGGCCCAGAAGGCTTTCTGCAGATGCAGATTTTCCAAAAGTTGTTGTTTTAGTGATCTTTTCAGATTTTTCACAGTGTATTATAAATGTCTTATTTTCTTTACTGATTTCTCTTTATTTTATTCTATCTGAAGACATGCTCTGCAGATTAAAGTAAATAAATGGTTTCAGCCCTAGTTATTTTAGCCCTTTGTGAACTGTTCTTGGTTTTGATATGGCTGGGGACTATGGCTTTGAGTGCTGCATATTTGGAGTTTAATATTTATAATCTGTGCAGCCATCATTCACAAATCTGGCGTAAACACACAGCCACCTTTCTCCTCTCCTGGCGATTAATAACCTTTAGGATATGGCATTCACTCTCAGGCATGTCTTAACAGTTTAGAGTCTTTAAAAGATACATTTGAAGATGGATTTTGTAACTTTTGACTGAAAATTGATTTCATTTGTGAAATGAGTTATAATGATTGACACCATTACACATTTTTTTAAAAAATAATTTCTCAAGTAAAAGAGGAATGTGGGAAGCCTGTTTCTGTGGCGTGACATTTTAGTTTATGATTTTACTAGAGTGATATTTATTAATGCCACTAACAAAACATAACCTACAGTTAAAATACGAAACACAGAAAAATAGTACAAGGGGACGGAAGGAAAGGAGTACCTATGTTAAGGACAGGAATACATTCCTATATTACATTGGAGGAAACCATTTGATTCTTAAATACTATTTAGAGATCTTTTTCATACCTTTTTGTCCTCTGAGATGCTTCCAGTGTTGGTGGTAGCCTTGGTTAATGGTAATGTAATAGGCTAGCAGGCATAAAATTTAATATTAAATATTTGTAAGAAACATTTTTCCACAAAAAGTTACCATAACACAGCAAACGCTCTTGCTTCTCTTAATAGTTTGTAATCAGAACTTTGTCAGTAGTTAAACTTTCTGTTTTCCTGCAGAAGTTAGTTTGTGACTAAGGGTGGATTTGCTATTGGATTGTTTTTCAGTGATTCTAAAGATGATTTTATATCAAACATTAAAAATACTGACAGCGGTAAAGAAGAGGATATGGATAGTTGGGAGAGATAGTTGTGCATAATGTTTCAATATTTTAAATTCACCATGCACAATAATTTATTTTTAAGAAGTTTTGTTAGAAAAATTCTCAGACAGAGTATTATTATTATAATCTAAGTGGATCTGGTCCTGGTTCTCTTAAATTGTGTATTTTAAATATTTATGTCTGGTAATATATCATTATGAAATATGAGAGAAAATTGGATGTGGAGGGCCAGATACAGTGCTTATGAGTGCTTCTTTTCTCTCTGAGAATAAAACCATATGTTTAGAAGATTCTTAGTTGGAATCAAGAGGTTAAATGTTTGCTGAACAAAGACAGAACAGTATTTAATTGATGTTGGTTTCATTTAAAAGAATCTGGTTGTGTTTTAACATAAACTGTCTAGGTGACCTGTTTAGTCCTGATTCCTATGGTGAAGAATTTAAAGTGTCTGTAACCCTTTGTCATTAACAAAACAATCTATTTATCAAAGTAGAAAAGACCAGGCTGATTATCAAAGTTTATTATTTTTTCACTGTAAATAATGTTTATTATGTATTATTGCTTTTGAATACATGGATTGAAGATATTTACCAATGTTTTACTCTCCAAATGTCTGAGTAGGTCAAATGCTAATAATAAAGTGCATCCATACAGCAGAGTGCTTTGCATGGATAGTGCTTGTTCCAAACACAAAGCAGTAGCATAGATCTTCTGGATCGTGGAATCCTGTCCTGTCCTGTCACAAGCAACATTTATGTAATGCTTTTGCACTGTAATCAAGTTTCAAACTGTATTTTTGATTTTGTATGTGGTCTCAGAAGCCTGCCTTTTTGAGAGGCTGTACTGTACAGTTCAGTCATGTAATGTCTGTGAGTACTCTGTAAACAAGTGAAAAAAATGAGCACTGACAACGTATTCTAGAAAAAAGTACTCTTGTCTGCAATTTTTTGTTTGGTTCTATCCTGGTCCTCCCTAAGCAAAGAGTTTTTTTGACAAAGTGTGTTTGCTGAATAATAAAACTCCTTTGTAAATGGAAGGTTTTTTGGGTTTTTTTTAAAGAACTGAGAGGTCAAAGGCCTGCTTACTTCTCTGTGGAATCCTTCAAATAATGTGTCATATGTTCTTCTCAGGAAAAAACCTCTAGTTCATTTCACAGTTATGCTTACACTTGCTCTATTCCGTTTTGCTCAGGAATTGTTTGGTGCTTTGTTCATGACAAGTGTTTCCATTTACCTAATTTTGAGTGATACAAAGGTTTTCTCTAGATAAGAAAAGTTCACATGAATAATAAAATAAATTTTGATGCAGTATGGAAGCAGTGTATTAATATAAAATTATTTTTCTGATACTGGTAAGAGCAGCTTTGTTTCAGTCTAATAAGAAACATGATAATGAGATAAACTTTGACTGCTTCTGCAAACCCTTGAAGTATTGTTTTCACCAATGGTAATGTGGGAAGGATTTCTCTGGGGATGTGGTGGTTGGCTAGTTACTTTAAAAATGCAGTCTTCCCAAATTAGTCCCCTAAATTTCTACTGTTCATAAATGTAAATGTTCTTCTTCAAGGACAAGCAATTGAACTGTCCCTTGGTACAAGAAATAACTACCAGCTTCAATGTCTCCTCTAGGTCCTGTAAGTCTCAGCTGTCCCTTCTCAGCTGCCACAACTTCCAGCTTGCTGTTGACAGCTTAGGTAATATGTCTTATCTTCAATGTGAAAAACTAAGTGCAAAAACTGGTGTTTTACCATGGAATAAATAGCATCAGTAGTACTGGATGAAGAAGAGGTACTGGAGGATGGTGGTGCTGCCTAATTTTGTCTCTGCCAAAGAAGGGTGAAGCTGCAGAACAGAAGGTAGCATTTCTCCTGTGTCATTGTTTATTTATTTTAGTTTTGCTCTTGGCTATTTGAAAAAGCAGAAGAGTATCAATTTATACAAAATGAAATTAGCAGTTCTGAGAGTGGCTGGCTTCTATGAGAATATCCTTCCTGGTTCTCCTGTGGAGTAGCTTCAGTAGCCTGCCTTCCTAAGTGCTCTTAACAGCGTGAAACCTGACTTTTCCATGTGGAAGCAGACTTTGTCACAGCAGGGACGAGGCAATGGGCATGTGTAGTTGCAAGAAAGCTGAAGGAGTCCCAGATCACTGCAGTCTCTGCAGGGTCCACCTTTATGCTTCAGTAATTTTTCTATCAGTTAAGATAAGTGCATCTACATAATGGAGTTCTTACATACTGGTTTGGAAAGAGAAGTCTAAGGATGGGAGAGAAAAATAAACAGTGTGCTGAAGAAATGAAAAACAAAGAAGTGCATACATCTGAGGTCTTATCTATGTGTATTGCATGTCATGGATATTGTAATATGTAATACACATTGTTATACACACTGTTACACAAAATTATACCTATCGATTTTGTTATTACAGGTAAATTCAGAAAAGCAAGGCTCCACAAATTTTGGGCAACTATGTTCTGGATTTAGGTTAATTTAAATCAATACCAGATAATAAAAAACTGTGAGTCAAGTGTAAGAATAGTGTGAGAAGGAATTTATTTCCCCATAGTTCTAAGTATGGTTTTCCTGAAAGCAGTAGGCGAGAGCAACATGATGCGATTTTTGTTTTCAAATGTGTAACCAGGTTTTATTAACAACTCATATGTGCTTCCAGAGACACTTAATAAAAAAACACTTAATAAACACTTCCAGAGACACTTAATAAAATTACTCAATAGACAAATACTTGCATTTTATTAAAAATTAAGCCAAAAAGGAACTTTTTGCACTGTATGTTATATTACCATTAAAAAAAAAACCAACAAAAACAAACCAGTAATAGGAGGAAAATAGTGAGCAGGAGTATGTTGGTTGTTTATTTTTCTTCCCCCTTTTCTAGTTTATTAAACAGTCCCCATGAATAGAAGAGTAATTCTGCCAGAAGAAAGGGAGGTGAAGAGATGAATGCTTTCTTTAGTAGTAGAGAAATCCACATGTTGAAATAATGTAAAAATATTATCTCCAAAAATGAGTCTGAGCTCTGTTTTTATGGGGCATTTTGATACACAGATGTATATTTTTCAAGTAAATTCTTTCCCCCTCTTTCTTTTCATTAAATTCCAATAATCATAGATTTTTGGCTGTAGTGAGTCTGTCAGGAAACTATTTTTCAGGTTTTGATTAACATCCAGACATTTTATGTTTATCTGTACTGCAAAAGAAACCTGATTTCAAGTAGCTAAGTAAATTCTTTTCTTCTATAGGGCTACAATGACTTTATAAAATACTGACACAATGCTATGCTTCTGAATGCAGTTCTCTTGAGTGTTTTCAGTTGAACAAATCATCAGGCAATTGGGTTTTGTGTTTTCAAAGTGTAATAGCATCCAAAAAACTGGTGAAATAAGGCTTTCTGCTTGGTTCTGTGCTGAAAGGGGCAATACAGTCAAACACTGCAAGTGTCACTATATATGATACTCTAGTGGCATCATAGCAAATTTCACATCCTTTCAGTGTACTTAAAAGAAATTCACAATGCAGCAAGCACTTTGAATACATAGGAAAATATAGTATTGTGAATGGAAATAAAACAAGTTTAAATAAAGCTCCAACTTGAAACAGGAAATCATACTTATGGGCCTGTTTTCACACAAATAAGGCTGCTGCTATAAGGGCAGGAAAATGGTTTTCAGCATCAATATGTTTGTAAGCAGTGGGGGGAGGCTCTTATGTGGAGCAGACAACCTCAGACACCAGTATTTACTGTTGTTAGTTCTAAAACACTATAGCACATCTTTATCCTGAAACAAAAGCAGTGTTTCTTTCCTGCGACAATGTGGCAGCTATGGATTTTTCGAATGCTTGCCTTGAAGTTCTAGCTCACATTTAAAGACAAGTAAATAGTCCTAGAGAGGTGAAAACTGATATGGTGTTGCCTAAATAACCCAACCCTTCTAACTGTAAAATTCCCAGAGCTCAGACCAGTGTAGGGATGTAAGACTGTAGTCTTTGTACACCATCATATTAGAAAATATCCATATTAGAACAAAGTGCTGTTATTAACAGTGATTAGATGGGCATGTCACAGTGAGGGTGGCGACAAAAAACCTTTAGGTCCCCTGATTTCAGGACAGTGGGTGGCAAGAAAATAAATAGGAACGGAAATGATGGTTGGCACCAGGAGAATAACACTTTAATAAGGAATAAAAGAAAATAGGGACGATGCCCACAAGCTTAACAAAAATAACCAGGGGGAGCTCCATGAGGGTAACCAACCAAAGAGGAGAACAGAGGAAGGCACAATGATATATATATATAACCTTATGGGACAAATATTCTAGTAGCCTAACCATATAGGGAGCAATGTTACCCAGTCTGAAACTGACACGTAACTCACTTAACATAACAACAGAGGAGTACACTGGGGAAGACTTTAATCTTTAATGAAAAATTCCCACAGCTTCAGATAGATAGGTGGCTCTTCAGAGGCAAGTCAGCTGGCTCATGTCCTGGGCCAGGGTGAATTCCACATGGGCACAAGAAAAGAACTGGCAATCTAAATATTACTGAGCAGATGTAACTGAAGAAAGAGATGGGGATCAGATTTTGTTTTGGTTTATTGTGTAAATTGGATCTTCAAATCAGCAGCTGAAAAGAAGCACAATATTTATGTCAACTGATCAAACCCACTGTTTCACAGCAGAATGGACTATTGCATTTCATCACAATGACAGGTATAACAACTTGCCTGGGCCCTGTAGTCTTGGACCTCAAGCAGCCACTAATGACCAACAGGAAAAGACAACAGGATGGGTCTTGGTTTAGCAAAATCCAGAATCCTTTATTGAGCCAGGCATCAAGACAAGAACGAGGGTAGAGTCATGGGTTTTATATGCCAGGGTAGGGGTAGGGTTGGAGTTTAGTGTTGGGGTCCAATAGCAAGAGGAGCAGGGGACTGCAAAGCGAGGAGGATAATCAATGGGAAGAGCTAAGGCAGGAACACTGCAGTAGAATTTAAACCAATGAGGGTACAGGAAAAGAACATTCTTTACCTGACAAAACAGGGTGGAATGTCTTTTCCCAGGCTTGTGGGGGCATGCCCCACAGGGTGGAGGGGTGGAATCTTCTTGAAGTCACACCCCTTGCCCGATGCTGTCTGTCTAGGTAGGATCCTTGCATCCTGGGGTGGGGGCACTCCCCAACTCCCCCTTTCATTTTCATTTAGAAACAGAGAATAGTCTTCAGGTTACAGCCCTAGAATATTCTTAAATTACTTCATACTTATTGGACAATTTATAGAGGGATTATGACAACTCATAAAGGGATTCTCAGAGATATAACAAAGAACAGTAGAAAACTATTAACAACGACAATTATAAAACTAATAATCTTAGCTAAACTTGTGACAACAAACAGTGTCAATGGAAAGACTTTTAGTTTGAAAAGTGCCTTCAGTCAGTCTTTTGTTCTTTCTTCTTGTGGTCTTTATTTTCTTTTCTGTTCTGCTAGGTACTCAGGAACAGTTTGTTGGGTTTTTTAGACCAAGAAATGCAGCACATTTGGTGAGTGTGGCT
Source organism: Pseudopodoces humilis (assembly GCF_049639895.1). Taxonomy (NCBI): domain Eukaryota; kingdom Metazoa; phylum Chordata; class Aves; order Passeriformes; family Paridae; genus Pseudopodoces; species Pseudopodoces humilis. The sequence goes on along the minus strand of NC_142205.1, from coordinate 64,807,129 downwards.
CTGCTCTAATTTGGCTTGAATTTTTGCCTCGTTTGTCTTTGCTGCTTTTTCTCTGTAATATACCACCAATTAGATTGTTTTGAAACTCGCACAAGATGTTATATGGGTGAACGTGAAAGGGATACACACAAGAAATTAATTTTTACATATGTAGAGGGTAAAAGGTAGAGGTAAGAAAGGAAGTTCAATGTAATGATTAATGTAACAGCTAAACCCTTCTCTTTCATTTCTTTGCTCTCAACTTTATACCCTTTATTCTTAGTAAAATACTTCTTTTCCTGTTTGCTCACACTGTCTCCCTTTTCCTTTTCCTTCTTTCTTGTCCCTTTCTCTTTTAACAGTCTTTTAAGTATTCTGCACTATCACCCCTCATTTTACCATCAAACAGCTTACACACACCTTCTCTTCACTTGCTTTCTCATTCTTATTAAAACTTCTTTATATTTTCCATTAATGAAAATTGTAGTTTAACACAAGCGTGAAAGTAGAACATACAATTTATAAAAACACAAAATAAAACTCATAATTTGTAAAAAGCTTTTTAAACTGGTGAAAAATCAAACCTCGAATAAGATTTATTATGCCTTCATACTCCCCCCTTTTTCTTTTATTATTTGATTGTTTGTGGGGGAGAGAGATAGTTATGGTGTGGTAAATATTTTAGAGATTACTCTTTATCATAAGAACCATGAATACTGTCATTCTGCAGGGCCCCTTGCAGAAAGGGCAATAGATAGGGCATAGAGAGTGTATTCTGGAAAATGTATTCTTCAAATTAATTAAAATAGAGGGATTTTCTGCTTTATGGGAATAGAACTTGCTTGAATAGTTTTTAAAACTTAACATGAATAGTGGGAGTTAGGATTATTTGTGTCACATTAATTTTTTATAACTTCAGCTGAGAACTATTTACATTTATGTATATATGAAAATGAAAAGAGATACTAATAATTTGTAAAATTTAAATTAACAAACTGAATAATAATACTGATACTTAATACAACCTAAGTTATAAACTATTGACATCTTTGAATAGAGACATGATAAAAAAATACTTAATAACTTATAAGACTTAATACTATTAAATCAAGCTACTCATTTTAAATGAAGACTGGGGGGCTGTAAAAGATTGTTGGTTAGTATTGCAGGAGAAGGCTTGAGCAGTGTGTAAGAAGTATAGGTGTTACTCTTGGCGGCTCCTGCTAAAAAGATTACCTAACAGAGAGAGTAGAGGAGGCATTTTGTAAGCACTCACTGAGGTAGATATTGCCAGCAAAATTGCTTTACTCAGCAGGGTTGCTCGATTGACTGCTGGTGAAAGCAGCATTATGGCAGAAAATTTTAAACTGAACTTAAAATCAATTTCAGTTGAAGTTAATATGTCTTGAATATAACTGGGAGAGCAATGGAAGAAACTTGAAGTGACTTAAGCTTAAAAGGTATTGTAAAGATTATTTTAGGAGAACTCAAAATTTATACTGTTAAATTAAGCTAAAATTAATAACAATATATAGCCTTTTAAAATAAAATACAAAATGAAAACAAAACTAAATTTGACATCTATAAAATAATTTAGCTTCTCAATTTAATAAATTCAGGCTTGAGACAACGAAATTAGTTAAACAAACATATCTTCAATGTAATATAGAACTCACTTAAAACTATCTAAATATGACTGAAAACATATTTGCCAGGAGGGGTAGTTTTAGGGTTAGCACAGAAAACTTGCACAGTTGCACATTAATTTGTTGTTTAGAGCAGGCTTGGTAGTAGTAATATGTTACCGCTGAAGATGAATAGATCACACGGACACAGGTCGAGGTGTGGTGAAAGGAAAAGAAAGTTTATTTTTTCTCTCAGGATTTATAGGCTCCTGACCATGGCCAGGGATTGGATGGTCAGGATAACACTTTCCCACCCCACTGGCCATGAGAGATGCCCATCACAAGATGTGTAACATAAGGAATGTATACAAATCTCTATGTTTACAGTTACTGTCCTGGCAAAGTCTTAGAAAACAATGTCAGCAAGCTCAGAAGCTGAGTTTTCAGGGTGACAGTAGTAATAATGGTTTTTCCTTTTCTTTCTCTGTCGGTGATGCTCGGGAGCTCAGGGTCTCAGACTTTGCTGAATGCACCTTGTCATAACATACTTTTGCTCTCAGTAATTGTAGCATTGGTTAGAACTTTGCTGGAAATGCCTGTTGCCACAATCGGGGGCGGTGGTCACCAACAGGCACAATTTGGTTGAGCGCGAGATTTCTTGGGACAGTCCAGATGGCCAGAGCTGTATTTAAAGGAGGCTCTCAACATTGAAACACAGGCTTTAAACTGTTCGCTGGAGTAGGATTTGGATTGGCCTGGTTTTGGAGGGGCTGTATTGTGCCGGCAGAGGCAGCAAAGTGGGACAATCTCTCAAAAGAAGGAGTGGAAGCATTGATGTCATGTGCTGGATAACTGCAGCAATCTGCCTGGGGCTCCGGTAGGGGAGGTATGGACGCCACCATTTTGGGGGGAGTAAACAAAATGGTGGTTTCTGGAGCAAGGTTTCTGTTTTGTCTTCCCTGGAAGAGGCATGTCCTATGATGGAATGGTCACAACCTGCAGAGGTGGAGCGTTCAGGGGAAAATGTGGAGCCAGAGGCAGAATCAGGAGCAGGACGAGAAAGTGAAGAGTAGGAAAAGAGGTTCTAAGTGGCACGGCCATCTTGGAAAGGAGGGTCTGGGGTGGCGTGGTGAACACCACTCCAGACCAGGGACTGGGGAGGGTGTGGGAAAATCAGAGGGGAAGAGAATAAAGGGAGCTTCACAGGAGCTAGAAGAGGGTTTATGGGAGAGGTGACCGATGGCAGGAGACCTTGATGCATTGTATGGTGGTATAGGGTTTCTTGGATGGTAGAAGAAACGGCCAGTAATCGAAGCACTATAGTGTCCTTTTTGATTATTAAATCATATATGGTCACACAAACTAAGTCCCAAAACTTGATATTAAAGATAGAGTTTACAGACACCCTGGGAAAGGTGTTGTAAAGCCACTGAATGATCTTTTTCAGATCTTCTCCTATAAGAAACTAAAAACAACTTAAAACATTTATAAACGTCCTGTTTCTCCTTTGTAGTTTTTGTTCCTATGGAACTTATCCTATTTCTCCTTTATCCTTGTCCCCATAAGCTTCCTCCCACTCAGCACTAGGACTGGGGGGGTCCCATGAGCTCGGCCTAAAAGCTCTTGGGGGTTAAGACCTGGGTCTTCTTTATATATATATAAAGAAGATATAGATAGATAGATAGATAGATAGATAGATAGATAGATAGATAGATAGATAGATAGATAGATAGATAGATAGATAGATAGATAGATATACGTGTCCTAGCCTGACGGCGCTTTTCAAAACATGACTTGTGGGGCTGTTGGTCTGGAGCTATTCTCCACCACCTCTGAAGCTCATCTCTTCTCCCTTATCCTACTGAGTAGTGACTGTCTGGTACCCTGGCGACCGTCGTATCACTGGGGCCGCAGGGCCCTTAGCATTGCTGCCCCATGTTGGGCACCATTTATTGTGTTCTGCCACAACAAGGGGCACAACAACTGCCCCAGGTCCTGGAGCCTTGGACCTCAGGCAGCCACTAATGAGCAACAGGAAAAGACAACAACAGGACAGGTGTTGGTTTGGCAAAATGTGGGATCCTTTATTGAGCCAGGCACCCAGACAAGAATGAGGCTAGAGGCATGGGTTTTATATGCCAGGGTAGGGGTGGAGTTTAGGGTCGGGGTCCAATAGCGAGAGGAGCAGGGGACTGAAAAGGGGTGGATCGAGGAGGATAATGAATGGGAAGAGCTAAGGCAGGAACACTGCAGTAGAATTTAAACCAATGAGGGTACAGGAAAAGAAGAACATTCTTTATCTGACAAAAAGGGGTGGAGTGTCTTTTCCCAGGCTTGTGGGAATATGCCCCTCAGGGTGGAGGGGAGGAATCTTCTTGAAGTCACACCCCTTGCCCGATGCTGTCTGTCTAGGTAGTATCATTGCCTCCTGGGGTGGGGGCACTCCACAATGGACAGTTTAATATTCTGCCATAAGCAGCGGTAATTTCCTGCAGGTCTTGCTTGAAATATGGTCGTGAATAAGCTCTGAAGAATGGTACCTTCTGTGCAGTGTAGAAATGTTAAGGAAATTAGTCTGATGAATAAAAAGTACAGTTAGTGCGTGCAGTACTTGTCAGAATGGAATAACAGTGAATTGCTCAACACAGAAGGCTGAATACATATTTTGTATTTCTGTAACTGGAATGTTTAGTGGAGTGCTCCAGTCAGGTTATTTCAGGAGTGAAGCCTTTTATTGGCCTCATTTACTTACCGTTTTTAAAAACTTTATTTTTGTCACATGGCAGGGAGTTTGAGGGTAATAGCATGGAACACAAAAGCATTTTCCCACTGCACCAGCAAGCACTGTGAAAAGAGGTGGTAGCTGGGTACTGATTTGCGTGGTAAGGCAATGGACATAGAGAAAATCATAAAACACCAGGGAGAAGCAAATAGCATTTTGGAATGATAAAAAAATTCTGATTTGAATCTGAACACAACTCATTGTTAAGAGAAGAACTGTAGGCAGTTGTGATACTTGCTAAAGCAAACAATCTTCTAAAGTGTTAAACACTGGAAATGGTCAGTTTGATTAACAATGACCTATCTTAGAATTCATACTAATTCCTCATAGCTAGACAAGTAGTGGTGACCAAGACAGCCTGAGAAGGTGTGTGTTTTAATAGGCCATGTAAAAGCCTGATCATTGCCCATTTCAAACTCCTGTGTAGTTTGCAATCAGCCATGTGGATTAACTTCAGTAATTCACTGTTTCTGGATTTAAAACAGAAGTACTTACCCTCTGCAGGGGTAGCTGCAACATCATGATGTCTGGAATATTCTCGTGTTTCGTGAGCTATTGGTTTTTGAGTATTCTATTATGTGTATATAGTACATGTTTACCTTATAATGAGTACACAATATCTTAAAAACAGCTTTGATTCCATCAGCTAGCTAAACATTATTACACTTTAAAAAGCCCCCCCAAAAGAGCAAGCCTTTCATATCTGTCCTCCCATATATTCCCAATCGGGAATCTTTCATCTATTTCCACAAGTAAGTATGTAGCCAGTATTTAATTCTGCCTTCTGTTTCATTGTCTGATTACTCATGGCTGTTGGTGCAGGGTATTTGACAAGATTAATGATACAACTAACACCTTTGTGCAACTCTCATTACCAGTATTTATCTTAAAATTCACTTCTAAGAGGTAGTATGGGTCCTTGAATGTGAAAGCTGCTGAGTATCTTTTAAACTACTAAGCAGAAGGCTGGAAGCATGGGAAACATACAGCCTTAGTTGAATACATATATCTGGTTAAGTGCAAAAAATATTGCATATTGTAATATTCAAGAAGGCTGGAAAAAACCCTCTATAATGTCTGAGTAATCTTTCTCTGTATACTTCAACTAATAACTAATAACTCATTGATTTACTCCATTTTATAAATGTTCCATTTTCAGTAAGGAGAATGTACTTCACTGAAATAGCACTGTTTATATGCTACAGGAAATGTAGTCAACATAATTATTATTTATATTGTTTGTTATTCAGTAGTTTGTGGTTTTGTATTTGTTTTCTACTCTTTGCTTCATTTTTCCTGAAAACAATAATGTTTTAGTAAGTATGGGTGAATGCAGATGGGAGAGAGCTTTTCCTGTCAAAACTGAATTTTGATAAGTGGCAAGGTAAGACTAATGCTGATGTCCAGGCTTATGGATATCACGTGTAAATCTAAAACAGTTAGATCTAATTTTGATGTGCTTTTTTTTTTTTTTTTGGTGGAGCCACATCTCCTGGGTGCTTGCCCAGTCCTGTGAACTGAAAGGTCAGTAAACCACAGTGATGAGCTGTAAACACTCTGCATTAACTACTTATCTACAGGAATACAAAAAAAGTGCTCTTTCTCAGCTTGTCCCTTTCCTTTTCAGGAGCATTATCCTTTATCAGTCTCCAATAGCCTGCTGTTGTCCCATATCAACAAATCGTTGCATTTTTGTGCAAGTTTTCCTAAGTCAGAGCTGGTTTCATTCCTGAGGGTGCTGCTAGCTAAGATTCTCTTGTGATCTTATATGGTATTTTGAATTGAGTGAAAATTGAGTATCAAAATTCTTAGTTGCAAGGAGATCTTAGTTGTAGTGCTGGCCCTGGTAGGGCATAAACTAGAGTTTATCCTGTAGATCTTTGATATTTGATCCTTTGCAAGTCATGGCAATTGTGCAACTTAGGTAATTTCTGAAGAATTATTTCCCTCATTCATGTGGAAACATCAGCTGCATGGATTCTTATGGAAATAAAGGTGACAGATTAATCCTTTTCCTTCAGGATATGTAATCTGATTTTTATCTAAATGCCTTTCTTGAAGTTGACATCCTGTTAAAGCTAGGCAAGGTACACAGGCAATGGACTGGACAGTTTACTTTAAAACCTGAGTTTTCAACATTAACTCTGCCTGATGTGAGTTGCAAGCAATCTCGGGTCCCTCCTGAGCTCAGAATTGAGCTGAGCAGAGGATCAAGGGAATCTCTTTGCCTGCTGTACTGTGTCAGCCTCCCGCTGCAGCTTCCTTGCAGGGAGTTCTGCCAGGCCACCAGAATGAATCTGTTTTTAGCACACACGTGTGTACACAAATACAAACGTTTTGATACATTAACAAGTAAAACCTAACTTTAGTGCTGGATGCCTGACCTCGATTATTTGAGGTGAGGAAATCTTTAACCGTGAATAAGACATTCCATGACAGAGACAAGTTAGAGGCTATTTTTATTGAAAGAGTATAGTTCTTGCCATGTCCTGAGCAGAGCACCCACACCTGACTGTAACAATACTCAGTGTTGTGACTGATTCCTGTCCCTTTGTTCCTTAAGCTCAGGGGTTCAGATAGTATAAGGGTGGTGTATGACAACATCAGCCCTTAGGTAATTCGAGTATAGCTTTTCATCGTGAAGCTACAGTATTTTAAAGTGAAGAGTAAAGAGAATTAAATAAAACTATTGAAAATTTTTTGAATTGCTAGGTGACTGCCAGCTTTCTTCTAAGCTAGCTCAAAATTTCACATTTCTCTGGCAGATTATCTAGTTTTTATGCTAATTGATGTATGTATCATATTACCTGTTATTTATCTGTAATTAAAACATTTTTTCTAATATTTCATCAGCAGTGAGTGAATTGGATCTCATGCTTTTATAACAGATTTATCACACATGCTTGCTGTAACCTGAGGATAGCATCCTTACAGTCTTGTGTCACATTCCAAAGTATTTAGGCTTGTAAACAATGTGGAAAAGGGCAAATTCTGAGAAGCAGATGATTTTCTTACTCTTTTGGGGATGTCAGACATGGGGCCTTGTTCCCTGGAATAAGAAAAAATGTTTCATATAATAAGAAATGTGTTTGTACAAATGTAAATAAAAATCAATGAACAATCCACTGGTCAATTTCTGTACATACTGCTTTTCACTCACCTATGTCCGGGTATGTCTTTTATGGAGCTGCTATTTAGTAAACAGCCAAAAGGAAAAGGAATTTTGATTTGACAGACAGGAAAAACAACTTCCCAGTTTTAGTGGACTTGACACTGATCTTCTTTCACCTAAGCCAAGTATATTTAATTGTCTGAGTTAAACATGGTTGGAATAAGAGAAATAATTTGGATTTTAAGCATTTGTTACTGAAGGTTTCTCAGACAGATTTGCTTCAACTGACAGTTGTCCATTTATGGAACTACAATGAGAAGAAATGCAATAGCTGACTGTTTCAAAGGTCAAAATTATTTTTGTTCAAAAATCATTTGTACTGTTATGACACTTTATTTTTCAGACAGAGAGGTAGAAAATGTTGACATATGCATTAAATAAATCTTCATTGCAATATAAAATTACTAATTATTAAATCTGTATCTTTAAGCACTTTGTGTGTTTTCTTGTTTGTTTTTGTTTGTTTTTGTTTGTTTTTTAAATTGTCTTTTATCTCAAGCATGTTACAGAGACCAACTTGCAGTGAGCACCAAAATCCTACTAGGATGGTAGGTATTTAGAAAGTTTTAAAGGCTGCACTGTAGGAGTTTTGGATGGCTTTCACTAACACTTTTAAAATCTTGCAGAACAGATGCATGCAAATATGGAATAAATATTTAAAAATTGCATTTAACTGTGTGTCTTTGTAATTTCTGAAGGGCCTATGTTTACTGGGAAAGAACTCTAATTTATGTCTTTTATGTGTGAATATTAACAAGTTTTGAATGAACTAAGATGCAATTTAAAAGTGAGGGAATAAATCAGTTTTTGGACTCTTTTAATGTAATGCAGTATGGACAAATATCCAGAAATAATTAAATTGATGGACATGCTGGTATTGCATGCAGCCTCCTACATTGTTATTTTGCATAAAAAGGGCAAGTAAGGGGAAGATGTCCATATATAATGGGCTTAATTGGCAGTTTCTTGTTATTAGAATAGAGGGTTATTGTAATTCCTAATGTACTTAATGTGAATCTAGTATTTGAGAAAGGTTGATAGGTGAAAGATTAGGTTAAGGGTTGACTTGTGAAAGGTTTAGTACTTCTGGATTGACAGCTCTGAGAATCTGACAATAGCTGTACAAAGAACCAAAACAACACAGACAGTGCTGCTGCCATCTTTGTCTCACTGCTCCAACCTTACCACTAGTGCACCTACTTTTAATTGGAGTTCAGCTGTATCTCTGTGGTATATATTCCTTCAAATCCTGTCATTTTTACTAAATTTACTTGCAGGAAGACTAAACAACAAGTGTGCAGCGGCAGCTGAGTCTCTCTTCAAGATCCAAACCTACTAAAATTGGCTCATGAGGCCATATACACCATGCTATTGCAGCCACCTGATCCTTACTTTTTCTGTGAGAAGCCTAAAAGCACTAAACCTTCATCAATTTTTTTTTTTCCCCCTGAATATTCCCATTCAGACTCCAGCAAAATTCTTTCTTCAAAGTGGTAAGGTTGCCCTTGTACTGTTCTGATACCTGGGATGTTAAATATTTCCACATCTCTCTGTCTGTTAAGCAAGAGTTGCTTGAAAACATCCAAGGAAGCTAACAAACATGAGTTGGCAGCTGTTCAAGGATGCACCTTGTACTCATATGTATGTTTCCTTTCCAGAGATGCTTTTCAGTAGGAAATTACAATTTTTGATCCTATTTATAATAATTTTGCTCTTAATAACTTGACCTTTAAACAGTATTTCCTGCAGCCTATATTCATGGTATGTGCAAGTATAATACAGTAGCTGAAGTCTCTTTATTTCTCATAAAGTCTGGATCTCCAGAAATAAGATGTTTCTCTGTGGACTTAAGTGAACAGAAAAAATAATTAATTCTATTTCTCCCACCCACCCCCCTCCCCCTTTGGATTGGAATGCCTCAAAATTATAAAATTTATGGAGCCATGTAATTTTATAATAATGGTTTTTTTCACTCTTCATTTTAAGTTCCCACTTTTTCACTAGCAGATGATCGTGTTGCATATGAAGTTGTAAGTACACTCACAAAAAGCAATAGCCTGAGCTTTGTCAGAATTTTTGGAGATATTCAGAGCTTTCAATTACAAATGAAATTTCATTACTAACTTGATGAAATATCATAATGCTAGGTTTTTCTGCTTACTGATTTTGTCACCTACCATGCAGCTGCGACTGGTGTCCTCAAGCAGGAAGAAAGATATATGTAGATAATGGAAAGTTCAGTCTCTAAAGTCTGATCACAACTTGTTACATAGGCTTGCTTGCATCACTTCATGTCAGGTTGCTAGGTTTATCATTACAGTGAGCCTTTTAATATTTAATATGATGGCGAAATTTCATACATTCAACTATTCATATTAGTTTGTCTGTTAAAGGACAGTTTTGGCAAAATCTGAGACAAGCTGCAAATACTTTCACTCTTTTCCACCTAAAAATTGATGATTCTTGGCTTTGTTACCTCATGTGAGTAGCAAGGCATGGTAAAACTTAGTAGTATTAAATATTGTAGCCATGTGGGAAAGTAGCCCTGTGTAGAAAGTCTGGTAGTATGAACTTCCAGTAAAAATTCTAAGTATTGTAAACAGGGTTCCTTTTAGAACTTTTGAAGATTCCACTATAAAACATGGATAACAAGCTGGGAATACCGACTTAAATGAGGAAATCATAAGAATATGCATTTACAATCTGCATGATCTTTGAAGCAAAACATATTTCAAGGACAAGCTGGCTCAGGAGGCATTGAAGGAGGGCATAAAGGGGAAAAAGTATTTGCACATAAACATTTCTGAAGCAGAGTGTACCAAAGATGGATTTGACTGTAATACCAGCATGCTGAAGATTAAAGGAGGGATTGTTCACAGGGCGGTTTCACATCATGTACTGGTAGTTCTGCTAAGATTGCAGGTTTAAATAAACACTCTGTAAGTCTTTCTTGGTCCCACTATTTTGATCCTCTGAATTTGAGTAATTTGTTTAGTAATTCCCAAATGTTATTCAAGTAATGTACATTAACAGGATATTGACTTCTCTTGAGGCAAACATCAATGTTTATTGAACAGAGAAATAAATATTGACTGAAGTAAAGCCAAAGTCAATTTTTTCCTCAGAACTATAAACTTTAATGTTCACTGAAATGCCAAGTAAATACAGTGGTTGCCATTTAAATCTTGGTAATTCTATGGAATTATGTATAAGACTACCATTGCTGTTTATATGTAAAATATGACTGTCAGAATGAATATGTTAAAAGAATTTGCAAATATTTACTTTGTTCAGTAATGGAAGAGCAGCTATTAAAATGTGAATTGATAATTTTGAAAATTATGATCAATTATTTAGTAGTATTGTAGCCTGTAGCAAAATGTGTTTTATTCGCATTTTAAATTAGTGGGGGTTTTGTGTGATGGATTTTTAAATTATTATTATTATTATTAAAATTACTTATAAAATTATGATCTGTAAGCATGATCTAAGTAATTATTTATTAGGAAAAGTAGTGCAGACAAGTTTGTTGCTGTATTGTAATTACTCAAAACGTCGTTCTAAGGATGAACTGGCATCTAGCTCAAGTTCTCGACTAGCCAGAGATACCTGCCTAGAAATAAAAGCAGCAGGAGATGTAACTGGATATACAGCTTTTTGAAGACACCAACAAGTCTGACTTCTTAGTGAAGGCTGTTCTCAACCTCTTCAGAGTTTACAAATTGACACAGGATCCTGTTTTCTTGAATGATCCAGTCGTGAATGACTCTTGTAATGAATAAATCAGCGATGACCAATGAAGGTCAAAGTAAAAATGGCCTGTGAGGAACCTAGATTCTAAGTTCCTTCAAAATCTCTAAGTGTATTTATTCATTTTATGAACGACCTCATCTGACTAAAACTATTACTGCTTGCCAGTACTACTTGTAAAAGCTTCAGTAGACTGATAAACTCACATTATGCACATCTGCTCTGCACTGTTAGTTTTGTCTTAACCTTAACTGCTTTTCTTTATATTTCTGCTTTCCAGGCCAAGTGGAATTAAATCTCAGGGGTCTTCATTCCTCATAGTGGTGGATCTAAAGGACTGTTTTTTCAGTCCTTTATAATTTTCCATGAAATACCTCTCTCGTAAAGGAAGCATAATTTTAGCTGTGCTTAAGGGATTTTGTGTTCACTGAAGTGATCAATGCACACAAAGGTCACTCTAAGTAAGATCTCCTTTTGATTGAAGCAGCAGTGGCATAATGTCTTCGTGACATTACACACAATGTCCAGAAAAGGGAGCAGTTTCTGTGTTTGTGCTGTTTCTCTGGTATGGTCTTTGCCTCAGTGGCTGTCTGCAGCACAGAGTGTGATAGATGCAGTCTGTATGCAGAATTTTTGTCTGTCTTTTAGCACCACAAAGCATAAGCAGACATCAGACACTGGTCCAGTCTGGAAGTGAAAAGACACGGTCCCATGCAGGAGGTGAACTCCATATTTTGAATTACCAGTGTGTGCTATTTTCATAAGTGTAACCTTCGGGTAGGACTGTGCTTTTCAGGACACCTTTGCTTGGGAATGAAGTAGTGAGGTGTGTCAGGCAGAATTAGACATGGGAGGAGAGAAAGCCGGTGGGACTTCCAAAGTAAAGGAATGAAATTACTGAACTCCCTGATATAACCAACACTCCTGCAGAATGATAGCACTGCTTTCAGATAAGTTGCAGGTTCTATACGTAAAAGTGTGCAATTGTTTAATTTTTAGTTTTACCTTAACTGATGGAACAGAAAATCCAATGCTCTCCCCTTTTATAAAGATCAAATAAGTAATGTTTACTTCTCCATAAAGAATGTTGTCATTGAATAACAGTATTCTGCCAGGAAAACGCTGAAGCAAACTGTCTTATATTTTCAAAGCAGACACTGCTGCCTTTGAAATAATCTTGTAGCTGTTATATGATGGAATACTAAATAGAAGACCAATTCCAGATCTTTTGACAATGTTCTGTTATAATGACTTTACTCCTATTATATCAAATGATTGATGTAGATGTAATCATTGTGGTTGATGGATGTTAGTGTGGCAGGGTGACATTTGATTTGTGTTCATTTGAATTCTGATTAGCTTAAGGAATAAATCTGAGCGGTGTGTTCAGAAAGAAGTTTGCTGTACCTGTGTGACTACACTGGTGTCTGACTGACATTTATTTATTTTTATCAGTGTGGAAGGGTCAGCAATCCTTATTATTCAGTCTTTAAAGTGAATTGTAATGCTTGTGAAAGGAACCAGATTGACAGCTAGAGGAGAATTGAAGTACTTTCTCAGTCTGCAAAAGAGACATAGCAGAGGCAAGAAAGATGTTCCTGTCTTGTCTAGGGAGTTTTTATTCTTATTTATGGGAGAATAATTTTAATGGTCACAGATTTGATGAACAGCAGTAACATATTTTGGCCATATGGATTTGTATTAAAACCTGCCATATGTGGTTGCAGGAGTTTGAGGGAAAGTAAAATTTCATGGTCTGTTTCACGTGGGAGAAAATCAGGAGTTGCTGATAGAGTGACTGTGTGTAGATATGACAGAGATGAAAAATGTATGGAATTTCAGTTACTTTCATCTTCTGCACCTTTTTTCAAATCAAAGCTATTGCAGAATGAGTGACTGATTTGTTATTGGGAAGGTCAAGAAAAAGGTTTTCTGCTGAATACATAACTAATTCCTGTTATTAGTTTATTTTATAACTTCTGCTTCTTTTCTGGGCTATTTCTTGTTTTCAGTTGAGTTCTGCTGTGTCTCTTTGTGAGTTCTTAGGAGCCGGAGTGGTGATTTCCAGCTCTTGCCTGGCAAAGACAAAATGCCTCTGTCAGAGATGGAGTTCATTTTCTTCATACCAGTCCCACATGGTGTCGTGTTTCAGAGCTGTGACTAAACAGTGTTCTGGCTGTTGTTGATCAGTAATTGCAGAGCAGCAAGGTTTCCTCTTTCTCTTGCTCTGCCACCCCTCTCATTGAGCATTCTGAGTTGGGCAAAAAAATTGGACACAGCACAACTTGGGCAGCTGACCTAGATTGACCAGTGGAGTATTTAATGCCATATAATGTCATGCTCAGCAAAAAACTGAAGGGGATTTTTTTGGGTGTGACCGTGCAGACATGTACACACCCACGTGACTGACCCTCTTGGCTGCTACTGTGGTGCTTTGCTAGACCATGTGGAATGCAAAGAGGGAAGGTGATGTGTTAATTGGCTCTGCTCACATCGGTTTAATGGTGTTAAAAGGACTTACTGTCCAGTAAAAGTATCTCTTGTGATGTATATTCTGGTTCTTGATCTCATTGACATCCATTCGGAAAACATGCTTTCAAACAGTGTTATTAATTTCAAAATGTGGAAATGCTGAGGGGGCAACTGCTGTGTTTTTCTATTTTCATTTCCCCTGCTCCCCTTTGTTGCCTAACCACTTGTCATTTCAAGTGTATTCTATAAAGTATAAAGTGAGCCAAACCTTGTGCTGGCATGAACTCCTGAGTTGGCTTGTGTAATATAGTGTCTATTTAATGTTTTCTTTGAACAAATGGGGTTAGGTTTCAGGTACAGCTGCCCATGTACATTTTTCTGGGGCATGCACAGAGGGTTTCATAGAGTTCTCCAGCAGGATTAGAAATGTAAACTTTTTTTTGACAATGAAATGGAATGTTTGAAATGAACATGTTCCATTAGAGGCTGTATGGAAGTCTTAGGAGGAACACCAGTATGTTTTGCCAGTCATAAGGCAAGCAAGTTCAGTTTTTCCCCTCTTGTTTCACAGATTTCACCCAGATGTCTTCACTTGGACACCAGTGGTTTGTCTGATGGAATCATATTTTCTAAATGGCACCAGGTTTAAACCCAGCTTTAATCTTTTCAGACTACTGAGAAAAGGGCAATGGCTTCAACAGTACCCCTGGCTAATCACCATCAGTGCTAAATATTTATGGCTTATTCTTCATTTGAATTTGTCTGGATTTAATATCAAGGGCTTTTTTTTCTTTTGCTGGGTCTTTCTCTGCTACATTTGAAGTGCACTTTAGCACCCAGTGCTTTCCACCCATGAATGTTACACACTTTAATCAAGTTACTGTGCAGGCTATTTTTTGATAAGCCCAACAGGTTGAGCTATTTCACTCTCTCACTTTAAGATGTTTTGTTAAATCCTTGAATATTTTTTGATGCTCCTTCTTCCTTCTAACACCCCCTTCAATTTTTTATTATACTTTTGAAAGTATCAGGAGAAGACGTGTTCCAGCATTGGTCCAAGTGATACTGTATTTAGAGATAAAATTACCTTTCCACTCCTTAGTTGTACATAAGCCTCTTTGCTACAGAACAGTCTGCACTTTTCTAACTTACATGTGTGACTTTGAATGTATTAAAAAATGTTCAATTTAGAGGACCTGGTTTACTATACTGTAAACCTGCTGTACTATAAAATACAATATTCAATGCTAAATACGAATTACTTACTGTTTATTATTATATATCTTCATGTTGACAGGATTCTGAAAGTGTATTTTGGAAAACATTCCGTGAATGAAATGAGCTTCAGAACTTGTTTATTAATGTTTCTATTAAAGTTAATATATTTTGGATGTTGCTATAGGAATACATAATTGTGGTTCGGAAATTAGACAAATATTTTTTGTTATTTATGGAGATATATTGAATGGACTCTTTATATTTGATCTGCAGTCAAGTATTTGTCTATAATTTCCCTCAATTATTATTATGACTGAAATATAAAAAGAAATGCCTCAAAAGCATAACTGATGGCACAGGAATAGCTGTGATCTCATGCAGTAGCTCTTTGTTTTTATTTTAATTCTCCATATCTCATGGCTTTTCAATTCTAAAGTTTTTTTTGTCTGTATATTTGTGAACTGATCCTGATTTGTGAACTTTTCCTATTGGAACCAAGTAATATTTATTTTAGTGAATAATTCCCTAAAAAATGCTTTTGAGTTAAACAATCATTTGCTTTTCAGGTTTGTATGCAAAATAATTCTTTGTTCCTCTCTCCTGAAAGTTTAAATATTCTGAGGTATTTGTGATGATACGTGACATTATTTTTCCTGTGAAGTTTTCTTTGAAAATACTAGAACCTCAAAAATATTTAAACTAATTTAATGTTGAAATTACTTTTCTGTTGTTCAGTTCCCTGAGAAGATCAAATGATGCTTATGCTTTTGAGTTGATCAAGCACCAATTTTAAGAATGAATTATTTACACAACTTTAATCTAGATGTCACCTAACATTTTTTCATGTTTCTCTGTATCTAACTGATGCATGATAATTGGGAAAATAAACATGGTCTAAATATGTAAAAAATTTTAAATACATAGAAATTAAAATGTGATTTGCAGATCAAATTAGAATTACAATAAGACTCGAAGTTTTTATTTTTATGAAGCCTTATTCCTCACTCCTTTTAAAGGAACTTAAATTTGTGGAAGTTCTCAGCTACAGTCAGTGTTCTTACATGCCATCACTCTGATGATACAACACAGCACCATTTTAAGGTAAAGGAAAGGTAGAAAGGAAGGACTAAGTAAAAAATAAATCAATTGTTCTAAAAAGGAGAGAAGATCTAGAGTCAGACAAATAAACAGATTCATGTTGTGTTCATGTTGTCTGCAGATGGATAAAACCTGTCCATAGGATAAAACCTATTGGGTCTTTGGCATTATTCCAAAAAAGAATTGTTGCTGAATGTCAATAGGAAGAGATCAGTGCTTTCCTCAGAAATAGCTCCATGTTCTCAGTCTGGGGCTTCACCAATTGTAGGATGCTTCAAAAGTGTTTCTGTGTCAAAATACTGTATAAAACTATGTATTCCTAGTGCATTGAGAGGAACAGTGGAAGGGAAAAGGTGTAGATCTCCACCTTTCCTGTGAAGGGAACAGCAGATCTTAATGGGGAAGGTGGAAGAATCTGAAACTTTCAGTGTTCAGACTAGAATAAAAATGATGCTTTTGTTTAGTCATAGCCTTTTAGAGGAAAGGTAAAGGGCTGAGCAGCCCAGAGATTGTTCTTGCCAATTAAAATATGATCCTGTCAGCTGAGATGCTGACAAAGCAGTGCTCTGACATGTTGTCCAGAGTTTTAAAACAGAAAGCATTGGTATGGCAAGTTAAAACCCCCGTGGATGGAGCATGAGTACTTAATTACAGCATGATAGATCACAGTAGGCAATCCCCCTCTCTCCACCCACCAGCCTTTGAGAAAGCCCCCAGTGACAAGTGTCAAGTCTGTTTGGCTTCAGTGAAGCAAAATAGTCACTCTATTCAGCCACTGTTCTGAGTGCAAAATAGACTGAAGCACTTTGAGAACCCCTGCTTTTGAGGTAATGTAATTAAGATAAAGCATTAATTGCATAGAATAACCATAATATACTTTGCCTGTTGCAGGAAGAGAGGAAAAAATGCACTGAGTAACCTTGCTGTGCAGTCTACCTTATAGAAAATGTGGTATGAATCATTTGAATTGAAACTCCTGTGAAAGATTAAGTTTACCCATTTCTTTATGGGTAGGAAGCATAACTGAAATATTCAGATTGGATGTTCACCAAAGGTTTATGCAAAGTCCCATTTTGCATTGAAACTATTTTGATTTTAAAGCCTTTTGAAATAGAGGTTGGTGCTTGATTTAAATTCTCCCTGCTCCAGGTCGTTCATCCTTTCACCTTGGTTTCTGCTGTGAGGAAATGTAATTTTTTGAAGTGCAGAGGGAGTCATCGTCTCTCCCAAAATGCTCAGGAAGAGAAGGAACTTTGTGAACTGAGAGATCACAGTCTAGGATGCTGGATGCCTTGCCATTCTGTCATGTAGTTTTGAAGCAAGTTTCAAGCCCAGCACATTTATACATACAAAGATTTACTGAGCTTCTAATTCTGATGCTTTTGTGCCTGGCCACTTGAGCGTGTTAATTAACTCTAGAAATAACTTTTTAAAGCTTAAGACAGTAGCTTGAATCAGCATTCCATGTGAGATGTACAGATAGCAGCAGAATCCAAAAGCCTGGTCCTTGCGAGGCAGCCGCCTAACCTGAAAGATTACGAGTAGTGGGAATTTTGCTACTCGCTTTAACAAGTTTCCAAAATACAATTGAGATGTATTCTTTTTACCACGGTAGGAAAAAAAAGAATAAATCTCTGTTGTGTTCCTTTGTTGTAATGGTGTTCAGTGCTAACAACTTGCACTGTGACAGCCAGCTGAAGCCACCATGCAGAGTATGTGGAAGTCAGTAGCGATAAACTAGTTTTGAAATATCTGACCTTCTCAGGGGGATTTTGTTTTGGCTCCAGCTACTGGACCCGCCCCCATATGAAACATGAATCTGGAAGTGCTTTCAAATGCTGAACAGCACAGACAATTTAAGAAGTACAGCATGGCTGCCAGTGGGCAGATTAAACAGAGAGAAAAGAGGCAACAGGGACATAACTCCAAATTGGTATAGGGGAGAAAAATGTGCAGCAGGAGAATCCAGATAAAGATGGGGTTGGAACAACAGGGAGAAGGAAGGCTCAGACATGAAAAAGAAGAAAATAAAATCATTGTATCAGAAATAGAATCTGTGAGTTAGGAACATTTTCAAAGCTCCATGGTCTCCCTTAATCCTCCACATACATTGCTTTGAAAATATGTCCATTTGATCTGTTCTTTTAAAAGCTTTTTTGGAAATAAAACGTCCTTTGCCCTGACTAAAAATGAAGCACGCCTACATCAGTAACAGTGACCATCCTTTCTTCTTCCATGGGTTGGAACATGTGTCTGGACCTTCTAAACTCTTCTTATTTTGGTGGTTTCTGTGTGTTACATGCCTCTTGCTTGTTTCTGTGGCCAGGATTTGCCAATTTTTTAGCTGCAGGCAAATATTTGTCTAAAAAAACCCAAACAGTATAAATGATGGAAGACTAATAGTGTTTTCTAGAATGAGACAAAAAAATAAAAAGTAATTATTTATATATCTCAGCTGCTGCTATACCTATATATTTCAGCTCCAATCTGTTGTAAATTAAGCCAGTTCTTTCATTCTTTCAAGATGAGGATTTTTGAGGAAACGATGCTATACTATGCCAAATGCTGTGGTGCTATCAATTATTATCTCATAAAGTCTAAGAATAGAAAGCTCATTGAAGAAAGTACTTAAATGGGACTAAAAACTCAGTATGAAGAGATCAATTTTATTCAAGCAAAGATCCCTTTATGGTTGATAACAAAGGATTTAATATCTTAAATGTGTTTAAAAATAGTGAGATTGTTATCGTGTATATTAAAAAAGAAGTCAGTTTGCTTCTTGGGCATAATTTTGGCAAAGGTCTTAGTTAATTGTGTAGCTTTGCATATTTCTTGTGCAACAATTTCTAGACATTGGAGTCAGTGGTAGTTTTGCATGAGTAAAAACTGCTGGTTTCATCCCCAATGATTCATTGATAAGGGTATTGCTTCTGACATCAGATTCAGCTAAGGGTGACAGACAATAACATGGCTGATTACTAAGTAGAAGATGTAAATTCTCTCACATTTCTATGCATTAAAAGACTTAGAATTCCTGAATTTTAATATAAAACACAATGAAGTGTATAAAATAAGATTCCCCTGTCTTGCTTTGTAATAATAACTTGCAGTGTCTACATTCAAAGGGTGAAAAATGGCTTTAAAGAACCTTTGCTTCCCAAGGTTGAGAAAATACGCTACCAAAATTTCATTAAACACCCTTACATTTTGTGTGTCTGATTGCATGTTCCTTTTTCTTCAAGTGACTACAGCCAGACTTGCATGATGTTGTTAAAACCAGTAGGGCACACAGCAGATGAGCAGGTCTACATCGTGAAATTACATGTACTCAGGTACAGCACCGGTTATCAGGTGAAAGGAGAGCAGAAGCAAATAAAAATTACCTTCTGATGTGGGGATCCTGGAATGCATTTTATAGCATCTTTCTTGTTTTGATGTAGGCTCTACCACCTCCTTTCCTTCCAGGCTTCCCTTCCATCCCTTGTTGAGGTGTGCTGATAGCTCAGCCTTTCAAAGCTGAACGTTCCATTCTGGGATTTCAGTTCATGCACACAGGTATCGATCAACACTTGTGTGAAAGAGACGTGCTGGTTTTTGTTCTCAAACTTTCACTACTTTTAGAACCTCTGTGTAAAGGGAGAGTAGGTACTGGTAAGAGGAGAAGAGCAGATGAACCCTTTGGGTGGGTGGTAATGGAGTTCACCCCCACCAGAACTTTATCCCCAAAAATTTTTCAGTGTTACCATTTTTTAGGCTAACCATGGCAGACTAGGACCAGAACATTCTACAATATGGAGTACAGTGTGTTTAGACAGTGGTGAGTTTGTTGAGGACAATTGACACCAACTAAAAAGCACTGGAGCCTCCAGTGTATCCAGCATTAAGTTCTTGCAGTGCATGTCACAAGTAAGAAAATAAAATACAGACAAAAATTTTGCTCCTGTTGGAAATATAACTAAAATAGAATGACACAACCTTGGAGAGTCAAATTTGGAATTCAAAGTCTGATTATCCTGAATGATGCATAGTGGTTTTGGTTCCAACAAATGGCATTACTGAAACCAAGCCAAAAATCTTTTAGGTTGGAAATATTTTCCAATGTTTTCTTTAGCAAAGGTGACTGCAAGTAACCAGACAGTTGCTAAGGAATAATGAATAATGTTTATTTTGTGTCCTAGAACTAGGTTTTAAGAACATATTGGTTATAGGAAAAAAAATAATTGATCTTGTAGTTTCCATGTTTCCTAAGTATTCTGGGATCCCTGCTGCCAGCTGCTGGTCTTGCTCCCTCCAAGTGCATCTGCCCTGATTGAAAAAAAAACAAACCCAAAACAGACCAAGGTCAAGATATGGCAAATGAGTTGCTATACCAATAAAACAAATAATTAATTTCTTAATTAATAATTATATAATAATAAAAAATAAAAGAAACCTTAATTTCCTTTTTTTTTTTTTCTTTTAAGCCATTACTAATTTAAAATTACTCACTGAATCTTTAGTCATCAGATAATTGTTAACATTGAAGGATATGGCAGCCAGGATCAGGAATTTCCTGAAACTCACAGAATTTATAAGTGTTGATAGACGTGCAGGCACCGTAGGGTTATCATGGAAGGGTGAATTAGATAGGAGTTCACTGAATACATGCTTTTTCCTGGTGAGAAGTTAACAACTGCTGAAATAACTTATGTTGATGCCTCGTTTTTATTAAACACTTATTCTTATGTGCATGTATTTGTTTGACTGATTGCTGTGATTATTCACCTGTTTCACAATGACCTAGTACTGAATGTGTCTGGACACGATCATATCTGTAAGAAAAAAAATATGCCTTGACTGCATGCATGTAAATCTAGACAAGCTGAGTGAGACAAGCTTCATGCAGGTGTTAAATGTTGTGACACTTTCATTGTTGATATATTGTACAAATGATTCTATCCAAATTACTTGTGTACTTAGCCACAAAGAGAAAGGGGAGGAGAGCTATTGTCTTGAATGATACATAAAGGCAGGAAAGTTGGTTTTAAATAGGACATTAGCTTTCCGAAGCTCTTAAACAGCTGAAGTGTGTTTTCAACACCAAAAGATGGCAGCATAGCTCTTCAGGACACTGACGTAAGCTACTTAGCCATTTAGGGTTAATGTAAATTACCTTAGCAGAAAATTATTATCCAAGGAAACGTTGTTCTGCTGCGGTTTTTCAAGTTCACTACCTATTTCTGCTTTAAACTAGCAAGGAGGAATCCATGGAGGGGACAGACGTTAAGACGGTATTTTATTACTAAATATATACTAGAAAAAAAAGGAAGAAAAATATATACACAGACATATTTCTCAATCCCAATATATAATTTCAGGTAAAAATCTTAAATAAATCATATTTTATTTAGTTTCTGTTTTTGGAGAATCAAGACCATAAATTAAGTCTAGCACTCTGATTGGGAGAGTAACATAACCTGGGTCAAGCAAATCTGAAAATAAAGCTGAATAATTATTCAGTATTGTAAACCCTAAAGGTTATTGTGGGAATGGTACATACCCACAATATTTATATGGGCAGATTTTTCTTTAACCTGCTCTTGAAAAGTGCATTCTTACTGTAATGTTTGCATCTTAATTTTAGTCTGAGAAGTGCAGATATGATTGCGTAAGATCCTATGTGGTCTTGTTGAAGAATAAATTACTTTTGCTAGCTCAACCCTGTGATTAACTTTGGCAAACGTGTTGGGGAGGTGTAGGGTGATGGGAGACAGGAACAAAACTCACAAAGCTTTTTATAGCGCCATTCCAGGGTTTTAGCATGTCAGAGCCACCTCTCAAGGTGAGGAAGCATGTGTGAGAGAGAAGTCTTGGAAGGAGAGGAAAGAAGGGTTCATGAACGACACTTAAGGCTGGCAATAGCTGGAAGCTCTCTGCTGTGTTAGACAAGAAGGCAATCAGATCAGGGGAAACACAGCTAGTTGAGAGCTAAAGAGTTCTTCCAGTCTTGATTTTCAGCGCTTCACAGCATAGAGAAGCGTATTCTTAGTAGGAAAAGAAATCAGCTGTTCTACCTTCTGTCTAGGTTCATGATGCACACTAATTTCCATACAATCCTCACTTTCTAACTGTGCCTGACTTTGTTGTTGTTGTTACTCTTATTCTTATTCTTATTCTTATTCTTATTCTTATTCTTATTCTTATTCTTATTCTTATTCTTTATTCTTATTCTTAATTATTATTATTTTTAGCTTGAGAACAGACAAGTTTTTAAGCTCCCATTTGAATTGTATTTATAAGTAAAATAGATCAAATCTCTCTATTCCAGATCTCACGACTCCTTTGCTCTTCTTTTTTATTTGCCCTGCAAGGAATCTGTTTACTCTGCAACATCAGTGCATTTTCTTTATTACTCTTAATTGAAATACTTAAATATTATGGCATGTTTGGTCATTTCAAGTGAAAAAATATTGCTTAGCTGTAAACTTACCTCAAAGGCCAATATGTAGACTGATAAATTGGACAGAAAATCTTCCCTCTAAATCTTTAAGCAACTGGATTTGCTAGTCTTTTTATTCAAAAAGAAAACACCCATTCTTTGCCCCTCTCCAGTTTCCTTTGACCAGTAAGTCAAATTAAATCTTTCTTGGTGGAAATTTTGAAATCAGTGTGTCCTTGAGAGGCTTCCCTTGACTGACCAGCATTTTTCAAATGGGATTTTTTTCTTATATTAGAAAATAGGCTCACTTTAATTTGTTTTTAAAAAAATACATAGATTACCCTTTTTTCTTTCTTGTAGTTTATCACATTACATGATTTTTCCAATATAAAAAATATTTATTCTAAAGATTAATTTCTTAATATTAAAATTTGTTTTGAAGTGGCTGTGGGAAGCTCCTGAGCCAGTGCCTGTGCCATGCTCTGCACTTTTACTATAGCAATCTCATAAAAGATGGTTCATGCATTAATACACTTGATATTTCTGAGAGGGAAGATTGATAATTTTGAGAGATACTGGAGGAGAGGCATTAAAATAGCAGGAAGATTAAATTTTGGGTTTCATTTGTCACTATATGATCTAGGTAGCTTTCATTTGTGCATCACTGTATATGATCATCTATTATTTCTTTTCTTCCACACCAAAAGAGCAAGTGTATGTATCATGTTAGTTTACTGAGTAGGTTTTTGGTTGCATAGTGGTTTTGGTTCAGTAGTATGTGCTAGAGAGGGTAACATCAGCAAGATGTGCCTTTTATGAAGCAGGCATTTGTGGTACTTAAAATATTTTGATCAGTCCACTTGGTGACTGGCTGAGAATGTTAAAAATTACCCGTAAGAACTGTTCCTTTAAATGCTTTAGAAATGAGTGAGCCAGTAATGAACACACATTTTCTCATCAATATTTGCTTGTTAGAGGTCTGACCAAGAGCTCAGTCTTTTCTGATGAATACCTCAGATCTCATCACCTCTCAGATAAGACAGTTCTTCTGCCTTGTATATGATAGTATCAGATTTTATCAGCAGGTGTTAAAAGATGGAAATGGGTTCATTCAGTATTTGCTGATGTTAGGTCAAAAGCTTGTACCAGTTCCCTATGATTTTCCACAGCAAGCCAAGGGAGATTTGTACATGGTGCATTGCTAAGGAGCCTGCATATTGTTAGGCAGTAAAATCCTTAACTGATCAGCACTGACTGCAGTTCATGCTGCCTTCTGACGTTTTCTGTAGATTTCATTTCTGTAGATTTCTGTAGTTTTCTGAGGCCTCTGTTCCGTATTTGTGGGTTGAATTGATTTAAGCTTTTAACAGTAGATTGTGTTGTGTGGGCAGAGATGGATTGTTTCATGTAACCTTACATCTTGGGAAATGTCTGTTTTAGAATATAGCCCAACCCTTTATAGTAAGAGCTATTAAAAAAAAAATAGTATTATTTAGTATTTTCCATTCAATGAAGATCTTCCCAAAAGCACTAGTAATTTTTATGGTTACAAACAAACAAGAAAAAGTTTCAAGGAAAGCTCTCATGTATGAGTTTAAACTGACAGGAATTCAAGGTGTCTCTGTACTTATTCCACCCATGTAGTTAAGATTATATTTTCTCAGACCTGGAAATCTCTGAAGAGTCACAGTCATATCCAAGAAACACAATAGATGGCCTTCTAGGCTAATTTATCTGAATTTCCCACCCTCTAAATGTAAGTTTAAATGTAGATTTAAGAATGTGAAAAATTCACAGACTGTTCCCTCCCTGCCCTCACCCATAGATTGGTAAAGTGATTTCTGATGGATAATAATCACAGGGAGTACGGAGAGTCATGAAACTGAAAGGATATAATCAGAATATATATCAGAATGTATACTACCATTACTTGAAACTGCCTTAATATGTGATGAGGAAAACCTTTGTAATGGTTCCATAGTTATTCTGAAAGATCCCTATACGGTAAATTATTGGGAACTGAGCAGCTGATATATGTAGGATCAAGGCTAGACAACATTCTAATGAGTAATACACTTTGGGGAACTTGTCTTTAATGGATGCTGGATTAATTATATAAGTACTTTATGTAAGCCTTTCTCTTCCCCAGAGTATTTCCATTCTGGATGTAGCGAGTTACAAAAAGACTAATCATAATGCACATTATTCTAGCTTGCTGTTGAACTGTTTTTACTAGGGACTGCAAGAACTGTATACGCTTAAAACTAAACACTTAAAACTAGATTAATGTACTATTTAATGTCTCACTAATCTCAGATATCTTAAACTGTGTTTCCCACAATACTTCAGATAACCTTAAATCAGGTAACCTTAAACCAAAACTAAGCTTCAAACTAAAAAAGAAATGCTCTGAAACTTATTCTTTCCCACACGCCTCAACCAGGTTCAGCACGCCCCAAGCCTTAACCTATAGTAGGTTTCAGACAGTTTTTGATTTCATGAGTAATTAGCTTGAATAAAATACCACAGTCACAATCTTGTGCTTTGTGATAATTGTCCTAGTTTGATTTGTTTTCCTATGCACAAGTGTGCATTTTCTAGAGAGTAATGATCTACGTTTTCATTTCTAGTATAAAAACTGAATTAGTTTAATTAGTTGCCTAAAAATGTACATGCTTTGAAACCACTAAGGTTCTTTTGAAAATCCTGACCTTTGAAAAACTTGACCTTCAGAGCCGAGTATAGATATCCAGATTAGAAATGACTCTATAATAATCAGCATAAAATATAATGTATTTAAAGAGCAGATTGTTAACTGATATTGAGACCAAGTCCAACCTAGACTCCTGGATACAACTGTTAAAAGTGTGCAGAATGAGGGGAAAAAGCTCTATCGTTCATGAGTGGACATGAGCTGGCAATTTGGTCATGGTTTGGTTTCCTGGGATGATTGTAATACTGATCACATTTTCATGCCTATCCTAAAAAATTCTTTGGCTAGGCCAGGACTAAGTCATATATAATACTTAGTCCTACTGTAAATTCCTTGTGCCCATGGGTATTGGGAGAAAATTGGTGGTTATTTCCCTGTCACATGAATGCCATGTGCTGCTGGAGTAGGGAATGCAAAATCCTTGATCTCTTCCTCCAATATGCATCTATGAAGCCCTAGAATTAATTATATTGATAGGTTTTAAAGACAGAGATGGACCCCTTGGTTAATATAATCTGATCTCACACATTACAGACATCAGGTATCTTATTCAGGAATCTCTGTGTCAGTCTCTTCCTGTTCAGAAGTCTCTGCATTAGAATTTATTTGAAAATCTTAGCATATCATAGGCATGTGACGTATTTCTTTGGTTCCATGTTCAGTTCATATCTTGTTCCTTTTATTGCAAAGTCTACTCCCAGCATTTTTCTTCTTTTTTGTATGCATTTTGTATTGCTTCAACACAAGGAAAGAAAATTTGACTTTCCAATGCATGTAGAAATTATACTATTGTAGTTTTAGGAGACTACATAAATACATATATAAAATTCCTTGCATGAAATAAACACAAGTAAAGTTGCTATTGTAATTCTGCATTCCTTCATTATCTCTATGCATTTGCATTAATATTCTTAATCCAGTTAAGCTCTTGACCTCAGTTATACCTTGTGAAAGAGGTTTCCAAAAGCTATTTGTGTTCATGTTGATAAGCTCTTTCTTTTAATATTATTCTTTTTCAGTTTCACTGAAACCACTTCTGTTGGTCTGAAATTCTGAATTGGTTCATTTAGAACAGTTTGCTGATTCCTCATCTTTTGCATGTCCTCTGCCATATACGGACAGCCATACAGATCTGTCACTTACAGAGTGGTTATTTTCCTGCCTGGTTAATTCTAAGCAGGTTTTCAGCATTCATTAGGGATCCTTTTTGATTTTGCTGTATCCACATCTGATTAGTTTATCCATGTTGAAGGTTCCCAAGTGGTCACAGCCACATCATTTCTTGAAACACTGGTTTTTTTCAGCGGTGTACTCTCCTCCATTCTTTGTTCTTAAATACAGTTTTCTGTGTACTGTAGGGCATTGCAGAAAAGCAGCATTTCATTCTTCTCTGGTAATGAGCAGATGCCAGGGTTGTTTAAATGTAAGAAACTTAGAAAATGCTTAAAATCTGTAGGTTTGGTGCATGTGTTATTCCTTAATAACATCTTTTAAGTATATCATTATCTTTCATTTTAGCATTTCCAAATATATCATTATCTTTCTTTGTAGCATTTCCAAATACCAATCACTAAGAAGTAAAATATTTTCTGTCTCTGGCAACTTGTCCCAAAACAAAGATAGTAAATTTTGCAGTATGCTTTAAAATCATATTTGTATCTCATTGTAAAGGCTACATTTGCAACTCAAATCAAATTCAAGGAAATGTATCTATGTGGTTTAATTTTTACAGTACTGTATGCTACATGTTATATATATGTGAGTGTATGAATATATATATATAAAATGTTTTTCCAAACTCATATTTTATCATTATTCTATGTCATGACTGTGTTTCCTGCTTTTCATGTTTTACAGGTCAGATTCTATCACATGATATGAAAGCACTTGAAAGTAAATTCATTTTTATTTTTAAACCTGCAGTCTGATTTGAGCCACTGATGATTTGTGCTACAGACAATAGAGATCTGTGTTTGATAGACGGCTTCTGCTTTTTTTTTCTCTTGTGTATGTGTATCTTTAAGCTAGTCTTGTTCTTAGAATATTTTTATTCCCTATCAAACTTGTGATCTTTTTTAATATTATTCAGAGATGCTTGGCACATTGAAGTGCACAATTAACTAACCAGTCTAATTTGCAAAATTAGCCTGCCATTCTAGGCTGTGAGAACTACCATTATATTTTATTATGTGAAGTCTACTGATTTTCATTCCTTTACAATCGTCTTTCCTCTTGATAATTTTCTACTTTTAGCAGTCTGAATGTCTGAAGATATTTCCAGCTAATGCTGTTCAGTGGTCATGGCAAAACTTCCATTAACAGATTTGATGCAGCGTATATCATTATCCCATTATTCAGTCATCTTTTTCTTCATTGTCATTTAAGGTTTTTGTTGAGAAACAGTCTTTTCTCTATGAGCATTCTTTAAGGTGTCTTTCCAGTGTCATCAGTTGCACAGTATCACCTGTCATATTTCAGAAGTACCTCTCTATTTAAGGCTCTCTTAAATAAAAACCAAAACATATTTAGATAAAGGAAACAGCCCAAGCCAATGTAAAAGGACCTCTCTAAAAGCTAGTCTCCTTTTTATTCTCTTTATAAAATTCCTATACCAAGTGATTGCTTTAAGATACAAGATCAATTGTGACACACAATAAAGTGTGCAGCAAGATATTGTTACTATTTTCAAATATTAAGCACTTGCATTAAATAGTAAAATATTTTTATTTAAAATGACATAGCATTTTGTAGTCTGCTTTGCCACCTCTTCCAAGCAGGCAGCCCATCTTTCTTTGTGGACAAACTTTACTGTTAAAAAGAATGTATTTTTCTGTATAAGTGTCATCAAGAGCCATCACTCATCTCTGAAGGTGTCTTACAGGGAAGGCATGAAAAGATGGATCCAGGGAAGGGTAATGGACAGGTTTTATGAGTGGCTATTTGCCCATACCATGAAGTGAAGACTATGACATTAGCTTGTCACAGTTTCATCCATCTGGTTTTGGCATCACTAATTAGCAAGCCATGACATTTTTAGGTTATCAGAAATTAGCTTAGTACAATTCGGTTTTTTGACTCTCAAATGTCTTCCTCAAGATTTTCTTTTATGTTCACACATTCCTGTGATGCAGCTGTTTGTTTAAATGGCTCTCATGCATATTTAACTTGGTGTTTTTTTGAGAGCGGTTTATGTTAGTTTTGTTTTGTTTTTTGTTTTTCTTCTTCCATGTAAAAATCATGGTGTTATTAAAAAAGTCCAAATAATCCATGATAGAAAGTAATTTTGAAGATTGTGGCAAAGATTACATTAGTGTTATTCCTTGTGCCCTAGGCATCTAGTAGCATTCTTCTTCGTGGTCTTCATAAACTTAGGGGATGGATAATTCCTCATTTTTCAAAATGATGTTATGCTTTTTTCCCTATGTTTCCTTTAGACATTACACTTGAGAATTTGTTTACAGTGGAAACATCATTAGAGGTAATAGGGGAGAAACTGTGTAGGGTAAATCCAGATATAAATGAAAGTACATTGAGAGTGACCCTGCGTTATTATATTAATTATTGCCAAGAATACAACTTTAGCTGTTAAAACTGAGTGCCAGTTTTCAGGCAAGGTTTTGCTCTTATTCCTTTCTCTCTGCTGAAGAAAAGACAAGTGGGAGAGCAAAATACATGACAAGATTTTTAAAGTGCTTGTTCACATAATTGTACCGCCTCTCTCTTTCTAATAGCTTGCTTTTTCCTAATAGCTTGCTCGGTAAGTTACCAGAGGCTAAACAAAATAGCAATGAAGCACCTAGCAGATGTCACTTATGCTTAAAAATACCAGCATTTTTGAATTTTTCACCTTCTTGCAAACACATAACTTGACTTAAATTAGAGAGCCATGAAAGCTCCTCAAGTTTTGTTGTATAACTGATGAAAATTTCAGGTTTCAAAAAGCAGAGTGAAAGCATCAATAGTCTCTCTAAGTGGAAATTTCAATGAAAACCAGCAGAGAAAATTTTCATCTTTTGAAAATTAAGTACTTATATCAATTATTTTTATTGTGTGCTAATAGGCACTTTCTCCCCCTATAATTTGTCTTTTTCAATTAAAACAATTACAGATTTAAATATAAATTGATATTTTATTTTAAGTAAGTTAAGAAACTCACAGTTAAATTTCCCACGACAACCTTATTGTCAACCCCCCAAGTGTATTCACCACAGTGTATGAACCACTTTATTTTACAATTACACTACATGAATACATAAATAATTAAAAATTTTTAAAAAATAGCTTTATTTAAAATATTATTTACAGAGTAACTCCGCTGGTAACGTTAACTTAAGGCAAAATGGTACAAACAAGCCAAAAATTAACTATTAAACACTTAATAGAGTATGAACAATGAACATTCCTGTGTCAATAGGGTGCTGAGTTTCCTTTGCCTATTGCTGTAAGAATCATTTTAGAGAGACTAATCTTGCTTGTGTTGGAAAGTATGCATGGTAGCATTGTTTTTCAGGAGCCCCTGAATCAGTGGACTTCATGCAAAGTACGGAGGAATTGCCACTGTGGTGATGTTTAGAAATCATGGATATTACCACATATATAACTATTTAACTGTATATAACTATTTATATAACTATATATAACAATTTATATAGTTATATTTATATTTTATAAATATATTATATAAATATATATTATATATTTATATTTAACTATATATAACTATTTATATAACTATATATAACTATTAATATCCTTATACGTCGAGTAAGTAGTTTACCATTTTAACTTGTCAACAAGTGTAACTATACACAATAGCTGTGTATAGTGGTCTAGATTTCCCAGTTTGAGTTTCCTGGCTAGTGCACCAAAATAACGTGGTGGATTTCAGTGCTGGCCAAAAATCACCAGGGCACTTACTCATTCTCTTGCTGTGAGATACAGATTAGGAGGAGGACAAAACAGGCTCAAACCTTAAAAGGTATAAATAAACTTTATTAATAGAACTGAAAGAATAAGGAGAATCAGAATAAAACCTTCAGAACACTTTTTCTCCCCCTGCCCAACTTTTTTCCTTTTCCAACTGACAATGTAGAGACAAAATTTGGGATGTTAAATCGGTTCTCAACTACACAATAGTCTTTCATCAGTTCTTGTAGGGAGAGGAGCTTTCCTTTGCCATATCATGGAGACTTTTTAATGAGAACCAATTTTGTCATGGCTTTTCATTTCCATGAATAGCAGCTACTTGGGAGAAGTTCTGCATTGTGACACTCCTGCCATTTTCACAGCCTTTCCAGAGGTGTGTCCATAGGCCATGAACTCATGGGGTATTATTTTAAGGATAAGTTGTTCAAAGGCAAAGGTTCTCCTCATCTGTCTCTGATCATCTTCATCTCTGGGAACAGAGGTTTTCTTCTTCTCTCCCTGGGGGTAAAGGGTCTTCATCAATCTCATCTCTCTCTCTGTTCAAGCTTCTCATGGGATCACAGCTACTCCAACATCTGCTTGACTTCATCAGTAAATGCCTCTGCTCACATCTACAGTTTGAACACTTCATGTCCCCATACTCTCTCATGAATTAAAGCAGATATTTCAGTATATCATTTCTATCTTTATGGCCTTACCAAAAGAGCTTTCAGCCCCATTAGGGAATCTCCTAACTCTCCTTCCATCTGAGGCTTGACTCCTTCTTTACTGACCTTGGTGTGTGGATTTCACAGAGGTGGATCTAGTTTCTAAATGGTGCAAAATGTTGTCAGTTCTCAGAACTAGCCAGCTACTGTCCTTTTCCAGGCACAGAGGAAACTCTTAGCAGCTTCTCTCAGAAAACATTACCTTGGGTGGTTTCTTCCTTCTTCACCAAATAACAGTCAATGTGAGACCACCACACTGTGTAAGGCTCCAAAACCTTGCTTGACAAGGCTTTTAAAGGGGCTTATGGTTGTTCATGTACTTGCAGTTAGACGCACAGAAAAATACCAACAAGATATTCTCAAAACAACAAAAAACTTTTCAGCAACCCCAGAAAATCATAGAATTTTGGCAAAAGGTTTAGAGCAGCATTTGATCATAAAACACTTTTCAAAGTGTTAATTTAACCCATTCAACTTAGTAAACTCTTAACCTGTTTGATTTTAAGTAACTCAAAAATTCTGAGAAGATGGAATTAGAAGAAGGAGAAAATAAAAAAGGACAGAAAATACACAGAAAAAAAGGAGTACAATGCTTTCAAAAGTCTGGGTTTGCTCATCAAAATAAGGTAAAAGCACAATGTCACATTAAAAACAGAAATCACTTTCCAGTTTTGAAATTAAAACTCTGCCTTCTGTCCAGAGAAGCATAGTAGGATTAAAGATGAGGGTAGAATGAGGGTACCTCATCTAGGCTTAAAACCTATGAGAATATTAGTCCTAAGGATAAAAGCTACATTTGCAACCTATTGTTTTCAATTTATTTTTTCCTTTTACCCTTCTGCCCTTCCAAATTCTCCATTTTCCTTCAAACAAACAGAAATCTGTAAATATAAATAACTACAAGGAGATCAAGCATAAGAAGTTTAGGTCTAAATGTTATTTCCTGACAACATTACAAAAAAATGGAAGCTTCACCCCCACCTCACACCCAACTTGAATGTGGCCACAACTGTTGCAATTTCCAGTTTTTAAGCTTAGTTTTGTCTGTGTGAGCAGTTTTAAAACAACAATACCACAGACTTAAAACTTTTCTGAATGAGACAGACGGATTCTTCTCATTTTGCTTGCTGAGAACCATTTGCAGTCCTGGCAACTCAGTGGCTACAGAAGTCTGGAGGAAAAAATCAGCTTTGCATTAAAAAGTGTTTACTTTTGGTGTCTATGTATGTTAGATATGTCTATTTGTATTAAACCATTTGAATTCTCTAGCTTCTCTTTTTGGGGGGAACATTATTGGAACATCCCATCCAACAGCCTTCCAATGGGATACACTTAACTGAAGTATAATCCTGACTTTAAAAAAGAAAAAAAAAATAAAGGTTTTTGTCTGTCAAATGCTTCAATAGGTATTCCTTTCCATAATAACACCCATCTCAAGATAGGCCCATTTCGCTATTTAAAAAATATATTATTCTGCATCCTTCTTTAAATATTTTCCTTTAATTATAGGTGTATGACACCAGGTTAGAGATAGAACTGCCATTTGAAAGTATACTGCAGTGAAAATAGAACATTGTGCAGAACAAAATGTTGCTCCTGATAACAAATCTTACATAGTTTGGTGTGTCCATGCAACTATCAATTTAAAATGAGCTAATTTAATGCATGCTTGGGGCTTCTGTCCTTGTCCTCTGGTCCCTACAGTAATGTGTGTCAGTGTATAAAGGGAAATGAGGATAGAAAGGGTAGAAAGAGAGCTTGTAAGAAGACTCTTCAGAATATGAGAAGTGAGGGCTGAAGGATGACATCTGAAGTAACTTTAGTTAATCAAGCTGCTGGAGTGTAAAGCAGGAAGCATGAATGTGTTCCATTCGTGCAAAATATCATCACATGTGTCCTTTCCAGAATGTACAATACTCTGTTGATGAGCAGCAGGGAGGGAAGTGAAATTTATGTAATCTAAATAGGTATTTGACAATCTGGCATTGTTTCACTTCATTGACAGCATTTATCTTTGAAACATGGGATAATAAACTCTGCCCACTGCATTGAATGAGGACATAGATGTATTCACTCAAGAAGTGTCATATTTTTAGAGTGAAATTATATAAATTCTGGTGTTGTCTAATGCTTCTTGCTGATTTTTTAACTATTTGGTTTCTTTTTATATATTTGTATCTTCTTTCTATAAGAAGAAGTGTCAAAACAGAGTGGATGCTTTTATGTAATTGTCCCACTGGACTACTTTATGCAGAAAGGCTGCTGAATTATAAGGAGATTTTGGTTTAAATGCAAATGATTTGCCAACATTAAAGATTCAGTGCTTTCTTCAAGGCTGCTGTAGGAAGGCCTCAGAGACAGAACGGCACTAAGATAGCCTTTTGGATTTTGTCACTTCTTTGAGAAGCAAACATCTCACTTTTTGCTGTTTATTTATCTGTTTTGGGGGTTTTGGGGGGTTTTGAGTGCTTGGTGGGACCATTTCTTCCTCCTTGTGACACAGCAGAGACATGGAACTGCTGTGCCAACGCAAGCCGGGTCCAGGCAAGCAGAAGCAGAGAAATTTACACCAGTGGTCCAGAGCTGCCCCAGGCAAGGCCAGCACCCCTCATCTGCCACCAGAAGTGCTTTTTAAGCTCGACCTTCCTGCTTGTTTGTTTCAGGGAGAAGGTTGAGCCAAGCAGGGCTTCTCTGCCGCATAGTTTTGTCCGCTGGGCTATGTGGTTTGCTACTGCAGACACTAATTTGGGTGCAAGGCTTCTCAATCTCATTTTCTTTATTTCTGGGGGGTCCACAGGATTCAGCACTTTTGATGCCTTGCTGTTTTTGTTTCTTTTTTTAAATACACTGTTATTTTTCCACTTATATTTGTCTCCCCTTGTTGATGAAAGGGAAGTGGTTAAAATGAGGTCATTTTGCAGACTCCACCCCATATGATTGTCTAAGACAGTGTTTAAAGTAAGATGTTTTCTGGTTAAGAGGAAACATGGAGCAGTGGGATCAAGTCCTTTCTGCCAAGGAATATACTGTGGAGCATGATTGAAGAGTCATATATGTGGATACAGAGGTGATGAGTGCTCAGAACATACTGAGTCTTGTCACGGGTCCATACTGTAAATGTGCTAGTAGATTATTTTAGAAGTGGTTTTCTTTTTCATATTAATTGCAACAATAATGGGTTTTGGGTACCAGCTGCTGTGTAATTATATCCAGCCTTTATCTTATTACCTCTTCTTTTGCTTTTCTTCTAAGATTGCTTTTTTTTTTTTAATCTTGAAGCAATTCTATGTCTTTCCTCATACTCCCCTTCTCAAAGTTGAGTTTTGCTCCTTTCAAGCTGTAGAATACCTGCTGTTCCTTATTACTCTCTGCTTGTGTCTTATGACTGTAAATTGCTAATAAATTATTGAAGAACAAAGTGATTTTTTTTTTTTTTTTTTTTTTTTTAGGATATTTTTCCCCTCCCCCTGTTGATTAGTTTCTGGCAGGATCTGCATGTATTAACAGAATGATGTACTGGGTTGTTTAGGCAACATAAAAACCGTTAGTAAATTATTGAGCATCGTATATGCCATTAATTTCCATTTTAAATGCAATTTTTTCATAGTCATGGAAATTAGAATTGAAAAAATACATATTATGCCATCCAGTTCAGTCTCATCCACTGCAAGATTGCCTTGGCATATTTATGATTTATATTTCTGAGTGCTTTTTTTTAACTAATCAAGTGATGAGGCTTTCAGAATTTATCTTGGGGAAAGTAATCCAGAGCCCAGTGGGTCCCACTATTAAGACATTTTTATTTTGTGCCAAAATTGCTCTCCTTTTCTCTCTCTGTCTCTCAATTTTTTTCTGCAGACTTTCCTTTAAGCAACATTTCCAGCATATTCTTAAAATCCATAAACTGTGTAGGGTTACACCTCATTGTTTTAAATTGGGTTTTGGATTTTTCAGTAATAGGATTGTGGAAATACTAATACCACACTTGCAGAATGGATGGATGACTCAGGACTGTTCAGGAGTTTGCAATGCAGCCTAGTTATTTCTATATAACTTAGACTTACATGCCTTGCTAGCCTGACTTGTACTTCAGTTTTGGATTACATTTTTTCTGTTTGCTTGTATTTTGAAGTTTTATTTTTTTCAGATATTGTCTTTCTAAAGTGGCTTTTTGTTTGCATTTTCTGTAGAAATAAGTCCTTAATGAAGATTACTGTTAGGTGTCTAATTTCTACATTGGACTAATTTTTATCCCTTAATGAATGGTTTGCTACTTTCCACAACTGTAGTATTAAATGGGAAGAGATCACTGTTACTTTTATTGATGGCCTAAATTGTCACTTCTGTGTTTGGTCATAATTATCTCTACCTATCCTTAGAAAGGCTATGTGATGTAGTAGAAATTATTTGCATACTTTGGAGGTACTGTTCAGAAATGTTGGGAAAAATAAGTAAATTTAATTGCACTCCTTTAAACAAAACTTACTGGAGATGTGTTCTTCATAGGCATAAATAGAAAACTTGAGATAATCATTCAATAAACAATTGATTTGTGTGAAAATAATTAGGGTGATGGTAGACAAGTCTTTGTAATAAAAAAAACTAGCTGCTCTTCTGACTATTTAGAGTGCATTCAATTACAACTATCAATGCTGTCTTTTGCAAGCAAGACCCTTTCTAGGAACAAATGCAGATGTTTTTGTTCACCCTATTCTATTTTATTGAAATCCTGCTCATGGGATCCAGTAAAGAGGACACCTCTAAAATGATTTTACTGCCAAGAAATCAAGTTGGCATCTGTTCTGTATTAATATAACTGAATATGTTTTCCCTTCCTCAGAATATTCAGGATATTAATTCTGAAAAATTTTAAATAAACTCATTTTTGTCTGCCTTTTCCAGGTTGGTCTCAGACTTCCTGTATGATACTCTTTTCTGAGCACTGCAAAACAGGCATATCAAATTGGAAATGGTGATATTATTACTCTATTGTTGAAATGTCACTTGACAAATTCTACCACCAGTTAAATTGTTATACAACAGGAAAGGGGAGCAAGTAATGGAAGAAGAAATACAGAACTGCTTGAGACATCCTTGGTAGCCAAGTCTTTACCTGGGCTGAAATTTGTCACTGGGCTTGTCCTTGTTTGAAAGATTTATAATTTGTTTAAAGCAGTTCCCATAAGTGCTGGTGAGCAGTGACTGTACGATTGCAGGCACTAATCAGACTCAAAAATAGAGGCTGAAGTCCCACTTTGAAACTTCTGAAAGAAGTTTTGATTTGAAACATGAAGATTAAAACCTTTTTAGTTGTAGAATCATACTTATGAGATGAAACTGTCTAATAATAAATTATCATACATAACTACTTTATTAAAAAATTAAAACAAAGTGATTATGAAGAAATATTCAAATTTCTTTTGTTCCTCTTTTTTCTTGTCCTTTCTATTGCTCTTCTGCTTAAAATTCTTTATACAACAATATAGACTTGATTACAGCAGAGTAGATTATGATTTTCTGTTTGAAAGGATATTTATGTTCATTATGCAGAGATCTTTCTGTGCTTCTGATTGTCTCCAGTGGTTAGCCATTTGAAACTCCTGGATAGCAGCTAGAATAATCCAGTTCTAATAAAAATGTAGTTTATGCATATCACAGGAAGGTTTTAGGCAGCTGTGAGCTATTCATACTCTCTCCTCAGGGGAGATCTAAAATTTTCTGTTTTGAATAAAGTGCCTTCCTCCAGTTAACTCAAACTGGGGAAAAGTATTTAAAAAAATCCTGACATCTGGACATACTTTTCCCCAACCCCCTATGTTTAATTGACTCTGGCCCAGTGGCAAGACCATCACTTCTTTAGCACACTAATTCAGTTCCCCCTTCAGTTGGGCAGTGTATCAGAACTGAAGTGACCTGGACTGGGAAGAGCCTGTGGGATAGAGCCAGTTTCTTGACTGAGGTCTGTTTTAAGTTAAGGAGCTATGCTGGATGAGTTTTGGGTTTTTGGGGTTTTCTGGGTTTTTTTGGGTTTGGTTTGTTTTTGTTGTTGGTATTTTTTGTTTTTGTTTTTGTTTCTTAGTTTTCATTCTTGATATATAGTTTAATACACGTATATAAATCTACTGACAGAGCTACTTGTACCTTTTTATATAATCAAATTTTAAAAAGAGGGATGTTACAGGTACATGTGCAGCCCCATCTGTGGTTGTTAAGTCCAATGTTCAGATGCAGTCTTCATGTGTAGAAGTTCAGGAAGGGCAGACTATTGAATGTGGGAGCATTAGCAAGGGAAACATCTCTCTGTGTTTTTGTGGCCTATACTCCTTCCTAACACCTGATGTTGCACCTAACACAACTGGATTTGTGAGGGTGACCTTGGCAGAGCCTTGTTTTGATCCAGTGCATTCTTACATCAGCAAAGGGAGATCTCAACAACTCAGTTACAGGTGATGTGTTGGAGAGTATGTTTTGGGTTTTTTTTCCCCTTTTATGTGTCTTAAGGATTAAGAAACATCTGTTTTAGTTATTTATGCAAAGGTGATATTACTGTTTGTGTTGGGTGAATTGAGTCCTGGTGATGACAGGGTTGCTGTTGAGGGTAATTGAAGCATATCCAAAGGCAGCAGTCTTCCCGAAATAAGGACAGCATTCCCTGCAGTGACCCACATCTGCAAGTGAGCCTGCACTTTCTAGGGAAATACACAAGCTTAGGGTTCAGATTACGTTTTGAGGAAGTATTTGTTTGTGAGGGAGATGTTGTGCCTGGGTTAATAAATCCAGTTTGCTGTATTTATAGCTGTGTATCACTTCTGGGACCAAGCTGGCAACTTTGGGTGGCAGCGGAGTGTGCTGCACCATGTAGTATGAGTGATGTGTGTGTTTACTGCTCCAGGGACATTTGCACCTGTAAAGCATTCTCTTACTTTCCATTCCTGCACTCAGCCTTTTTCTCCCCTGAGACTGACAGCAGAAGTGCTGGCTGTGATCATCTTCTATTACAAAAACGGATGTTGAGCTCAACAACTCATATTATGAGTGAAACAAGCAATCAGATAAAGCTGACTCAAGGCCATTGTGGACATGATTTGGTATCAAAACCACAGCCTGTCAACAAAAGGCTCCCTAGCCACTAGGAATCCCTCGAGCTATTCAGTGTCTTATAAACTAAGCAAGATAATCTGACACGTTTAAGGATTTGTCTTGCTTAGATGCCAGAATACTTGAAAATTCAAACTAGAGACTTGTGTGGAGGGAAAATAAACCAGGGACTCAAGTGGGTTACTCATCTAGCTGTGTAAATTGTAGGGGTGAGGGGGAGGTGGAAGGAAGGGGGTGAGAGAGGAGGGGAGTACCAGAGGACTGTCAGCTATTTAGGGAAATGCTGCTGCTGGCTCTGGCAGAGAACAATGCTGAGAGAAGAAGGGCATTGAAGCAGTGATCACAGCAAATGGGAAAACAAGAAAGATACAACTCACAGTGAAAAAAGTGGCAAAGGGTGTGATAATTTTCAGAAGCACCTTAATGCTGAGATTATTATTTGGAGTTAAATTCTGAAGGTTCTCTGATTACTGTTATAAATCCAGCAAGATGTAAAAGAATGCCAGTACACTGTAGAGAAGCTTCAGGAATGCTTCTATGGCTATGCACAAAGTGATACGAATAATTTTGCCAATGTATATTTTTTCAACCAAGAATCTGCAGCTTCCCACCTCATATATGCATCAGTTGGTGTCCTGTGCAGAGATCTGACACCCTTTTGCTTTTTTTTCAGTCCACCTTCTCAAAGACAATTGTGAGTTCTTTCAGAGCTAGTCACATATATTCTTTTCAGGTAGAAAGAATCAGAAAATCACTCTTGCCTGAAGGTGCACGGAGCATGCTGGAAAGATCACATTTGTAGTCTCTTCATAATCTAGAATCTAAGTCAAAATTTTGGATATGAATTACAAAGTGAGGATTCATGTGCTGTTTATCTGAGGCTTTCTGTTTCTACGCTCTTAGTCTTTGATAAACCAGCTTACCTTGGTGGTTTTTATTTCTGTAGAGAAATGTGTTTATAAGATATGTATTGAAAAGTCGGAAATAAACCCACAGACACCTGAGTTAATATTTTCTTCTAAACTACACAGAGATTTCTTTATGCATATGTGACATGTGGCTGTGCATCCTGAATACAACTCAGATACTTACCAAGCAGACCCTCTTTTGCCTTCGGGCTTTTGCTCTAAGTCAGAGGCTCTATTTTATGGTGGGGTTTATTTTCTTGTTTTTGTTTTTGTTTCTTTTTTTTTTTCTCTTGCCTTTTGCCTTTCCCTGTTGCTGTCACCAGGAGAGCTAAGGCAGCACAGGTGGAGGCTTAGATCTGCTTATATCACTTGTATTTACACATATTAATTTCTCCTTATTGGTGGAAAGGGTTAAACTATATGGGCAGATAACTCTTTTCAAAATGTCCACCTCTTATTTTGTCTTAAGCCAAGACAGAGTGTTTTAATGCCATTTTGCAGTCAAGGAATGGAAAGTCAGATTAAGTGATCTGCTCGTTATAAAGCTTTGTATCAAAAGTGGAATTCACATGGAATTTTTTTTACTTCAGACTTTAACTGGAAATCAGTGAAAAGAAAACAGGCTGTATTAAGAAGCCATATTTGGATAAACTCAAACAGATCCCAAGACCGAGCAGAAGGTCCTTATCGGCTGTCCCCTGCTGACAACAGACAGATCTTCTGGTGATACTTGTACCTGCAGAAGCCTGGCACCAGCCTTATGACTTGGCAGATCATGAGATGAGCCAGAGAAACCTTCTGGAAAACTTGGTAGGTACCATTCAGTGTTTCTCTACAAAGCCTCTAACTTACTCTCTGGGGCTTTTTCTGGGCTTGGCAGTTAAGGTAGGTTCTGTATGAGACTGTGTATTATGGTAACTGAACTAATAATAGCTATTTTTGATGATATAATTAAGGCTTTGTTTAGTGCAATGAATTATTTGCTTCATATACATGGTATTTGATGTTCATGAGTTTTTCATAGTGGAAAGTAAATTGAGAAAAGGTTCATTGCCTCAAAATATAAGAAATGTTAAATTGTCCTGGGGTGACTAATGTCCTGGGGTGACTTTATGATACTGGTATCCCCAATCGTCTGGTTTATGTTATATATTAAGTTCTGCACCTTTAAGACTGGCTTTGAGAGCAAGAGAGGGGGAAGAAGAAGCGCGCAGTTTGTGTTAAAGGAAAAACATCACTCTCACACATCCCGCTCCTGGACTGTGGTGTCTGCAGCATGGACAGACAGAGGGACAGAGCTTCTCTCTGGCTTTTAGTTAGTTTTAGCTAGCTGAGGCAGAGGAGTTCCCTGGACCTTTGTTTATTTCCAATTTTCTTGGATCTGTGCAAGCCTGCTCTGGACTGAACACCCAGCCAAACCCCGGGAGCTCACGCCTGTGGCCCACCGGGGCCTGGGCCTCGGCACTTTCCAGCGCCGGAGGGACTGATAAGAACCTGAGCGAGCCGAGCTACACCACATGAAAAGGACTTTTCTTCCTAGATTTGCCATCCCATCGAACAGCAAGAGGTTTTATTATTTAATATTACTCAATTTCTGTTAAATAAACAGCTTTTTCCACTTCTCTCTAAGGAATTTTTTTTCTTTTCCCGGACCAGTTAGTGGGGAGGGGCATTTCCCTGGGGAAATCCCCATTTGGAGTTTTCCTTCCTAATTTGCCCTAAACTAAGACATAAATTCAAACCATTTCTAAATCATTAGTTATTTTCTTTAGGTGTAGGTTGTTTGCTGAGTATTTTCCTTGTCTTAGAGTTGACTATGACAAGGAAAGGGAAAGCCCAGCCAAAGCTGCATGTATTTTTTCATACCAATAATTAACATTGGTCTAGTCTGGGGTCTGTGTGAACCCAGAAGGAGCACAGATAATGAATTCATGGTTTGGAACTTAAGAACCACCAGGATAGAAGTATTGTCCTGCTTGTTTAGTCACATGGCAAGTAAAGTCATGCGTGCTGTACTGAGGAGAGTGATTGTACTAGATAAGATTAAGGCCTTCCTAACTCACTGTTTTGTTTCCAGCAGTGGTTAGAAGGGATGATTAAGAATATAATAGAGAAAAGAAAACAAATATGAAATGATCTTTCCCCTAAAATATTCTTCCCTTTCTATATTAAGCAGTGTAAAGATTTGAGACAGGTTTTAATGCAAAATGTTGTATTTAATAAAGGTTTTTCTTATATTATTATTCCATTAATTTATGTAGTTACTTTCTAGTAAATATTTGGTACCAGTGCTTCCACAAACAACTCTGGAATATGGGCAAAAACTGTTTCTTTATTTAGGCCCATTTTGTCAGGGGCCAGCTAATTACTTCCTTTGTAAATCTCTTACCCATTTTCAAGCATCTTTGGTTGTCATTCTTTCGCTGGTTCTGAAGCCTTTTTGTGTATACATTGATCACAGTTCACAACTCATTTCTCATGCCTTGCACTCTGAATAGTGTGTACACAGGGAGAAACCTCCCTGAGAAAATGGAGATAGCAATGGCAAGAAGTTAATGGGATAGCTACTCTAATTATGGTGTGATGTTAACTGGGCTACAGAGGTATTTCTCTGTAGGTCAGAGAAAGAACAGCAACAGAGTGATTTAAAATATTCCAAGGGGGAGATACAAGATAGCAAGAGAAAAAGAGTTCTTTATTATTTCTTAGTTTGAATACTTTTAAGTTGAACTTTCTAAAGAGTCAGGCATTTTTAATTTTTTTGTTGCTGTTTTACTTTATAACCCTATGCTTTGCTTTGCAGTAAAACATTACTGTAACAGACAGTTTTGCTTAGAAAGTAATTGGAAAAGGGCATTCAGTTTGTTGCTGCTTTTTGTATTTAAATGTGCTTTAATTATGGATCAGTCCTGATTTTTCTGATCAGCATTAGTCTGGGAAAGACAAGGAGTTCTTCAACTTTGAGTCTCAATAAAGTAGGGACTCAAGAATTAGAATTTATATGACAGCACAATGACATAAGAT
This sequence comes from Pseudopodoces humilis, assembly GCF_049639895.1. Classification (NCBI taxonomy): domain Eukaryota; kingdom Metazoa; phylum Chordata; class Aves; order Passeriformes; family Paridae; genus Pseudopodoces; species Pseudopodoces humilis. Next base: position 64,765,239 of record NC_142205.1, on the reverse strand, counting down.
GAAAAACCAATCTAAGTATTTCAGCTGCAATTTTGCTGGGTTTTATGCTGTGTGTTAGGTTGATAGAATTTACAAGATCTGTAGAAACGACTTCAGCTCATGCTGAACTAAAAGGATTTTTTTCTTTGGTGATTTTGATTTATGGAGAACATATGATTCTAACTCAAAACAACACAAAAATTTTTTTACAGCAAAATGCCTCCTTTATAGCCACATTTTAAGATGTGGTTCTTGAGTGGAAACCTAAATCCTCAAATACTGTATTCATTCTTTTCACTAAAACTCCTGAAGGAGAGAATGTAAATGATGAATGTAAATGTAAATGTAAAAGCTGTGGCTTTTAGAAGGGTGAGAATGTATTCCATACTATTGATGGGAATTGCCCCACCAGTATGTCCAGTAGCATCATTAAATTTTTGGGCATAGTGACACTGCTTGAATAATGCCCTTCATCTATCATTACTGCTTTGATTGTGTAGTATTTTAGTATTTTAGTGATATTATATATATATTTTAGAGCTTATCTAACTTTCCCTTTTGATTTTTAGACGTATATGAGTGGGACTCCAGCCTGTGATTTATTTTTAAGTGTTACAGGGATGCAAGGGGAGAAGTGACTGCTAAAAATGGGTGCTCTGAGGCGTTGGAGGTGTCAAAAACTTTGTCATTGATTCCTTCAGTCACTGTAAGAGAAATGCTCTCACAGTACACTTTACAGTAACTTTGGGGAATTAATTGCATACAAGGTTACTGTTTGGTTGTTTTAACTTAAAATTCACACTACGAGAAATATTTCTGGCTATTTTTTTCTTTCTTCTTTAATCAGAAAAAATATTTTGGTGTGTGAGCCATCTCATGAAATGTTCATCTAAAGTATCAAAACAGCAAAGATTATAAAATGGCAAAATAGGACATGCATCCCATTCCCCTTTGTACATGCTATGTATCTTTCCTTGTTCTTAATAGATTACCTCTTTGTTTTTCACCATATTTTCTTTAGAACATTTTCATCTGGAATATCATGCTAAACACCTTTCAACTTTGTGTGAGGATGGACACGGTTCCCCTATCATAGAGGGAAAGAATACTTCACCTGAAGAAGGTTTTTAAGGTTTGAATGTGATTCTTAGCTATAGAGGAAGTTTGTTTGTTGTTGTTTTTAGTTAAAGCACCTAAAGAGAGTTATGGGCAGCACTGTGAAGCTTTCTGTACCTACTTTAAGAATTCAAAATCTTGTTCACATTGGAAGGAATCATGGAAAAGCCTATGGTCTCTTACTACTCTGATGGTCAAAAATGATGAAAAAATTCACAACCATCTTTTCTGTATTAATAGTGTGCAAAAACAGTACTTAAAAAATCTTCAAAATCTTCTGTTTCAGAGGGATTTTGCTTGGGTGAGTGTTTTTTTTTTTAATGTCTAGCGCAAAATATATCTTTAATCTTTTAGAATAGCAATATTTTAGCATTTCTAGCTATAGCAAACCATTGAAATTATGAATCTGAGTTAAAATCCAAATATTTTAAAAGTGTTGAGCCCTGAATAAAATTTTGGGCAGGAACTCTGGAAGCACAGCAAATGTTTAGAGATTGTAAATTGACCATGAGAAGAGAGTACTTTCTGTATGTTGAGGGGGTTGTAAACTCTGTTTAGTATCTAGAATCCCTCACAGGCAAAAGTAAGCATATGTAATTATCTTTTTTTATATTCCATGATGCTAGAAAACCCAGGGTCTTTTGTATGTGTTATTGAAGTTACTGAAATTAAAGGCTCAGTTTTCCAGCAAGTGCTTACAATGAAGCTTTGTCTGTGTGTGCATGTGTTTAAGAATATATATTTTTCTGATTTAATGACATATTTATTCAAGATGTGAAAATAAGAAACCCTTTTTCACTGGAAAAATATAAAATTTAGTGATATTGACTATTTTCCCTTCGAATTTAAGGGTTTGGCTGCTGAACCCACAAGCAGATCTCGCAGTCTCACTTTTGCCTTCCTACGTGATAACACACCTGTGTGTTTCTCAGAGTATTTCATATTATTGTTAAATACTCTGCGTCTCTCACGTTTCTTTTTAAAGTCTTTTTGAGACAGAAACTCAAAAATGCACAGACCTCCATGTGCATGATTGAAAGTTGGTATGTTAAAATACAGAGCATCAGAAGCACTTAGTGAGAGCAGAGGGATAGCTGAGAGAATCGCTGCAATCTTTGAACATGCAAAAAATAGCAACTGAAAAGTATACTACTTATATATCTGTATGGCATATAGAGTGATCAAAATGCACCTAACCTTTACAAATGCACAATCAAATCAGGTAAAGCTCAATTTCACTCTGTTGCACAAATAACTTCTGGCCTTGAGTGAGTATTCACACTCTGGCCAAATGTAATGTAATACTTCCAGAGGTAACCCACAATCAAAATAGCTTTCTTTTTTAAGTGTACTTGAAAAGGTTGCAGGAGAAAGTGGGATATCAGAGAGCATATGTTACTGTGTAATAAGACATGCAGCAGATATCAGAAATTAATGAGGCAAAGAAAGTAAATAAAACAAGCAACAGCAACTAAATTTGGGAAAAGCTTGAGTGTTGTAGAAGACAGGAACATTAAGTGTTCTCTCCTTTTTCTCTATGACAAACCTGAAAATGGAGACCTGAATAAAATTTTTAATGTAATTCTATACATGGAAGTAGCCATCAAATTTCAAAACAAAGCTGTAAGTTGCTAGTGGTACATGCCAAGATAAAATGAGCAATTGAAGAAATGAAAGACAAATGGATCTATAAATGGTGCAGTTTCAGAAAACAAATTTTTCAGATTGAATAAATAACCTGCTGTTTCCCAGAGCATCATCAGAATGCCCATCACAGGTGGGATGTTGTCTTCATAGTGAAATTTTAAGCAGTTTTAGACATCTGTCTTCAGAGTCTTCCTACAGAAATGTTTCTCTTCCACCAATTGGAAGCAAGCCATAATTATTATTCTTTGGCCACGGGATAGAATGAATTTGTTGATATTTTGCCATAGGCAACAGAAAGATACCTTCAGACCTGTTTCATGGGAGGAGGAAGAGGCAACCTCTCAGTTTGTTGAGTGACACGCTGGGTGTCAGCACTGAAATGTCCAACAGTAATGAATGCTGAAATTCTAATATACACTCTCCTTGCCCTTAACAGCTCGTTAGGGCTCAGCACTACATGTTGGTTGACAAAATTCTAAGTTTCATTACTGTGTAATAAAACAGCTCAGCTTCAAAATCGGTCAGTTTATTGATTTTAAGTGGCAGGGGATTTGAATGCGTTCACTTTGTAGGCCGTTACTGTTTGACATTCAGAAACCAATCTGCTGTTTTGAGTAGTGGATTAAGCATGCAGATATTATGATGATCAGAGCAAATGAAATGTTCATACTAGGAATGTAGCTCTGAAATATTGTGTGGAATATCTTTTCTGAAACCTTTGTCATTAAAGAAAGAATTTTAGCTGGGATATTACCACAGCTTTGTGTTTCTTTTCTATGTTTAACTTTTGAAAAAATTATGAGGAAAGTGTAGATGTTTTAATTCTTTGTTTATTTTTCATATATGTGGCATTTATAAAGAGAGAGCCAAGCTTTTTTTATGCAGTTATTCCATTGCCATTCACCTAATTCTTTCTTGGTTAAAATTCCTAGAATATATTCTATTTATATGAATCAAAAAGAGAAGGAAACAACTAATTTCCAACAGCAAAAGTATTAATTTTGTGCTGCCACTCGATCAGGCAGAGAGACTGTGTCTTGCCTGGGAACTAAAAGGGGTAAGAAAAGTTTTTCTTTGTGTGAAAGTGGGATCAGCGTGTTTGTTCATAATCAGTTGACTGTCATCTTCCTCACAGAGGAGGTTTAATTTACTTCAGTTTATTCAAGATGAGGGACTGGGAGAACAAGGATCAAATTTACTGTGGGTCATAGCTCAGCCCTGCTGGTCTTTGGCTCCCATGTCACTCTCTGCCACTCAGGAAATAACAAACAAAAATCCCTCACATAGTCCTGTATGTAGTGAAGTTGACCTATTTAAATAATTTGTGGTTTATTCTGGTTATCTAGAACTTTTTGTAAGCTAAATTTTTTAATGGGTGCTGGCTTTGGAGATAATTTTCCATACAATTAAATTACAGCAGTTGAAGAAATAAAATCTTTTTTGACTATCTAGCCTAAACAAAACATACTTTGAAATTATTGTTTAATATTAAGGGATGTATTCATTAAAGGCTGCCTCTGACTTTTTTGCATTTAGATGTCCTTTATACTTGCATACTCTTTCAAGCCTTCAGAATTGTGTCATTAAAGTTACTAGTTTTCATCAATGCTATCTGCTTAGAACCCTTATCACAGGAACATTGATTTTCAAAGACACAAGTTTTGAAGTAAGGTGTTGATAATTTGAATTGGCTTAGATCCAGCTGGATGCAGTCATGAGGTTTGGTGTCTACCTGTGCTGCAAAAATGTAAATTAATAACATAAACTTCTAGGATAAAATGCAGACCTCTCAATCAAAACACATTCAAAAAAATATATTTATTTAATTTCTCTTAAAAGGGGACAGTCAAGAAAAGTAAAGAAAAGCTGCAAAATGTGAAAGGAAACCAAATATTTGATTGCAAAAATTTTTCTTTGGTTATTCACAATAAAAAGTGGACTACAGATATGTAATTTACATAAATACTTTTGCAAACATTTAAGAATGACAGGTGACTGTCTCAAACACTGTTTACAACAACACAGAAGGACTCTGCCAGGAGGTGACGGAATTTGAGATCAGATAAAGGTGGGATTATTGTTGCCTCAGACCTAGGGGGAGGTTAACAAAGCTGGGGCAGAAGAATATATCACTGATGATGGGCAATTTATGGGCCATAAGGAAAGCCAACTCAGCAACTCCACTGAAATCAGCTAGGACTAGGTAAAAAGTAATTCTGGCAGCAGGAGATCATGACTACTGACCACACCTCGAGAAAACCATTGACTCAAAAGAAGAAAGACTGAGCTTGCAGACTAATTAGCATTTGAAGCCAGGGAATCATTAAACCAATAAAATAAGACAACTGTGTTGCTGAGGTGCAATTAATTTCTCTGCTTGCAAAAATTTATACATTGTGAAAAGTTTTGAACAACTTCTGGAAGCCCCACCACCACGAAGCCTGGGGTGAAGAGGGACCAGTAGGATGCTGGTGGATCCACATGTGCTGACTAGCTTCTGCTTGACCTCTCTCTGTCTCTTCTTGCTTTTGCATTTCTTTCCATCTCTCTGCCTCACATTTTATTGTTAAATAAAATCCATACTATTGACTTCAGTGTGTGTCCTCTTTTGCACCTTAATTCAGGCAGAGGCATCTCTCAATATCTGGATTTTAACATTCTGGTATCCATCTAATATGGGGATTAGTAAGGATTTAAGATACATCCAACATAGGTATTCAAGAAGAAGTCATGTTAAATAGATGTACATTTTTCTTGGGTTGTTGGGTAGATGAGAAGCAGCAGCTCCAATACATTTTGACTTCAGAGAGGTTTGTTCCACTGACCTCTATACATTTCAGAAGTAAATCACCAAGAATTAAATGCCCAACATGCTTAAATGAAAGTTTACTGCTCATTGTGAAGTTGGAAAGGTGTTCATTATGGGCTGAATCCTAGTTTGTTTTTTTTAGTCTCTTCTGTGATAGAAAAGATAAAAACTTAAGGGGCAATTCTAGGGCAAAGGGCTGGCAAGTACTTGGAATCTAGGTTGGAAATTCAAAGTGACCTTGGTAAAATAAAATTTTGCGATGAAGAAGATCAATGAAGATAAAAGCAAGTGATAAGATAGGGACTAATTAGGTATGCAGTGGTGCTGCTGAAAAAATAACAGCGCACCACAGTCCAAGTCAGCAATATGTTGCTGTTCCAGGAAAGACAGAAGTCATTCTGAAATGTTTTGGCTAAAGTAATGTATAAGAGTTATGGTACACAATTTGAGGCTGGTCAGGCCTCAGCTGTAGAAGGTGAAGATCTCAGAGATATCTGTAATAATGATGACTTTAGAGATGGAAAATAATGAAAAATATTTTCTCTAAATAAACAGTAAAATTTTAGAGTGATGTGGGGATATCAGCCTTGCAATAAAAATTGTTAGAAAGAAGCTCTTTTGGTTATTTGAGATTATGATTTTATTTGGTTTATTGGGTTTTTTGTAATTTGTTGAGGGCTTTTGCTAACAGAAATAGAAAAGAATAATTTAATTTTTTTTTTTATAAATCCAAACTGGCTTAAAAAAGCTTTCCATCTGGAAAATGAAGCCCTGAAGCAGCTCCTGCAGAAGCCACCACTGGTGTTTTAAAGCTCACCCAACAAAACCAAACAAAACTCAAATCCCAAATACCACAGGGTTGGAAATCTCACCTGAAATATGTGACACATGAATGAAGTTATTATATCTTAATGAATATCTTACAGATATTCATTATAGCATAAATAGACTGTTAATTATTTTGGAGCAGAATTTAGGTTTTCTGCATTTCATTAAAAAAGTTGTTTTTCCTGTTGCTATGAATTTAATTTAATAGTCTTTTTTTACAATAAATTCTAGGTTTCAACTTAATTGTTGTATGTTGTAATTGTTGTTAAATATATTTTTTCTGTTTTTAAATAATATTGTAATAATTTTTAATAATTTTAATAAATAATAGGTTTCAACAAATCTGGTTTTTATTTTAAAAAAAATTGCCCCTACATTCCTGGCTAAAACAATTAATTCATCATTTTTATACCCAAAGCCAAGTATAAATTATTAAATTTGTGTTTGACAAAGAACCCTTTTTGTGCAAATATTAAATGTGTTTTTGAACAAATATTAAATTCCAGCTGTGCACCACTAAGTCATACACATGACCCTGATGATTTTTAACTTTTAATCAGTTCAACACTAATTTGTACAGCCTTGCCTTTTTTAATGCTGAGAGGAGGTTTTTCAGCTATGAGTTCAGAGTATGTCTGGTACTGGATAGCTGATGGGAAACAGAGAGAATTTCTGTTGCTTAATGTACCAGGGGATTACTGTTGATATATATTTACAAAATTTATAGATGTAAATAAAATAAATTATAACCTAAAATTGTATATAATTTTAATTTTTTAAAAAAATAAACTTACAGTCTTAGAAAATACATTTTTAAAATATATATATATATAGTTACTTCAGAAAAATACTCTATGGGCAGGTCTTCTAAATTGATTACTTGATCTTAGCATAAGCCACTGTGCTGCTTTAGTGTGGCCAAACTCAAGTCCACTATCAAGAGTGCAGCACAGAAAAAAATACAGTAATATATAATAAATTAGTATTTAGTAACATTTTTTTAAAATATTTAAATCTATATTTATTAAAATATATTTCTTACTTTATATTTAAAACATAACCTAGTTGACTCTTAGACCAACTGTACAGATAAACATTTGCTTGAGTATATTATACTATGTTAATAAATATATATAAATTTTGTATATATTTGTATATATATAAAAAGTGTATATATATAAAAAGTGTATACTTGGAACATGAATGTTTAAAGTATGTTGCCTGATGACCCTTCCTGTCACCTGTATTTGCCAAAATATCAAAATTGGTTAATCTACTTACTTTTTAAAGTTTCCCTGAGCTTTTCTCCTTAAGCATTTGGAAATTTTTTTGTGTATTTTTTAGTCATCTTTCAGTCTGCCTCCTGAGCATTTTCATAGCAAAAATGGACATTAAATATTCTCTTTAATGCAAGAGTCCAAGGATGGCTAGAGTTGTTAGGTCCTAATAAACACCTGGCATTGTGAAGGGTCTATAAATGACACATGAGCCTATTTTACAGGCTTAACTAAGCCAGTAATCATGCATTAGGGTGTCTGTGTATGGAGCTGCTGTGGGAATTAACTGCTCACCACTCATTGACTTTTGAAGGACTATAAACAGGGTAATAAGACATGATTTAAGAAACCTTTTGAAAATTAATAGCCAGCTGTATATAGTGTTTGATTAACTATTTTAAAAATGTTTGATTGATGCACACTGTCAGCAAATGCTCTACCTAATTGTCCAAGTCACATTGTCCAAGCACTTGGATTTTATTACTGATTAAAGATGTGTATGTTTGTGCATTCAGTGGTGTTTCAGAGGAAAGTCTTCCCTCAATGTCACCTTTCTTTCATTTGCTTTCACCTATAAACCAGTCCCTCTGATACTTTGAGATGCATGCATGAATGGTTTTGTGATTGATACAGAATCAGAGAATGGCTGAGGTTACAAGGGACCTCTGGAAGTCATCTGATGCCACCCCCCTGCTCAAGCAGGGTCACCCTGAGATAATTGCCCAGGACCATTTCCTTTTGGCCTTTGAGTATCTGCACAGATGGAGGCTCTACACCTTTTCTGGGCAACCCGTGCCAGTGCTCATTCATGATCATAGCAAAAAAAAAAAGTGTTTCCTGATGTTCAGAACCAACCTCTTCTATTTCACTTCAGGCCCATTGCTTTGTCCTGCTGTTGGGTAACAATCAAAAGTGTCTGTCTTGCTGCCACACTGCCTTCAGATATTTGTACACACTGATAAGATCCCTCCCTATGTGTGACATGCCATGTGTGCTATCCTTGTTTCATATATTTGTCTGATTGTGAAGGAGGACTTGTTTAAAAGAATGTCCACACCTATCCTTGTTTCCCTTTTTTTTTTTTTTTTCAACTAGACTGATCGTGTAGAGATTTAGTGATTGGATTAGAGCACTATATAATTCCATTTCCTCTTTCAGAGGGCCTAAAACATTTTGCAGTTTATAACTAATAGATAATTATGCAGAAAGTACTCTGGGAGGAAAGACCACACCTCTGACTCTCCCTAATCACAAGAAAGTTTTTCTGCTCATAGGGCCTATTCATAAGAGCCTGTTTCCATGATTTCTGCATTCATGGCTGATATGTGAGTGCTAAAAACTCCAAGAGGATAAAATGTGTGCCTCAGAAAAGCCATGACTTGAAAATTTGCATGAACTATGAAACCATCTTTTGTGTAAGGTGAATTCTCCATAGTAGTTTACAGCATCTGGAAACTCTGTATAAAAAAACTTCAGGTTTATCTCTGAAAAATATGTGTACACAGAGTAAGAGAGAAGGAAACAAACTGTGTGCTGTATGTATGTATCTGTCTGGATATATCTGAAATCTATATTGACCGAGTAAGAATTTCCCTTGTCTTGCTAATGCATATTGTAATTCAGTCACCTTTGCTGTGTTGACAGAATGGAAACTAGTAATTTTCATTGCTTCTTGCAGTTCACTGCTTTTTCCATTCACTTTCTGCAGTTGAATCAATTTTAAGGCATTATTAAATTTTCCCTTGGAAATGCTAATTTTCTGAAATCAAAAGATTTCTTCATTATGGCTTCATGAGAAATTTTTGATTGACTGCTGAAGGTACTACACTGTGTGCCCATTCAGCCTTGCAGAGCACTGACAGATTTGCCTGAGGGAGGGTGAGAATCCCATGCCATACATCCTCAGAGGGCTTGTTCAAGCCATGACTGAGGGAGCTGGCAAAGGCAGCTTTTGACCTTGGTTTGATCACACAAACTCTGTTCTGACTCTGTGGATTTTCTAAATTTTAATTTCTCTGCCTCTTTTACAGTGTCCAGTCCCCCTGGTCTTCTGACCTTTACTCACAACACTTCCTGTAGAGGGGATAAAGTATAACAACTTGCCAGATGTTACAGACAGGTAGATGTGTTCTGACAATTCCTTATTTTCACGGCTCAGAAGTGTTCACACTACCTTGTGCTCATGAAAGAGCTCCATGCGTTCCTTAGGTTAATGCTGCTGAGTGCTTTTAATGCTCCTGTGATTTCTGTTAAGATTAGCTGAAGAAAATTGTTTTTTTGTAGTAAAGAGGAGCAGATTTTCTGAAAGCAGAAGGATTCTGAGTCCGAAGCTTGAGCTCACAGCCAAGTGACAGTGCCAGAGCCAGAGCTAGTGCCAGTCTTTACATAAATTTCAGGCTTGTTTGAGTGAGAACTTTTTATAAGAAAGAGCAAAGGAAGGATTTTGCTGTTGATGTGAAGGCATGCTGTCTTCAAGGAGGTAGAATGGAAAAAAATCAGATGGGGAAATGCACTTATACAGAGTATGTAAAATGTTTACATCATCTCCACTGTAACTTAGTTGAAAATCAGGTACTTTTACAATGCAACTGTTAGAATTTAGAAGTGTGAATGAAGTGTAAACATGCAGGAAATTTTTATTTTAAATTCGTATTTCTCTAATATTTTTTAGAGACTTCATAATCTCTAATATTTTTTCTCTAACAGCTTAATAAAACTTTTTATTTTTAAAGTTATCAAGAGCATGATCAGGAGGATAAATCAGATGTCTGAACTGATGCAGTCTCACTGTGCCAGTGTGAATATTGCCATTATGCCAATAGGAATAATGTATAGTGTGGCTACAACTGCCTATCATCATTTTTTGTGAAATGGTGATAAGTGCCTGTCATGGTTTTAAACCCAGCTGGAGATGAAACACCACACAGATGCTCACTCAGCTCTTCCTTTCTTCCCCCACTACCCCAGTGGAAAAGGGGAGAAGAATTGAAGTAAAACTTGTATATTGAGATAAGAACCGTTTGATAATTGAAAATAAAGTAAAATACAATAATAATGATGATAATGATAATAAAAAGGAAAAAAACAAAACCAAACAAATAAGTCAGTCACAATGTGATTGCTCACTGCCTGTTAACTGGTGCCAAACCTCATTTCCCCAGCCCAGATTGGCCTCTCTTCCAGGTAACAGCTAAATAAATGGCTTGGTGCTCTGTGGTGTGGAATACCCTGCTGGCCACTTCGGGTCACCTGTCCCAGCTATGCCCCCACACAGTTTTTTGGTTTGTTCTTGATTTTCTTTTTGCACACCTCAGTGGTAGAGCATGCAACAAAGAAAGAAAAAGTCCTCAACTTAGGATAAATACAACTTAGCATAGACCCCAAAACACTGGTGTGATATGAACACATTCTCATTCTGAATCCAAAACACCTCACTGTAACAGCTACCAAGAAGAAATTTGCCCCAGCTGAAAGCAGGACAGGAAAAAATGAGCTCATAAATTAAGTGTCACTCTTTCCATTATGATTTTATGGACAAAATCCAGCCATGTTAAGTGTTTTGAACATCCTGTTTTGTTTTGTTTCTCTCATGACTCCTATGAAAATACATTTTATGTTTAGGGTTTGCATTGTTTCTTTTCGTGTGCATGTCTTTCCCCCTTCCTCCTCCCCAGTTCTGAAGAAAATGTATTTTGAAAGTGGCTGTTTCCTAGGCAATAAGTGTTTGCCTTCCAGACACTTGGCTGCTGTTTGTTTGCTTGCCCTTTGGATCAACATCTGTCTAGCAACTTTTAGTGTGGTTGCTTGCCATGCGGTGGAGAAGAAGTTCTCCTTCCAAAACCCCTCTTGAATTTGGGTTTATTGGTCTCACTGGAGGAAATCCCAGGGAGAAACAGCAGGAGTGTGAGTCATCCTCCTCGAGGCGTTTTTGAAATGGGAGCTTTGTGAAGGTTGTGCTGTGCTGCCTGCTCTCCCAGCACAGCGAAGCAGAAGCTGTCCAGTGTAGGAAGAAACAAGGAACTTGTCACAGGTAATGCAAAGATTAAGATTTTTGAATGAAGTTTTTAAGGAGTAATTGATTCCACAGTTATTTACCCAAACAACAGAGGATAATGTTGCGGGGCTCAGCCACTTCATCTGAAATTATGAAATGCTTTTCAACATTAAAAGGTATAATGAATTTATTTTTCTTGAAGGATATTGTTCTATAAGGATTTCAGGTTTGTTATTTAAAAAATCTTAGCTCCTGAAAATAAATCTACTAGACTGTTCCTGCTCACCACCCTGGCCTCTCCATATAAGCCATTCTTCACTGCATTGTTTTTCTGTTTACTTTTGTGTTTATGTATGCATTAATGTAAAGAGCTTCAATTAAAACTAATATAACATAACCTATTGTTATTTTATCACGTTAGTCCCACAGAAGAAAAAGGTGTGTTTCTTCTGCTTAAGCCTATAGCAGTTACAAAGCAAGATGAAGCTTTAAAAATTAAACTGAAGGAGCTTTACTTGTCTAAATTAATACCCATTCAATTATAATGTTAGTTTGCACAGCTTGAAGTTTTAGATTTTATTCAAGATCATTACTGCAAAATAAAAACAAATACAAATAGTGAAACATGTTGACAGCTTAAACTTGCAGGGTTCTTGGAGCACTCATGGCTTTTATTATTATGTATTTTCCTTGGAATAACTGAGATGCTTATAGTAATAAATTTGTATTTTTTCTTTGTTCTAATTAAATTAATTTTGACTGTTAATTTATTAGTTAAAGAATTCTTGTAGCCATTTGGTTTTAGTCATTCAAAGTCATCATTAGCTTAGGTTATCTAGCTGGAAATTACAGCCACAATGTGATACAACATGGACTAATGTCTACAATAGAACTTTCAGATCTTGGAAATATGCATTAATAAAACTTCAGCTTATTCCTACTGGCAAAGATATATTTATTTAATCATTTATTGATTTGATTAAACTATGACTAAATTTCCATACTGTGGAAATTATTTGCCTTGGGGAAATAAAGGTAATTAAATTGAGAAATTAATATAGGAAACTGAGATTCACATAAGTGTGTTGTTCTGAGGTGAGTTTTCTGTCAAAAGGTTTCAAGTGAGGTGGCAAAGCAAGCAGGGGGCTCTCCCTGGCTTTTACTTCTGGATCTTGTGTGGGATACTGCTCATCGGGTTAACTTTATTTTGAAGCTATGTTGGCAGATATGGGGCTAAGTTAAATGTTCATGAAGGGAATGGACACTGATGAGTGCCTGAAGGTGTGTTGAGGAAAAATGTGTTGTTACAGCCAGAAGATGTCCAAGTATTTCTGCTGAGTGTATATTCCTTTACATACTGTAAAGAACTATGTACTGTAGAACTATGGATACAGCTCATCTGTTGTATGGTAAGTGTAAAAACTGAAGAAATCAGATATGTTATATGTGTTCTCTATAGATTTCATTGATGTTTCTGTGCACACAATGCAGATAATAACATCTTGCCTCTCTAGATAGGGACAAGCCCATTTACACTTTCTTCTACAGACATTGGGCTGTCTATTAAGCTCTGAAAAATACTTATAAAACCAGAAGAGAGACAAATGGAATAAGTTTATAATTTTGATCTGAAATTTCTTTGCTAATCTGCTAAGGTAGTGATCACAACTCTATCTCACTGTGTAGACTTCAGATCAGAAGAAAGAAAACAATCTGCTCAAGATCCCACAGCTAGTCATGTACAGCTGTGTTGTGGCCCCTTCAATCAAAGCAAAAAACAAACCTATAAAATATTATTAAAATATGTCTGGAGAAGAGGATCAAGTCCAGAAAATGGAGTTTGTAAACCCTATGTTGCTTGTGCCTAGGATTCTAAAAGCACTAGTACTTTCTTATTCTAGCACATGTCAAGAAATGAGTTGGTGTGCTTCTGTAAACCTCTCTACTTTATGTTTTGTTAAGTGATTTCTTGCTAATTTTCCTTAGAATTTGCTTAGTTTCAGAGAAAAGTTTATTAAAAGATTAGGTTATGTGGAAAATGAATATTGAGAAAGGTTGTCCTGATTTTGCCATACTTTACATTTTGGGAAGTATTTGAAATAATTTTTTTTTTTTTTGAAAATAGATTTGTAGTTTAAAATTGTTTGGGTTTTGTTGGTTGGTAATGCCTAAAATAGTACAGAATTTCCATGATGGATAATTATCAATTTTTGTCTTTTAAATATCATGGGTTAGAGTGAGCAAGAAAAAAAATTAAATTTTAATAGTTAACAGAAGGTAACAGACATCATTAGAGATAAGTGAAACTGTTCAAATCAGGCTTTAAAATTTCATCTAAATGTGCTATTCCAATATTTATAGAATGTTTCTAATGGATGCAGGTATTTTTCCTTTTGAGTTGCATATGAATGTTATCTGTTGGAACAACAAAACATTATTTAGATAAAAAAAGTAGAAAAAATATCCAAATATGATTCCAGTAACCTGGGAGGTAGGAAACTCTGATGCTGGGAAATTAGGCTTTTTACCTGTGTTTGAGATTCAATATTGTCGGTATCACAGAGGAAGACAAGGACAGCATCTTCAGGGTCACTGGTGCATATTTAGTATACTCTGATGGATCAATAGCTGATGTAGGAGGAAATGTTTTTATCAATAAAAGTTGAGTAGCGAGAAGTTCAGATATATGAGGAGAAAAAAAAATGTTCCAAGTCTTTTAGAGTGAAGTCTGTGATGTTCCAGGCTTCACCTGGAAATCATGCCATGCACCTGCCTTTAGGATATTCAGCTTTAATTCAAAATAGCTATAAGGAATGTGCCATTGCTTTTGGAAGGAAAAATTATTAAAAATAGTATATGAATCCCATTAGTGTACTATATACAAAATTGAAAGTGTTTTGGTATGATACCTGCTCTTTTTGTATCCTACTGTTTGTTTAATTTGTCTTTAATTTTAATATCTTTTATTTAGTCTGTGATCCGTATTTTTCATATTTTCTCATTTGCCATTAATCAACATACATATAACAGCCTTGGACATCTCTCATTTTTTCTTTGCCCTCTGCAGCTGAAGAGGGAAAAAAGACATTCTTTGTTGCCTTAAACTCCTTAGAGCGAAAAATGAAAAATCGAAAAGATTTTTCACTGAAGATAAAAGAAAAAGTTTTGGAAATAGACTGTGAAACTTGTTTAAAAGTAAAACTTGTTTAAAAAGTACAAAGGAAGAAAATTCTGGTTACCTGGTATACGTAAAAGGCCAGACTATGAAAGTTGTTTATATCTTTTTCTCACTTTGAAAGTAATGGGAATTAGATAGCTAAGTGCCTTTTGAAGTCTGACCCAAACATCCTAGGTGAAAATTTGTCAAAATCTCAAGAAATGCTGCTTGTTTTCCCCCTTTCAGCTCTGTGACTTTAGAGTAGCTGAACTGAGGTCGACAATTAAAGTGCTTCAAGTTGTGTGTGGAGGAGTGTGTTTGTCTTGAGGAAACAACACCGTAAATGTAAATTTTACTCTCTCTTTATTTTCAAAGTACTCATCATCAAAGAGTCTCTCAATGACTCAAAAACTCTTAAAGAGCTCATTGCTCAGACTTGTCTCTCTGTTGGAGACAGAAATACTTGGATTTAAAAATTGTAAAGAGGGGGTATGTTTGTTTACATGTATGCACCTGGTCAGTCCTTAAATTGCAGCAAAGTTCATGATAAGGACTTCTGTGTGAAGAGTTATTCCTTTTTCTGCAGAACAAAGCAACTAAATAAGGAGAAAACATCTACAAAATTAATTCCACAGTTCCTTATGGAAAAATATTCCAAAGCAATACATTCCACTTGAAAATAAAGACTTTTTTCTTATCTAATTTTATGAGCTGAGTTACTTGAGGTTGGTATTTTCTTCAAGCATGTCCTGTCTTTGGTATATTTTTAATGATTTTTGTCCATACGTGTATGTGTTACCCAAGCTCTTCTAAGAAAGGATTTTTTTCAGTATTTCAAGATATATTTCTCAGCCAATAAAAACCAATACCATAACACATTTTTAAAAATATATATCCTTTATTATTTGTCCCTCACTATATATATATATTATAGGAATTCTTTGGACCTCAGAGAGAAATCGATTTTTTGGTACTGAATAAAGAAGTAATTCTATAAAGAACTGAGCAAGTAATTCAGCTGAATACTTTGTCTAAAAATCCTTTATATATTTTCTTGCTTTGACTGTATGAAACATTGTTATTTTTTGTTGTTATCATGGTTTTTCCACTATTTTCATCTCTTTGTTAGATTCTTCATCAGTTTCAGTAATAGCTATATATGCCCCAAAGAACATAGATGATCTGAGCTTTATGTCAGCACAGTCTCTCTCTTTTTTATTTTTCCTTCTGCTATACAGAGTTTAAAACACACTAGACTGTTATACAGGAAGGCTGAGAGGACTGTTTTCTCATTTGGACTGCATCTTGCTTTTATAAAATCTTTGCTCCTCCCTTTTTGATGTTCTGAATTGCTTTGTCCAGGAGACCACTTACTGCTGTTGTTTCTGGTTACATGCCATCTTAATTGAATGGAAGGTATGATCATTTTCTTTCTTCTAAATGCAAATTTCTGAGGCTCACCTGATCTATTTTATTAAAAATTCCTCTGAAACTACTTCTTCATATTGGATGCAATGTCAAGTAACTCTTCTTGTAGAAGTAGAGCTTGTCCATTTTATGTTGTCTTTTCTTGTGTTCAATGTAAGTGGTTCAAAAACACTTCTTAAATGGCCCTCGTCCATGTGGACACCTAATTGTTTGTATTCCATCCCCACTGAGTCAGGAGAATACTTGGTTTAGCACATGAGAAAATGAGGACCACGAGGAATCTAACCTGATGAAATAAGATGGTTCAGAAAATTGCAATATCCAAAGATTAATTCCCTGGCCCGCCCTCACCTCCAGTGTTACTTACGCTGTGGCTTAGCAAAATCATAAACTCCTCTCTTTAGTTGCTTATTCAACTAATGCATCTATAGAACAGCATAGAATATTTCCATTGGAAGGGACAAAAAATGATCATCCAATTCAACTGCCTGTCTGTTTCAGGGCTGAACAAAAGTTGAAACACAAAATGTTTAGGCCATGTTGTCCAAATGCATCTTGAACACTGACAGGCTTGGGGCATCAACCACCTGTCTAGAGATCCTCTTCCTGATCAGCCCCTCACTAAAGAAGTGCTTCCTAATGTCCAGTCTAACCTCCCCCTGGCACAGCTTAGAACTCTTCCCTTGTGTCCTATCAGTGGGTACCAGAGGGAAGAACTCAGCACTTCCCTTTCCATGTTCCCTCCCCTGGAAGCAGCAGGAAGGAATGAGGTGTCCTGTAAGAATGTTTTTTCTCCAAAGCAGAGAAACCTACTCAGCTGTTTCTGCATAGGGCATTCCTTCCAGCCCTTTCACCAGCTTGGTTGCCCTCTTCTGGACTGTAGACTTGTTTGTTTGGATTTTTTTTTTTGGAGACCATAGTTTAGTTTCCTTTTGGGGATGACAAAACGAAGAAGCTTTACCATTACTGCTAGTTTGGTTAGGTTTTGTTTAAATCAGTAAGTCTTCTGTCACATTCTTTCTCATACCCGTTGTTTGCATTAGCTTCTTCCTGATCTGTTTGTGATTTTACTGCAGAGATCACACTTGCTTGTGCTTGATGGTATTGAGGAGCTTGCCCAAGTTTAGATTGTGTTTAGCTGCCTCAGAGTTTTATATTTCATGCTTATCTATAAGCATTTGGCGTCTTCAGCATCCCCAAGTCTCTCAATTCTTTTCTCTGAAAGCTCAACATGAATGATTTATGTCAAAATGTCACATGCATTACACCATTATTTGACTGAAATAATTTAGTCTAATTAAATCAACTGGAAGCTAAAGAATAGATATTATATATATATATAATATATATATATATATTATTGCAGCCCACAGCACAAGCAATTTTCAAAAGCATAGGTTTTCACCTATATGCTGTAACTGTCAGGAACTAAAGAAAGAAATGTATCGTAACACAACATCTTTAAATCCACACCCAAAAAAACCCAACCAAAAAACCAACCCAGAAGCCAAACCTCATCTCCAACCCTGAAAGTTGAGCCAACCCTATATAATTTGTTCAGAGTTCAGAGAATGAACTTCTTCATTGAATTTCTCTGGTAGACTTCTCTTGAGTTTCGTTACAGAAGTGAGTGAGCTGATGTACTTAAACCTGTTAAAATATGGATGGGAGCAATTTCACTCCATTAACATTTAAGCAGTGCATTAGAAGTACAGTTGTACCTTACAAGATGGTGTAAGTCCTGGCATAAGAGAACAGATGAATTATAAAATAAATTTGGTGGCAAATGGTCCCTGAAAGGTATTCATTTGATCACATCTTTTTTTACAGGATTCCTTTGCTGCTTAGCAAAGCCAGCAAAGTTATTTTTCAGCCATCAGAGACCAGGAAGGACAGAAGTCTGCTAAGAAACCCCTGTTATGCTGCATACCAGGCTACAAAATAGCTGTTTAATAGGTAAGCAGATCTTTCCCACTTAATTATAAGATAAATAGGAGTGTGGAGATGGTGTAGATAGAAAAAGCTGATGAAATCCTTTAGGAAGGGAGGAAAGGAGGAATTCTACTGTATTTGAGTACCACAGCATCTATTAGTGAAACCATTTGTTTCAAGTAAGTTGTGAGATTTTTTGGTTAGGAGCTATGTTGCAAATGCTTAAGAAAAAAACGTTTTCCGTAGAAAGAGATTTGTCTTTGAAAAGGATGTCCAGAGCTCCAAGTCATTTAGTTTAGCTGTTTATAATCAAGGCAATGAAAGGAGGACCATAGACTATGTAAATTCCCTGAAAGTCTTATCTGAGAGGAACTTAAGGTAATATACTGATGAGTACTGTGGAAAATTCCTGAGTTTAAATTTGCATTTTTTTTTTTTTTTTCTCGGGCACTGCACTTCTGTATTCATGAAGCAGAATGAAGTAAGAGCTGCATTCCATGCATAAGGAATTCCTTTCTCTGTAGTGTAAGTCAGCATTGAACAAGACAGAACATCCAGCTGCCAACATCACTTTTCCTTTCTCTCTGTAGGTCAACTTATTCATTATTTGTGGAAACTGTGATCAGTATGTATTCTTGAAAAATGCTGTTTATCTCTAAACATTAGTAAGAAAATAGGAAAGCAGTTCTCAGGAGCTGGCAGGAACCGGGAATGCATGAAATAATGCATAACTTAGATTTCATTTTTCTCTAGTAAAAAACTGACATTGCTTTCTCAGTCAGAAACAGAATTTGCAGGATCTGGCTCTTGTTCAGGAAAGCCACTTATTAAAACTTAATGTACTGAATTATTTCTCTGGCCCTCTCCTTCATGTAATGCTTCTAAAATATTTTAATGGTGTATTTTGGTATTGTCAAAATTACAAACTAGATGCTGAAGCAATCAAAGGTTGAAGTGTGCTGTTGAACATGCATGTATTAGCCCTGCAGGGGTAGGTAGAAGTTTCATATACAAATACAGTGACTGAATTTAGTTCACAGTGCGTAAATGGACTGTTGAGAAGATTTTTATGTTGCACCCTGATGTCCTGTAATGCATTCCTACTGCGATGCTCATTTGTTGTGCCATAGTCCTATTGTAACCCTGAGAATTTTTTCAGTGGCCTTCACCTACAGATGAAGAAAAGCAGGGTATGTTAAATAAATGCAGGGGGAGTTTTTCAAATGACTGAGAAATAAATTAAGTAATCAGCATTTCACCTGTGGTACAAAAATGGATGTCATTACAAACACTACAGGGTAGGTTTTCAGCGTATAAAGGCTCTGAGTAGCTACAATCTTTGATAATTATGAGAGTTGAATGTTTAATTCCCTGTGTGCCTTACTGAGAATTAGTTAGTAGCTGTATGGGACTTAAGATCAGCTAAAGCTGTCTGCAACTCCAAGTTTTAATTTCCTAAAGTTGTGAATACTTTTTCTTTTGGCTTACAGATCTGTAGGCACTCTGCTCTGATATTATACATGCAAATTGAGTCTAACTGGATCTCTCTGTCTCAGTCTGAGCTGATGAGAAAAGCCCCATGATAACCATATGTTACACTAACTCTGTAAAGGGAGAAATGGGAAATTCTGTACTTTCCATAGCTGTCACTGGGTATGTAACTTTTCCTGAACTGCATATTTAGGGACCCATGGAGAACTGGATTTACAGCCCTGTGTTTCTTGAGATAGAGTGATTTTGATCTGAAAACAAAAGAAATGATTTTAAGACAGAAAACAATATTCTGTATGACTGTGAGGGGACAAAAAAGCCTCAATAACTGGAAATACATTATAAAGTTAGTTTTCCCGGTTTCAAGAAAAAATAACATAAGTATTTGTGTCCTTTATCATTACCTTTTCTCCTTTTGAAGGAAGGAAAATAGATTCTCTGGGAATTTTTTGTTATTTTTTGGCATTTATGTTAAAGACTAGGGTAGGTAGCTTCCCATAGATTCAGTAGTGTTTACTTGCCACTCCTGTTACAAGAAGGCATTCCCTGTAGCTCTGTCTCATGAACCTGTGACAAGTTTTCCCCATTCACCGACAATTCTGTTTTCCTTCCGCTCACTGTTTTCCTGTTCCAGTAGTTGGTTTGAAATGTGTTCTGACTGTTTTCAGACAAACAGAGATTTGCTGATTTTCTGTTTCAAAATCCTGCTATGTGGTTAGCATTTTATTTTATCTCATTTTTCTAAGCAACAGTTGGTGCTTTGTGAAAATGAGGAAAAAAGTTGCCAATCAACTTTTCAGGCTTTATCAAGCTGGGACTAAAATTAAGCACATTGTACACAATGGTAGTAGCTATTTGTCTTTTATTTCTTGCTTTGTAGATCAGGCTCAACATTGTACCTGATCTAAGACTTCCTAAAGGTTTTAAATGCCTTCTTGAATACTCTGCCTAAGGTTTTCTGAGATATTAAAAAAATTTTAAGAGGAAAATTGTTTCCCTTTTTTTTTGCTACGTACATTAAGATCATACTAAAAAAAATAAAAATATTGAAATGAATTTTAAAAAATATTTCAATAACTCATAAAAATTTAAGGGCTGTTGCAATTACAGAAAAGTTATTATTTGGCATATATTGGCATATCTTTTCTGTGGATAGAACTTATAATTTCTACAGCTCCCTGGAAGGAGGCTGTAGTGAGGTAAGGGTCTCTCTTCTCCCAGGTAACAAGAGAGAGAATAAGCTGAAATGACCTCAAGCTGCACCAGGGGAGGTTGAGGCTGGACACCAGAAAGAATTTCTTCACAGAGAGAGTTGGAGCAGGCTGTCCAGGGAAGTAATGAAGTCACCATCCCTGGAAGAGTGCAAGGAACAGCTGGATGTGGCACTTAGTGCTATGGTTTGGTTGACATGGTGGTGATCCTTCAAGGGTTGGACTTGATGGACTTGGAGGACTTCTCTGACCTTAATGGTTTTATGATATTTTATATATATTTAAACCATGGTATAGTTAAACTTAAAAAAAAGGGGGGGGGGGGAAGATCAAGTTGAAGCGATAGATTATATGAATTTTGGAGGATTAATAAAGTGTGGAATATTTAATGGAGTAAATGTGTCATGAGAATCAGAAAGAGCTCAAGATGACCTTGCCTGCTGAGCAGACATCATTTTAGTTGTAAAAACAGTGTTTGTTCTGTGATTTTCCTGTTTTGTCAGAGAAGCAGGATTTTTGCAGTCACATGCAGGCACAGTCTAATAATTTTTAGATGCATTTTGGTAATAGGAAATTGTTTTGAGTGTGCATTAAAGTGCTTTAAAATGTCAAAGCAAAATCACATTGAAATAACCAGATGAATTGCATGCCCAGATGAGAAAGATGCTGCATTACTCGGTTGTCCAGTAAAAATGTGATAAATGTCCAAGGCTCAGGAGAGTTTTACATGGAGCTTACATCTTCAATACACATCAAGGTCAATCAACCACAGGTCACAAATCTATAAGGCACCAGCCTTCATTAGAGCTCGTAGGATTGCTTTCGTGTTGCTGTTTGGAATTAGGGCTTAGTAAGACTTTTCTGTAAAGATGTTTTCATCATGATGCTTCTATCAATTGGACATCCGTAGTTTTGCTGCCTGGCTTAACTTTTGTCTTAAAGTATTAGCTCGAAAGAACAGCAGCACAGATTTTAGAGAGTGTAGAGGAAAGTATTCCAAGGGAATGTGAGAGGGTAATTTGGATAGGGCTGAGAGAATGAAGGCACAAGGACACAGGAGGGCAGTGGGGCCATAGTGAGACATTTTTCTGCCTAAAACAGAGACGTGTAATTGCATGTCTTGTCTTCAGGCTGCTTGCAGGCATTTAGTTTGCTGCAGTGTTATCTCTTCTTTCAGTTAGTACGTGCTCTTTCTCAGTTGTTTTGTGTTTAAAAGACATTGGATTTGCTACTTTGTGTAAAAAAAGTTCTCCTACAGCATGGCCCATTTCCCTGGCTTTTGGGAAGGGGGAAGTAAAAGGATGTTAGGTTTTTTAATGGGGTTTTGACTAGTTTTTTGTAGTTTCCTCATTTTGGTCTCCAGGAAAAAGAATACATTGTTTGCAACCATCAGAAAAAGCCAACCTCTTGTGGAAAGGTTTGGGGCCAGTGTGGGAGGAGACAAGAGAAGATCAGTCTCCAGAATTATTGTGTTGGTGGTCCCTAAGCTGTTTAAATGTTAACTGAGGAGTTCAGAAAAATGTGCTTGAGGAACATCTGGGTCCAGTGTTAAAGGCAATAATTTGGCCTCTTAATGCTAACAAATGAAGTGTATGCTGACCACAACTTGAAGGGAAAGATTACTGATTTCTTCAAAAAATATGAATTAGGCTGTGTTTTTAAGGGGAATCTTGTCAGCTTGACACAGTCTGTTAGGAGGAAAAATTGTGTCCAGTTAGGGCTATTTTGTAAATTCTTTTGTAAAAAAGACAGAAGGGTATGATGGGAAGGATGATTATATTGTTATAATTTGTGTATGTCATTACAACTTTACATTTCTCAGAGTGAAATCATCACACAAACTATTCTCAGAACTTGAAGATCTGAGTATTTTGACATCAGCCATCCGTTGAATAAATAAATGTTTGCAGAAGGTTTCTTACTCAAGCTTCTTTTTTTCTTCTCTTTTTCCTTTTTTTCTTCCCCCTTTAGGGATGAACAAGGGCTGATTGCAACAGCTTATCGATATTACAGCTAAATCTTCTAACCACCAAGGTATTCTTCTTGCTTATGATTAAAGTTGTTAAAGCAGTTTTTATTTATGTAAATTTATATCCACTAGTTTGCTAATATTCCCACACTGGGTGAATATTATGTACAAAGGAGCTGGTTTATCTGGAATGAAAAGAAAATCATCATTTTAGACAAATATTGGTCAAAAACCTTATGTACATATATTTATAATAATAATATTCAGACTACCTGAATCTCACCAAAGAAAAGCTTTGATTCATTTTTGTTGTGGAATAATCTTAATAGAAATTTCCTTACTGACTATGATGATGGCTTCCTCACTGTTTTTTTTTTGTTTTGTTTTTTTTTTTATTTCTTGTATTCCACAGAGGAAAAATTATGAAGGCAGTTTGAACTATGGAAAAGTATGTTTGTGTAAAGTGGGGGGTTTTAATACTTACTGTGATGTGGCTACCTGTACTAAAACCCAAGGAGGATGAAAGTGAATGGAAAGAAGGAAAATGCCATTTGGGAAGCATCATTTGCATTTTCAAGATTGCTTATTAAGCATTTTGTTGTAATGAGCACACTTTAGTAATTTTGTAGGTATTTGACAATTATCAATAACAGAGTCATTCCCAGAACAGCCATAAGTATTTAGATCCCTGTACTGAGCCTAATCAACTAATATACATACATACATACATACATACATACATATATATATTTATATGTATATATATTCTCCCTGTTTTGCTGCCCCCAAAGCATATTTTTCAGTTGTCAAACTCTTTCTTATTCAGAGATGTTAATCAGTTCGGAAGAGTTAACTCTTAATGATTTAATTAAGTATTTGTATTATACAATATGGTATAAATTTAATTCCCAATTTAAGATAGTTAAGTAACCTTATAGAACAGATCAGGTGAATCACATTGAATATCTGTTGTTCAAATAAATAACATGGGCCTTTGCATAAATGGCATCTAATCTCTAATTATGGTTTGTCAGGATTTTGCCTTAAATATTAAATATTGCTTTTATATTTTATAATGTCTATGTAAAATCTACTTAAATATTCTCAAGAAGACTGCCTTCTAGGAAAGTTGCTGATAGACATTGATTGTGAAGGGTGAATGTACTTAATGCATTGAGTATTATAAATATAAATAATTTGAGATCAGCGCTGGGCTCTAGAAAACACTGGATTAATATTTAAGGAACAAAATACTTGAACATGTGCATAATTCTGAGCACATATGCATGTGTGTATAGACTTTTGTTATGCACATAAATTTACATTTCATAGTACTTTATGAGTCAAAGGCATATGTGACCAATTTCTTTAATATAAAAACTAAAATATTTTAGGATAATGTAAAGACAGACTTTTCCTTCCCTATGTTTTTTTTTTTTTTTTTTTTTTTTTTAATGTTGTTAAATTACCAAATTCATTCAGGGAAAGATTAAACCAGAACTCTTCATCCCCTGTGATGGCAATATTAAGTAGTACTGATAACAAAGTACAAAATAACAAGTAGTACTAATGTGTTACAGTGCTTTGAGTTCTTTTCATTTCCATTCAGTTTGGTTTTGCCATTTTAAATTTTATCATTAAATTATTATTATTAAATGTCATTTTAATGTAATCCAAGGTTCAAAAGCCAGCTTCTTTAATAACTGTTCCTTTCCCATTGTTTGTAAATACAAACCATAGCTGTTCTGTATTTTCAAGCTTATTATATCACTATTTCATTAAAAAAAAAGAAAAAAAGAAATGTAATTACTGGGATGATAAAACACCCACTTCCATAGTAATTGTTTTTTAATATACCAAACACCATGGCTAGCATTTTCCCTTTCTGTAGTGTCAGAGGGGTTTTTTTCAGATGGTTTGCTTTCAGGGCTTTATTTTGCAGAAAGAAGAATGGATCTTAGAAGTCTGTGAAGTGCTGGTAGCTGGAGGTGTCCGAGCAGATGTGCTCCCTTAACGTTTGTGTAAAGGACATGAAAATCAACAGCAGGAATGGTAAGCATGATAATGATAATGAGAACTGTGCTTCATCACAGATATGTAAACTCCTCTGGTCTCTCCTTAGTCTGTTAAGCTGTCCAGCAGTTCTTTACTGAGAAAGACAGACTATATAGATTTTTGCTGTTTGCTATTCCAGATTGCCTTTTGAAGCAAGCACGTCGTGACCTTGGTCTGACAAAGGTGCTCTCACTAACAGTGTGAAGGGCATGTCCCCTGCTCTCTGTCTGCATAGTGGTAGTGTGAAAATCTTGTGGACAAGGCTGTGTTCTCCCACAGTTTACCTTTTCAACATTTAGTTTTCAGTGAGCTGGGGGAGAGAGAGAGAACAAAACAGGATAGAAGCACAAGAGGGAGAAAATCCACTTACACAGATTAGCCTCGATACGCATTGATTAAGCACAAGAGTAAGATCTTTTAGGAGAGGCTATATAGAGAAACTATAGATTTTCCATTTTATTACATTATGGACGAATAAAGAACTTATGGAACTGTTTTTATGAATTAAATTAGAGTGCCAAAAGTGAAAATTATATGCAATAATAAGAAAAAAATCCTGCTTTGTTTATTTTTAAAAGAAGCAGAAGTAAATTTATGGAAATTGCTTCTATTTTCCAGCTCCACTAGCTTTCACAGAAAATTCCATTAACAAAAGGTGACACAAAATATATATTTTGTATAAATGTGTGACTTTTCAAAAAATGAAGAAATTATTGGAAGATCCTGAAGTTAGACATTGCTTGTTTCCTTTAGATTTTATTTTCCCATTGAGGCAATTGGGAGTTATTTAATTTGAATATCCACAACTGCTGCAGGTGAAATATTATTTTCACCTACCCACTCCTATTTAGAAAAGTCTCTTGAGATGTGTACTTGGTACTGCTTTTTTTGTGGTTGCAGTATTTTGGGAAGTATCTTTTTCATTCCTTTGTTGAGCCTCGATTTCAGAGCACCCTGGGCAAAGGCCTTGTTCCACCTGTAGTTTCCACTTTAGTTTCACTTAATCAGCTCTTTATTTACAGCTCCAAAAGATGGGTTTGCATGAATATACACAGAATAGAGTAACAAATCAAGCTGCACAATTTATCTACCTGGATTCCCGTTCTATGTGAACTGGTTGCCCTCTGGTCCATGCACTGCATTTCTGCCCGCCTGCCACACCTTACCTCATAGCTGGAAAGTACCAATATATCTCATTAAAGCTTGACTCTGTTCTCACATTCACATTCTTAATGATATTTCTTGTAGTCACAAACCTAATGCATTAGTGTCCAGGTGCCATGACAGATGGATTAACTTTCTGCAGGAAATGTTATCTGGTACTTTTGGCAATACTTCAAATTGTTTGGTTTGGAATCTTATATCTCCAGAAGAACCTTTGCAATATTTAGCTGAATTTTCTTGAATCACTAGCTGGAAAGCATGAGTGATACACCCTGGATTGTAATATCAGTACAATCTGATTAACATTAGAAAAAATTAAATTGCATGAACTTACATTTAGTAATTACAATATTAATACAAAAGGAAAAGCAAAGTTGGCATTGCATTTGTGTAAACTGCTTTTCCATTCTGGCATCATGTATGTTTAATTAATATGTCAGTATTGTTTAGTCCCTTACAAGAATATAGATGTCCTTAACTAATGACCATCAAAAAGTAATTGAAATGGACTTGATTTCTTCATATCAGTGTGCATCTTTTTACTTCACTTATTTTATTTCTCCTTTCCCTGTGATTACTTGTAGGTGCTTAAGCAATTTAAGCATAAAGAAATCAACAGAAATAGGCCAATACATATTTAATTTTGACCTATAGCCTCCTTCATGGAATTTAAATCTCTTATGCTTTCAAATTAATGGTAATTTATCTGAATGAAGAATCATGTTAAATATGCCAGCAATGCAGTTCTGAATAATCAAAGGAAAGTAGTAATTTTGCAAAACTGAGGTTCCTGATTGTGCACCTTTATTTTTATGGGGGTGAAGATGTTTGTGCTCAGACACACAGTCCTCTGCTTACATAATGTGTATCTGACTGAATATGCATTGAAAGTGGTTGGATGACCAGTGCTTATCCATCCCCCTTTAACTCATCTTTTCTATTTTTCTTTTAGACAATAATTTGCTCTGAAACAGATCCAAGGATAAGTTTGATGGATGTGAAGCTTTGATGATAAATCAAGCTTCAGAGACACATTCATTAAAACAGAATGGCAAGTCTACCATAATAAAAATCAAGTGTCTCAAGTGTCCAGAATGGAAACATCTCCAGATGTTCATTCCTAGAATATCTAGCCACCTTTGGATCACCCCAGATAATTTCACCAATCCTTTTTCATGAGGCTGCAGTTCAAGATGAACTATAAAGGCCACAATATTTCATTTTTTTATAGTCTTTTCCTTTATAATACCTTTGCCTGAACTGAGGTTTGAAGTCTCTGAAGCAAAGACTGTCTTCTTTTTTTCTAGCAATGTCCGTGACTAGAGCTCCCGATGGTTAAATATCCCCAACAAAGCATTGAAATGCTGTTCTTCTAGAATTTAAAGTAGTTTTGTGGTTGAACTCATTTATTTTAATATTTCTGTTGCAGACTAAGAGCATATTCTTCTCAACCAATCAGCCAGTCAAGACTAACCACTCAGAGGTAATTTATTCTTTGATATAGGAAACTCATTGGAAGTTACATTTTTATTCAGCAGATGAGCAATCTTCTGATGGCTGCAAAATTCATTCTGTAACATGAGACACATAGAAAGTTTTGCAAAAGTAGAAAAAAAAGTGCTATGATGGTTTCATAGCAATTGAGGCTTTTATCTCAATCTGAAACTTTAAAAGTATTCTAACTAAGGAAACAGCACTTTCACTACAAGACTGTAAATGCAAAATAATCATAATATTTTATTACTCTGTGTACTTTGCTAAACAGACTTTCACTTGGCATTTATTTTCTAGTGCAACATAATAGATTTTTATGATGTCTGTATTTTTACTCTGATTCTTGTAAGCACTTACTGTGGTTTAAAGTAATTATTTAATTCAGTAAAAGTTCTACAAAGTAAAGTGTGTAGCAGCAATACAATTTATTTAATTCAATGTGAGCTGGAATGCTATTCTGCTCTGATTAAAATACTGTAACTTTACTAGAAATCTAAACTTTCATTCAGTTTCCTTGAATAAATAATAATAATAAAAATAATTTTGTATTGATTCTCCACTCCAGCTAGTGATCACTGAATTTTCTGTATATCATTGATCAATAACAGTGAAGTCAATGTTGTTATTTACTTATATGTGCCAAAAGGTAAAACCTACTTCATTTTGGTTTACTTCCATGTATGTGACCATGAGATTTTGAGCTTGAACGATCTATTTTTTTGTAAAAATCCCAAAAGGTAGAAGACATGTCTTTTAATAACATTAAGGAATAAAAGTGAAATCAAGTGCTTTAATGAGTTTCTCATCAACCCTTCATAAACTCCTTCCGTAGAAACAAACGGAGATTCAGAGAGGCTGGGTCACACACGTGTTTATGTGCTGGGTGAAATGGTGGGAGGTGGAATGAAAATGAAATTGCACAAAAGAAAAATTAATCATTGAGAAAGAAAAATATCTTGGATGACAGCTTTAGGGTGGCAACTTTTTGACAGGAGGCAAATCCAATGAATTCTTCCATTCTTCCTAGTTAGCAAGTTAAAAAAAAATATATATATATATTTATATATATGTATAAAATCTGTCTGGTTTGGTTGGAACTATTTTTCTTTATCTTTTTTTTCCCCCTTCTTATCCTTCCTTGACCTTTACAGCATAACATAAAGGTCATCTGATGTCTTGAGGTAATGGGTGTACTGGGCTATATATTTGTGTAAACATATTGAACTTCCTTATGTTTCCTAGGCGTTTACCAAGCAGAAGTTGTATATTTATATTCACAACATTATGCATTGCTGTTGCCCAGAGTAGGAAAATTGATACATATGGAAATAGCTGAGAGAAATTTGGGATATAAATGCTCTGACAGCATCCATATTCTCCACAGCATTGTCAGGAATTTGTCTGGCACATTTATAAATCATCAAAAGTCATGCTGGGTCAGAGACTCCAACCTGGCTTCCTCCAGCTTGGATGTGTAGAGGTCAGTAGTTCTGACACGGATTACTACTCAGAGCTCTGTCTCCAAAGCACCTTCTGCTGTTACCCCTGTGCCATGCAGGCACACCTTTCATATTTCTACCAGTGGAAGCACCTTGGGGCAGGGGGCATTCATTTTTTTTGCGGTCCAAGCAGTATCACAGGCAGCAAAAAAAGAAGGGTCAGCTGGGCAAGGCAGACTCTCAGGCTGTGAGCTCTGTAGAGGAACAGTGGGATGTGCAGATTCTGGCACAAAGGACTTTAGCCTGGTTGGCATCTCAGGATGATCAACAACAGAAATGTGTACTAAAGCCTCTATGAAGCTTTCAAAAGTTGGTTACTGCTACTTCATGTACATGAGGCAAAGACTTGTGCACATATTGATTTCCAGCAGGAAAGGTGGAGTGCATTTCCATCACTTTTGCTGGCCTTGTCTTTTCCCAAGACAGTGCAAAGAACTATTCAAATTATCACTTTGTTACACGCATGGTGAATTCTTCCCCCACAAACCAAGCAGTGTGACACAGCATTCCCTTGACAAACTTGTGAGCCTGTGGTTTGGCTGAACTATGTTGATATGCATCTAATTTTCAATTCACAGCAGTTTACTGTCCTTGGGCTGATGCTTTCAGGACAAGTCAGACTCCAGAATAATCCTAAGTGAGAGCAGTTTAAGCAGTCACCTAAAAAATCTGAACAGCAATAAATAAAATAGAAATGATGCTGGCTTGTCTGGAACTTGAAAATGTTTCTTTATATATGTTTTTTAAGACTTTTTCTGTTGTAAGATAATTGTTGAGTCATATAGACAAGTAGAGTAATGCTAATATGGGTCTCTAGAATGAAAATGTGAATAATCAGTACAATGTTACAACAGCTTTTTTTTATTAACCTCTGCTCATATTTGACTTGCAATATAATTTTTTCCATAAGTTTTGTGTTTCATAAAAATGCTGTGCATCTGAGTATGGCACATGAAAGGATAATGATTCATATGCAATACTTCAGCAGCGGAGAAGTAAAACAAAATACATATTTTCTTTGTAATCCTAATGGAGCACTTTTTTTAACAAAGCATCAGGGAGCATGTATTCGCAATGTGAATTACAAAAGTTACATTTCTCATTAATTATTTTGTAACTGAGTTTCTTTCAACATCAGACATGAAAGTGAAGGGCTTTTTGTTTTTGTATTAATTAGTATCTTTGTGATAAAGCATTTTTTGCTCCAGTGTCTGATAAAATAATCAGCATTAGGGTATGTGTATGCAAATTCCCTTAGGGTTCACTTCAAAGACTAAAAACAAGGCATATTTTCATACACATGAAGAATTGCTTCAGAAATATATGACATGTTGTTTGATAAACACTTCTGAGTTAAACCTTGTAATATGCAATATATAAAAAAGGTATAAGTCCTTTTAAAATTTTTAATTAGAGAAAATATATTTTCATCAATACATAACAATGGAAGGTTATTACAGTCTAGATGTTTTAGAGCTTCTGCAGGTTGGTATATTCTATTTATTTTCAGAGTGCAAAGGTGTGATTTTTTTTATTTTTTCTTCCAAATTCACAGATTTAAGGATTGTAGAGCATGTTCATACTCCTGCTTACACACGGGGGAGCTTCTCTGCTCCTTGAGATCAGAAAGGAGCCAAATCTGGCATCCTTAGCCAAAGTTCCCTACAACATGCAGTGTCAGGAATATTTATCTGGTAGCATTGTCTTGTATATGAATATTCATACTTACAAATTGCACCTCTGTATTTATGATTTTGGCAATCAGCCTGAACTTTGCATACAGATGAACAGGCCTTTAATACCTGAACAAATGTGACTTTGAGATGTTTAGAGATAGATGAAAATTTCTGATGCTCTTCATCACCTAGTACAAAATAGGTGTTGATAAATATTACTGGTTCAGTAACATGTGCACATTGTAGTTATATTGAAAGAAAAATCACATGAGGGTTCTGTTATTCAGGGAAAGGATTACTTGTAAGCAAATCTTTACCTTTATAGCTATTTGAAAAATTCTTTCTCTGGTCATTAAGTAATTCGTAGGGAAAAAAATAAAAATTTGAGATTATCTACTGCAACTGAAGCTTTACACTCTGCCTCTTAAAAGCCTATTTTATTGTGTAGCTAATGGAGAGCTCATGAAGTGGAAAGCAGTATAAAAGGTCAATAAGAGCTACCTGCTTGTGAGGTATTTTCATCTGCAAGATAGTGACAAGAATTCACTGGGTTTGAGATGCAATTATTTTAAGAAGAGAAGACAGGATCACATAATGAGGCTGTTCCTGAACACACCAGTGGAACATACCACTACTTCTCAGTTTTATTTGTGTTGTCCGTAATTTGTGTATCCAAGGTCTTCCTTGCTTCTCTACAACAAAGGAATTTCTGATTTTTGGCCAAATTATGGCCTCTTGGCCACTTGTGTAATTTAATTTTGTTGAATTTCTACCTATGGTGTATGTTGACAGTTCTCAGTTTGAGCATGACCAAGAGGAAGAAACCAGTTCCTGAGTATATGGCCAAAGCTTGGGTTCCATATTTCTTCTGTGTTCTTCCTTTACAATCTTCATCAAATAATTTATCTCCTTTGTATCAGACTCCAATTTCAAGTGCTCATCAGAATGAAAATCCAGATGGGAATTTTGTAATTTCTGTATCACCTAGAGAGATGGTACATTAGTTGAGGTATGCCTTATTATAGTGCCTGCAGTATCAGTTGTCACGCTCCAGACTTTCTCATGAGCGTTCTTTCATTCCTGTAGATCTCGGTAGACTCTGATACATTTTTTTTTCCAGTCAAACTTGATGCCTCCTCTTTTGAAGATGTGACCAAAGTATGTTGTTCAGTGTATGCTGATTGACATTTTGCATGAAATTTTGCAGATTGTGCTCTTGTTTCATTAGGCTTTTTGTCATTCTGTTTTCTACTCTTGCTGTGTACTATAATCTCTCTGAGGATGACTGATTCCTGTTGCTCTTGTAGTACATGTACCAATTTCTGACATAGTTTTTGTTCTAAAGAGTATCTAGACTCAAAGAGATGTTTTTGGTTTTTTTTCAAATAATGCTAAAACAGTTACTTTGGTGTTTTGTTAGTATTTATAACAAATTGCAAGTATATGACATGCACTGGTGACAGAAAAGCTATAGATGACAGAATTTCAGACTGATAGGCTGTCATGTTCTTTGAACTTAGGGTTCAGTGAATATGTGAGGTGCCTGAGTATTTTCTTTTATAGTCTAATTGCTGAGTTAATTCATCCTGATAATCTTTTTAACACTACTGAACCATGCTGTAGTGTAGAGCTCTTTATCTGTCTGAGACCTTTTTGTTAATTTTGAGAGCAAGTTCCTCAGTACATACAATCATATGGTATTTGCACTTTATACAATATCTCAGAAGACATTTGAATGCATAACTATTCTAGTCTCTCTTTCCCTAATTTTTTCTACCATGACATATCCTGTGATAAACTCTGCTGATATTGTGACTTTTTATCAGTTTAACAAGCTTATCATTTCTCAAGTTTTTATAGAAGTATTTTACTACTTAGAGAAAGACAAATATATATCTGACATTTTAAGCTTTATGCCAGAATTTTTCATTTAATTTCTCTCCTTCTGTGAAGAGCGTAGTGGGAATCTGTGAGTCTTCTTGAGGCTTTTTTTCTTACCATTCTTTTTCAGGAGGTTACATGGCTGTACCTTATCAGTGCTGGCCTTGAGGCAGCTGAATTCTTAGTAAGGGATCTGACAGAGAGAGTGCAGTTTGCCTCTTCTTCAGTTTATTGATAAAGCTATTACACAGAATACTTGCTAAGATGGATCCATGAGGAACTGATTTCCGGACCTAGAGCGAACCATTTATCACTAGTCTTTGTTGACTTCACTGGGAATCTTTTGTGAATAACTTCTCATTTATCAGGGGAAAATTTCAAAGTCTGAAACATCTGAAACATTTGAAACATTTTTGTGACAAAATAAAGTCAAATCAAATGTAAAAATTTCATTGCAAGTTCAGCACAACTTTTCTTGATGTGTGTGTTTCTCAGTCTCAACCGTAGATGGAAATGACACTATAAATTGTTGATGCAATTTAAGCAAGCAGTCTGGGGGAGGATAATGTGAGTCATGCTGATATGCTTGGACTTTGTCCATTTTTACAGTACACTGTGGACTGTCTCCAAGTGTCCTGGTTCTGGCCAGGATGGGGTAACTGAGAGAGGGCAAGGCTGGGACATGTTCTATACCGTGCCACATCAGTTTCTGGGGGTGTGGAAAGGGACTCTTCTGCAGGGAGGAGGGGCTCCTTCCGATCGAGAAAACGTGGTGGGGGAAGCCGCCCAGTATTGCTGATTATTGGGGCAGGGAAGAAGGGTGGTTCTTTCCATAATAATTATTTATTTTTTTAGATGCTCTGTCCTTAGTATTGGTGATGTTACAAATAATTTTCTTATCTGATTGCTGTTTCTCATTGCTGAGATTTGTTCTTTCAGCTCATGATCTTTGCCTTTTGTGCCTCCAGCTGGAGGAGGAAGGGGAAACAGCACGAGGTTTTGGTGGGAGTACTAAATTGGAGCATACCATTTCTACAGGACAACGACAATTAAGGTCACTGGATGCTTAAATAAAGAAATGTAAACAATAAAAATATTAAAAATGGTAAAATTCTTGGTGGTGTAGCAGAATAGAAGAACATTTGTCTGCAAATACAGGTAGAGGGAATTACGCCAGTTTTTTCTGTAAGGATTATGTAACACTACTCTTCCCATGGAAGAGTTTTGCCTAAAAAGAATTCTCAAACACTTCATTATATAATTTATTCTTCAGTTCAGGTGATGCTGTTAATTTTACTTGCTGGCAGTCATTTTTGTAGCAATTTATATTGCTATAACAGACTTATATATATCATTTTAATCTATTTTTGATGCCAAAGCCTTGAAAGTGAATGCCAATAATTGTACATGAAAAATCTGATATGAACTTCCTCCTCCTTAGAGCTCTAGGCCTTTTTGTTGGTGAAAATACTGAAGATTTTTGTATATTCTCCTTTATTTTGTTGCTTTTCCTCAGTAATTTAAATTTCTCTCATGCTCCATGTTCTCTGGTCCCATTAATTTTGCTCTCTTTTGCTCTCCTGTTTTATTGTAAATGTCTGCTTTTTTGCTCTTGTTTCACACATAAAAAATTAAACACCAACCTTTAATAACAACAGCATTTTCCTTTATTCCAGTTAACTCTATCGATATGCCCAGCATCCACATTTCTCCCTTTTGTATTTAAGCTGAACTCAGTCTGCTCTCTGAAGTTCTTTTCCTCAGACTTTATCCTTGCCTGTCTTTATTCACTGGTTTCATTTCCTCAGGTTAAGTTTGGCTTAAGTGATCTGTACCTCCTTCCTAGTCAAGTTGGGTCCTCCACGACCTGTAAGTCGTTTTCAGAACAGCCAACTCTTCTTTCTTTATTCCCAAGTTTTTTTCCTCCTGATTCTCTGCTGCACCTATATGCAAACTTGACAGATCATTTGGAGAACAAAGATATTCCCTTTAACCTCCCTTCCAGCTTTCTGTGGCACTCTTGCTCGTGCATTATGTTTAGCTTCCTAGTTATTAAACCCCTTTTTCCCCTTGAGGTAATTTTATTCATAATCACATATTAAGAGAAGATCTGTTTTCCTCCTCTTCAAATACAAAACCTATTTATAAATGAAAAAACAGTTAGGTACAATGTTTTTTTTCATGTCATATCAAACACATCACATAATCATATAAAGACAATTTCTCTTAACCATTTGTTATTATTAATAAGGTATTTAGAATTACTACGTTGTACTCTCTGCCATACTAATCTGCTGTACTATTTCAGATAAGAAAAGCCATTATAAAAAATGGAACAACAGTTCTGAGTAAATCCACATTTTTCACCTTCAGTTTTCAACCAAGACATACTTTTAGTGTCCTACATAATTTTAACATCTGCACGCTTCGCATAAATGTCATAACACAACATATGGAATTAAGCAAATGATGTCCAAACATCCTTAGTTTCTTTCTTTTTTGTTTGTAGCTTTACATGTATTTCCTCAAAGTTGCTTTACTAAATATATTTTTAAAATTAATGTTACAAAATAATCTCTTCAGCAAAGGGACTATTGCTGTGGCTATGTAACACGTACACTTTGGCAAAAGGGTTATCTTGCTTTGCATAGGTTTAAGATTTACCAAAAGTAAGAGACAAGGTTTGCAAATACGTGTGTGATATGGTATGGTTCTGATGTTTTATGTGTTCTTCCTTTTTATGGCATTTAATCCCCATGGTTCTCTGGCTCATCAACTCCTCCATTATCCATTTCTGATGTTTTACTGTGTGGTGCTTAATAAAAAGTAGGAAGCAAAAATAAAAGACATTATTTCTTACTTATTTGGTACATTTGGCTATTTTCTAGTCACTGACAAGTGAAATTTTTTTGTTACCTTTGAGAGAGACAAGTCTGTGTTTCTTATAGTTGGATATTAATCAGAGCCTTCCTTAAACCCAGAACATTTATTCTGAACCTATATATGCAGAAGTGCCCTAAAATACTTTTATCACCTGATCTGCCTGAATTCTGCATATGTAGTGCAGGAAATCTGCTTTCACATATCAAGTCTGGTATCATGGTTCAGAGAGTAACTCTGGTTTTTGGGGGATGGAAAATGTACAGGTGGAAAGGTATTTGAATTGGACATGGTATTAACCTCTTAATAGTTCCACATTTTTGTTTGAGAGTGCCTTATTTACCAAATATTTCAGTCTTCTAGCCTCAGTTTGGGAAAGAACACTACTTATGTTCAGAGGACATTCTCCACTCTTATTCAGAACCTTGCATCTTCTGTAAAAAGCTGTGGCTTCCTGGGAGGTGCACTCACATACACCTGCCTGCATAGTAAGGATTGCTGATCCAGCCTTATTTCATATGTCATAGATCAGCAGCAGCCACTAAATGCTGGCTGTAGAAAGAGCAGGATTAAAATATTTGAATGTTGAGTGCTTAGTCTCTTGGTTTTCAAGGTCATTGTTGCATATGACTGCCTTCAAATAATTTATATTGGCTTGCTCATTTGCTCTATATGGATTATTCTTTTTTTTTTTTTTTTTTGCACCAAAGAAATGTCTTTTTGAGAGAACTTTTATCAGCAAAGTAGGAAATTATCTGGTGAATATTAATAAGCATGTCTGATGCTTGAAAGTAAAGTTTAAGTGTTTGATCCTTAGCTGCACTGCAGTCAGCTTGAGCCACTTAAGCAGATATCATGAGTAAAACTGAGAAAAAAAAGAAAAACAAGAGAGAGGTTGGGGTTCATTACTTGAAACAAGTGGCTTCATAGGCTGGAAGTGAAATAGCTTTGTTCTCCATTTCTGAATGATTGAAGAGCCAATGTGTTTATTCTTTAGAGCACACTGTATCTTCCACAGGGTAAGATGCAAACCTGATATGAGGGCTTTGACTTCTGGCTTTTCATGCCACTCAGCCAAGCTGGCTGTATGACTGAGAGTTATCCTCATGTGAGGAGGGAGAGACAGTTCCTCCATTTGCACTATGATGAAGATCCTGTGTTTCTCACCACATAGGAGGAAGGAGAAAAATGCAGCTTTTCCCAGTTTATGAATAGAATTGGAGTGAGAAGGGCTTTGAGGGAAGTCTTTATGGTGTGCACAGCTGGGGTCAATGACTTCCATTCTCACAATGCCTACTCAGGGCACTGCACTGAGTCCTCAGCATGGTGCAGGGATGGGTGCATTTCACCTTGAAAGCTTTAAGGTTAGTGTCTGGCATCAGTGATTACATTTGCAATTCAAGTTAGTCTATTTTCTTCTTTTTAGCTTTTATTCAACTGAATTTAGTGCTTGTGAAAGGTGTTCAATTGTTATTTCTGGAGACTGATCCTCCTCTTGTCCAACACTACCCCTTCTGATGTCCCTAATGCTGAAGAAATATCTCTTAGAAGTGAGAATAATGATTTATTTTCATGTAGCTGTAACAGTTTTAATGAGTAGCTTTGTATAGAAGAACTTAAGAGAAATTTGATCCTATCCACATTATTGAGTATTAGCAAATAAATGACAGTGACTGTCACCTGGTAGAATCAATACTGGTTTTAAACGTTCTGCATTAAATTTGGGGTAATGCAAATCGGTGGGGGTAATATATATGGATAAACTTTGTGAGTTTCTGGAAGCAAAGTATATCTCAAGATACTGGGAAAATGGGTGCATCAGCAGGGATGTTTTGTTGGGTTTTCACAGACACATAGTTCTAGCATGTAAGTGACAACCAGACTGGAAAAAAAAAAGTGGAATTTTAAATTAATTATCAGACTAATTTAAAGATCATTGCCATAGAAAAGTTAAATAATATGTTCCAAAACATGAAGTGTTTTTGTAATACAGGAATAACAGAGTATGACGATGTTGTCTAAGAAAGGGAATGCCCTTGCAGAGCTGAAGCTGAGCAAAGCTGAAATTCATGGTTCCCATTAGAAGCTGTGTTAAAATAGGGACAAAAGAGTTGAATGCAAGTTATGCATTACTCCTGTGCAAAAAGTTTGTTTTAAATCATTCCAGCTGCTGGAGGTTTAGAGGAATTGTTCAATGATACGGGGAGAATGTCCTCTGCAGGTTTCTGGGAGACAACAGCATGGTATAATGGCAGATTCATTGGTCTAGAGAAAGTGAACACAGGCATGCATCTCTAAATTAGAAAATACAGCTGAAAGCTGTCTTGGGTGTCTCTTCCTAGTTCAAGAAATTAAGAACAAGGTGAGAATTATATTCACTTTCTGATTCAAAAGAAGAGAAAGCCACAGTTACAAAATGAAGCATTTCCCAGAGGTGTTTCTAGAGCAGTCCTTCAGATCCCCTATAATTCATATATGTATCTACTTATATATATATATTTATGTATATACTTAGAGGTTAACCAGCTATAGAGTAAAAGTACACACCCATTTCTGAGTGGTTCTAGGGGTGCATTTGAATATTTCCATCAAAGAGGGAGGATTAAGTCCCAATGTCTCCCATCTTAGGTGGGTTAACTGAAATATAAATTAAAAAAGGGAATGTTATACCTTTCAGCCATGTTTGCAAGGAGTCAGAATTCTGCTGCATTTCAGGATGTTTATAGAGTTTGTTCTTTTGACTGTGCTGGGAGGTAAGCATGAAATAAACATCGAGTTACTCAGCTGTGCCGAGACACAAGCCACTATTAGTCCTCTCCAACAGAGTTTCAGTAATCATAAGGAATAGGAGTTTTGAAAGCTGATAGGCCTCTGAACTTTTTTTATCTTTCTAGGCTAATGTAGCTGTATGGAGATTAAAATTTTAAATTTTTGAGCCATCTGTCTCACTTTTAGACTTAATGTATGGATTTGGATTTTAAAGCCTGTCTTAGCCAAATGAATGTGAACTTCACTAAAGCCTGGAAGCTAAAAGTGTGAAACATGAAATAGGCTCAGAATAGGAAGTCTGAGCTTGCTATTTGATATTATTGAGTGTAGTGCTAGACTACCATTTTCAGATTCTCTTTTCAGCCCAGAACTTTAAAAGAATTTTGCAAAAATCAAGTAAAATTTTTAAAAAAAGATACAAGAATGAGATTTTCAGGAAAAGAAGAGTTTTGTATTAGTAAGAAAATCTAAGTTACTGAAACAAGGGTATAGAAACATTTTGAATACTCATTATAAGTATGTTTTTGGGGATGAACTATCCAGCAACAAGCAATTCTTCATGATAGAGTAAAAAATAATGCAAGATCTAGTTTGCAGTTGAAATTATGTAAATTAAGAATTAAATGTGTATTTTTAACTTAAAGTACTGCAGCTGTTGAAAGTATGTTTGAAGATATGGTGAAGTGCCTTGATTAATTTTATTATATCAAGTCTGTAAATTAAAGACTGGATGTGTTTCCAAAGGTGGATTGTAAATCAAAGAGTTGGACTAATTACACACACACAGACACACACAGGCTCTTTTGTTTCTCATGCAGGAAATAATTCTAAATTTTCTATATTCAACTAACTGCAAGCTGTTGCAGGCAACACTACTTGGCACTCCACATTTAGGAAGCTATTAAAGATGATGCTGGAAAATGCAAATTCCCTCTCTTCTAAAATCAGCATGGTAGGGGAATGTGCAAGCAGCTCTCCTATGGTGCATGATAGACAATAATTGTTCTCTCAAGGGAGCTCAATTCCCCCCATTTTCAACTCCCTAGTGTGGCCTTTAACTCATGCAAGAGATAAGCCCTCAAACTGGTGAGGTTGAGCAGGGAGGCATTGTAACTCAACTGTTCAGAGCAGGAAAAAAGTCACTCACTGATCCCTGGCTTTTGAATTGTCTCTAGTACCAATCCAGAGAGAAGAAAAAATTGCTTTTCAACATCTGCCTCTGTGCACTGAAATTATTTCAGCTAAGCTGCCCAGGCAGCAGAGAATGGAGACAGGTTCAACTATCTATACCACAAATACAGCATAGAGACTTCCACTTAAAACCTCTTGATTGGTTTAGTTTTGGCAGAATTGTACTTTTGTCTTTGCTTTTAGATAAATATTTTTGCTAAGTATTCATACCATATGACCAGCGTAATGTTTTAAATTTTTTTCTTTTGCAGCTGAACAAAACAATTCTGTGAGATGTAAGAAATCCAGAAATGCTCACAAATGGTAACTGCTGATTTCAACTCAGAGACAGAAAAAAATCTGAGTTGTGTTATGAGAGCAATAGATGCAATTCAATTGAAATCAGGATTGCTCTGTGAGCAAATATCAGAGAAAATAAATTTGCATTGATTACAATTAGTGTCAGACTATTATCCTAGAAAATTTAATCTTACTTACAATGCCAATTTAAGAAATGCTTAAGCACACACTTAAGTATAATTAAGCATATGCTTGGTCCTTCACTGACTTCGGGGCTTTTCACTGGAATGTGTGCCTTGGGCCAGCAGCCTCTCTGGTAAATTCTGCAACCCACATAACTGCCAGGCTTATGTTCTGAATTGTTTTAGTGTTAGAAGAAAAACTGTAATCCATTATACAGTTATTTAGTTGAGAGTTGTAGCTCCTACTGGCTGTGACTGTGTATTTTAAAAAAACAATATAGGCACAATAGACATTACCTCAGAAAACAATAAAAAACAATCTCTGGGTGTTTAAGGATATTGACACTAATTGTGTATTTTAGAGGACGAGGCTCCTGATTCAAATCAGGGAAAAGCACTGGGTAGCTTTCCCTTTGCAGTTGTCATGATTTATTTGGTGCTGTGTTGTTCAGCGCTGGGATTTCTGTGTGAATGATCACAGCAGAGGGCAGATGGACTGTTCCTGTAGCGCTGGAATCTTGACCTGATTTGATGGGTAGTGTTTTTTAACTCCAGATACAATACCATTTTAGTGCTTCATCACTCTCCATACCAATCCTAAATGAGTATATATTTATTTTTAAGGCATTGTTCATAAAACCTGGGGAAGTATGGATACATACATTACAAAGAATAACAATCCTCTGTTTAGAAAACAAGGTAACAAGACCTGAGATCTTAGTGTTCACTATGGCAGCCTTTTTCACTTGATTTCTTTGAGAAAAATGTTAATTTAAATGTACACTTTCATTTATTTATATTGAGACTGGATTTTCAAGGTGATTTCCTTCCATTTTCAGTATATTACTGAAAAGTCTCTGAATAAATTAAATATGGGAGGCCATTTAAATACGATTTGTTTTCTATTGACACCCTGTAGATTTTTTGTCATTGTAGGTATTGGGGTTCCTTTAATATTCTCTGATGTAATATCATTCCCAATAACAACTTTTCATCCTTTATAAATGACACCTCTTGATGACCTTGGCCTGTTGTGAATATGAAATTAAGGAATGCATTTACTTTCATTCATGTCTTTGCTGTCAGCACATTATTTTTGCCATCTCTCTGAGTCCCACTGATCTGTCTTCTTCACAATGTTTTTAATGTACTTGGGGAAAAGTCTTACCTCAGCCTCTTGTGCAGTTTATGTCCATTTTCTATATTTGTCTCATCTTTCCTCCTTTCAGCTTCTCCCTGTTTTATATTATATCTAATATATAATGCCTTTTTATCCTTGATTACATTATGCAGGTCTGATTTCATCCAGGCTGGGATCCTCTTTCCTTCCTCACCTATTCAGCCAAATGAAATGCAGAAAGACTGAGCATATTATGCAGAAATACCCTATGAACAAACATTTCTTCTTTGCTTTCATAAACTCTTTACTTCAAACTTGTTATTTCAAAGTTTTTATATGGATTTGCTTGGTTTTATTTGTTCTAGGGGTTTTTTTATGTTTTGTTTGTCTTTTAGATTTATGTTTTAGAAACTTAAATTTCAAAAAACTTGGCCTCTTCTAATGTTTAATCTCTTTTGGGTGCATATTGCTATTCGTATATCCTACATTACCACAGAATAAGCAAGATTTTTTTTTTCCCCACACCAAATTATTAATAAGAAAAATGCTTTCTATCTGCTTCTAAGTCTAGGAAGAGTGTGATTTCTAACGCCACTTGTTGGGCACTGATTTGTATCATGGCAATGAAAAAAAAGGTAAGTATTTTGAAGAAACCTTTCCTCCCATAAGCTGTTGTAGCTGACAGGATGGGCTGTATAGTGTGCAAATGATCAGCTGGCTTGGTTTGATATCAGTGTTTCAGGAGAACTCCATTAGTTGATGTGATCAATGACTTCCATCTGTGTTAATTTTGTGTCACTGTAACACCACTAATTTCTAAAGTATAGTTGTATGCATAGATTGATCTAAGAGTGGTGAAAATATACAGGCAAAACACAGAATTTTACAGATAACTTGAAAAATACATTTGGCACTCAGATTAGATAGAGAAGCATATTTTGTGGCTGGGTGAGGGATGTGAAAGATTCTCACTATTAAGAACACTCACTATTAAGAGCTTCACTTAGCTCATCTGTGAATATGTTTTTGTATCTTAAATTATTTGATTACCCCTCAGATGAGCAGTATGACATTCTGTTGCTGATCAGAACCTAAGTGAGGCTTGTTGAGTGCAGCTACACACAACGTTGTCTCAGTAACTAGATCTTTGACTCCAAAAGCAGCAGTAGGGCACTCCAAAATGGCACTCAGAATCACAGAATCACAGAATGGATTGGGTTGGAAGGGACCATAAAGACCATCTAATTCCAACCTCCCTGTCATGGGCAGAGACACCTCTCTCTAGAGTAGGTTGCTCAAACCCCTATCCAACCTGGCCTTGACAGTTCCAGAGATGGGGCATTGACAATTTCTCTGGGCAACCTCTTCCAATCACTCACCACCCCCACATTAAAGAATTTCTAAGCCTGCTGTATTTTTTGTCATTCTCTGATAGTGACTGGATTTTTCTTGGAATCTCAAAGGAGGTGCTTTTATCTATAAAGGATAGGCTGGTGCTGCTTTCAGTACTACAGTGATGTGGTCAGACTGCACAGAAGAGAAAGAATAAAAAAACATTCACACCCCCAAAACATGTCTCTGTGTCTAGACAGAAGGTTCCTGGTGATGCTAACAGGCTTCAACATTGCAACCTAATCAAGAAAGTTCCAAGGTTTAAAATCTCATCAGCATCAGCTGGGTCAGCACAATTAAAGATCAACCTCGTGAGTTAACCTTACTTGATTGTAATGGCTGATATTTGCTGGCTTGGCATGTGGGAGAAAACAGAACAGTCAGATGTGATAATATGTTAATTCTGATTGTTACATCATTATTTTTTCCTCGTGAGGAAAAATATATATACACTGCATTATATCATTTACAAATTGGCATCTTTCTGGCTTTATTTCAAAGTGAAATCAAATTAGGGCTCCAATACAAATGTGTAGGAATGGGTGATTGAGAAAAGTATTGCTGACACCATTGTGCAGAAGCCTTTTTAACCTATCCCTATTGGGATAAGGGCAAAACAAGACAATCCTTTTCTTCGCCCACACCCATAAATCTGTTTTATTTAGCCTTTAACTTGAAATGAGTGAGCGATTTTTACAGCATTACCCTTGAGTTGTACCAAGTGAGTGCACGTTTGAAACG
The DNA here is from genome assembly GCF_049639895.1 of Pseudopodoces humilis. NCBI lineage: Eukaryota > Metazoa > Chordata > Aves > Passeriformes > Paridae > Pseudopodoces > Pseudopodoces humilis. Next base: position 64,722,078 of record NC_142205.1, on the reverse strand, counting down.
GTGGGTCCCCTGTGATGCTGCCTTTCCTCATTCATATTGCAGCATAAGAGAAAAATGACAAAATTACATTTTGCTGAAAACCTGAAACCTCTTGGAGAGTGGAAAATTGACTTGAGGTACATTTATCAGTTGTTCTGTTAGAATATTCATTTGATAACTTACAAAGTTAGTGAATAAAGGGTACCCTGTCTTCTGCTTATATACTTAATCTACTTTGTAAATGGTTTTTCTTTCCAGCTGGAATGCTGGGTGACAGTTTTTTCCTTCTATGCCTCTATGATTGTCTAGCTAAACAGACGACTTTTACTTCTGTGACACCTACTAGTAATACCTGACAATTTAAGTTGTAACACTTAGGTTTTGGCTTGAAAGAGTTAAAAAGAAATCTGACAAAGTCTAGGCAAAACTGATAAAGAATCAGTTTGCTCTCACAGACTAGTCTGAATATGAATATGATAATTAATGTTAACCTTTTGATCTGTCTTTGGTTTTGTTTTAAGCATTTGGGTAAGAACTGATAACTGTTAGTTTGACCTAACCTATCCATGTCTCTTATCTCTGCCATATCTTCTAATGTGGATTTTCAGACCATGATACATGTTGCAAAAACAGGCAATGACTGAAAATATTATTCTTTAGTATGTATATACATGGACTTCTCAAAAGTGGGTGTTACTTTAAACTGTATTAAAATTTCAAACACATCTGTTCAGCTGTAAGATTTCCTTCCACAGGCATACTTCAATTATGGAAAATGATATTTAGGAGTATGTTTAGAACTCTCTTATCTCTGATGACATAATCCCAACTCTAAATAATAACAAACCAACTTTTTTGGTTCCTGATGCAACCTGATGTGGTTGTTAGGGGTTGTTACAAACCTTTACAAAATTCTTTAGGCATGCATAAAAAATACAACAAACTCAATCTGTGCCGTAAAATTCTGGCTGAAAACTCTAACCAAGCTGCTTACAAATATTTTAAAGAATTTTTGCTGTCTTAGTTGGAAAGGTGAGTGTGCTCCTCTGTAAATTGCTATTAGATAGAAGTAGATCTTCAGTGTTTTCAAAGGGATATAAGTAAGATTATCTGCTATGATCAGGACATATGCTAAAAACGGGAAAGGACTAGCAAGTAAAAAACATTATGCTTTGACACACAAAACTAAAATGTAAATAATTAGGCTTCTGATAAAACGGCCTGCAACGTAAAATGTGTGCTTTCTTTAGTTTCATTTAACATCAGTTAAATAAATCTGCAAGGTTCACACTTTCTTTACATCATTTTATGCTGATCTAGCAGTTTTATAAAGAGCTGTACTCCAGTGGGTAAAGGAAATGTTCTACTCAGTCAATGCTAATAATTGTTCATCCTGACACGGCATTAATGAAAAGGATTGTATTCCAATTTACAAATATATATTTGAAAAAAGCAGTTTGGCACTGAAAACTCTCAAAACAAAACAGCTGGTGTGAATTTTGGGTAGCAGTTGAAGTTTCACATCGCAGGTTAGTTTTGCATACTGCATTGACCAATTTAATTGTGTGCAGACTACATTTCATTTAATTCATTATTGAAGTGATCGCTATCAAATGGGTTAGATCTTTAAATAACACTTTTAAGTGAGAGCAGTATGTGCTAGCTTTGATCAAGTTTTTTTCTGGCCAATCAGTTATTGAGAAAAAATAGAAAAGGAACAAAATTTAGGAGCAATGTCACGCATTTCCATTGAAGTTTTCTTGTTTTTTTGCTCTTATCTTATTTTTTCCTCTGGGTTTAGCTGCATGTGAAGCTGACATTTAGGGACAGAGTGTGAGCTGATATAGTATATGCTTTCTTCTGATAGTGACTCCTGCTTCACCTCTCTTTTGGTGCTGATATGCATAGTTTGGTTCTGAGCCCACAGATTTCAGGCTGAGAATGAACCTTGAATAAATAGGGATGACACAGTCCTTTTAAAGCAGCTCTAATGTATTGGGCTGATTTACCCCAATTACCCAATCTACCTCCTCTGGATTCCCCAGTCCCTTGCTTACAGAGTTTGTGCCAGCTGAAACTTCACAGAACTGCAGAAGTGACAGCCCAGAGCACCTTTTCCTCCTTCAAACTACTTGTAGCCTTAGAGTTTCCACAGAGGAGGGAAAAAGGATAATGCCTTTGCATCTCTGATCAAGTCAGTCATAGATACTGTGAGTTATTTCATCATTTTGACAATGTGCCTGATATTACTCAAAATTAATGTTCTTTCCAGAAGATTATAGAAGCAAAATCTGTAGTCAAGTAGTAAAGCAAGCAAAAATCAGGCATTTTCTCTAGTTTATTCTCCCCTCAAAAATATGGGAGATGTTGACTTGATATCCACCTACTAAAAAATCAGCTTAACAATATATATAAATATAGTCCTCATACTCAGATAAATTTATTCAGATTTGGACATTTCAAACTGAATGTTCAGTCCTCCTGCCTTTGAAGGAAGGAGAATTCTGCTTGGGAGTGAGAAGCAGTTGACGACAGTAAAAGATTACTGAAATGGATGGAAATCTTTCTAATAAAGGTCAGAGTGCAGAACGGCTGGTGGGACTGTGCTCTGCAGGTTTTGACAGCTGTAGATTGAGTTGAAAGAGAGCCTCAAGGCATGCACCAGCCAGCAGTGGAGGAGAAGAACAGGGGACATAACTCCTGCCCACTGCAGGCTGCCACAGCACCTGGTGTAAACAAAACTGAACCAGTCTTCTCAGTGTGTTTAGAAAACCAAAAAACAACAACCAGCCTGTGCCACAGGACACAGGACAAAAATCAAAGCAGTCAGGCAAAGGCACAAACTGTCAGATGCTGTATACATTACATCAAACCAAAACAGAACAGACTGATGCAAGAAACACATTGAATTGTTGGGAAAAAAGCAAAGATAAATGGCCTTACGGAATTATTTATGTGATGTGTTTAAGGGCAGTTGATACGTGGTGGTGATTAGTTTATCACCACAAGAACTGCATTTTTCAAGTAAAGAAATGTCAATTTAATGATTAATTTAATTTCAGCATTTTTCACATGTGACATGATAATGACTTATAAAAGCTTGAGTGAAATTTCAATTAAAGATGTGTAGGTGGTAGGAAATTTGCATATTAAAAACCCAATTTTTTATATAATTTTGAACTCCATTAGACAGTATGTTCAGTTTTCTCATTATCATGAGGCATTTGTCTTTTATCAGTCTTTCTTATGCGTTGTTGCAGCTTTATATGCAGGGTAGTTTGTTGTACATTATATAAGAGAAATTGATGGTATAAGCCTATTTCTAAAAGTGTGACAAAAACCTTGTAGAAAGCTTTATTTGTTATGAATAAGCACACTTGGGATAAATTCATCTGACTTGTTTTCTATTCTGCTTGCTAAAAACCCCTGTGGTATTGTGGAGATAAAACAGCATAAGTGCTTTGTTTTGAAGGAATACAATAGCTGGATAGCAAATTATAAGCAAACAGAAATAGAAGTTCTAGTGGTGAAAAAAGAAGTCTCAAAATTTCTTAAGACATCAGCCTGTCCTTCTCTGAGAAGAATGGCATATCAAAGACTTATTTTAGACTTGATTTTCATCACAGCTGAAGGGAGCCTGCTCCTTAGAAACACACAGCAGGAAGGCCTCACCAAATATTTGCATTTTTGAAGCAGAAAGCTGAATTTATTATGCTTTTATTCCAATTAAAAATTTTATTTTGAGCCGTTCTACACACATGACTCAACTTCATATATTTCTTTATGTAAATTGTAGAGCCATTGTACCATGGTTGCTATGCAGTGGAACTGGATACATTACATACTCTTGGTTTAAAAATGAGAATGAAAGACTGAACTCACCTGCTTTAGCTCACTGAGTCAAACTTAGAAGGAAAGAGGTGAATAAAATGCTTGAAAGGCTCACCTGTGCTTATGTTGTAGTAGGAGAAACTGTGAAAAGTAAAGGTCAGGGACAGTAAGAAAACTTCTGAAGCTTAACAAAATAAAACAATTGCACAGCAGGCAAGCACAGCATGCAGCAGCATTCCCCAGTCCAGGGGAAGTGTCATGATAAATAGGAAGCTTTATCAGCAGAGGTTTCCAGGTCCTGCATTGCCTGGGACAGGTTCAGGATCAAAAGATAAACTGGGAAATACAGAGATGAAAAGGGCAGTTCTGTAATGTGATGCACTCTAAGCTAGGGATAGTCTGATGTCCCACAGACATCTCTTGAACAGGCATTATGGCTTTGCTGAGGAATTCTTAATTTCTTCTCAAGAAATGGAATTCTACTGGCTTTTCAACTCAACTTCCTTGTTCTGTGCCTTTTCTTTAATTTCAGTAATAAAAATTTAGTCTCTAAATAAAAAGACCCTCGTATACACATGAAAGTTTGAAAATCAATGAGTATTTTTTTCTTCAGCTCTCATGAATTGTCATAGTAAGGCAAACCCGTTAGAATTTTAGCAATTATTGTTTTAAGACATTGGTTCATCTTAGAGAAACTCAATCTTAAAACTGCTAGATTGTGCAACCAATCACAGAAGCCATTCTCATCCTGAAATACTTTTCATGCTGATTTCTAAACATTACAGTACCTCTGTATATTTTTCACATGAAATAAAATTTAACTTAAATGAGAGCTGTGGTGAAGGCATTAGTTCATATTGCATCATCAGCCCCACCAACCTGATCCAGTATGCTTTAGTTGACATGCATATGCTCATCAAAACCTTAAGTATATAGGGAACAAATCTGCTGGTGAATTTTACATAGCATGTGTTGGTGTTCCTCTAGACTGTGGGTGACATGGGGGAAAGAAACCTCAATGACAACTGAAAACCAACCCAAAAAACACAGAGTGACTTGCAAATGTGTTGATACAGTTAGGCAGTAGTACAGGGAATTTATACACAAGTGCAAAGAAAACAACAGATTAAGCAAGTTAAAATGATTTCAAGAGCTAGTAAGATTTTTCTTTACATTTTAAAATCATGCTTCTTTCAGATAACTAGGGCATAGAGTGCATAAAGCTGAACACTATCACTTGTGTTCTATGAGTTTCATAATGCTCATGACAGAAGGAGGATAAGAAGTGTTAAACAGCTTTTCAGATTGATTAAACACAGAGTGAAAGCTGAGGACTGCAAACCCCACTTATTGTGAGTATAATATAAAATATGATTATAATATAAACCCATTAGGTTGCTAGATTTAAAAAAAATAAATAAAAATTATGGTCTAGATCTAGGCTGCTAAAATACTTATTTTTCATTGCTCTTCATTTCTTATTTCTAATTTTATAGATTAAGGAGTTAATTTCTTATTTGCAATCCTATGGATTAAGGAGTTAAAGATGAATGATTTAAGAAGGGTAAGTAAGCATGCTGGGTACAACTTACACTTTTCAAATGTAACTCAAGGATTAGATAGACCCTATGCCATATTTTTTAAAAGGGCAATGAAGTAGTAACTGCTTGCTGCAAAATTTACAGTTCCTAAATCCCATGAGATTTTTCCTAGATCTGAAGCAATGAGACTAGACTTGTTTGGCTCACTACCTTCTCCCTCTCTGAAGAGGATAAACTGAAGAAAACTCAGGGAACCAGCATCACTTTTTGTTTCACAGATATAGTTTAGTTTTAGTATCAAAGATACATTTCTAGTATAAATACTTGATTGCTGGCTAGACAAAGGGAAAGTAACATTCAGATCCAGAATCTCAGTTCACACTGCCCTCATCAAATAAAAATAGGCAGACAGCAGACAACTAGAGGTGTCCAAAGGTATTTCTGTAAAAAAAATGGCCAAGGGCAGAGATAAAAATACTCTGAAGATCAGTGGTGGAATTGGGTTTATACTGAAAATGTGATGTGTGGGATAGAAATAAAAGTAGCCTTTAGTTATGGAAATATCTCTGCAAAATATTCGTAAGGAATAATCTGCCTTCTTTCTCTTATCATTGCATGGACAAAGGAAGCATCCTATTCTACTGTGCAGTACTCTCCAAATTATTTTATGCTCTGGTAGCATTTCTTTTAGGATATATAAGCTTTTGCTAAATACAGAACACTGAAGGATTTATAGGAAAGGTCCTGCTTATCAGGATTTTTTTGTATCCTGTTGACTTTTCTGAAAAGTCTTTCTGAGCAAGCAGCAAAACCTCATCTGACCACCAAGTTCTGCCATTCCTAAGTGATGGCAAGCTAGATATTTACAAGGAGCAGATCATCTAGCCCAGTGCATACATACATAAAGAAAACTTGTTCCTTGTGACATTTTGTTTCTCATTTTTCTTTGCAGTCCATGTTATATGCTGGTGATGCCAAATCAATTCTTTCCTTGAATATAAAACTATTGTGGGATTAGGATATTTTCATTTAAATAAAGTTGATGAGATTGTGGCCTTGTATAAATCATATGATATTTGAAACATATTATTTCATCTTGCTGTTTATGAACACTTTTTTCAGCCATCATCTCTAAGATAAAGCTTGTTAAAAATAGGTGAGATTTTGTTTCAAACTTGTTCAAAGTGGCCATGGAGTCCTGCTTTGGTGGCTCAGGCTCCATACACGTTGTTAGAGGTGGTTCCTTGTTGGTTAGCAATGTGCTATTTCTGGTTCTGTAACAGACTTTATGGACACCATTCATCGGTTTTCAGTTTTGCTTCAGCAGCAGAATCATAATACACAAAACTAAAATTTAAACATACTGTTTCCTTATTATGGAAACCATAATTTTTAGCTGAATGCAATCTGAATACTATATGTGATCATGAATCATTGCAACCTACAGTCCAATTTCTTCAGATTGCTATTGCAAAGAAAACATGCATAGTGTTTAAATGGGCAGGCAAATATTTCTACCGGGGCAGATTAAGATAATAAAATGAAAACCACAGAATAGGTTTCTGCTGACATTGATTAACAGGTTATGTTTTCCCAATCTCTATTATTCCAGTATTTTCTTACTAACAAAAATATTTATGTTCCTGATTCTCTTGTTTTTAAAGCAATAGCAGTTGCAGCACTGCTTATCTCTGGTGAGGGCAGTGTGTGACCTGCTTACAAGAGAAATCCTTGCATTAGTTTGCATCTACCTTCATTGTCAAAAGTGATGTATTTGGAACTTTGGATCTTTGTTTGTTTCATCTTAGCTCTGATATTTTAGCATGATGAAACCAGAGATCCATTATTCCTGTTCCACCAGAACCTGGGAATGGGAACACTTAAGGTGCTCAAGGCACTCTTTCCCTGAATGCACATTCTCAGGACACACCTCCACACGTTCTGGCACCTTCTTTAGGCTGGCTCATGTCACAACTTCCATTGTATTCAAACAATCATTTTCCTATCTTAGTCTCAAGTGCTCTGTACTTCATCATTCTCATATCACCCTGGATGAGCTGTTGCTTATTTCCTGTGTTGGCTGTGTGGTGCAAGCCTACATTATCCACAAGAGAAAATCTTACTCTGATTAAAAACAACTGCACACACCAGGAGACCTGAAAGTGAACACAAAGGAAGCTGTAAATTTTTCTGTGTAATTGCATGACACTTTGAAAGATTTTGTAGGCAAAAATGGTGTTGATATTATGAAAGTGCAGCAGCTTCTGCCTTCCAAGCTCAGTAAGGAGATCAGAATGAACCTTAATAGCAATGGTGCATCTTATTTGCTGTTTTCTTTCTGCCTGTAATTATTCAAACATGCACATGAATGCTTAGGTACTCAAACAAGCCCAGTGTTCTACACATTAAAAAAACCCAAAACAACAAATTAATTTGATTTCCAGTAGAGGATAATACAGTTCTTCTTGGCATGTTCTGACCTGGTTTTATTAAAGAAGATGCATCCTATTAAGATCATACTTAATGTTATTTTAATCAATTATCATTCATGTTATTTAAATCAATTAACATTAAAGTTTCTGTCAAAAGTAAAAGTATGCTGAGGGATTGTCAGTTTGGCTCATTTTATATGGAAGAGGGATGGAATGTCTTCCTCTTACCTGGAATTTCTCTATGTTTGAGGGACAGAGTGGAAGTATAAAGTTGGGCTATTGACTTGTTGCCCAGGAATTAACGAGAAATGCTTATTCTGCAATTTTGGAACTTTCCTGAGTTTTTCGTACTGCTGGGTTTGAATTTGGAAATGGAGCAATTTTGGTGGTAATTACCCCTAATACCCTTCTGATTAGAATGAGATTTGAATCTCATATGCCCACAACTGTTTGAGAAGACAAAAGCAATCTAGAATATTTTCTTCTCTTCCAAGATATTTTGTCTGCAGTAAGTACCACATCTTTTCAAGGAAGGAACTTTGCAGAAGTGTGCATTAAAAAAAATCCATTGAGAATTTATTTTATTTGTAATCACCTTCCTAAGTAGATTTCTATTTTAAATTTTAGCCATTTGATTGAGCTATGCAGTTGCCTCCAAGACGAAGGGAATACTTCTGTTGTCTATAGAGACTGGGGGAAGTTATTTACAGAAAATGTCTGTTCTACTTGGTGAAAGATTTCTATTTGATGAGTGGGGAGAATTGGTTTGTAACTGAGCTTCTGCCCTAGGGAAAAGAGAATGCAAACAAAAGACATTTATGCACTCCTCAGTGCATGTACCAGTCTTGTTCTGGAATGAAATTTTGAAGTTTAAACAAGATGACTCTGGAGGAAAGAGCATAAAGAGGTGCAGTTTGAGCAATGACACCTTGTAGCTGGGAGCTGTCAGGGTTTGTATCCTATGTAAATTCACACAGTAGGGAGATCCTGTAACATGTATTTATCAGCATGATGTATATTGCAGGGAGATTTTTAGGGTAAAGTTGTGTTTGAAAGCATTAGAGGGACATATTTTTTTAATTTTTTTTTTTTTCCAAGGGTTATATAAGTAATCACACAAAAAGGAGAAGAATGACAGGGCTGTGGTGAGGGATGAAATGAAGCCTAGGATGTGGTTTGAGTCCTGCTGTTTAGAAAGAAACCTACATTCATGTAATAGTGCTTTGTTCATCTTTTAATTTAAGGGTAGAGATCAGGGTTTTGATCTGTAAAAAATTAAATCTTTTTGCTGAATGCATCATCAGAGCACAAAGTGTTCACTTGTTCTAAGGAGCTGTTGTACTCAGTACTTTTAACCTTAGCACACTGCAGTTCTCAGATTGTGACTGTGGCTTCCTTGGGGAGGCTCACCTCTCTACCAAGTGAGATCCAAGCAGATGACATCAGCAAGACTCCTTTATTTTTTTGTCTTGAGATGTAGGGTAAGTATAACCTTGTAATGAGTATTCAGTCATTAACAGAGAATCAAAATCCTGAAGAGTTCAAACTTTTATAACTATACATATCTAATAAACAGCCTTAATCTTTTGTTCAATTTTTATGTTCCAAAGGACCTGCCTAAGTCACTGCCTAAGTCATCCACCTAACATCACTGGGGATTTTTTCCCCATGTTTCTGCTCTATACTTACTGTTCTCTAAAGCTTTTTTAGTGTTATATTGAATGGCTACATAGCCTCATTTCTGTCAGAAGTGGGTGCTGTACTCTGACCTGACGTGCCTTTGGACATTACATTTTCCTCTGAGGGAAACCTTGAATATTCCTTCTGTAGAAACTTTTGGAAACTTTGGCACAACCTCCCCTCTGAGGCAATTTGTAGGGGAAGCTGTAGGTTTTTTTTTTGGTTTGGTTTAATTTGTTTTGGTTTTTTTTTTGTTTGTTTTTTTTTGTTTAAATTGCTATCCTGGGTGACCAGTGTAAAGAAAATAATTTATTTTCCTTTCTTGAAAATTTTGTTAGTTGCCCCTCTTCCCATAGGGTGGAGTTGGCATAAGAAAATAGGGATAATGACAGGCTGGTTACTCAGAAATCTGAAAATGAAATATTAATATCTCCACAAGTTTTGGTGAAAGAATTGTAGTGTCAGCAAAATGAAGAAAAGGCAAAAAGGCTGCAGGGGAAGAGTCTTCTTGCTGCTGAGCACCAGTGTTTTAGGGAGCCTCAAAGAGAGCTTCAGACTGTGCATGAAGAAAGAGAATTGTACAGGAGAAATCGTGGGATGTAGGGTTAGTAACACTATCAAGAATTTGTTATTTTGACTCAGGCCTTTCGTGTGGAGGAGTTGGGAGACAGTGAGCTAATCTGTCCTTCTAATAAAGAGCGAGATGTGGGTTTTACATTGGAATCTGATGACAAAGAAGTACCATTACAAGCCTTAATTAAAATTGAAACCTCAAAGGATTGTCAGAGTCAAAAAACTGCTACCAAAACCTGAGCTCTGTAGGGCTACCAGAGTGGCAAAGTCTGGATATGAATTGGATATGATTGGTGAAACCCAGCCAGTATTGGTTTTGCTGAGGAATATCAAAAGGCAGCGTGTGCTTCCCAGGAAGCAAAGAGTTAAAATCACCACAGCAAGGGTTATTTGACACTGCTGAGGTCAATATTTGTGGCTCACAAGTGAGAAATGGAAATCTGCTAATCTTAACCCTAAAGGAAACCCAGTGACTCTGCTATCACAGTGCTGGACACTTGCTGCAACACAAAATAGAATTTCTGGTTATAGCTAATTTGGCTCGAATGCAGTAGATCCAGTAACAGCTGCAGTATTAAATATTGCCAACCTAACATTAGAATTCCTGATACTAGCATACATTGCTTCAACAGGAGAGGGATGGTCTTACACTTCCCTTCTAGTTCTCCTCTCTGGCCCCTTTATTACAGGAAATTGAATGGCAATACTTTTCTCTTAAACACTGCTGAGCTAAGTTTTGTGGAACTGGTAACTAAAATTCAGAGATCTTCTTACTCATGGATGGCTACCCTAGTTATAAAAAAAAAAAAATTGTGTTATGATTCTATGCTAGGGACCTGACAAGGCTGAATTAACTCTTACCTGCATGATGGGGAAAAGGCAGTACACTTCTAATTAACTACTGCAGGAGTGAGATGTTGTGTTTACCTCAAAAACAGAGGAAACCCTCCTGGAAAAAAAATAGGGGAAGTATCAGCAGTGGGTCATGCATTTAATAACATGGAAAAAGTTGGGACAACACCTGAGAAATACCAAGCCCCAGCTGTTAAACAATTTGAATCAGTAAAGCATAACTTTTCAGGGAAGCTGGGGGTGCTGTCTTTTTACCACCTCCACCACCTCCATCACTGAAGATCAAAGGAATGAGTTCCAAACAGGCAAGGTGACAACAGATTAACATGAGAAAACTCATAGAAAACAGCTAGAAATATGAGATACTAATTTTTCCCTTAAGCACTTTCTATCTTGTGGCTGCTTTTGTGTTATAAGTAAGAACAAAATCAACATTCTGAATTTTCACTTTTCTTTCTTAGGAACTTGCTAACAGAAACAGATTGAACTTTCAACTGCTCCCATAATAGACTGTATTATCAGTTATGAATATTAGTGATTTGTTTCTCATTGAGAACAATTTGTTGGGAGACCAAATATTAGTAGGATTATATAAGACAAATCATCATATCATTTTATGTATTTTAATTTGGTTTTTTTCTAAGTTTTTTTATTATTTTTTTATTAATATTGGTGTTGGAAAAGGTTTCACTTTTGTTCTATGGGTGTAGACTTTTGTTTCAATGAGTTGAGAAAATCCAACCAAATATAACCTGGGAGTTAGTAAAACAATCCATCATACAAGTGTGCATTTATTGTCTTCTGTTGAAAATGTGATATTCTTCCAGTGCCTCCTTCAAATCTAAGAATAACACTGGACTTTCAGCATTATTGGTATCTATAGTAGGTATTGGTACCTATTATAGGTATAGCTTATATATGTCCCTAAAATTTGGAGCAGGGAGAGGATTTTTGTACAATAATGAGGTGAATTTTTTAACTCATATATTTCATTGCAATTTGAAGTGACTTTGGCTGACAGCAATGAAGAGATCTGCAGCCAATTTCCACTGCCTCAACTAAGCCAGCAGGTTTATTAAGTGTGCACACTGACTGCAAGCTGGAAATCATGGCTTCAGTTTAGGAAAGCATTGTAGAACTCTTACTGTTTAAAGAACTTTATTTCGTAGGCTCAACTTATAATTTTATGTTTTGTACAGTACACAGCAAAAGACCCATAAACAACTTTTATGGTCCAGCCACAATAGAACAGGACAATAGAAAGCCATAGTTGTATCTATGTGGGTTATAGAGGCATTGAGGTTTAGTTAAAGGATTGTTATTATGGTTTTTGAACAGTAATTACTTGAACTAGCCTATTTGATTATGCTAATGAATTTGTGCTTTGATATTACGGATGTTAAAATTCTTTAGCTCTCCGTGGAAGTGACCTAAAATAATTCTGGTCCCTTTTAATGACTGTGACTTCATCTAGGTATTGTGTTCCCAAGGAATTAGAGCTATTAACCTCAAAGAGAAAACTGGAAAGAGTAATTTTTCCTGCAACCAGTTGTGGGTTTGAGTGCTGAGGAGGGGAGAATAAGCATAGCTATCACTGTTTTCAGAACTGAAAAATGCCTGATATTATTAATCTTTCCTGCAGTTAAAAATAGATAGGATAAAAAACAGAAAAGAAAACAGAGGAACAAAAAACTATATAATAATATCTGCATGGAAAAAATAGTTTATTTTAAAGCCTGTTCATTATTGCACAGGCTTTGAACTGAAATAAAACAACAAAATGCAGTCTAGTTTATGTATATGCATTTCAGTTTTCTTATGAAATCTCAGAAACGGAGACCAAAATTTTATCAATTTTTTTTAGAAGATTAATCCTAAAATTTATTTTCAGTATGCCTAGCCTATGTACTAAGATTTTAATATCTTTTTTACTCTGGGCCAATGATAGTACACTATCATTCAAATGCCTGCTTCTTTATTAAAAGTTCTATATTTTAGTTGACTCAGTGGTGAACTTCTGTCCTGTCCACAAAAGTGTACTGCTAATATGGATTGTTCTTTCCAGGTTGCAATGTGAATAATGCAGGTGCACTCCAGCATATCATATGGATTTTACTCTTTGGGTTAAAAAAGCCTGGCACAGAGTAATTTGTGTGGGGAAAAAAAAAAAGGATTATCATAAAAGGCTGCAAAAATCCAAGGTGTCATTGTACCAAAAGTTACTGCTGGCTTCTGAATCCCATTACTTTTTACCTTTCTGGATTTCTAAGGATGTGTTTAATTAAAAACAAAAAAATTTTCTTAATCTAAAGGGTCCAATCTAGTTTCTTTTTACTCACACAGGGAATGCATTTGAAGTTGAATAAGGATATGAAAATCGTCTCCTTCTTGCTGTAATGTAAGTCTTCAATAGTACTCTTCATGGGTTTTGTAGCAGTACCTAAAATAAATATTTTTTCTGTGATAGTTTGCCTTATTTTGAAATGTAACCTCTTTAAAACAAGCCAAAACCAAACCAAACAAACAAAGAGAACAAAACAATATAAACATAGGACACAAAAATCTCCAGGAGACTAACATTTGCATTCTGAAAGGTGTTTTTGAGATCTAAATATGCCATCTGGCCATAAAAGTGAGTGTGTTTAAGACTTGGAAATTGCTGGAAATTGCAGTGAGACAGCAATCCTTTCAGCAGCACCCAGTTAAAGATGGTGCCTTAAGGGGATCATTACTAATTAAAACTACTCACAGTTCTGTGGTCTGGAAATTAAGCTGGAATTTTTGTAAGGGGCAGATTTTACTGTGAATACTCTTCTGGTTTCTCTTTGGTAGAATAACTCTCCTTGTGAGTTATTCTAACAGCTTTACACAGTGCTTTCACGGGCTTCCTTCATAGCAACATGGTGAAGTATGAAGCAGTTTTCTTTGTTTTCTTACAGACCTTTAAATAGGTCAGGTAGCCCTTTTCATAGTTTTTCAATTTGTGCTTAATCTTTATGTAATGGAGTCTATGACAAATTCCAAGTGAAATGTTTAAAAATCCTAAACTGAAGGACTTTATGCCCTTCCACACTGTCCAGGCCCAAGATAGATACTGCTGGAGAGATCAGATACAAATCAAAGAGAGATTTCGGAAAAGGGTTTAAGCAGGCTGCGAGCAGCTTGCTACTCATTACAGCATTTGGAAGAATCCCTTTCAAAAAAACAAAGGTAAAAAACCAGGGATGGTCAGAGCTGTGATACATCTGATACCCCATGGAAGACTAAACAGTTCAGCAATCCCTAATTTCAAAAGGATGTGTTTAAGAAGCAGTTTAAAAGAGGTGTATAGGCTACAAATGCCACAGAGGAGATGACTAGGAATTTATAGCTTGCTGGCTTTCAGCATTTTAAAAATTAACTTTTATTGTGCATAATATTTGTTTGATGATCAGGCAATGTTTAAGCAGAAATTCTGTTGTGTTCTCTGTCTAATTCAATGCTGGTTCTGTGGGCAGCAAATATTACAGACTCCCTGGTGAGTTAAAAAAACTAGAGGCGAAAGACTACTCTTACTGTGTTTGTATGTAAATTTATCTGTGGTAAGGAAATTTATCAAAACAGTAGCTGGTGGAGACACAAACTGAAGTCTCAGGAAAGGCATTCTGAATCTAATCCACAGCTTGTTTTGGAATGACTTTATATTTTTCTGTCTATTTAATCCCACAGTAAAAATCTGTTCATCCTTCATGCCACTCACCAATTCCTGGTTTACAGAGATTTTTATTTTTTTTTAATAGGTAATCCAGCCTGTTGCATAAACTTCAAAATAAGAAGAACTCAGTTAGGAAAAAGAAACATAAAAGTTTGTGATTTACCAAATAATGAATGTTCTTTTTTGCATTAAATTTCAATTGCAAAAATCTCTATGGCCTTGTATGGTTTACATGGGTGAGACCTGAAGGCAACATTTGGCACTTAATTGGACTGTGTGTTTGGGAAGAGATTTCCTGTAAAGCACCAAGCGTGCTTTCACTGAGACATCTTTGGGATTGTTATGAAAAATAACAAGGATGTCTGAAAGTAGATTTCTTAATTTTGGTGTGCAACTGAGGTAGCATTAAATGGCAAAGCAATTTAAAAGTGCTTGCTGCTGTGAAGAGGAAAGTTTTCTTTTCAGTTTTAAGTATTTTGATATGTACGTGTTTGTTCTCAGAAGTGCAGTAGAGCTTTAATTGCTTTAGATAAAAATACCTGAAATCAAAGTTTGGTTTCAGTGCAGCTGAGCTTGAACAGAGTGAAAGGTGGAAGGACTATGTTTATAAATTTTAAGTAACTTCCTTTCTCTGGAGTCCTTTTTTTTTTTTTTTGTTTGCTATAGAAAATAGATCTGAATAAACTAAGAATGATGTGCAGGCTGTGAGGTGTAGTTAAACGTGTCATAGTGGTGTAGGTAGACCTGATCTAGTCCCAGTGACATAAAAAATGTATTCTATTGTGGTTGTTACAGAAGCAAGAATATCACAGCACTGAAATTTGGGGTAGGCTATCTGATCATTTTCTGACACCAAAATATAACTCCCTGATGAATGCTACAGTCTGGAGCCATATGTGGTTCCACTCCTTTGCCAACTTGTTTTGGGGTTTCACTGCCTATTTTTCACTCTTGAGAGGGAAACTTCTGCAAAAGATGAAATGAAATTGTAGATTTAGACAAAAAAAAAATTCAGCATGTTTACTATGAGGAAATGTCTGCCTCAGAAAATCAATACAGAACATTTAGAATGTTTTATTTCAAGAAAGTGAATTTTGTTAGATAAATCCAGAGGATTTTATTTTGAGTTTTATTTGAATTTTTGCTCTTCTGTTGAGGAATAAGAAAATTTCCAAGCCATTCAAATTCCCCAGCCATAAAAATTGCTGAGATATGATCAGGTCTCAGAGCATTAAAAAACTGAAAGTTACAGGGTGGAGATGAACAACAGCAAACTTGTCTTGATTTTTTAAATTCTTTTTTTCTTTGTGGCTTTTACTTATTTCAGTCTATAATGTACTGTGCAAAACTTGAAATATATGGACATTATAATTATTAAAAAAAAAAAATAAATGAAAAATGCCTCTCAAAATACAGAAACATTGAGACAATACAGATATGAATATTTTTTATATTTTTGTTTTGCAAACTGAAATTTTCATTGGAGGAGAAAATTCTGTCAAAATAATCAAAATATTATGAATACAGATGAGAAGATAATTATGGGAGATGGGTGTATTGTAAAATAATTGAAGGGATAACATCAGAGGTAACAATTTTATTATTTTATAGAAGCTAACAAATTGCTGTTCTCTCCCCTTCCCCCTTAAAAAAAAAAAAGCACCTACTTTTATAAAGTCAAAAAAAATCTACTTTTATCTTTCTTGCTAAATTATTTAAATTAGTAGGCTACTAGGCTGGTTACAGTTGGTTCTTCTAAATTTTGACATTTGAGACGATAAATCTTGCATTATTTTTGAGTCCTTTTGTAGAGACTGACATGAAAAGGTTTTCTTTTATAAATATTTACAAAATATTTTTTGTCAATGAAAAATAGCGTTCTGCATTTTAGCTGTCTCAGGTATTACATCCTGGATCAGTCATAGTTCCTAGGCTGGGATACACAACGGGTTACAAAGTGAAAGTCCATAAATTTATGACGTGATTGTTCAGATTGCTCCTGGCACTGGCAATTGAAGGGGTCTCTCTGCTCATGCCTCAACAAAAGAATAGCTTGAGGCAATCACGAGCATTTCCTTGCTTTTAGCTAAATGGAGCTGTTTCATTACTTTCAGCTGATGCGTGTGGGCCTATGCAATCAGGAGAAAATAATGTGGAGGGGCTGGACTGCAGAAAAGTGGTACAATTTTTTTTCTTTTTACAGGGCAAAAAGCAGGAAAGGGTCCAGTGGTTTCCTTAAGAAAGGTCTTGCTGTTTATGTTTCATTGCAGTATTAAAAAGTGTCAACACTTCATTTAGCAGAAAGCTGCCTCACCCCTGTGAGAAGAAAGTGAGAGGGCAGAACCAGGAACTTGGGGAATTCAGGAAATTTATTTGTTGTCAGATACTATTTGGTTTTCTCTACAATCCTGCAAAAGTTTCCTACTCGCTTGGGTAACATTTTTATATCCCTGTATAGACTGTAAGACTGCTTTACATCACAGTGCCAATACAAAAGGTCTGAAAGAGGACGTAAGTTATTCTACCACAACTGATGCAATGTGCAATTATTTTTCAAATGAGAAATAGGTTCTTCTCTTCCTCTGCCAATGCATTAAGGTTTGATACTGCCAGAAAGAAAAACAACCAAAAAATACTCACTTCTAGGAGATTTTTCTAAAAATAATTAGAAATATTTATTTCTAAAAATACTTCTGAGCGGTTTCATAAAACGTTTTATTGTCTGCTATCTTAGTCTGAATGTCTTTGAGTAATTTAGGGATAGCACTGCACTAAAGCATTTAAGGAAAGACAAGGTTTGAGCCATTTGCATTGCAGCCTCAGCGGAGGGCTGATCTATTTTCAGTGACAACGGCTGCGGGGAAGATGATAAAAACATCTGCAGCACCACCAGATTTTAATCTTCACATTCAGAGTTCTGAAATAATCTTACAGATGTCTGTACCTCATTACATGGCTACTGGGGGATTGTCTCATCTGGCACGCTTCTGCAGCTGGGTGTACCTTTAATAAGCAATCTGGCATTAGCCTTCTGTTTCTGCCCCTGGAAAGCCGAGAATTGTGATGTATCAATGGTACTGTCGGTGACACCGCTGTGCTAGGCGTCGTTAAAGCTCTTAGAGCTGAAAGGCATATCAGGAGGATCCACTTCCACCTAAGTGAATCAGCACTAAGTGACTCGAGGAAACTGTTGCAGGTTTCCTTTTCCCGGCAGCCCACAGTTTAAGATGAAAGGCGTTGGATTCAAACACTCTTTGTACTTCAAACATTCTTTCCAAAGTAAAAAGAAGTAGATGTTCTATTTGAGACTGTTGACCAATGATGGATTTTGTGGAATAAATAAAACAATGTCACGTGAAATACTTCAGGTTTTCTTGCATGTATCTCACTTTCATATGGATTAAGAGGACTTGTTTTATATAAATTTTGATCAAATTCCAGGAACGGAGGAAAAGAAAAAAGCAAGAAACTTGGGATAGCATATTATGTGTGTGTATGTAACAGAGCTCTACAGAGCAAATTGCAAAAACTACTTCTTAACAAACTAGACATAGTTCCAGTGATCCAAAAGCATATAAACCAGCTCACAGCTTGAAGTTCTTTCCAGTCATCGTGGAAATGATCTTGATCTTTTTCATTATCATCTTGATCTGAAGATTACTATTTTTTCATCCTAGGAAAGGAGAATTGGCAACATTTGAAAACAAAGTGCTTTTAAGAAAGTGTGATTCTTTTAATATCTTTTAATGAAGCATTATACATAAAAAAATACTTAGCAAGGAAAGGCACGATCAATAATTCTTAATATTTACACTACATTTGAAGTTATTGCACAGTTTGCTTGGCTTGTGTGTTACATTGTTCCCTCAGCCTAAATTTGACTTTTAATTAAATTATGTGCCCTTATATTATACATTTGAAGAGCATGACTTTCACAAATGCCTTACAATAATAAAGCCAGAATAACTGAGCTGCTGGTACTCTAATCACTGTCATGGCAAACTAATTGTTACAGAAAAGATGCATAAGATCTGGTTAAGTCATCAAGTGTGTGGACTTTATTAAATATTAATTAAAGTTCTCATTAATTGAAATGGATTATTACTTGCTTAATTTGGTCAAGTTTTTATTATCTGGAACACCAGTTTCTGAAGCTTTTAGATATTACAAGTGTCCAATATATGTGAAAAATTGCATCCTGTTCACTCCAAAGAGAAAGACCTGACTCATCACCTTATTATCTCCAAATTTTTGTCCTCCTGTTTTTACAAAAGGTTATGTGTGGAAGAAAGGAGTGGAGTGTGCTGTGAAATATTGAATTATATATTTTTAATGAGCATAAATTTGAAGGAGCTGATATAGTAAAGTCTAGCATTATGAAAAGCAATTTTTCGTGTTTGGGTAGTTAGAAAATCAACAGAGATACTCTATGTATTCCTCTTGTGGTTTCTTCTTAACTCTAAATGTGTTAAACTGTATCAGAAATCAGTGAGTTACCTTTACGTTGTGCCATACTTACACAAGCTGAAATCTGATTTCAGCTTGTGTAAAAAAAGATTTGTTGTAATTTGGCAAAACAACTGTTGCTTTCTGTTTGAACAGCAGTTTCATGTACCTATATAACATTAATTTTAATTTCAAGATAGTCTTTTGAGAAGGATGCTCAGAACACGGACTGAAAGATTCTTTGTATCAGGTAAAACATCAGATGGATTTTCAGTGCACAAAGATTTTATTTGTAATTTAAAGGATTCTCAGAGTCTGTAATGGAAATTATTGTGCAAGGAAAACCTGCGTACAATTTTATGACAAATTATGCAGGAAAGGGTAATTCACACCAAAATATGTTCACAGTTAATTGCAAACTGGAAAAAAAGTTTCTTCTTTATCAACCATTGAAAATAATAGGACCTTTATTGTCCCAATACTGTCTGCATTAATTAGATTGGACTGGTGGAGAAAAAAAAGCCATTAAAGTATTTAATCTGCTGCCATCATGCAGGCAACTATACAGAAAGCTCCTGAGCTGCAAGACTAAGAACATTTTAAAACCACAACACCTTATATAAAATAGTCCAGACTAAAGAAGAGATTGGAACCTATATAGGAACAGGTCAAAAGTTATCAAGAAAATGTTCAGAATTCTAGATCCTTGGATCAGTTTGAGAATTGTTAAGTAAGGCTCTGACAAAGTCCTGATATTGACCAAATATAGAGAAAAAACCAAATGTTTCAATTTTGTTTTCCTGACTACATAAGCACAAACCAAGAATTCAGTTTCTTGCAAGTTTTGATTTCTTTTAATATCTGTTCCTTTAACCAGTAATATAAACTGCAGGAATTTTTGCAAAATCATCACTTAGTGAATATTTGTCAATTATTTTTAATCTTTTACCACATATCTGTGTAGAAAGTATTTCTTCATTATCACAACCTGTTAGATTTGAGTGAACAAAATATAACTAGCCAGTCTGAAATTTCTTCCATTTTCTGTCAATTGTCTAGAAATCATTTTGCTAGTAATCAAATACTCTCTCGTTAACACCAGAGCAGCCAATATGATAATCCATAAAGGCAGAAAGGTGACAAAAGTTGGTGACCTCAAAAATACTTTATCTTTTCCATGCCTCTTAGCTATATTTTAGTGAGAACAACTAATTCACAGGCCAGCTTTTGAATATGTTTCTTAAAAGCGCAAAGCATATGGCTCTCACCCAAAATATTAGCAACACTAACAAATTATGAATAAATTCTCCCTAACTATATCCACAGCTGTCATGGGGTGACTTTACCTTTAAGGTGGTTTTGGGAGCTAAGGAAGTTGAAGTTGCTGGGGACTGATGGGAGTCTCTTCTGACCAATTATCGGTCATTACTGGGAATTGACAGCAGTTTTGACCATTGAAAAGGGAGACCAACTTGTGAATCCTACCTTAAGATGTAAAGCCAGAGCTCTCTTGTTCTCTTTGTTTCCTGGCTGTGAAAGGTAACAGAGCTCCGGCTGGCCTCCCGTTCCCTGCCCAGGCCATGCGGCCCAGGCGGGGGCTGGGCTGGGCCCAGCGGCTCCCGGCCGGGAGATGGGGCCTGCGGGGCTTGTCCCGGGCTCTGGCCGGGCCAGGCCGGTCCCTGGCTCGGCTGCAGTTTTTGCTGTGACTGAATTCACCAGAGACTGCCGAGTAAAGAAAGGAAAAAGCTCTTGACCTGCGGTGGGCTGAGACAGTGACCACACTCTCCAGAGCAGCCATGAAGAATCTTCTATCGCAGACAACTCCAGCTGCTGCTCCGGCAGAGATCACAGAACCATCTACAAAAGCCTGGGCAAGATATTAACCTTTTCATTAACCAGATGAGACTTGCAGATTAATCTTTTTATCCAGAGAAAGAAAAAGAGAGTAATCAACATGTAAAGAGACTTTATAAAACTATCAGAGACAGTAAAGAAAAGAATTAAGTTTCAGAAAAGGTAGAGAATAAGGAGATGCTTTATGAGCTGAAATACCTTTCTGTTGAGGCTATGGAAATGGGCAAAAAGGTCTTGAAAAAACTCCTTTAATTCATGACAGTATATAGGGAGGAATAGAGTGTTCAAAGTGTAAATTTTGAGTAAAAAGTAGAGTGTGATACAGTGAAGTGCTGGAATAAAGTGAAGTGAAGATTTGAAGCCTTGGGGGGCAATGAGAAAACTCTTTTCTAGTGAAGCTCACAGAGACAGATGAAGAAGACTTTTGCCTTTGAATAACTCATCCTTAAAATGACATCCCTAGACTCATGGCCCATACACACCTCAGAGTGATGTGAAATGGGAGGAGTGAGCTCTGATAACAGCATATCTGGGCAGCTGACATCAGGGCAATAGAAAACTATAACAAAAATAGTTTTCTTGTGAGAAACTCCATAGATTAGCAGAAAGAGACTTCTGTTTCTCTACAAAGACTGATGAAAAGACTCTAGCAAGAATTGGGACTGTTTTAAACACCAAAGTTCCAAAGTTTGTGTCTCTGTTGTCATGTGAACAAAGGAATGGTGGGTAGTAGGGGATAAAAAGGGTTTTCTGGAAGTTTATTCTGGTGTTCTTATTCTTGTAGTTTGTTAATAAACTTCCTTTATTCCTTTTAAGTTTTAAGCCTGTTTTGCTCTTGTTCTAATCCATATCTCACAGCAAAAAATAAGTAATCTTTTTTTAGTTACTGGTTTAAAACCACGACAACATCCAAAAATTAAAATATATATGTAAGATTAAAAAACACTCAATTTTTCAAAATTACATATTTATTTTTCATTATTTATTACATAATCATATTTATTTTTCTCATTCCTTAATTGGGCAGATAAACTCAAGCTTCTCAAATCTGTGTCTGAAATTATGGAGTGATGAAATTTTATCACAGAAACTTTCACTTCAAAAATAATTCTCTGATTCAAGATAGAAGAAGTTAAAGGGAAATCCTATAATGATGTGCGAGGAGTACAAATGATCACATCAGTCCCTTCTGGTTTTTAGTTCATGAATTGTAAGATCTGAAAACTTAGCTTAAAAATAAAATCTGAGGGCTTCACAAAACATCTGACTCCTAGAGATGATGCTTTAGTAAAGCCTCCAAATATAAGAGCACTGTTGTAAAAATTGCCAGTGATGATATTATTGGCAGATTGCTGGTAAGAGTTCTCGCTGTTTTCGAGGGTTCTCCAGCTGAGTGCTCTGATGTGAGATTTTCACTAAGAGAGGAGCTGTGTAACTAGTCCCAGTTGAATTAGAGTACTCTTTCTCAGGATAAAGGGCCTCCCATAATCCAGGATGTGATTTTTTTTTGTCTTTTCCCACGTAATAGGAGAGTGCTGGCAAAGTAACGTCTATTCTCATCATGGTTGCGTAGAATGGTGTTTCCATATTTGAAGAGGGAAGAAAAAAGGTTCCCTTTATTTTTTTCTAATAGACTCTTTTCATTTTCTTTCTCTGTTATTTGGATGATAGTTAAAACTGCCCAGAGGTCAGATTTGTCAGAAGCAGCTTGGTTATAGGCAGGAGACACAAAGTAGGGCTCAGGATATGTCTGTATATGTCAGGATATGCCAAGTTCTACAGAGATGCAATGACAGACCAAGTTGTGTGGCACTACAGAAAATACTTTGTATTGCAGAACACCCAGGACATGGGAGAAGTGGCCCAAACTGAAGAGACACTTGTGTATCTACTGGCACAATTATTTCCAGTAGAATTTAGCTGTTCAAAGAATCTGAGCCCATAAGGTATGACCTTTGTTCTGCAGAGCTCTTGGAACTCTCTCAATTCCCAAGTGTTTCTCTTAGCCTAACTGCATGTAAAATTGGGTGACAGAAGCAATCTCAGTGAGAAAAATAACTACAAGTATTGTTGATTGCACTGATGCTTTAAGAACTGCTATTCATCTTCTACGGATTTTTATTTGGCTATAAAATTTAGGTGATTCATCAGTATTACTGATATTTCTGTAATTTGAATGAATTTTTTAAAAATAGTGTTCAAAGTACTGTGTGCTCTTAGTTTTAACAGCATGGCATTACAAATCTCTCATTCCACTTAACAATATTACAGGAAAAAGCCTCTTAATTTGTTTTTAAATCTAAGACCAAGACAAAGCTCTGTAAAGGACAGATGAAAGACACAGTATAAAATTCTGTTACTGTCTGTGACTTGGGCATGCAGTTGGGAGACAAAATCCTTGCAAGGGATTTAGACATACCCGTCTGGAGGATTGGAGTTAAAATGCTTCACCCAGCACCTGATGGAGACTTAGTAATGTGAGCGTTGCCAAAAGCTCCTCTCAGTTAACCTTCATTTTGAGGGTACAGAAGGGAAAACCCTTCCCCATAAGGACTGTCACAGGCTAATGGTTCCTTTTAAACACAGGTTAATCATATTGCCCCATCTTAAAAATAGTGCTCATGGGGAAAATATTTCTGCTTTGAGGAAATAACACCTTTTCCTTGAGCCAGGCTTCTATGGTGTTAAAATGGGATGAGCAGTAAAATCTGTGTGTTTTATTGGATTGTTAAAATTCAAGTTTTACTTCAGTAAATGCCGTGCAACCAGTAGAAATTTATGCTAAAACGTAATTATATGCTAGTTATAAAAAATATAATGTGATTATGCATATGATTTATGTGGTCATTATAAAAATTTGCCAACCTTACTTTGTGTTTGTAACATGATCTATATTTTAATTGTAGAATTAAAATCTACTTTAAAAAAATCTAGCAACTTCAAGCTGTAAAAATACAGCTCACGTTACTAACCTTTTTAACTCTATGAAAGAGTCAATGAGGTTTGAGTAACTGCACGCTTGGTGGTCCGATCTTAGTATTATGCAAGCCTAAAAAGTGATTTTTAATGGAAAAAATAATAACTTGAAGGAAGATCAGATAACATTCTGTGGGCTTGACTGAATTCAATCAGTACCTTAGAAAAAGAAAGGGTTGGGTGAAGATGGCTATGAATTACCACTGTGATGTGATCACAAAAAATTCAAATGTATATTCAGGAAATTATAACTCACATGGATATTAGCAGATATTAATTCCAAAATAATAATTTGTCCCCAGTTAAAGTGTTAAGATAATAGAAAAAATTGCATTTGCCATTATATTTACTACAGATCCTTCTGTGCCTAGAAAATAAAAAGCACCCCCAAAAAAATCTACATGCTTAATTATTGAATTCTTTCATCTGGTAAGAGGCTAAGATGAAAACTATTTTCTTCAAATAAATGCCAGTCAAAAGCAAGACAAATATTTTGGAAAGTTGGAGGAGATGTGAAAGAAAGTATTAAGCTGAGCAAAGGAAACATTAGATAAAATATAAAGTCACAACTTTTTGTTTTATTTCAATAAAAGTATTTTTCTTTCACAGTAGATCAGCAACATCTTTCTCTTTGGTCATTCAGAATTAAGCACTGAAATACCTGCTGCAGAGAGCAATTTTATGTTGCCAAGGACAAATACAATATGATCTAATAAGCTTTTTCTCATCACAATTTTTTTTTTTTTTTGTGGTACTTTAATCTGGTGACTTGGAAAATTGAAAAGAGAATTGCAAAAAAGATGAATACTTGGTTTGAATTTGATTCATATTTTTGCTATTTCTTCTCATGGCACATCTATAATTATGTTCTTGTGAATTTGCTGAGATTGTACTTCTATTTGTCAAGTATGTTATTAAGCCATTGACCTGTGTCACTCACAAACTCAAAACCCAGTTATATAAAGTAGAACCTGAAGTACCTGGAGAGCTTATCTGTTCTTGTATGACTGGATTTGTCCAAAACAGAAGGAAAAGTCATTTACTTTAGTCTACTTAACACTACTGTTTTTCTTTCATCAGAGAAACTGCTGTTGGGTGTGGAAAAGACTCCATTTTAGCTCAATCAGAACAGAAAACTTTGAGCTGGAAGCTGAAAAAACACAAAGCTCAGGGAAGAATGCAGTACCAGAATCAAAAGCATCGCTTGGAGAAATTAGTACCTCAATCAGGTTGTTTGTGATAGCTATGCAAGTGCATTATTCTTCAGAAACAGGAAAAAGTTCTGTTCTTTTTGTCATGGTCAGACTTCTAGTTTTTATTTTCAAAGTCTTATATTTCATGTATTCCTTTGTATATAGTCTCAATCATGTTTTATTCACCTCTGACTGCCCGACTCTGTGCTGCACTGCTGCAGCCTCACCTTGAGCACTGCATCCAGTTTTGGGGAACACAATATTAGAAAGATATTAAGTTATTAGGGAGCATCCAGAGGAGGAACAGGAGGATGGTGAGGGATTTGGAGGGAAAGCCTTAGGAAGAGTGGCTGAGATTCGTGTTCATTCTGGGGAAGAGAAGACTGAGGACAGAGTTCATTGCTGATTTCAACATCCTCACAAGGAGAAGCAGAGGGGCAGGTACCGATTCCTTCACTCTCATGACCAGGGACAGGATTTGAAGGATATGGCATGATGCTAAGTCAGGGGATGTCTAGGCTGGATATCAGACAAAGGTTTTTCATCCAGAGGGTGGATGGGTACCAGAACAGGTTTCCAAGGAAAGCAGTCAGAGCACAGAACTGTCCCCAAGAACATGTGCACAAGAACATTGTCCAAAAGCTTCTTGAACTCTCTCAGGCTTGGTGCCATGAACCTGAGGAGCCTGTTCCAGTGCCCAAGAAGCTTATAAACCTCCCCTGACACAATTTCAGGCCATTCCCTGGGGTCCTGTCACTGGTCACCACGGGAGAGATCACTGTCTGCCCATCCTCCTCCCCTCACGAGGAAATTTGAGACTGATGAGGTTCCCCCTTCAGTCTTTTCTGAACAAACCAAATGACATCAGATACTTCTCAGACAACTTGCACTCAAGGGCCTTCACAATCTTCCTTGCCATCCTTTGGACACTTAATGTCTTTTTTACGTTGTGGCACCCCAAACTGCCCCAGCACACGAGGTGAGGCTGCCCCAGTGCAGACCAGAGCGGGACAATCCCCTCCCCTTGCCCACCTGGCATTGCTGTCCCTGATGCCCCCCAGGACAGGGTTGGCTCTCCTGGCTCCAGGGCACTGCTGACTCACATTCAACTTACCCTGAACCAGGACCCCCAGGGCCCTTTTTGTGGCACTGCTTTCTATCATCTAATGCCCCAGTCCGTGCATGTCCAGGGTTGCCCAGTCCTACCTGTAGAATCTGGCACTTTTCCTTGTTGAGCTTCATTTGGTTGGTGATTGTCCAGTTTTCCAATTTGTCGAGGTCTCTGCCTTCAAGGGATTCTGCTTCTCTCATTTTTGTGTCATCTGCAACCTTGCTCAGCATCCCTTTTAATCCAACTCATTTGTACAGATGTTGAAAAGCAAAGGGCCTAAAATGAAGTTCTGAGGAACCCCTCTAATGACAGGTCACCAGTCTCGTGTTACCCTATTCATTATGAATAATTTCTGGATAAAAATGAACAATTTCCCAATTCTATCTGGATTATTTTTTCTTTTTAAAAATACTAGCTCTTTCATTTTAAGCTGCAGAAATTTATTCACATTTTAGAAATAATTAGGATCCAACTAACCTGTCAATTGCTTCAGTGATTGAAATCTCCACAGGTTGCTAGTGGCTCTTGATTGTCCCAGCTGGCATCTGGAGACAGCTCTTTTTGTGTTTCTGGTCAAAGTCCATGATTAGAATACAAATGGCATTTTCATGCATTAGCCAAATACAGGTTTAAAGTCCTTTCATCAAGGCAAGTTGATAGTGCTGAAATGTCTGTGAATAATACAAATCCTGGCACTGTGATATGGATTCAATTCAGCTGTGTATGGAATTAAAAATTCTAACAGTGGTGCATTTTGCCCATGTTTATATATCTCAGAAAAATTATTAAAGCTCAGTAGATGCAACTTCTTTAAGCTTAATCATGGTAGCATTAACTAGGAAGCAATATATATGAGGAGCCAAATCAAATTGTCAAGTTGTTTATGGCTGAAACTCATGCCATTAATTTTTCAATTATGTATTCATTGTTAATAGGAATGATGGTTCTGTTTGCTTGCCTCAGCCTGGCAGTGTTCTCTATGTATATCATGGGAGATTTTTGAGTCAAACATATTAATATGATAAAGATATCTAGGTTAATATCCTCAACTCTTTCTCATGCTGAAAATAAATGATTGTGCATGTGAAATCACATCTTCTTAATTTTCCTAACAAGTGCTAAAAGGGTGAAGTTAGAGGAGTGGTTTCCAGTGAAAGGATAAAACATGGGTAAAGTCCGTAAACTGAAATATAAGAACCATTGAATCTGAGAAAAAAAAATTCCTAAGAGAGCAGTCAAACACAAGCAACATTCCCAGTCTGGTTGTGGAGTTTCCTTCCTTGAAGATTCAGAACTTCCCTGGACGTGATCCTGAGCAAGCCTCCTTGAGTGTGCCCTGATTTCAGCAGTGCGGGATAGACGAGAACCCTCCCAGCCTGAGCCCCTCTGAGATTCTGTGTTATCCCTCATTAGAACTGGTGCATTTTACTGCAGCTGGTTTCAATGGTGTAGCAGAAAACAATAGAGAAAGCACTTTTGTGGTTTTGTTTATTTCAGTGAGGTGTGTTTCTTCATGCCCAGCTGAGTATGAGAGTCAATAGCATTGTGTATTTAGATTGTTGTGTCAGTAATCTCTAATGAAGCCAACGACTGATTTCAGGTGATTCCCCTTAAATTACTTGTGATCCTTTCTCTGTTTATTGTGTCTGAATGTTCAGAATCTGAACTAAGCTTGAGCTGAACATTTATAGTATAGCACCCAGAGTTCCTGTAAAACATAGCATAAAGGTTTTTAAAAGTTGGTATTAGTATTAATGTCAGTTTAATACTTTGGTCAAGGAGAAGAAGGATATTTTTTCAATGTGTGCAGGTAGCTTACAAAAACATTTACTAAAGGAATTCTTAAGAGCTGTATTAAAATAAAAATAGGTAATACGCTGGTTACATTTCAAAGGCATTTTAAAGGTGCTAAGAAAAACAGAGTGTAAAAAAAAAATAAAAATTTTAAAAAGTGTGAATAATTGTTACTATAGTGAACTGTACACTGTCCCAAAGACACTCTCTGTGCTATGCAGAGATATTCTGTCAATGCTATAACAACACGTGATTTGACGACATGGAAAAACAGAGGATTATTTCAAAATAATTTGGTCAACTTGTGCAGACTTCAGAGAAATTAAAAATTATAATCTTTCCTTCTCTAATAGCTGGAAAATTAAGTACACACTTTAAGTGCAATGTGCTACTTCAAAAATTGAAAACAAAGCCAGAATTGTGGTAACTTTCTGCTCAATATTTTTTTTCCTTTTGTTGCAGTTGTGCAAATCACTGAAATATACAGCAGTAAGGGTTGTGCATCCCACTCTTCAAAAGTATTAAACGTAACCTATTTCTGAAATGTAACCCTATCCCTACCACCTGTGTGTCCACTCTGTTCTCCATACCTTTAAATAAGGATGGTTTGCTGTACTTCCTAACTCTGTAACAGTCTGAGTATATTCCATAATAAGAGTTTTTGAATTGTACATATAATATTTTTTTCTTTTTCTCCAGGGGTCGTGGAGAACACTTAAATTGGAGTTTTTATAATAGTTTTTCAATGGTGGAAAATTTTTGTGGGTGCTCCTTTGACAATGTGTTTCTCTAGACCTAATCTTTTTTATTATCTATTTTATTATTTATTATTTATTTATCTAATTTATTATTTTATTTATTATTATTATTATTTATTATTTAATAAATAAATAAATTATTTATTATTTATTATTTATTTATCTAATTTTTATTCACATATGAGTAAAAACCAAACAGGTTTTATATGTTTTATTGTATTCCTGAAGGTGCTTGTTTGTGGCTTGTTTCTTATTTTTTAACTGAAATGCCCTACCCAGCTGAAGCATAGTCATGCAAGTAGGATTAAAAGTCCTGAGTTGCAGAAATATATTTCCTCTAATATTTCTAAGAGGACTAATTTCCTGCAGGAGCTGTTTATTTCTCACTAACAATCCACTTATTTTCCATCTACAAAGGGCAGACTAACCTGATAGTTTTTATTTTATACTTGTGCAGTTGATTTATTTTTTTCCTCAGTAATTCTGTCAGTTTTGGGGTAAAATCAAGCAAAATGGGAAGACAAGAAAATGATTAACAAAATATACTTAAAAGTAGCATATGAGTACATTGAGGTGCTTGGATGTACCTTGAAGAGGGCAACAAAGCTGGTGAAAGGGCTGGAAGGAATGTGCTCTGCAGAGTGCTTTAGGATACTGTGCTTGTCCTCATTGAAAACAACCTCGCTGCTCTTTGCAGCTTCCTGAGGAGGGGATGTTGAGAGGTGCTCACCTCTTCTCCCTGGAAGGATTTTTTATAACAAAGGGTGTTTTAACAGCTCAGTTCTTTTTGTGCATAGCACAAACTAAATTCAGATAGCAATATTTGTGTGCCTATGCTACCTCCAAAACCCTGTAGTGGCTTGACAACAGCTACTGCAATTTTTAGAAATCCATTTAAGATTGTTTTGACTTTAAAAATTTAAAATGTGAAATGTTGTTATATTAAACTCATCAAGAAATCTCATCAATAAGCTGGATAAACTTTTGATTAAACACTGATAGGAATATGATCTACTTTTGTCCATCAGGAACAATCAGAGCTTTTATTGACTCATCACTGCATGAACAACAGAAATTTATTCTTTAGCATTGCTCTCACATTATAGAAGCATAGATTCATTAACAGAAGCTTGTATGTTTAATTTTGTGTTATAATTGTCTCCAAGTAGAAAGTATGACCATGGTCAGAACTCTGGTGACTTCAGTAGGCTTGCCAGCAAACTGTGTTTTCTGATTAAACACTCTCTGAGACCAGTGGGAATAAGTGGTCACAATATCAAAGTCAGACACATGCATTAGACAGCTGAGATTTCTTATTCTGTCTTTTATAATGTGCAGTTCAAAGATAAACACTTGGTTCCCTGCAGCATTAATGTTGCATCCAGTGAATAATTGCATTGCTGTAAGTTTTGAGATATTTCTGATAGAAAATTTCTGGCTCTGTAAATATCCAAAGCAGGATTAGGTAGAACAGAGATATTTATGAACAGAGGCTTGAGGCTTGACAAAGAGGCTTTTGCACATTGGGTTCCTCCTTACTGAACTATTGACTGCAAATGAAGGTGCAGAAAGCAAAAAGGGATTCAGAGAATATTTTGCTGGTTAAATATAGACATGGATGTCACCTTGACCATGTAGAAACTTTACACCTCTTTCCATAATATACTAACCTTAAAACCCTGAGGTTTTGCAAATTCTGTACCTGGAGCAACACCTATTCTGGAAGAGAGGCTTCTACCTATCTGCATTACTGCTGCTTTCTTGAGCAGGCAGAAATTGCCAGGTTGCCAAATCTGAGTGAAGAACATCTGCTTTCACATTCTTTATGTGTATCTCTCCCAATTAGATAGAAGTGTATGCTTGATGATGATTAGCCTCCATTTTTCTTTGTTTTGGTTCAGTGTCTTTTTTTGATGTATTGATTCCCTATTTAATTTTTAAATCTCTATTGTATTTGCTAGTAAACTAATCATATTTTGTCTTTATACATATATATATATAATATATATATGTATATATATATATATATAATATACTTATATTTATACAATATAAGGCATTATAAGAGAAGAATTATGAGTTGCAGAAGACCAGTAAAGGATTAGTGAAGAAGCTACCTGGCTGTAACAGAAAATGCATGATAAATAAGCACAATATATAATCTGCTGCATAAATAAGAAGTTATATATTGGCATCTGAATAACTTTCTAAATTTAGCTGAACTCCTTATGCTCATGTCAATATAATATAAAAACAAACTTGCAGTATCCTTGATTCAAATAGCAGATGTGAGACAAAAGAGACAGTATGTCCTTCAGCTCTGATAAGAAGCTACTATTTATCAGATAAATAGAAGAAAAATGTAGATAGTTCTTTCTTGTCTGTCTGCTCTAATGTATCATCATAAAGTTTTGAGACCGCTATTGTAAGGCAATCGTGATGATATATGGGTGATTCTCTTTTTAAAGTGTCAGTTGAAGAAAAATATTTCAAATATTAATAACTTCATGCAAATGGGGATTCTGGTGTATTACAAGAGCTAAGGCCATTGAGTGCTGTGTTGCAAAGGACCTTGTGCTTGTGTAGTGTCTTCCCATTCTTTGTCCCCAGGGATTACACAGGAGCCCATCTCTTGGTTTAGGTGGCTTATGAATTGCTCTTACAGCTTATTAACATCTTGTGGTGCCAGTTTACCTGGGAACACCCACCAAAATCCTGCAAAGGTGGGTTCTTGGTGAAAGGGAACTGTTTATACAGCAGAATGTGTGTAGGCAGGTGTCAGTAATTCTGCTGATCTGGAGGGAGAGGGACCCAGGCAAGGCACAGGTTACACAGCTGCGTGGTGGGGGGATAAGTGTAATGGGTGAGAGTGAAAAGCATCAGGAAGTACCTGACCCAGGAAATTTGTTTTGAAATCTGCACAGCTTCAGTTATGTCTGTGGAAGATCCTCCTCCTCTGCCTGCCATTTTTTTTACAAAGCTTCTCTTATTTTATTTTTTTTTTTTTTAATTAAGCTTCTGAGACTGCTATTAACAAAATGCAAACATAGGTTATGCTTATCCAGTGTAGCATTTCCTATCAGCTGCTTCACAGAAGTGTTCAGAAGCTAGTAGTACAAAATTTATTGCAAAATGCAAGTTTTTGCTTCCTCCCACTTTGCCTCTAGCTGTGTGATAGCTAATTTGAGTGAAACACTTAATTATCTATTAGCCAAGGCTATAATATAAAATTAGTCACAGCCCTCTATGAAAAATAGCTAACAACTTTCTCCCCATAAAAAATCAAACACAGACTTACCCATTTTTGGCACAAAGTGACTGGAGTAAAATCTGTTTGAATGAATGTATTAAAATTAATCTGAAAAAAAAAACAACCCTAAATTAAACCAGAAGAACCTGGAATGGAATGGCCATTTATATTTCAATGTTTGTATCCCAAAGATTATGAATTGTTATGAAAGACCTCATCCTTCATTTCTAATTTTGAAATTCTTAATATGTGGGTAGGATAGTACTTAATTTCTCATTAGCCATAAAGGAGTTCATTGAAACACAGCTCGATCTTCAACTACAGAATTAAATATCATTTTTCAAATGTATCAGATTACTCTGAGACACACATGTTTATAGCCAGAAAATTTTAAAGCAGGTGAATGAGGATGTTCAAAAGGGGATTTTTTAAATGCATGGTCAGCAGATACTAAGGTCAGTAAGTGTATACAAATCCCATAACATCCCAAATCCAACAGTTGTGGATACTGGGAAAATGCAAAGGGAAATGTACCACAGAAAGTGGCTGAGATTGTGTGCTGTTCCTAAATGGAATCTTCTATGGCTCCTTTCAGAACTGAGGTCTTGATAAACCGGTGCTCTTAATGGGATATCTCTTGTGGTCTTTGTTAAAAAAAATTTTTACTCTTCAAATATCATGAAGTGTGGAGATTTTAATGTGCATCTGCTTTATGCACTTGTTCTTTGGTTAGTGTGATTGTTTGTTTTGGGCTAATCTGTCACAGTGAGAAAGGAGAGGAAAAGATAGATGGACAAGGGCATAATGTCTGCATGTACACCTCCCAGATACATCAGCACTTCCGTGGTTTTGTTGTGAAACCTCTACTGTCCTACAGGGCATCACAGTGAAAACAAGACTTGAAATTCCAAATATATTGCTTAATTTGACACCCCAGGGGTTTCTTGAAATGCATTTAGCTTCAGTTGATATTTGGACCATCTCTTTGTAGAGCTTTTTCCAGGGTCACTTAGCAGTGTGGGCTCAGGAGACAGTTTCAGTCATGCAGTGAGGGTTCCCACTGAGTAAAAGGCAGAAGCATTACCTTGAAAACCAAGATGGATTTGTTTGGTGTAACTTGGCTGTCTGACCGACAGCTGACAAACTCTGGTGCCTGCAGCCTGTTCACTGAACCCAGATTAGGTATGGTTTGTTTAGCATACTTCCACCTTCTGATTTCACGTGATAATAACCTGTTTTGTTGTTTAGCCCAACGTGCAGTGAGAGGCAACACCAAAAAGGAATAGTTCTGATGCTCATGTTGCTTGCTGTGAACTTTTTGTTTATAATTATTCTGGGAATCTGCCAAGATTCCCCTGTCTGCAGGAAAATACAGATTTCTACATGCTTTTAACAGCTTTGAAATGATGTAGCAGCTAAATATTGAAATGGGCTTCCAATGCATGAGTGGAAAAGGTTGGCCCTCAGCATTAAATACAAAAATGAAAGGATTGTTAAGTGATTTAAAGAATCCCTTGTTCCCTGTTGTGTCAGGGAAAATTTAAAGTTTAAAAATACAAAATTTAAAATTTAAATTTTTAAAATTTAATTTTTTTAAAAAAATTTGTGCTTCCAGTTTGCACTTTTATTTTTTTTTCTTTTTCTTTTTTTTCCTTTTCTGATGCTAAATCTTTGCTTAATTGGCATTAATTTAATTTATTGCATTTATTTTCTTAAGGATTTGTCTCTTATGTAGTGTTAGTTTTCTTTTTCTCTGAAAAGAAAAAAAAATCCACAAAATCTTGCTTTTGTCAATTTATTAGTATAAACCAGCAGCACATAAAATCCCACTAATGCTGACTGAATTCAAAAAGACAGCACATTTTTTCACCTCTCTTAGAACATGAGCAAAGTTCCCATGTAGCAGGTGGTTGTAATTAGTTTGGAATTCAGTTTGGCTGGCAAATTTCTTCCTGTTCATTGCATAATTTCACTGCTACAGTCCCCAAACAGTGGTGGGTAACAACAAGAGAAGTCTCTGGTACTCTGGTATAAATCTTGGAGAATTTCCCCGAAGTCCTGCTAATGCAAGCTTCTACTCTGAAAATTAAAATCATGCAGGTTTGGGGGTCCCTGACACTCAGGTCATAGGACTGAATGTTCAATGTACAATTTCTTCAGTAAAAAAAAATGCACAAAATGTGAAGTAGATCGTTGGTTTTTAGCTGACCTTGATGTAAAGGATCATGTAAAGAAATCTGACACTTCCACCTCTAGTTCTCAGTGGGAATCACATAAACCAAACTTCTTGTCCTTATTTTTGAGGTGTGTTGATAAAATTCCACAGAATTATGTGACAGCAGTAAACAGAGACACTTAGCATCACCTGAAATAGTAGCAGAAATCATTCTGAAAACCCTTGTGAAGATGGCTGCCAGTGCATGACCACGTAGGAAATGTGTGTTACTCTGGAACAAAAAAAGCTGCCTGTTTTGCACTGATGATTAAGCCTTGCAAAATGATGCAAGGTGGACTTTCCTTAAGTACCAATATTTTGTAGGCTTTCCCAGGTTCATTGATGTTGCCAAAGAAATGATCATAAAATCAAAAACATGCTAATGCTTTGCAACAGAAGGCAACATTTCTCAAAACTGAGATATTGGCAGTGACATACAATCGATGTTCCACTAAAACCAATCAGCTGGCTTTATTATTCAAATAGCTAAGTGTTGATAAATTATACAATTATAAAGTGCATTCAAAGCCCGTGTTAGATTAAATGGGTGGCTGTATATCTGCTATAAAAGATAAATCATGATACACTATTAATTCAATAAATGAAACACAGAATTGCCAAACTTTCATTCCCTTCAACTGCTGAACAAACTTGTATTTCTTCATTCCTAACCCCTGTACTTGCAACAAGGATATTTAAACAGCTATTCTAATTTTTTTTCATGTGTCACTAAAGCTGAGTAAAAACCTCAAATTTCTCATTAGAAAATGGTGTTTTATTTCCAGTGTGAAGCTTTTCACAGGGAATGCCCTGATTTTTGCTAAAGTTGGCCTTGCAAATCCCTCAAAACCTGGAATTTAGCCTCTTTTAGTCACACTGTTTAGCATGACAGTTTCATAAATATCAGTGTAAGTGCAGGGAAATTTTGGTGGCTGTTAAAGATTGAATAACTTAATTCAAACACCCTAACTATTAAAAAAACCCCAACAACCTACCACATCTGAAGCTATAGCCCCATGGTAATTTTGAATTTTTCCCACTAACTTTTACTCTTATGATGCATTTTTCAGATATGTAGTATTCTTTATAGTAATCCTCAGTGCAGTGCTTCATCATCTGAATTATTCTCAGGCTGAATCATGAAGTCATGTGAAGACACAAGCATTGAGCATGTCCCCACCATAGTGCTTTATTGCCATTACCAGTGGGCTGAACAGTGGACTATGTGTTTCAAAACCACCAGAGTGTTTGAATTGTCTGAATTTTTATTGTCAGCTGACTAAAAAAGGAGACCCTCTTCATACTGATACTAATTTTCCATTAATATTTTCTTTTATCATTCAATTATTTCATATAGCCTCAGTAAAATGATGCCTCCTTTTGTCATGTTCCTTTATAAACAGTTGAGGGCTTTCTTTCCAATTCATACTGCTAATAAACTGTATACAATAGTTTATACTGAAGGAGAAGACTGATCACTTAGTGTAGGTTTATAAAGACCACTGTATCATTTTATCTTCCACAAAAGGGCTTGCCCACTGTCACTCAATAAATAATGTTTAACTATAAAACATGACCACAGGGTCTGTCCAGGATGTTTTCTTGAGATAAAATCCTCATTAGGTTAATGTAAGATCACTGGCTGTAGCCTACATTTTATTTTATATAATGACTTCCTCTTTATACAATAAAGCTTATGAAAGAAGAAATTACTGGCTCATAGGGTAGAGATGGATGAATATAATAACGCTTCTGCTGGAGGGATTTATGATGTATATTTAGCATCACAGACAATATACTAAATCACTGCCACAGCCAACATGAAAGATAAATTAGTTGTCATTTGTTTTTACCAGCTTCTCTAAGTCCTTCTCAGATGTCATTCTGGAGATTTCTAAATCAGTCTCACTTTGTGTTATTAAAAAGTCTATTATACATTCTAATGTTGCTCTAAAACATCGCAAATTGTTTCACTTTCATTGTTTTTGATGCCATTAATATCTGCTCCCTCTCCTATGATATTTATACTAGTAGAAGAAGCCCTAGTGCCATTATTATGAAAACAACTCACTAATGGGAAAGGCAGATAAAATGTTTGTGAGAAATGCAATAAGGATAAATTTTCACCAGTTTTCTGGGATATACGTGCAAACTGACAGTATATTCTTTGGTCAGATGCTGCTGTTAATACTAAAACAAAAAAAAAATAAATTATTAGTTTGGAGAGGGCTTAGAAGGGCAGATTCATTATCATGGTACATGAGCTGTGTCCATAATACTGACTGTGGCAAGATCTGTAATGAGAAGAATGCATGCAATTGGATTTTCATGTGGATACTTCATAGGAGCATCTGTGGCCACACTTATTGAGACAGTGTTTGCTCACAGGTAGAGATGTCTGCTCTTCATGGTACCTTTATGCTGCTCAACATGATCAGAGAAAAAAAAAATAAAAAATTAAGTCTGTTAAACAATGGAGAAGATTGGGAGACTTAAAAACTCAAAGAATGGAAACTATTACACTTAGTAATTACTCATATCGCACATTCTTTGGTTTCTACACCTCTAGTGACTAAATAAAGTACATCAAAATGTTCCTTTGGTCAAGAGTGTGTCCATCCAATGCAACTTTTGTATCTTGGAAAGAAAGACTTAAAAATCAATTAAGAGTGTTGTGTTGTAATGTGTGGCAGTATCTTCCAGGTATCTCAGAGAGGCTGAGATATCAGAAAAGGCATCAGTTTAGAGGGAAGTCGTGATGTAGGAGAAGGGGGGGGTGCACTGAAGTGACAAGACTAAAACCCAAGACAAACTCAATAAATGAAAGTTTCTCTTGTAGCTCTCAGAGGGAAAAGTAGAGCACACTATCACTACCAGGCTTGTGCTTCTTTCAAGTAATATTTTACTTGATCTTGTTCAGTTCACATGGGATTTATTTTGCTGAGGTTCATGGATACATAGATGACTGGTTAATAATAGACACTTTTGCTTGTTTGTTTGTAAAGACTTCAATTCTTTTCCAGCTTGTCCAAACATGTTTTCCCTTTTTTTTTCTTAATGCTATTACTTTAAGAGTTATTGAGATATAATTGATTGCTAGGATTAAGCCATACCCAAGTGACTTTCAGGTATTCATTCCTCATGGTGTTTTCTTCATTTTAAATTAACCTTTGATGAACAAGAACATGTGTTTATTGCCAAAGAGAAATATTTGAAATGTCTGGCAAAGTTTCATAAAACACAAAAGACTTATCCCTATGGTGAAGAAAGTTGAGGACATCAGTTATTACAGAAACAGATTTATTTAATCTTTTTTTACTGTCACCTAGTCAAAAATCTTGCAGTTCTGAAATGTGGATTTGTTCCACAACTGCTCTGGTAGAAGCAATCTATAAAACAGTGTCTCTGTGGCTTAAACACGTAGCTTAGTCTGAAGTTTAGTATAACACAGTTACTAGTCTTCTGAATTCCCTGAGAAGAAAATGGCAAGCATCTTTTTCATCTATTTCTTTTTTTTATCTTTCCACACTGGCTGTTGTTCAGCACTCAGAATACAACATGTGCCATGCCATTTATTGGGAAATCCCCACAGGAAAAGCTCAACAAGCATGTCTCTGTTTTCGCTCATGAGGCATAGTGATGAGAATTATCCAAGCATAATGACAAAATGAAGGAGGAAAGCTGTAAGTCAGTCTTCAAATCTGAAAACACATTTCTTGCATTTACTTTTGAGTTTTGGAAAATAGGCACAGGCATTGTGATTGGTGCTCTGTGAACATTTGCAGTATCATCACTGACAGCTTCATTTTTACAGGAACAATTCTCTCTGAGGACCAAATACCTCTTTGTCTTGATTGGCTGAGGACAGAAACATCTAGGATAAGCAAGATAGCGGGAACTAAATAATTCCAAGTCTCATTAACTCTAATGACCATAAAGCACAAATAATGCACACTCAAACTAATCATTATTTATAATGATTTCTGAAACTACATTATTAAATCTGAACTAAACTCAGATT
Organism: Pseudopodoces humilis; assembly: GCF_049639895.1. Taxonomy (NCBI): domain Eukaryota; kingdom Metazoa; phylum Chordata; class Aves; order Passeriformes; family Paridae; genus Pseudopodoces; species Pseudopodoces humilis. Next base: position 64,683,878 of record NC_142205.1, on the reverse strand, counting down.
AAAATCAATATTATGTCACATCAGTAGTGATGTGTCTTCTGGAGTCAGTATGGAATACAGAAAATGGTTATAAACCACCATATTCATTAAAATCTGTGAATTCATGTTTCTAAAACCATCTTATTAAAAAGAAAAAATTGCATATATAGAATCATAGAAAAAACTGAGTTGCAAGGATGACTGAGTCTGACTCCTGACTCTGTGCAGGATGCCCCAAGGATCACACCATGTGCCTGAGAGCACTGTGCAAATGCTTCTTGAGCTCTGTCAGGTTGGTGCACTTCCCTGGGGAGCCTGTGCCAGTGCCCAACCAGCCTCTGTGTGAAGAGACTTTCCCTGATATCCATCCTAAACAGCCCCTGGCTCAGCTTCATGCCATTCCTTCAAATCCTGTCCCTGGTCATGAGAATGGAGAGATAGGTGCCTGCCCCTCCTCCTTCCCTCATGAGGAAGTTGTAACTGCAAGGAGGTCTTCCCTCAGTCTCCTCTTCTCCAGGCTGAATACAAATCTCAGCCACTCCTCCTAAGGCTTTCCCTCCAGATCCTTCACCATCCTCCTGTTCCTCCTTTGGATGCTTTCTAACAACTTGATATCCTTTTAATAGCATGTTTCCAAAACTGCCCACAGCACTCAAGGTGAGGCTGCATTAGTGCAGAGTAGAGAAGGACCATCACCCTTTTTTTCTTTTTTCAGTTTTATGTCTCACTGTATTTTCAGTGTTACTGCCAATATATATATATATATATAAATGTGTGTGTGTATATATACATGTCACCTGTATGTACAAATAGAATGTTGAGATTAAGGTTTTCATACTTTGTGGTAGTTTAAAATAGTTTTTTTTTTAGTTAAGGGAAAAAAAGAACATCAGATACAGAAGTAATTCTTTCTTAGAGAGCCTTACAGCTTCCTGTGTGCTTGGCCAGCCAATTACTGGCTGGCTTTAAAAAACTGATATAGCAAGTAAGCACTTAGAATAGCTGGAATGACCTCTATAACTATATTTAAAAGAAGAAAAGAAGAAAAAGCTGTGAAAAGCTCTCATGCTTCCTGCTTTCTTCAGAGGAGAGAAACTTTCCCCCTGCTCCTCCACTTCTCTTGAATCAGAGAAAAGGAAAAAGGAAGGCACGTGAAGAGAACAACATGGAGACACCAAGGTCAGTGAAGAAGGAGTCACATCCCATATGGGAGGAGAATGAGATGTCTTAATCCTGGGCTGAAAGTCTCTTGTAAGACCATGGTGAAGATATGATTGATACATCAGACTCTTTTTCCTGTAACTTATGGTGTGCACTGGGGGGATGTAGTGTTCTAGCCCCAGACATGAGCAGAGGCACCCGTGCTGAAGCAAGCAGATGCCGAAATAGCTGCGATCTAATGAAAAGCTTGATCAGAAAATGAAAGATGAGAGAGAGGAGAAACCTTTCCCCAGGGATAGAATAAGAAGACCTCTGTTCCTAGAGATAAACGAAGAGGATTTTTGTTTCTATGCCAGAACAGCTCATCCTTAAAATTGCACCCCAATAAGGTGAGATGATCCATGGTGGTAGTTGTGGGAAGACTTCCAAACCTGGGAGGGGCAGATTCCTGGGTGGCTGCTATTTGTGAAAATTTAAACCACAAGAGAACTCTTTCTTCTGGAAAAATCTCCATGGCATGGCAAGAGATGCTCCTCTCCCTAAGTGAACTGAACAAAGATTATTTTAGAAGTGATAAACTGACTGAAAATACCAGATTCTGTCTCTTTACGTTGTCAGTGGGAAAGAAAAGAGGATATGGGGGATGAGAATGTTCTAGAGGTTTATTCTGATTCTTATTATTCTTCTTTTAGTTCTGTTTATAATATATCTTTATACCCTTTAAAGTTTAGAGCCTACTTTTGCCCTTCACCTAATCCTCATCTCACAGCAGAAAATTAATAAATAATTTTAGTGGGTGCACTGGCATTTGGCCAGCACTCAACCCACCACATACTTGTGTAGACATATAAAATTAACAGATTTTACAAATGGATTTCAAATCATTGAGAAATCCTAATTGCTTTTACTTCTGAAAAGAGAATGTATTTATTTCTACCATGCGGTATATATACACAAATGTGGCAAGAAAAGTCGAAACATATTTCTGGCACTGTGAGTATGGAAAATTAACACTGAATTTAACAATTTTGGATAATTGTGTTTGTTGAGGCTTTGGCATATGTTGCATTTGCTATTAAAAAAAAATCTGTTGCAGACAAGCACTCCATTTACAGTTTACTGTTAAGTATGAACTTTAGACAATGAAAGCTGCATGAACATTTTCCCATGCAGATTGGCACACTAAAAGTTGTTATAAGATGAGAAATCAAACAATATTGAAATTGCATTTCACAATTATTACTAGAAAGAGATCGCACATTCTCCTTAAAAAAATAATCTGAGTCTGACAGAAGTGCAGGGAATGGATTTTTTAAAAAAGGGTGAAAGAAGAACAGGAAAAAACCAAAAAGGTGTCACAGAGTAGTCAGATAAAATTTTTCATCTATGGACTTTCACTGCACTTTTTTTCAACTCAATTGAAAATGATTCGGTGAGTGAAGCTGCTGGGAATGAAGTAGGTGTTTCCAAGTGTCAGTCAACAGAAAAAATGATAAAATTGCCACAGAACCCAATGTTGGTTTTCAGAACTAGGAAATGAAATGGCAGTGTCCTTTGTATTCAATTCAGCTTAGTCTCCTGTAATATTTTAAATGCCTGCAAATTTTTAAGTTCAACATGAACAAAATGTTGAAATCCACAGTAGGTCAGTGTTTTGTTCTACAAAATCCTGTAACTCCAAGAAAATAGTGAAATACCTTTTATACGGACTCCACTGCAAGTATCTTGCTGTGCATCTGATACCATAGCAGTATCATCTGCTCCTGTGTCAAAAGAATTTTTCTAAACTTACATACTTCTGAACTCTCAGTTTTTCTTTGAACCCATAAGAAAAAAAGTCATGTAAAAAACTTAAATATAATGAATATTATTATTATTATTGGGGAAAATGATCTTCTTTTCACACAAGTGAACATAACGGTACCTAGTTCATTAATGTATGTTAAGTGGCCACAATGAATAATCTCTTTTAATATTGCAGGAGAGAAGGGATGATTTCTGACTTTCTGCAGAATTAGTGAGTAGTAATTTCATGGCTGATGACGTTTCTTTTGCCCACTGTGCTCAGTCTGTCCTCTGCAGGACTCTTTCTGCACTGGCACACATGGCCAGTAATTTGTTTTATCTGATAAAAAGGTCCAGAATCCGGGAAGAATATAATTTCGTATGATAAGCTTGCTTCGTTTTGCCTAACCATTGTCTTATTTCTCTTCCTTCAGGAATACCCATGGTAGCACTGCTATCCTTTCTATTAGCAACCATATTTGAAAATCTGTAAAAATTCCTCATTTGGCACCAGTTTCTATTGATACATAAATTTTAGAGATTCCTTACACCTTAAAAACTTCTTATAGCCACCTGAAAGACATGAGAAATTATACCAAGGTGTAGTAAGTGCTCCCAAGTCAAACCTCTTAACAGAGCTGCAATTTGCCATCTTTTTAGCTCCAGGGTGCAACTGTGTGGCTAAAAAATGGAGGTGAAGAGAGGGTTAACTAGATAAAATGTTTATGACTTTAGAAACCTCAGTTCAAATAAACTGAGTTCGTATTAGGCTGATTGAGTTATACATTTGTGTTTGGGATGCTCCACACATATAAGTGCATGCTTAAATATCAACAAGATCATGTGAAAGACCATAGAGTATTCTGATGCTAAAATAGTGAAGCAAAATTGAAAACTAGGAAAGTAAATTTATCCTGGTTGACAAAAATTATTTGTAAGCTTGTAGCCCTGTTTAATGATGTCTTAAGAGTGACTTCAAAATTTTGCTAATTTATGGTAGGACAATGAAAAATTCATATCTCCAGCTCATTCAACCTTGTACAGGCTTTGGTAGTTTATCAAATATAGCATGGTGTCTAAATAATTTTTAAAAGTTTTAAAAATCATGTCAGTAGCCACAATGTTAAAAAAAAATGAAACTGGTAACTCAGGTTCTCCAAAGTTAGGAAATGACATGATTTCAGTGAAACCAGAATTTTAATAATTTAAGCTGTCTGCAGAGGCTGTTTAAGGTCTGAGACTTTCAGATTCTCTCCAACATTGTGATAGCAGTGATCTCCAGAAGCCTGCATTCTTCTCTGTATTGGAGGGTGGTGATGCAGGCTTTCAAGTGACTTCCAGCAATAATTTTAAATGTACATTTGTTTTCTTTCATTTTATCACAGAGTTTTTTGGAAAAGAACACCTTCTCCTTCTTGTTAAATTCTACTTCTCACATACAGTCATGACTGAGGAGCAAAAATAGTACAAATTGTTGGTTTAAAATGATAAAATACAGCTGAAAACATAAACTGGCAGCATCAGTTCTCCTGTTTCCTGGATTATCAGTCTTTGATTTCCAAATTTAACATAACATAACTTAACATAGATCATTTTTTAGAAGTATATTTGAGACAGTTTTTTTTATGGTGAAGATTTCAGATTAAAAAAAAACCAAAAAAAACTTAGCAGTGCATATATTTTAGCTCATATTGTGAAAAAAGATGTGGGCTCTGTTTCCAGCCTTGACATGATATCTGTGTAAACACTTGCCTGGATCAATAAGGCTGTCTTTGATTTTGGTCTAAAAAAAGAATACTGCTATGTTTCCTTTTTAAGTCTTTTTAGATTTTTAAAAATATCTCCAGATACTGAGGTGTGACATGTTTAATTTGAAGAAATTAAGGAATCAAATAGAATCATCTATTTCAAAGTTTCCCTGGGAGGCTTATTTTGGTTAATTCCATCTTTCTTTTTCAACTGCTGTGCCCTGTGAAGTCATTGAGTAGATCTGTGGTTTTCTTTCAGAGAGGAGAAAAATGGCCAAATGAGATTAAATTAATGGGTTTCTCTTTATTCAGCTGCAGTCTTTTCAAGAGGCTTGATTGATGTTTTGCCATTTTCACATTTTGTTATATTCCTTGCCATTTGAATGAATTGTCAACATTATAATGTCTTCTAAATTATATCATAAGTACTCCCACTTTGTTTACACACTGAATTTTGATTGATCTATCCATTTTATATTTCTTTAATTTATAACTTTGCTAAGTATAATGGGACCAATCAAACCCCAAATTATTTAAAGCAAAGCAGTGATTTAATCTGTTGTCTTTCATAGATGGTGGCATGAGATACTAAACCCCAGCCCTGTTTCAAATGGTTCTGTGAATATACATGACTGAATACCATGTGAAGATGTTTTATTTGCTGGTTTTGTTTTGGTTTCTAATGAGCCTGGTTTAAATGCATGCCTCCTCACTTAGGTGAGACTATCCCCTAGCTGTATACTCTTCTGCCTCTCTGTTCCTGGGATAAAGGTGGTAGAAATGAAAAGTGAGTGTGGAGGAGCCGTCATGACCACAATGGATGGAGGAGCTCTTACTGAGGCAAAAAGGGAGGCAGTGGGAGCTGACAGTGTTAGTGATGTATGCTGAAGGGGGTTTGTGTAGACAGGAAAGATGAGCGAAGGAAAACCCAGAGAAGAAGAAAAGGAAGAGAATGTGGTTAGAAGAAAGAGAAAATTTTCCACTTCTTTCAGCCTTAAGACTAATCCTTCTTACTTGCTTTCTTTTCTTAGCAATCAGTTTTACTTCTTTCTCTTCCCCTTTGCCCTTTTCCCTTCAGAATCGGGGAGAAAAAAAAAAAAGAATAAAAAAAAAAGAATAGATGGAAAAGCAAGAGTGAATTTTCCTCATCGGCTCCATGACTGTGAGAATGCTTCTCCTTTCAGATGATCTGGTGTGGTTAGTGTTGTTCTGGAGTTGCACTTTTTATCTTGTCAGTAGTTGTGATGAGATAAAACTGCGAATGGGTGTGACATATATGGTTGGTTTGAGTTCTCTCTGTAACTCATCGTGTTTCTTACATGAGCAAATATATTCTGTGCAAGTTGGAGTATATCACAGGAAAAAATTGCCAGATACCACTCAATGTACACAGAAACTGGTTTCACCCTTAAACCAGGCCAGTATTAGAGATTGCTTATGAACACCAAGAATGAAATATTTCTAAATGGGAGACCTGGATTTTTTATTACCAGAATTTTTTTTTTAATTTTTTTTTTTTGTTGTTCATGAGAGTTCTTATTCTCTTTTCGGTAAATCTTGTGCAGGCTCTTGAGTGGAGTTTTTTTTATCAGGGGACAGCAGGCTGAAAATGTTACTGAATATGAATAATATTAGGCTTGGCTGAAATGAACAGCCACAAAAGATATTAGGCAATGGGAGATTCGAGCCTGAAATACTATATGAAGTGTGCCTCTTTAGTCCTCAAGAAAAAGTATGTCTCAACAGTAAGTATAAAGTTTGAAACCTAGGACAATAGAAAATACACCATTTTATCTTATAAAGGTTTAATGTTCTATAATTAGCAAGAAAATTCTAGGCACCTAATTGTTTCTGCATTTTTAGAAAATGAATCAACAATATCAGATATATTTATTATATTAACAAAGTCAGAGATAATTATTTTTCATTGCATTTCTATTTCTATCGTTTTCAGCCTATGGATCTGTGTTGGCTCACACTTTTGGCTCTGCCTTTCTTTAGCAGTCAGGTGGTTGATTTTTCCCTTTTTTTTTTTTTTTTTTTTTCCTGTATCTTTGATTACCCTGCCACAAAAATGAAAGGAGCCTCATCAGATTCTATTTTAAGTCTGGGAACTTTTCCTACCTCTTGAACCTGAATGAATATTTAAGCAACTCATAATGCAACAGTTGTTATTCTGAGGGAAAATAAAAAGCAATTCTCTGCTGAACATCTCTGTAGCTGGATGGAAAGGTAATGGCACTGCTGCAGACTAGAATAAAATCAAATCCTAATTGTTTTGGTGAATTTGACTTCCTAGCAAGTCATACTTTAATCTCTGCATAAATTAGAAGTCTTCACTCTGTTCAAATTCCTGTGGGGTTGCTGTCTTTGGCTTCTGTCTACCTCATTCAGCTCAGCCAGCTAATGCTTTTGAATAATGTCATGATATTTCCATTAAAGAATTCACAGCCGGTGAGAAGAAACGCGTCAAGCTGCTGATAAAATTTGTTCGAGGTGAGTTGCAGCGATGAGCCTGAGGTTTGGCAGACTCCTCAAGCGCTCTAAAGGGCGTTGGTGAATAAACTAAGGTCCAGGATCCAGGAGAAAAGCTGTTTGTCCCGAGTTTCCACAGCCTGAGCAAACTGGAATTCCGATCACTCCAAATTCAGGTTCTGGTGCTCGTGGCTGATGAAGAAGAATATACCGGTGTATACCGGTGACTGCAGGAGCTTTTGGGAAGAAGCTGAGCACATAAGTGAAAGAAAGGAGATTTAACATCAATTATTTCTTTGGGAAAGTGAGCTAGGTGATGGGAAAAGTATGCATTCAAGAAGTTACAATCTCGGTGTGTTCTTGGTGAAGCATGTCCTTCTTTCCCCAGTTTTTCTGTTCCTTAATATACCATATAAAAACCTTCTCTACAGTAAGGCTGCTAAATAGTCTAGCCCCCACTTTACTGAGAATCTAATTTTCTCAGTAGAGCTCTACTGTTTTGATTTTCTCTTTATGCAAGGAATATGAAGACTGTCACGATATTGCCAAAACAGAATTCACAATTGCCATCAATATAAATTCAATGGAATATATTGTTACAAAAAAAGAAGAAATCTCTCAAGTTCTTGTGGAGTTGTGTAGCTGAAACATGTAAGTTGAGACTATAAGAAATAATGTACATTGGTCTGTGGTGTAGATTGTTAGTTGCTTTGTTCACTCTAAAAGGCGCAAAAACTTAAGTATATTGATAAAAAAAAAGAAAAAATATTTTAAAAATTTATTTCTAGATACTTTTAAATACCACCTTTTTTTAAAAGCCTTCTCAATACACATATAAGCACCCTAGAGTTCACATGAATCCTGCTATTTATCAATCCACTTGGGTGACCTTGAAATGACCCTAACTCAAATCAGCTGTATTCCTGCAGAGTGGCAGGAAAATGCATATGTAAGAAGAAAAAAACTAAGAAAAATGTTCTTTTCTGGGGAGCTTGAGTTATAAGATTAGATTATGGCTGGCAGAATCAAGGGCACATAGGTATGGCACAGGATGATTATGATTTATGGGAACATTAAAGAGGAAGAAATCAATATATATTCTAAAAGTTCTGTTTTGCTACGATTAATCTAAGCACCCTCCTTGGGTTTGTGATGACAGAGGAAGGCTGTGTTGACAAGAACTTTTCCTTTTTTCCTCACCAACAATTTCAATAACTCCTAGTGTACAAATCCAGATTTAGAAAATGAAAACCCTTTGTAACGTTTCATTTTAAAGAATGAAAGGTAGTAGGTACAATTTGGAATAAATTTGAGGTCAAACATGACTCTAGATAGACATCTTCTACAAATAAACAAAGTCATAGTGCACTACATGAAGATACTATTAGCAGGATCCAAAATCAAAATAATAGTCTCTAAGAAAAATAAAAAAAATAAAAAAAATTAATCCCTTCAACTCTTTCTGCCAGTTATTTTCCTTGTTTTGAAGCCTGAAGCAAAGTGGTATCTTCAGCTGAAGGTCTGGATTTTAATTTCTAACTTAGTGCATTGTAGATCTAGTCAGATATTTCTAGCAAGTTAAAAACTGTATCATACTTTTCTGTCTAATGAACTCCATGTGTTTTCTTGATAACATTTTCTTATGTGGTTGTCTAAAAGTATTTCTTCCGAAATTTTGTTATTTTGAAGCATATACTCATATTTTCGAGTAATATTAAATCTTTTATTTCTTGGTATTATAGAAAATAAAGAAAAAATGCAGTTATAAGATACATATATCCATAAGTCTGAATATGTCTCCACCTTGGCCATCCTATAAATGTCATACAACCTACTTAGGACTAAGATAGATAAAGACACAGTTAAGACTCTTGTTACATGGTAAAGCATCTTGACTAGGAGAGGTAAATGTAAGATATGTTTTATTAAGTGTCCATGCAGTGATTGCTGGTACTTTTAAAAAATACTGCCATTGGGGTCTGGGGTTCTTTGAACATCCAGTTTTAAAACCAAAACTTTAAACCGAACAAAGAAATCTTAAGCATCAGTTCTTAATAACAGAGAGATGAAGGGGTATTTCACTGAATTAGTTTTGTTTCTAGGGGATTAACTTCTAGTTAGACAGAAGGGCTTACAAAGAACATAGATTAGATTATCTACTGTAAAGTAGAAACCAATTAATGGGAACATCTCAAAGAAAAACAAATGATGGGAAAAGTTAGACACCCCTCACCCCATCCCCGTCCAAAAAAAACCCCCTTACATTATAGGATGAATCATATGGATACATTATAGGATACAATATATGGAATGCCCTTTTTCATAGTGTTTTAAGAGGTTCAGCATTTGCATTTTGTCTCTTAAATATCGCCAAAAATTAATTCCAGCTGTCCAGAATGGCTGTAGCTATAATCAGAGATTGAAGAACTCTAATTACTGCACTGCAGAATGTTAAGGAAAATACAAATCATAAAATATCTTTAAAAGTTTTTTTGCTTCTGAAAAAATATTTCTGTACAGTTATTTTTAAATAGTATTTTAAATAAAAACATACCTATAAATGTCACTAAAATTTGTATTTGAATAATAGTAATGAACATAAATTATTAATAAAGTTCTATAAGTTAAAATACTAGAAAACTATCATTGGAAATAATTGCAATGTAAGTATCAATCAGTGAAACTTCACAATATTTTTGTATAATAGAGAAATGGTAATTTATTTTTTAATTTCTGCTACTTGGTTAGTATAAAGTATGTTTGATGGAGCCCTTGTTAATATTTGGAAGATAATGAGAGGCCTATATACCCATTCTACCACCCCATTCTTAGAACAGCACAATGTTTACCTACTAAGAGTTTGATTTTGTTTATAAAACTCATTTATATACCAGTTCCTGAAATGAATTCTCACTTCTCTTATGACAATTGTTTCCTTAGATCTCATGTATATCTTTACTTCACGTGCAGTGTAGGTTAAGGTTGAAAAGTGTATTTTAAGTTATGAGGTGAAGAGAAAGGACTGTTTATGGCACAGTGCCTCTCCAGACAAATACTTCAGTTATTAAGAGATGCCTGGAAGCAGTGCTGTAGAAGACTTTTGTATTTCACAATAAATGTACAGCTGAATTCACAGCATGCTAGAAACCATGAAGAACAGGCAAAGGTTAAAGGTTGTAGTTTTCTTTGTGTTCCTTCAAGAGAAAAGTACTATAGCTATTCAGTGAACATGAAATGGGCTTCCATACCAGTTCAGTGCTTTGAAATCACCATAAGTATTTCTTTTCAATGAAATAATTTTGGGTTAAAACCCAGTACTAATAAATATAGAAACCTAATCTTGTAGTTATGCAGGAATTATTATTCAACAATTGTGTCAGGATGTTTGGAGCAGACTGGTTGTGTTTAATTGCACAAACTTTGAAAGAAGGACACAGTAAATTAGAAGGAATGTTGCATTCACAGGTAGCTGTATCCTACTGATCACAACACTAGACCTTAAAAGAAGCAGAAGTATTAAATGTACAATGTACAGGGCTTCTTCATCTGCTGATACACAATGCCTGAGAGAAATACAACCTAGTAGATAACTCCAGTTAAGAGACTACGAGTTAAAGGAGGGGTAGAACAGTGCTTTGGATTCACAGCAGAAGGGCTCTTGTTAGACACCCGTGGTCTTGTCTGCATTAGAGGCTGAAGCCAATTGTAGGTGTGTTACTTCTCCTTGTGAACACGTTGGGTTCAGAGAGTTCCAGCAGAGATAAGATGGTCATATCCTAGAGCTGGTGAGAGAGGTATTTTACCTTTAGTCAAGACCTTACAGGAGGTGGGAAAAGAAGCAAAGCAGGTGGTGCCTCATTGGAAAAAACAAGGAAATTAAGACAGTATTTCTTTATCAGAAGTTGAAAAGGTCAGAAAAGGACAAGGTAAGAAAAAGATATGTACACTGCAAGGTAGTGAGGAGATATAGTTGCTGATCTCTCAAATCATAGAGATACAGCCAGTAAAGGAATTGTTTGATGCATTTTACTTAGCTGACCCATGGGTCAGAAGAAGCAAAAGCCTGTGTTGGATCTCTGATTTAAGAAATACTATCTGCTCTTGGCTTCATCAGCATCGATGAGCATCTCAAGGAGGAAACTCTGAGTAACACTGTTATCCTTAGATCTGTATTAGGAAGGTATGTAAGGGTATATAAGCCTAGTATCTAGTTCTAGTTGGCAAGACTAATGTACTTCAGGACTTAATAGAAACTGCAGTATTGATTGATCCCAGGTAGGTGGAACTGCTGGCTGATAACCATTATGATGAAAAAACCCCATAATATCGCCCAATAATTTTTAATTACATGGAACAGAGTCAGTGAAGCAAACCTTATCTGAAGATGAGAAAAAAAATCAATAGAGCAGCTTTATCAGGTTGGTTTGGGGTACTTGAGTGCACAGTCAGTTGCATTCTAAATGCCATAAATATCTTAACACCTATCCAGAGATAAAAATGATGTCTTTATTCCTAACCCATAGGGATTTAATTTAGTTCATTATTTTCTTCACTATGAGATGTTTATTACTCATATTTATATGAATATATCTGGATTCCATGCATATATTATTTTTATAAGATTGGGTCTGGTGGCATAAAATTCAAATGAGAGTTTGGTCTAGGATATTTGGATACTGATACTAATGTGTAGGGTCACAGGTGGACTTTCTACATGTCTGCCACCACTTTAAAAATCAGGTGTTGCTGATGTACAGCTAGAAGTTGGCTTTTTCCTGTGGCATTTGACAGATCTTTTATAATTCCATTAAAATCCTTCAGAATCTTTGATCCTTTGACATTCTTTAACTAAATCAAACAAAAGATCAAATATGCTTTCTTGCACAGACTCTAATCTTTCTAGCACCGTAAAAGCCTTTCATATATGGGTCTGCTTTTCTGGGGTACTTTTATCTTATAATTGGAGTATTTAACTGATTAGCACAAAGTTAATTTTATTTCATTCTTCTTGATAATCAGTTTCTTGGCAAATTAGTAATTTCTACCACATCTATGGATATGCTATTGCAAATACTTCTGGTCTTCTGTTTACTTCAGATGACAGACTCATAGTTCCCATTATGCTTTTTTTTCCTAGAATAAATGACCTACTTGCATATAATTGTAGTAACTTTTGCCATTTTAAGAATGTTTCAGATATTGTGGCATTACTCATTGTTTATAAAGAAAATATGTAAATGTGGTAATCTGTAAAATGTTAGTAATATTTTTATGCTTATGCTGCTCAGATGAAACACAGAGGATTTCATGAGACCCAAAATATAGGATTAGATGTCCTCTTTCTGATTGTTTCTATTTGCTATAAAATCTGACTTGTAAAGATTAATTTTATTTCTACTTTTTATGCTATCCAAATTTTCTAAATTTGAAAAACTGCTGAGGATAAGTTATTATTTAGTGTGTAGTTTGCTAAAAAATCCAGAAGAAATACACTTACTCTTGGTTCTTAATTAAATCATGTATCTTTATTATACTTCAGTAATTTTACCAGCTTTATCTAGAAGAGTTTAAGAATTTTAATTGAATTTTATTAGTTTCTTATAATAATCTTGCATGCAAAACTGATTGAAATGCTGATTGACTATTTCTGCAAGTTTTGTCAAAAACTGAACTGCAGGCTTTTTCCTCTTAACATGGCAAACATTAGGCCATTCATGTTTATGGATTAATGAATTATAAAGACAAATTACTTTTTGTCTTTTAAATTCCAAAACACAAAGTAAAACTTGAAGCAAAACTAACACCTTATCTTTGAAAATTTCACAGTGTGCATGCATTGAAAATCATTATCTTCTTTTTAGGCTTCAAAATTTCAAGCGTTTCCCCTGGGTAAACTTGAGACTGAATGGGCCTATAGCATAAATTCTAAACGTGTTTATACATGTTAATTTGATAGCAATTTATCTGTATGACTTGTTTTGTTTTAGTATGATGACTTCCTTCAGTCTCTCATAATTAAATTGTCATGCATATTCACAAAGCTTAATGAATCAGCACAGTTTGGGGTTTTTTTCCTTAATTTTTACAGCTTAGTAAATTTGCTTAATATGCACTTTACCATTTGATAAATAATACTTCCAAAATATTCTTCTATGCTATGGGCTTGATGGTTTTATTTTTTCAATTCTATGTGCAGAAGATCCCTACCTCTACTGAAGGAGGCTCCTTTCTAATAATATTTAGGCAAATTTTTTTCTATTTATATTGGTCAGACTTGTGAATTGTTCTTAACTTAAAACAGAAGCAAACTCAGTTGTGTCCTATGGTTTTCTGAAATTCTCTGTGGTGTTATAGCCAATTGGTCTTCATCAGACTCAGGCTACCAGAGCAATAGCAAAATTTTGAATTGTCTTAGTGTGGCTTTCCTGTCTCAAATTTGTTGGCAAAAGAAGAGGATAAAATAGAAAGCTTTTGTGTTGGTCAATCAATATATGTGTTATTACTCTCTCTCTCTTGCAACCTGCACAGTGAAAAAATAAAGATCACATCCTTTTACTTACTGCTTTTATTCCAGATGTCCCCATTTCTGGATCTACATTAATATTAAAAATTTAAATGTTTTCCTTGAGAATCAGCTCAATAGCATCCTGGGAGACAGAAATATCTCTTTTGGGTTGATTTTCCTACTGCAGTTTGTCTCCTTGTCTTGATTCCACTACAATTTTTTAAAATTTATCTTTTATGTGCTCTCTCACAGTGTTTAACTCTGAAGTTGGGGAACCATTTCTGAACAGATATTGGAACAGGAGACTTACGTACAGTTGAAGCCCAGATTTTGAGTAAAGTTGCATTTTAGATAAGTTTAGCCCACTTTATTTCCAGCCAAAAGGAAATATAAAAGACACATAAATATTTAAGTGAATTCAGTCTTAGTGTATAGAAAACAGATGTGAATTACTAAGACAAGTTGCCTTTGTATTAAACCTCTCCTGCACAAAAATCTTCCGAGTAGCTCATTAAAAATACCTTCTGGGTAGAATTTCTGGTAAACCAATATGCTTCACAGAGAAGTCAAATTAGTAAGTACTTGAAAAGTTTCTTTTTTCCCTTGCCAAGTAAAACCTTTATTCTCAAAAGCGAGCTTGTATCTCTCTGTCTATTTGGATAAATTTTTATATTTATTTAGTGTGCTAGGAGAAAAACACTGTTGATTGAGCTCCTATGTATTCTTTGGAATCACCTGAGGATATTGTCTGGCTCATTCTAAAGCCTATAAACTCACAGGATATTTCTTTCTCTAACCAAAAGAATCATGTAAAAACAAAATGGAAATAATGTCCATAATAAAAGAAAAATATCTGGATTTTTCTTTCTTAGTAAGATTTGGTGTTAACAGGCTATTCTAATTACCATCCTAGTTAATCTCTTTACAAAATAGATATTGTAGTGTTATTATTACTCAGAAGTTAAAAGAGCAACATATAAAATCTTCTTCCTCTACACAATTTTCTAAAAATCACACTGGTTTGCCCTACAGCCATTTATGAAATAGGACTTGTTCCATTTATGCTCCCAAATGAAAATAAGATTAAACACAATTTGAATAACTTTATGCAATAGTCCTTCTTCATGCCTTGCTTTGAAAAATTTCTTAAATCATGCTCTAAATTATTTGCAAAGAGGACACGATACTCAGTTTTGGAAGTTAACATCATTAACTAACAAACTTTTATTCCACCATCCACTAATTTTCCCTGAACTGTTCTTCACACAGGTGAAAGGACACTAGAAGAGATCTTCTGAGTGTCTCAGCAAAAGAAAATATTTTATAAATATTTTATATATTTTATAAAACATTTTTTCAGTAATACACAGATATTTTTTATGCAGGGTGTTTCTTACATTTAGGATATATTTGTAGAAAAGTATCTTTAACCAACAATCTGTCAACTTCTGTCTTTTTCCTCTAGGATTGTTTTATCTCTGTACCACAACAGTTATTTTTAAAATCTTGTTGAAATGTTAAACTCTATGAAATGTGTCTGGAGAATCTTGCAACTTCTATGAGAAAAACACCTCTTATTTATTATTCTAGTTCAGAAAAAGTGTAGACAAATGAGGAGAACAACTCAGTGATCTTGGCAAGTGGAGCAGTAAAGTGGATAATCTGTTGAGTCACCCGTGATGGGGATGTAAAAGGCTGAGGTGTATGAAGGAGAAAGGGAGACCTACATTAAGATGGTGAAGGTGGTGTGATAGGTAAGAAATTCCCCCTTGTGCTGACATTAGGATGCACTCAGGTGAATATTAAAATGCAAGCGTAAACTTAAAAATTTAAATTTCTGATGTCCCAATTTTCTAATTCTCTTGAGAGAAGAAGAAATAAAGCTTGCATTTATTTGATTGTGTAGTGTATTGGAAAAAATTCTATTAAAGGAGCAGTATTTTCAGTCTTGATATCTGATACTGGTCAAAAAATCCCGAGAAGCAACAGGCTCTGACAATTTCTTTTTTTTTTTATGGTTTCTTGTTTATCTCTTTACACATATTTGAATATAATCAGAAAGTACTGACCCAGGACCTACAAAAATAGCATAAATAATACACTTTAGATTAATGAATCTTGTTCTGGAAAGAAGCTGTAGTGATTATAAATGAATTATCTTATTTTGTCCTCTGTTTAGCCTGTCTTTAGGTGTGGGAAGATACCACAGTTCTTCACATGTCTAAAAGAACTACATAAAACCTTATGGAGATAGATGTCCTACTCCTTGGTGTTTAAGCTCATTAACCAAACCAGTTTGTATCACTTCAAAAAAAAAAAAAAAGTTAAAATAATTGCAGAGCACAAAATTGGCAGACTAGTGTAAAACAGCATTTGTGAAGATACAGAAGTTTTCTGGTAATATATCTTTGTCAGTTTGTTCCTTGTTCCATTCAATGAAATTTTGTCTTCTTAATGAAAGCCATTAAGATCAGATAGCTCCATATACAGAAGAGTGGCAAATCTACTTTCTGGTATTCATTCTGTTTTCTTCTTGTCTCTAGTTGTAATAGAGTCTGGGTTTCAGGATAGCATCTGCAAAGCTAACATTTTTCTATAAACCTGTGAAGGTCACAGTCTAATGAAAAATACAGCAAAAAATAAAATCCAGATACAATAAGCCAGTTATTAACTTCACTAGCATTATATCATGGAAATATTATTTCTGTGTAAGCAAGAACTGCAAAATATTAATGATCTTCCATGTGAAGTATGCCTCATTTCAAGCAGCTTTCCCTCAGTTTCCATGTTTATTGAAGTATTTAAGCTACACCATTGCTTTTATCATGCATCTGAACAAAAATGGTTACCCTAGAAAGTTTTGGCATGTCTGGGTAAGGTAACTAATTATTCAAAAATTAAGATACTTTCACATAGCTTTGAAATGGTAAACTCCATGCATTTATTCACTTTAAACCAAAAAATTAATAAAACTTTCAAACATGTAGAGAACAGTAATTAATTATAGTGCCTCTGGGTTTAAAAACACTGTACTTTTCTAATTACAGTGCTTCCAAAGTCATAGATTCTTATTTGTTCTGAGATACATAGTGTATAGCTTTTCTAAGGTTAAGAGAGGTAACATGTAACTTCAGGAGAGGTAAAATCTATTCTAAAAGACTTTCATGTGCACACAACAAATCTTAATATATGATTAAAAAAATAATTCATCAATGTGATAGATACTGGAATGAAATATTACATCCTCTCTGTCTAGACTTTCAGAAAAAGCTCTGGTGAATATACCTGAAGAAGGGAGAATAAAGAGACCATCCATCTTAAATATAATTTAGAAAAGTTTTAAACCTTCCCTGCTGCTGATTTGTGGTAATTTCCAAAATAAGGCCAGTTGAAACCATTGTTTTTTTTCTCACATTTATTACAGATGCCATGTTCAAAATAAATTGCTCAGGGCAATGTGGAGAGGTGACATAATACAAAAACATTTGAGTATTTTTCAGAGCTGATGTTTTGAAAGCCACTATATTTTTTTTCTTCTGTTTTGGCAAGATGTATTATGCATTGAAAATGAAAAACTCAAAGGTGCAAGTAGTTCATGTAACAGTTTTCAATATTAACAGAAAAATAACCTTTCAACTTGTGAAACTGAGGAGTCAAATGATTTAATTTGGTAAGATGGTGTTTTTGTAAAACCCAGATACTATTTTTTTATAACTACATCTTGATTTCATCGGGTAGTTTTTCAACAGTGTCTGTAACTAATCCTATGGCACCAGATGAAAACTATCCAAATTTGTTCCCAAATTTCCACTTATTTTAGTAATTCTGTATAGGCTCTACTTACAGAGTCTATGCCTTAGATCTTTGGTAGGGAATATGATGCCTCCTGCAGAAGTGTAGACGTGGCATCTGATATATGTAGACTTCAGGCTATATTTATATCCATCATCTGAGAATCGTGATCAAAACTATATAGGTGGGGAGAGAACAGCTCAAACCCCTTTTTAGATGATATGCTAACTGTTTCTGTGGAGTTACGGAGATGGGTTACAAAAGCATGTATTTGATCAAGCTCCTAGGGAGAACAGCTTTTAATTCAGGAAACCCAGCAAAATTCAGGCACAAATTAGAGTTGCATGCACAAAATCAATGCTGTAGGCATCATGCTTCAGAACTTGTAACACAGGGTTTCAAAACACAAATGAGGCATCATAATCTTCTCCATGTTTCAGAACTGGATTCTCTGGTGAATCCTGCTGTTTTGAATCTTTTTCAGGAATCCATCGAGAGGAGCCTAACAATCCTGTCTATGGTAATTAATTAAAAGGTGGTAACTGAATCTGATGTTTTGTTAAATTTTTATGTACATCTCACATTTCATGAGACTCACAAGCTATTGTGGATACCTAAAGGGGTAGCTTTTTTCAAGTGTGTTTTTCAAGTACAGCTGACAACTCTCTGATACCCATGCTGCTAATTACCTGATGGCAAATGTATGTTTCTAACTTTTGACAATAAATGAATGAAGCTGCTTTGCTGGAAATTCGAACGTTCATGGTCTGCTTCTTAAATTTAGAAAACACTTATCCAGTCATGCTTGATTTGATTCACTGCTCTGTTTCAGGGGAGGAGTTGCAGTGTATGGAATTCTATAAACTGAAAAAGTGAGAAAGAACCACCACTGAAATCAGATGTGTTGAGTGAAAATGATTTATTGCTCATTAACAGAGAGAAAACTCTATGCTACATGAGATGGTCCAACTCGTAATTAAGTTGTTTATAACACAACCTTCTTTGATTCTTTTACTAGTTGATTTTTGTTAGTATGTTGTCTTAGTCTACTAATTCAAGTGAAAAGCCACAAGATAGAGATAATATCCAATTACATTTTTGGCTGAAAATAATTTTTGTTAACTTTAGAAAAAAATACATAAGAAGCATCACACCAACTTTAAAAGAACTTACAATATTACAAAGGATATTGGAAGGCTATGAACCAGTTTTAATGTGTGCTTCTTCACTAAGGCAGAAAATTGCACTGGGTAAAAAATACCCAACCTGTTTCTGCTCCATTGCAACAGTTTCACAGATGATGCTCTGCTTCGGATTTTTTGTTGGAGAAAGTTTAACATTACTAACACTTTGACTGTTCTGACAAGTTCTGATATAAAATGTTAATTAAAAATCAGTTTGGTTGCATATGTGTATATGTTCAAGAGGAGTCTGATACTGCTATAAATTATTATTCTGAGACATTTCTGATTCTTACCAACATCACTGATTTCATTGCAGGAGCACAAGTGTAATTTTTTGAGTATAAGAATAGGGGAAAATTGCCTATTTTTTTTTCCCTTCCTCCTTACAATCATCATCATAACAGTTTCCTGGTTTGCCAATCTTATTCTTGTTACAGTTTTTGTCACAGAAATAAGAATGGAACTGTAATGCCAATGCAGGCTGTGAAATGATAAGTGGCTGTGCGACAAGAGTTACTGGAATGTGATGGTCTGGAATCCACTTATGGGTTTTCCTACCTAGAAGAGAAAAGACAACTGGCAATCAAAAAAGAAACACTGGATAAAGCAGAATGACATATTTGACTATTGGTAGTGAGTGGGAAGATAAGAAAGTAATTTTTGGGGTGGGAAGATTTCCTTGAACTTCTCTTCTCCCTATCCCCTGTTGATTTTATTGTCAAAGATGACGCATTTGCCTACAAGCCTCCTAAAGAATGGAAGCAATGACCGTGTTACTGCAGTTCCAAACCAACAGCTAACAGGTTGAAAGTCTTTCAACCTTTAACCAAAAGATAAGTTAATGTCCTATACAATTGTCTTTTCAGTTATATAACTAAGGGATTTTGCCTATGAAATTAATAAACCAGTACATTTGTGTCATTCCCGAATCTCTTCTCAGTAACCTTTCAATCACTTTATTATATGTTATAAATCTTGCTGTATGTTGGCAGATATCTTCAAGTAGCTATCATTGCTGATTGAATACTTATGGTCAATTAAGACTCAATTAAATGTAGTCACAATAATTGGGGTTGTTTGGTTTATGAGGTTCACTCCAGATTTACAGAATTATAATTGAGATATGAATTTGACTGTTTAAAGGAATCCTGTTGTTACTTGGTAGATAACACTTATTGAATGCTATAGACCACTTTGTTCCACGTGCCACAGGCAACTGCTTCATCTAATTTAACGTGTTGAAACAGTTAAAATAATTCTGCAGGTGTTCCTTGCCTTGTGCTTGTTTGTTCTACATTTTATTTAATTCTTCCAGTTTACATCATGACATCATCTCAGAGTGTTTTGTATAATATTGCCTTTTCTTAGGCATTCTGAATGATTTTATACTGACAGCAGCTGTTCTTCCTCAGATTTCCTGTCTTCTCAATCTTTTTCTGGCCTTTACGAGAGATAATTTATTAACTGTTCATTTTGAAACACTTTAAGAGAATGACATTCTGTAATCTTAATCTCTAAGAGAAATTTTTGCTTCTCCTGCCCTGGCCCAGTTCACCATATTCTGGATGCTTAAAAGAATTACAGCCAAAGTGCTATTGTTATTATTTAAAGTGTATTAGGAGTTTCAGTCATGTAATTGTCACAAGGACAACAATCTCAACAAATATGCCATTCTTCAGCAGCAGGAAAGAAGAAAAACCCATGCACTCAGAGGAGTCTTGTGAGATGAGTTATCTATTAATGAACCCTCTGTGATTTCCTCATTCTAATCTCAGGTGAAGATTAAAAAAAAAATGACACTTTTGCAATACATCTCAGTACTTCAGTGAAGGTGATTTGACAGCATTTCTATGAAAGACCAGATGGTGGGAGAATACTCTGAAGTGTGTTCTTTTCTTTCCCTCCAGTAGGTTGTTTCATTCCAGTGGATATTTGATGCAGAAGGGAAATTCATAACATAAACTGCTTTCTATAAACATCAGAATCGTTCAAGAGGGAAACAAAGCTTTATTATTTTAGGGGGGGTTGAAAGCTGTTTAAAAGGTGTCTCTTATCAGCCATTTTAGAGAGCACTCAGGCAAATGAGTAAAAGCTACTGATGTTTATGATTGTTAAGTTCAAACTCTTGCTGTCAGGAGGTGGATTCCATATATACATGGGTGCATATATGGAACACGGAGTTTATTGTCTGAATAGGTAACAATTATGTTACATAATTTAACAATTATGAGCAATGCAATGAGGGATGTATTGGGGCACAGGTCTCTCTAGCTGGACACCTGAATATCTTGATACTGCTTTAGACAACTGGGGTTGCATAATTTAAAAGAAGAACTTTCTAAAAGAATTTCATATAACATTCCCAAATAAGTATTTTAATGCTGCCACATACCTCTAACTAGACAGCCAAATCTTGCAACTCTAGCATTCAAAATCCTATTTAAGTTTCTTTTTAAAATTATAGTAGAATTATTGTTTCTGTGTCTTTATAATACTGAGAGTAGACCTTTCTTCAAAAGAAGCAAACCTCTTTTATACAAAAATCTGCAAACCATAAAGCTTCAGCAAGTTACATTAATTACTTAAAACATGTAAAAATTATCAACTTGTACTCCTTTAAAATGAAAATATATGTTCATCAAATGCAGTGATGGGCTTAACCAGAAGCTATACAAAATATGCTGGTCTAAATGAAATGGTTTGATGAAAAAAAATCACTAGTTGCCTAGGCCATTTTGGGAGCAGAAAACAAAATTATATTTTCTGGATCGCTTAAATGATCATGGGTAAAAAAAATTTGTGTCTGAACAAGGGGAAAAAATATGCAATAAAGCAGCAAATCAGATAAACACCTACTTGTCTTGAATGTTGATGGATGATTTCCCAGTATACCAAAAGGACGTGTTTGGGTGTGTATTTAGTTCTTACCTTTGTTGTTGATAATTTTATGAAGATGTCAGGTATTGTATTTCTTCAGTGTAAAAAATGGTGGATTTTAAGGCTAATAAAAGGAAACTGTGGCATGAACACATATTTCAGTAAAAAAGCAAATCATCTAATATAATAGCAAAGATGTTTTCATTACCTTTCATATTTCTGAGCTGGGAGCAGTGTTTCATAACTGAAGGAAGTCTTTCAACATTTAGCTCTTTTAGGTTTGGGGCTTTGGGTGCTTCTTTGGCATCCACCTTGAGAGATACTTTTGCTTTTGCCCTTGTCTACATTGAATGGCTGTTGAATTTTCAACCTTGTTATACCAAGTTTTTTTTTAGAACATTGAAAATGGGATGGCTTTTTAAATCATACACCCTGCTGCTTACTAGGGAGGCAGAGTTTTTTTCTTAATGCTTCTGGAATTCAGCTGGAGCCACTGCTCTTTGTGAGCATGGGCAGGTGCTGTGTGACTGGTCATGCTGAACAGCTCCTAGTTGCTACCAGTCAGAACTACACTATCGTATCTTTACTGCAAAGATGGTGTTTTCTCAGTCCATTTCTGCATAGTTATTCCCTTTAGGCTGCAGTTGGATCCCTCTATAATCAAATGTCACAACCTATGATGCCATGATGTGGTCAAGACACACAAACATTGACTTTTTAATTGGGATCACTTTATAGATGTTAAAATGTTTATGTGTTTGATTGTTCATTTATTCTCTTGTAGTAGTTCTTGTTGAGGCAAAGCTGTACACATTTAATTATTTCAGTCTTTTTTAATGAATCAGTCCCTCCAAAGTGGTAATTAATTTAGATGGCATTCTCTGAACTCTGAACTCCTTGCAATATATCATTTTTTTCCTGCTGCACTGCACAGGAAAGTGGAGTTTTGGCAATGGCACATGAACAGAAGTCATTAATCATCTCTATGAGAAGCCTGTGTATACACAACCAAATCTAGCACTAGTTTTTACTACATCTGATAGCACAGAGTAAATGTTAGAAACAAAAGGGTCAGTTCAACTGAAATCTGAAGTATTTTGTCTACAAAATAATTGGCGTTACTTCCTAAAGAAATGACACTTTAAAATAGGCTCTGTTGACTGAACACAGTTATATCTAAAGTCTGAACTATTGTTGTGTTTCCAAAAGGTTTATTAACAACCCTGACTTGGGCTAAGCTGTTGTCTCAGGTCCCACACATACTACAGTGTCTTTCTGTGTGAAAGAATGAAACAGTGATCATCCCAGCAACAGGAATAAACCAAAAACTTTTTATTCAATTTGTATCTTGTCCAAGAAGAATACAGCTGGATGACACAGACCTATGGGAATTTGAGAGATATAACTGGACCTTTACGGAATAAGTTCATCATGTTATCCACAAGAAGGATGATTTAAATAAATGTCAGGATTTTTGTGGTTTTTTTCCTCTCAGTTATTTGTTTACCCTTTTACACCTTTAAATAGTCTGCAAGAATAAAAGCTTCACCATTCTCTCCTGTGCTTTACTGTTTCTCAAATGACAAAACCTTTTTAACTCTCAGGCACCATTACCCCTATTTGTTACAGAGGTACTCTGATAAGCATTTTGGTAATTTTGTCTTCTTGTCAGTCACTCTCCAGCAAAAGAAGATGAAATATTTTTTTCCCCATTATTAAAGTCCATTGCACCAAGTCATCTGATCCTTTCTGACTTCTTCTTGAGAACAAAAGCCAGCAGTACATGACAGATAAAAGGGACATGGAAGAAATTTAGCTGCTATAATAGTTAGCTCCATGGAAAAAAAGAACCTATATTCTAGCTGCAAGTGGAAGTTAGAGTCTAAGAGCTGCAAAGGGGTGACACAGAAGCAGATGATACCAGTCTTCTCTTTATAAGCCTTTCTCCTGACTCTTAGGAGGAAATTAATTGGAAATGCAAAGAGGCAGAGAATGTTGTTTCCTGTGGGGTTTCATGTATCCTGTGATGTACCAGTAGGAACACTCACCCTCAGGTTTTGGTAGTCTACTAGAAAATGTGCATTTTGTGCAAAAGTTTTTTCTGTTTTCCAATAATATTGGCATCTAGATGGATTTTACTGTTTATTGGTCACATTAGAATACCACTGAAAACTCTCAGCTGAACTTCAAATTGTTGTAGTACATATGTGTATATGAACCTATTATGGATATGTTAAGAAAACAAAAGCTACTTGTTTCTCTGCAGAATAAACAGGCAAAGGATGTCCTTTTTTGTGAGCATGTCACTCATGGCAGAACTTGCGTAAAGGAAATACTGTTACCACTTCCTATACATTGAACTGAAGACACCAAATGTGTTGACATAAAAACAATGAGAAAAAGACTCAAACATTTATACTTTTATTTTTTTTTTAATACTGCAATGAAGTACTTTTGGCATAAGACTATTTTTACCTTTGTGGAATCTATGTATAGATACAGAGAAATGAATTATCACTTTGCGTTTACTGTTTCCATACACATGTAAATCTTGTTGCAAATTAAACGAGAAATAAATAAAGCTACTGATTTGCAATCAGCTTATGGAGTCTTTTATTCTGTGTTGATCATACTTTGAATTTATTTTCCAGCTGTTTCATACTTTTTTTTTCTCCTCACAGTCAAGGACAGGGAACTCCCACTGACAGATTTACCAGTTGTTTTTGGTGTTGTCTTGACTGGTTATACTCTCAGTAGGGGATATTACTCCTTCATGAATTATTAAACTCTAATACAGTTTGTAGTATTGTGAGATTTTATGAAATCTGACAGATGGCTGTTCTGTTCTTCTGAGCCTTGGTTATCTTTCTGAAAAACTCCTAGGTGTCTGACTATATCTAGACTTTAGCAAATAAAACCACAGAGCCTTATCGTTGGGATAATCTTTACAAACATTGTATGGGCTCTCGTGACCCATAAACCTGCGTACTGTAAAATAGCACTTGACTGTGTGCTCTCAGTGCAGGTTTCCCTGCAGTTACACTTTGAAAATGAGGTTTCATTTCATATGTATGCGAGTGTCTGCCTGCACAGATGAATGTGAGTGAATAGCAAAGCCATAGAATGAACTAAATTACATTTAACATGTACTTTCAGTTGATTTCCTTCCAATTTGCCCATTAATTCGTTTCAAGTGGTACCTCTGAGACTCTTTTTAAAACCATTTATTAATATGCAGATTTTTTTGTGGGTGTAAGGCATACCATAACCACATTTATATTCAGATGGGGGCTGAGACCAAGAAAAGTATGGTAGCAAAGAGGGTTTTGTCTTGATTTTCCTGAGAGGTTTTCAGGCATTAGGAATGTACCTATGCACTTTGGGCCTTAAAATAGAAATTAACAGTGTGAACCTTTACGAGATCAATAGAAGTTTAAAAATTAAAACATTCAGCATGGGGAGCCAAGGCCAAAGCAAAAACAAATCCTGGGACATTCTGGAGGAGATTGCACAATTGCCTTGTAAAGCCTTTTATAAAACAGCTTAATTACATTGCTCTCTACTGGTAATAGAAAAGATTGCAGTCTGATGTTTAAAACCTGGAGAAAAAAGAATCCATGTGGCATAAGATCTGGTAGAAGAATTCAGCAGAATGTTTCTGGGTCTGGCATCAAAATAGGGTGCTTGGGATTTCTTTTTCCCTGCAAATGGGATGTTCCCTTCCTTAGAGAAAAACGAAACATCCCACAGCTATATGGGCTCATGATGGAACTGTTGTGTGGAATCAGGAGGAAAAGGTCTGCAGGGGTCTGGTGCTGCAGATATTTTTTTCTGGTTGTTTTAGTTTTACATTCAAAATGAATACACACATTAAAGGAAAAAAATAATAAACACCAGTCCTTTCCCCATTGAACTATGGTGGGAGGTTTTCACTATTGTCTGGGGTTTCACGCAAATTTTCTGATTAAACTTCAATGCATACTTTGTGCTACTGAAGTCAATGGCAGCAATGAATCTTGTTTATATGTGTTCATATCTTAAAATGAAGTGGGAATTAAATTCTTGGCTAATATGTGCACAGTGAAATCTTCAAAATTCCCCCATTCATATTTAGCTACTAAATATTTGGGTACCAAATCTCAGATACCTGTACCTGAAGTACTTGACAAGTACGACAGAGATGGGGAGAGACATGACAGATAACGACATGACAAGGGTTTCAAATTGAAAAAAGATTAGGTTTAGATAAGATATTAGAAACTTTTTTTCTGAGAGGGTGGTGAAGCACTGGACCCAGCTGTCCAGAGAAGCAGTGGATGCCCCATACATGGAAGTGTTCAAGGCCAGGTTGGAGGGAGTTCTGGGTAACTTTTGTCTAGTGAAAGATGTTCCTGTCCATGGCAGTGGGGTGGGAACTGGATGATCTTTAAGGTCCCTTCCAAACCAAACCATTCTGTGATTCTATAACTAGGTGTCTAATTTCTGCTACCACCACTTGGGTTAGATGCCTTTGAAGGTTCACACTTCAACTTACGGGGAATCCAAGGCCCAAGAAAATTATGTAGGAGGCATGGCTGAATCTGAGTAGAACATTCTTTACCAGTGGAACTTACTCCATCTTTCCACCATAAATCTTTTTTACATTCCTAGAAATTACCCAAACTCAGAGAAAGGCAAAATAATCTCTATCAGTTTTTTGACAGCATAATTGCCTATCTACTGTCTTTATTTTGTTCCTCAATTCACTGGCTTTAAAGAAATACACAGGCAGCAGAATAAAATTAGTCTGGGTAGTGAGTGGGGTCATTGTGCATTGTAATGCTGACAGCCAGCTTCTCAAAGTATCTCTACAAGTAGATATGATCCATATATTTAGAGTGAAATTCATTCCTGTGCTAGTTGTTGGGAGTTTTAACAGTCTTCTACAGCATCTTTCAGAGTTGGAATAAACATCAGCAAAACTTAGGAGAAAGATAGCCAGCAACTTAAGAGATTGTACCTTAAAAAAACAAACAAAAAATTACTGGGTAATTATTATTTAAACTTGAAACATCAGTCATGAAATAGCAGACACAAGATACTGACTTGTTGACCTTGCTCTGACATGGACAGATGATTGACCTAATGTGCTGCTTAGGGGAAGTTTTGAGTGAAGTTTTGAAAGATCTTGATTACTGTGCAATTGAATTCACAGATTTTTGCATGTCAGAATAATTTCAGAGAAATACTTTTCCTTCCATGGAACGAACTACAGAATGTGTGAATTTTTCATGGAAGGCAATTGAAGATCAGGTTCTTTGTGCATAAAAAAAAATAAAGATTAGGTTAGGACTCCATGGTACTGTAAGAAGCACTGCCATTAGTTTTATTCCATCCACTTCATTTGTGGTTTTTATGTTGTCCTTCAACAAGATCATACAAACTTTAAAAATTATAAGGAAAAAATTGAAGTGTTAGTTGTTACGATGAGAGAGCAGGTTAATTCTACGATTTACTATATTGCCCACAAATAAATCACCTGAACATTTATTAATGAAGAAATCTCTTTAACTGTTCCTTCTTCCTGTAAGTATTTTGTTGTCCTAAGTTTCCATTCATACTTGCTTTTTCTTCTAAACTCCAGTACCTATTGAAGGCCAAAAAGTGCTTGACTAAATCAGAAACATTGAACTCTGCTTTCTATGGCTTGGAAAGAGTGAGGTTGGATGTTTGAAGGACTCACCTAGGATTCACCTGTATTTTTAAGGAAACTGTACCAATACTCTTTTTATCTTAACATTTCATTAAACATAATTTTGATTGCTGTGCTGTCACTGTCAGTTATTAGTATGCAATCCCTATTTATATGATACGTTTAAACTGAAAAAATATTCTGAAAGTTCTTTAAATACATGTGCCATCATAATAATGTAAAAATACACATTACCAAAAATTTGCATAGAAACACAAAGGATTCCTACAAAATTGTGATTTTAGACAATACACAGCTATGTAGATATCCCTAGTGATACAGTTGTAGGTTTTCCTAGTCACCTTGTCTTCCAAAATTGGGGAATTGGAGAAACAAAAGGATGTATTCTATCTTTGCTTCTTGACTAAGCAATTGTAAGCTACCAGAAATAAACTGATGTGGAAAATAACACCGACCTCAAGAGACTAACAGATGATGTTACTTGAATTTTGTGTTTTATAAAAAAATGCATCATTTTACTTTAAGTGCAAAAGAAGATAAAAGTTATTACCAAGTGAACAAAGTGTGCATTTCATGTGATATATAGTAAAATCCTATTCTTCATTTGTTTCTTGGAGATGTCATGGTTGGGGAAAAATCCTATAGATTCTCTTTTCTCAAGTAAGATCTCTGTTGGAGACTGATAAAATGATAGAACAATATTCAATATATTTCATAAAACACTAAACCTAATTTTTGTAATTCATTCTTCTGTTGACAAATTTAGTTGTGTTCATCAGTGTGTTCCACTTCAGTAGTTTTACAGTGATATATAAAAGAATTATGTGGACATGCACATTCATATGTGCCTTTTGTTTTTTTTAAACCACAGAATTATAATTTCTGGAGTAAACCATTGCATAATATATCTACAGAGAGCTGGAAAAATCTCCAAAGATTTCCAGCATCAAAGGTCACTGTTCCTTCTGATAGCTTACTGACCTTTCCATCAATTTTATATTCTATTAATTTTCATAACTTAGTTGCATGGTTAAATACTGAGAGCAAAGCTGATAAAAAAATAAATGGGCTTTGTAAAATAGGACTTTGTGGGGACTAATAAAGCTAGTTTTGTAGATGTCTGCTACATCCATTCTCAGAAAATAAAAATGGCATATTTTTGTCATATAATATACATCCAAGGGTATTTAAATAAAGCCTATAATAATGAACAAACTTTATATTAGTAAATTATATAATAAACAAGAAGAAGAGCAAGGTAATCACCTTTCACTCTGCCTCTTAGGTCCCTGAGTTTGGATAACAGAAGAAAAAGTGTTAGGGTAAATTCAGTATTTATTTCAGAGAACAGACCACAAAAGTGCAAATTAGTTCATGTTTTCCATATGCTACTAGGTGGGTGAGGTGAAAGAGTGCACTTGTCAACATTATTTTTCTCATGATATGATTTTTTTTTCCCAGCAATTTTATGTGGCTGTTTTAGGAGTGATGCACTCATTTTGCAATAATTTGAGCTATCTGAGTGATGGTGTAGGCAAGCTGAGAGGAATATACGGTGACTTTTTTTCATATGGTTGAGACTAACTTTCTGAACATTTCATGAGTTTGTACTATGATTCATATTTGTTCACAATGCCAGAAGCATAATCTAATATGATTTAAGAATTTGATTTAAGATTCATTGAAGTCAGTGAACTTCATAGACAGTTGAAACTATTTGGTTTATATTCTTTTTCTAGAATATTGTTATTATTCATTTACTTGTAGAGAAAATATTTACATTGTTATTGTTTATAAGATACATGATTATTTTATGAAAAACTGGAATTTAATTAGTCAACTAAGGTAATTCCTGGATCTCACCAATGTACAGGAGTGGGAGATAAGATTCAACATTTTCTCTGTCATAAAATTGTTATGACTGTAGAATATACATGTCTTCAGATGTATATTGAAAGACAACTAAATAGTCTAGTCAAGCTGCTTAGATTATTTCACAAGGGAACTGTGGTTGGTAAATATTTCATCATATTATTTGCTTTATTTTTCTTCTTTATTTTCAAATAATAAAAATGTATGTCCTGAAACAGCTTTCACTGGAAAGATTTTTTATTCCAAGATATAATTTCTCATCTAAACAAGAAAAGGAGCCACCCAAAATCCACCTGTATCAGGCAGGCACTTACACTTGCATCCAAGTTAAGGAACATAGCCACTAGACCCTTTACTGATCTGAAGTCACGCACTGATGAAATTTTTGAGAGGTCATGACTTTTCTAGTAGCAGAATAGAAACACTAGCTCTTCTTTGTGCAGCTGTGAATGTTGATGAAACCCTCTGCTACACCATTCTTTAAAAGAAATTCTGGAAAGAGGAAGGAAAAAAGAGAACCGGAAGCACTAGTACAACTCTTTCTCCTAATTCACCTCTAAATTGGGTTTTCATTGATAAAGTGATATTCTAATAAAAAGATACTTACTAGACTCTCTTCCTCCCCCTATCTCCCATCCCCCTCTCCAACAACAAGACATTTCCTAAATGCAAGGGAAGGAGCTGCACCCAAAACCAGTTTGGGATTTCTTGAGAAATCAAAAAGACCTCATGCTAATGAGAGCTTTTCTCTGGAAATGAGCTCATTACTGTTCATTTCCCTCTGCTTTTCATCTGTTCTTCAAGTGTGTGTCATCTTGAAAAGTTTCAAAAGGCATTTCATGAATCTGCAACAAAAGCAAAGTTAAAAAGAAAAGTCTTGCACTAATGAAAAGCATAGTCATGCTTCAGTTATGAAGCCACAGATTTAATTATTAAGGAGAGGAAAGCAGGGATAAGAGAACTGAACTGGGTAGGACATGTGAAATTAAACAAAGGGAGAAAAAAAAATTGAGAAACTACAGCTATTAAATTTGTGAAATGAAGTACATGACAAAAAGAGCATAAATTTTGAATTTGTATAATATCCTGATGATAACGTAAATGTTATAATTTACAGATAAAAGATATGATTCAAGATAATGGAAGGATAATTTCTAAATAAATCAGAACTTTAACAATTTCAGATTTTTCTTGATCTGACTCCATCTCTTCTGTTCACCAAGTTTAGGATTGATTATGTTTTGTTTCAGAGTACTTTAATTTAGTACTTAATTTTTATTAACCTGTGCAAGATTTGAGAGAATGATCCAATCTGTGACTTAGGTTGCTCAAATAACTTAGTAAATTATTTGTCAAGCTGAATATTAAATTCTAAAAGATTCTGTATGTAACAGAACACAGCCATTATAGACTATTTTGTTCTCAATATTACACAGCGTTCACAAAGTTTCATCAAATTTAGTTTCTACTTTCTCTCCATCTAGAAATTTATCCTAAGGAGTTTAAGATATTGTAAATATTGAATTTTTTCTTTCTTACATGAGGTATTTTTTTTTTTTGTTAAGCAATGTAAGAATTCAGAAATAAACATTCTTTCTAGTATTTCCTTTTTGCTGTACAATATTTCTTTGTATTACTTCTGATGACTTGGCATGAGTCATTTTTGTGACACTGAAAGCACCATGTATGAATGAAAAACAGGCTCTCATTCTGTGCAGAGAGCAAAAGTGGTGGTCTAGAAAGGTATCAGAGCCCTTTAAAAGTGCTACAATAGATGCCCTCAAAAAAATCTTTTGTTTGCATAGTGCCTTAACATATAAAGGTAGTGTAATGGAAACAGACTACTACAAAATAATTGTATAAAGTGATGTGAGTACACTCAGTGCAACTGGGGTTCTGCTTCCTCAGTCGTTTTCATTTTGAGAATTTTGAAATGCATATACCTTATTTTTGCTCCTTTAAAGGAAAATTTTAAAGTATTGCCTGCTTCCTCTGAGGCATTTTCAACAGAGAAACTGATCACTTAATTTGAAAATTATGTCAGTTGAAAACAAGCCCTTGTAAAAACCCGGAAAATATTAAAAATAAAAATCTCACTTGCACTTTCATGTTCAGATTAGCTGCCCTTGTTGTCTTTTAGCTCCTCTTATATTAGGTCTCCTGCATACTGAGCAATCACTGATGCTGCAAATCACTGATTACTGCAAGTGCCGGGAAGTGATGATCTTCCTGTTGGAGAACTGCACAGGGACATATATCCTATATCACCTCAGTATTTTGATACATTCTGCGTTTCCAAGGAGCTAAAATAAACTCTTAACTCACACCTATTCAAGGGCCATGTGACTTCTCAATGTCCTCTACTAAAGGTCATTATGTAATTCAAAATTATAGTAATAAAAATAAGACTTTATGACTTATGACAGGAAAATACAAAGGTCATAAACTTTATTTAGAGATTAAATTCTAGTATAATCTTGGGGAAGTAATGAGTAATGTGATTGGTATGATTAAATGTACAGATATTTTAAATTCTGCTGCTTCAAATAGAAAATATGTTTTGCAGCCACTCTAGTGCAGGTTAGTGTGCAGCAAAGTTTCCATTGCCTGGAATAGTGAATCTCATTTGAGAGCTATGACTGCAACCAGAAAAATAATTGTCATTGAAATTAAGAATTTTTCTAGAGGGGATAAAATAAATTCTCAACTTCGGCTTCTGAAGATGAGTGAAGCATCACTCAGCATTTTTACACTGAAAACCCAAGACAGCAATTCAGTTTAAAATTAACTTGAGAGGTTCCTGTTTGGACCTTTCAAGCTTTGTATTGAAATAGGAATAAATGTAGGTATAGTCAAATATAAAACAGCCAAGAGGATTCATTAGACATTGCATTTTGTAACCTTTAAAGAAAAGAGAAAACTTGGTATTATCATTAGCTTTCATAGAGTAAAATGAGAAATGGTAATAAGGAAGTCTTAGTACTGAGTATTTTTATAAAGAAATACAAGTATTCTTTTGACTAAAGGGTTTAAAACCATCTCCATTCATTGAGAGAAAAATGGTTATGAACTGATTCTAGCCCACTTAGAACAAAAATTACAATAAATGTGGACACATGACTTTTACAGGCTGAGTAATTAAAGGTCAAAATCTAGGTTATAATTTTCCAACCCAGATAGGTTATCCTTACAATTTTTTAAAAATCAAGCCTATGTTATTTGAGCTATCTCAAGATACATTTAGCCAGTAAGCATACTTTTATTTCCAGGTGGTGGTTTGATTTATTTAAATGAAATAGGCTCCTGCTTTGGCCTTAGTCTTTCCATTTCCTTTTGTTGTTTTATCATCCACATTTTCTATTTCAAGTGATTTTGGCACCAAGGTCAAAATATTTAACGCATGCTGTTAGGCTGAGCAAAATAGATGCAAGTTGCTAAAGGAAGAGATGTTTTCTTCCTGATGTAAATCAGCTGAGCTGAGCAATAGTGGTGCTTCTGAGATTTTCCATTTGGTGGTGCGGCTGATTTCCAGCCATTCCTATTTTTCATGCAGTGTGAGTTGGATTCTGAGCTCATACATCACTGACTGCATGCTAAAAATGGAATTCCATTTACATTTAATATATTGTCATCCAATTTCTTCTTTCAGGAAGGCTTTCTCTCTTTCTCCCCTCAACATATAACGATGGGGTGGGCTATTGAAGAGACTTAATAGCCCTCTCAATGCACAGACAAATAATTTAGAGAAAGATATATAAGCCTAGTTAATAAAATGGTGCTACTTCATCATCTGAGCATCACCTAATTAAAAATAACACCAAAAAGAGATATAAGTTGTGATGTCATCTGCCCACTCTTTGCATGATTTTTACACTAGCACAAGAGGTTTTTATCTAATACTTGAATCTTATCTTAAAAACATACAAAAAATTGGGGGGCCGGAGATGGAGGGAAACGGATGGAGGGACACTTTTAAGATTAGATATATTTTGAAGATATAACCATAAAAATATTGACAACCTTTAAAAAGACTTGTTTATAAATTTTTTCTTCCCAGATTTCTATGACGTATTTCAATGTACATTTAGTTTAAAAGGAAAAGAAATCAATAGACAGAACTTTTGTCTGGGTAACCTTTTGTTGTGATTTTCCTCCTAAAATATTCTCTTATATCCTAAAATTTTGAGGATTTGGGGGTAGAATGGAACTTAAGTAAAAATTCAGCAGGTTTGGAAACTCGCAAGGATTATTGCATAAAAGAAAAAAATGGTAATCAATTTTATCTAAAGATTAATAGGATGAATTTAGTAGAATCAGAAACTAGAACTGTGTTGTGAACAAATATGCAGATACCTTCACAATTTATATCAATGTGCTTTTTCTTTTTTTTTTAAGGATTTTGTCTTGACAAATTTACCAAGACCCATTTAAAATCATGTGAACAATTACAAAATATATCCCCTGTCAGTGTCATAGTCAAGTTCAGCTCCAGCTAAAGGTACACTGAAGGGCTGTGCATAGACTTGTGTAACTGTGTTGTCTGCCAAATGCACAAACCAGCTGCAGTCACTTGCAGGGATTCTGAGGAAAGGAAGGATTGGGCTTGAGCAAGGATTATTTGGAGCATGGTGGAAGAATAAATTAGGTGTTTTTCTTCAATTTGC
This sequence comes from Pseudopodoces humilis, assembly GCF_049639895.1. Taxonomy (NCBI): domain Eukaryota; kingdom Metazoa; phylum Chordata; class Aves; order Passeriformes; family Paridae; genus Pseudopodoces; species Pseudopodoces humilis. The sequence continues at coordinate 64,650,144 of NC_142205.1, read as the reverse complement.
TTTCTTTCTAAATTACACTATTGTACATAGCATAGTACTAGCACAAAAAAGAAAATAAGTACTGTCCTCATTACATGATGTCTGGTCCCAGTGTTAAGGTAAAAGCAGAGAGATTTCCCGGCTCTTCCTTTAGAACACGAAAATAAAATCACAGGCACTCCAAAATGTCCTCTAGAAGTCAGTAAGAGCCTTTTCTCTGATCTCAAGAAGTACTAATTGAAGTTTTGCAGACTTTCTTTGAAGGTGGAAGCTGTTCCCCTACTCTAAAAATTATTTATTAGATCAGGTATACCAAGGTGACTTATGACACAGTAAGAGTTTTTTCCTCTTGGTATATCTTTCTTTTCCCTTTGTGCTTGCTTGTGCTTGTTTCTATTAGGCCATTTCTCTTTGTTCTAAGAAACTCCTGTTTTCACCAAGTACAAACAGTGTAGAAAGTATCCCTTAAATGCTATGAATCAGCATTTTAGCAAAAAGAATAAACTACAGAAATTTGGAAGTGCCACTGCTGCCATGATTTGAAATCACTGTTTTCTGTTGCAGTGATTCTTCATAATTTACTTAAAAACTGTAAGACATAAGTTTGTCCTGGGAGGAGGCTGGATCAGAATCAGAGGCGATGTTCTTTCTGATGAGTGTGGGGTGTTAAGAAATTCCAAGTTCAGATTCTTTTGTTTTCCAAGTTTGGGGAAAAGGCGTTGGTTTGTTACATATAAACAAAGGAATCTTGTTACATATAAACAAAGGAATCGGTGAGAAAGAGCAGATTTCCAGTTGTATGCCACATGGAGGTGACGTATTGGTAGCTGCTCTTATCATGTTGGTTTTCATCATGTGTACCCTGAGCAAAAAGTATTCTCACCAACAGACAAATTCTCATCCACAAATAAAAGAAAAAAAAAACAAAAACAAAAAACACCTAAAAGTAAAATCTCTATTGGTTGTACAGGTTTATGGATGGTAGAATCCATTTCTAATATACAAAATTAAACTGCTCTAATGAGAGCTATTTTGTGACTTATGAATTTCTGACATAGCATTTAATTTTTTGGTTCAGTCTTGCTTTACAAAGTCTGTCTTCACCTAAACTACATATAATTTAGTCTGAAGCTTGCATTTGCCTGGCAAAGTACAGGGCACTTTGTGCTGGAAATCTCCAGTTTGAGTTCAGCTGGTGAGATGTGCAGCACAGCAAGAACATGAGACATCCAGACCCTGAAATATGCATTCTGCTAAATAAAGGCTTAAAAAATGTCAACAGTTAATGTGTAACTCAGCCTTTAAGGTGTAGTCTGTTGAAACTCCTAAAAATAAAATGGATCAACAAAACACACATCTTCATGACTAAAATTTGCAAAACAAAATTCTATGCATCTTAAATTAAAGTATATTATTTGAGCTATTGTACGAATAAAAATTTGGACAGAAAAATGTGTACATAAATCAATGAAGAATCAGCTGAAAGTGTGATTTGATGTATGCATTATGTAACTTGATCACAAAATTAAATGAAATATTGAATGACAGAATATGTTATTTAGATGAATCATTAAAGAACACTAGAAAGATTGATTCTTTAGAGGAACTGATAGTCTAAGCAACTTTTGAGAGGACCCAAAGCTCCACACCGGGTCACATTTACCTCCGCTGCCATTGTGAGAAGCACTGTTTCATTCTGTATCTATGCACTAGGACTGTCTGACTGCTCACAAAACCAGATGAGAAACTCGGGAAACTTCTAAAAGAAGTCAGCACTAAATGACAAAAGCAGTATTTCTCTGCTCTTAGTTGAGGAGGCAAATGCACTGTCTTTTGTTTTCCATTCGATGGGGTTTCTCCCCCAGGTATTCAGTGCCCCTTTGATTTTTGCAAAGTCTGTAGGCTGGATTTTTTGCTCTTAGAAGTGAAGAAAGCCAGTACAATAGAAGTAAGCCTGCTTTTGGGGGCTTGCCAGTCCCTCCCGTGTGAAGCATTTGAAGTTCTTCAGAAGGGCTGTTTGCTGTTTGCCAACAGGTTTGAAGAATTTTCCAGGGGAAAAGACGACTGTAGCAAAATTGGCAAACCTCAGATGTCCTTGCTACTCTATGGATTTGTTTTTGTTGTGGTAATGATAGCGAAATCATGCGGATTGTATTAGACTTGTATTTTCTATGATAGGAGATTAGATATTCTTCCTAGTGATAAAGATTATATCCTCCTGAGATCCTCTTTGATACCTCTGTCCTCTTTTTGATAGTAGGATTATTATTTTTGTATCTTTGCAGATCATTCTTCAGCTGGGATTATGCACAAGACTTCTTGAATTTCCCTTCCTTTCAAACTATACCATCATAGCTCAGCAGTGAAAAGTAAATCATCAGTCTCATAAAGAAGCCAAGTCAACCCTGATTTTACATAACTTAAATAAACTCAGATAACCAGACTGGGTGATTTTCTCATGGGATATCACTGTACTCCAGAATGTCCATTGAGCAAATGTGATATAAAGAGGCACTAACTCTAAGAGCTACTAACTACTTGAGGCACTTGTTTGCTGTATGAGAAGGTTGTTACTGTTAAATGTGTAAAACACAGTAAGTTTATTTCACTGAATTTCAAAGCATGAGAGTAGCACATGGGATCAATTACTTATTTCTGGGCTATTCTGTTTCCTATAGCAACAAACTGTTCAGGAACTTTAAGGAAGGCTGTAAAGTCAAGCAAGACACACAATGATCCTCACAGAATGGCCTCTTGTCTTCAAGGCTTCTGGAGCTGGAGGGGATGCCCTTATCCTAAATACCTTTTCCCAGATAAACACTCTATTGGTTTGTCTATTTCCTATTTAAATCTCTGCCAACTACTAAAACTGAGTTGAGTTCCAAAGGGCAATACATACTGCTTTGTGAAACAGCTCACTTTTTTATTTTGAATCTACCCCGTGTTTTTTTCACTACTCCCATTTTTACTACTACAAAATATAGAGAGCTATCCATACTTCATATTTCTTTTTGTTGTCTCCTCTCTAGAGGAGACAGTTATTTCTAGTCACAGTTATTTCTTTTTTGGCAGGCACTCAAAAATCATTGCTGTAATTTCTTGTATCTACATCTAATTCTAATCTAACCTTTATTGGATATTTGGAATGAAAGTGAGTCACTTAAGTGAGCTGCTGGCAATAGATACCACATCAAAAGGTTTTATTGATGATCTCTCGCAGAACTGCCTGATATTGCTGCTCTCAGAAAGGAGTTGATGAATACATCATACTTTGGACCCTCTGTTTCAGCTCACAGCTGCACAAAGCAGTATGTAGGGACTGTTTTTCAAATATTTTACTGAATTCAAACCTTTTGAGCTTTTCCCCTGTCTGAATGAATTATCAGTTCTTCTCATCAGACTTCCTCCTCATCTTCCCTGAAACCATTCTGGGGATGAGAGATACTGTTCCAGAGGTCTCTGTGCAGCACAGACTCTGTCTAGCTGAAATTGTGATATTTGTCAAGAGTAAGGTTTTTCAAAAGGCTACCTCAAAGGTGACTGAAAGTCTGTGGGATGTTTTTGCCCTGTGATTCTGCTGCATTTGCTTGCAGGAGCACCTAGAACAGATCCCGTGTGTCCCAATGAGGATGGATAAGTGGATTTGTCTGGTTGGGATAACCTTTTGGCATAAGTGGTTTATCAGAAATCAGCACCATTCAACCTCTGGACAGAGTACCCTGGGAAAGTGAAGGCTGAAAAGTGAAAAAGGAGTACTGGGGTAGAGGAGAAGCAGGTAAAGCAAGAGGTGAAGGGCAAAAGGACGGAAGGGCACAGCAGGAGACATGCAAAGGCAAATTTAGGTAGCAGTGCTTCATAGGAAGCTGTGAACAGTATTGAGACTGAAATGTAATTTTTCTTTACTAATTGAAGTCATTCTGCACATATAGTTGTGAGAAAAATAAACAGCCCTGACACTGTCAATAATAAAGAAGATTGTTGACTCTAGGCTAGATGATGTATGAACTGGTCATTATCTATAGGTTTTTACTGATGAGTATTTTCATCTTTTCTGCTGGAGAGTGAGCCAGAACTACTGCAGAGTCCACCTTTGTCTGTAACAAAGAATCTGTTACTCTGTATTAAGGACTTGCAGAGGATAATTTTCACACATGGGTTCTCTTCAAGCTGATTTCTTGGGTTGCTGATCTTGAAACAGTTTCCACAAAAAAATGTAGTTGAAATACAGGACTAAGCCTAGTCCCAGTCTTTACATAAAATAGATTTTTCTGGCCCTAAATGGTTAGTGTGATATATTTAAGAATACAAATCCATTTTTCTATATTTGGAACTAGACCAGAATAAATACAAAACAGAATAAGCCTTATGCTGCACAGGTTATAACTGAATTTGCTTCCTTTTTTCTGTCTTGAACATATAGGTTATAAATTAATGGGGCAGCAGAGTGAAACAGAGTGTAAATACTGCAATAAAATTAAACATTTTGTGTCTTCTTCTTTCACAGTTATGATCATTATAGGAGATAGTTATTAAATCTCAAAAGATTACTTTAGTTGAATTGCTTGTGTAACGACAGCTTACTGATTCTTAGAGGATCAAAGATTTTTTTAAAAAAGCTGTAATACTATTATTCTGTATTCAGAAAGAAGCTGCAATGTTGAATTTTCATGTGAATAAACCTTTTATCTGTTAGGTAAAAAATAAAAATTCTATTGTTTCACATCCTATATGCAATTAATTTAAAATTTGTTATGTATCTTTTACATATCTATAGCCTTAATATTACTTTTTCTTCTATTAATGAAATTGACATTTCTTTATTGATACTTTTGTGTCTTGATAAATTGTTTGAAAAGCAGCAAAGCCAACCAAAAAATTCAGCATGCTTCACATTTGATCTGGAGAAAAAGACAGTATTAAAATCATGATCTTTTCTCTTTTATTGATTAATGCTACAACTTTTTTGCCAACCACAGCTGGTTGACATTCCATGGTTCATCAGGCATGCTCAGAGGTAAGGGTATTTTTCTCTTTTTTGGGGTCAGAGGTCAACTAGGCAGGTATCCAGGCACTTACAACTGGGTTGTTTGTTTTTTGTTTTTTTTTTCCCTAGCTTTAAGCAATTTAGCTTTAAGCTATAAGGTTTATTATATTTTCATGATATATTACATATATATATATATATATATATATATATATATGTATATATATATACCCTATTTGGGCACTGGAACTTGGGCTCCTCTGGGAAGTGGTCACGGCATCAAGTCTGACAGGGTTCAAGAAGCATTTGTCCAATGCACTCAGGTACTCAGGGTGATTCTTGAGGCTGTCCTGTGCAGGGCCAGGAACCAGACATTGATGATCCTTGTGGATCCCTTCCAACTCATGATATTCGATGATTCTGTGATTAACCATCACAACTTTTGCGATCTCTTTCAGTCTCTGTAACGTCTTAACTGCCTTCCTCAGCCAGCAGGTATCTGGAAAACTATCCTGGCATGAAGTGATGCTCCAGTGTCCTTGCTAAATCTGTGTTTTATTCTTGGAATATTTTAATTTTTAGCAGAATATATTTATGACCTGAATCAGGACTATGACTCAGTTTAGCACTCATTTCCCATCATCAACCACAGTACCCGTGCACTGCTGATGGTTCCCCCTGAATACCAGCCTCCTCTTCTGTTTTTGTGTGAGTTCATGAAACCCTCATATAATAATGAAAGTGTTTTGTGTCCAAGTTTACACGTTTTAAAATCTTTTATCCATTGATTAAAACAGCAGTACATGAAAAAGAAATAGATTAACAGCAGCACATATGACATAAGTATTTGAATGCTTAGTAAATCATTACAAATATGGTCCACAGAACCACTATTGGCATATAAACTGGGAAAAGCAAGGATTTTAATGAGATCTTAAAAGGTAATTAATTCATGTTCTTGAAAAAATTTTCTGAATGTGTTGAAACAGAAAAAAAGTAAACAAGTAAACAAATAAAGTAATTTCAATGTGTGTGTAAGAAAATACTTAAACTATGTAGGATATAAAAATAACTAAACTGCATGGCTACCAGAAGAGTTTTCTGCAAAGTGGATAATGTCCTAGGGAAGGTTTTTATAAAAATTAGAACTTCTTTAATGAACATGATATCTGAAATTAATAATTTAGTAGCAAAAGAAAGGAACTAGCATGGTTTGGGTACATTTATTGATCAGTCAGTCCTGAGTAAGAAGGCATTTTAGACAAAGCTATTATAATCAATAATTTCTGTATCAAGAGCATTTATTTTGATGGCAGTGCTTTCCTCTCCTGGAAGGGAAATCGCTATTATTATAGTTTTCTATTAAAACGCTAAAATCTCAACATTTGAGTCAATTCAATAAATTAAAATGAGTATAGTATTCAAACATAAAGCATTTTTTTATGACACCCATTATTGCTTTCACCATCACCACTAGCACCAGAATCTTCCAGTCTTAGTTCTGCTTTTATGTACCAGTTCGACATCCAAAATAAGTCATTCCTTGTCCATCTTTCTTGTTTCTCCAAGTCACACAACTTGTTTCACTCTATAGATCTGTTAACAGCTGTCTCTGCTCTATATTTTCTACTGTAGGAAGTCTCAGATATTGAGCATTTAAAAGCAAGTCTTGGTAAGTCATAGCCCAGGAGTTTTTCAAGTTAAGAAGGAATAAAATGTCAAACTTTACATTCTTGCTTTCATGAGCAGCAAAGGTTTCCACTATTTACATTTCTGAGGATATTGTGCAAATTGTAATTCTGAATGATTACTGGGGAAGATAAAATCCATATGCATCTCTCTGAGAAATATATCCTGTTTTCATGTAAGGCTCATGAGGTCAGAGACAGAATCTTCAAAGTCATTCTATTTTTTGACTTCTTCCTCAAAAAATATTATTGTTTCTGTCCAGTTAATAGATTGTCAGAATATGATTTGTTTGTGGTCAGCATATTCACTCAGTTAGAGAAAAGGAAGGTTTATGTCTTTGATATGTCCATTTGAGGTCTTCATGGGATTCCTAGAAGGATTATCCAAATATATTTAAGATGAAAATAAAATCTCACATGAAAAGAAGTTCTTGTAACATTTATGGCAGCCAACAACCAATAATGGTTAAATACAGAAATTCTAAAATGGTACCTTATGAGAAAAATGTAAAGAGCAAAATATTCCAAATAGAGAAGGGTGGGTTTTTTAACTTGAAAGAGGTCATCTAATTTCTGTCTTTGCAGATATTGGAAGTCAAAATAAAGGTGTAAGCTCTGCACTTCTTTCTGGTCTTCTTATTTACATATTTTTATTTATTTTTTAATTTACATGTTATTTATTTTTTACTAATTCTGGTCTTTTATTTATTTATTACTACAACTAAAAGCTGAAGCCTGTTTCCCATACCTAATATGGGAAATAAATGCTTTGATCATTTTAAGCAGCTAAAATTTGCATTGCACTAATAAGACCAGTGTTTCTGATTTCTCATTCTACTTTATTCACAATCTAAATTTTGCAGGGCTATGTCTCTATATATTTAAGAGAGAAAGGTGATACCTGTGTGCCTTTTCATGATAAAATATTTGAGATATAAACCTAGTCGCACTTGTAATTTAAAAGAAGTCTAGAAGGAAAAAAAAAAATTAGTAATAATGTACAGCACACACCTTACCCTAAAATGGCCACTCATGCTTCTAAAAAATAAATTTAAAAGAGTCTTAAAATTTTGAAGACAAAATGTTTTCCTGAAGTTTGAACATAATGATAGATGAAATTAAAGACACTGTAAATATTCTCTTCTGTTTCAAGATATAATACCTGCTCTTCGTTTCACTGCTTATTTATTTTCTGAAGGCTGTAAAACTTGATTTCATGTATCCCAATTAGAAGAAAACATTAGAAAACTGGGATTTCTGAAGTTCTCATAGTGCTTCTTCTAGATATATTTGGAAGTGTTTGTGCAGTGGCCAAAGGTAAAGAGGCATGGTATTTCTTGCATCATAGTATCTTCAGAATAAAATGCAGTAAAGAGTTTGTATAGAAATGCAAACACCCAAAAACAGAGAGGATTTTAGATTAAACAAAACAACATGATATCTCTCCTGTGCAGAAGAGTTTTATGTCATAGTTTTTAATAGAAAAGTGTTTCTGATATTTTTTATTCTTATTTATTAAAGACATATAGATAGAAAAAAAGAAAATATATTTCAATTTGAAGTTTTAGCAGAATGAATATTTCCACTCTAATCTATTGAAATCTGAGTCCAGCTGAATAAAACAAGTCATTCTTTTTCTTGAAATTAAATACTTCACCCACACTGGGGATGGAGATCTTAGTATTTTGGCTTAATCAATGTCCCATTGAGCTCACAAAAAAATTTCTTCCTTCACTTGATTCTTACAATTAGCCAAGAAGTTTAATGTCTCTTAATGGAACATCAAGCATCACCTCCTGCTGAATGTTAATTGACCATTTATCTTTTGCTTTTGTGGCAATTGTGTACTCATTTCCAGCTCCTTCCTTCAAAATATATTACATAATTAGTATTTATAATAATGGCTTATTTTAAGATGAGCTTCAAAGGTTTGAGAGTAGTTTAATGAAATATTTCAACTGCTGACTGTGAAAGCCGTTATTGCTCTCCAGAGGAGAGTTGTAGTCCTTATATAATTAATTTAACAAGATAGACCAAAGGTGAGTGTGAGGTTTTCCTTTAAAGGGTTATTGGTAATATTGTACTGAAGAGACCATCTTCAAGAAACATGATTGTCTACTGGATAACAAGATTATCCCCTGCCAAATTCACCCTGTAAAGAAAGAGGCATAATATGCAATAAAGGAAAAGAATGTGACTGCTAGAGTTGTGAAGCAGGTCTTTGATTGCAGCAATGCTGCCTTTGAACAAACGGGAATATGAAAAGAAGGGGAGTTAGGGGTCAGGGAAGTTGTAAAGTGCCAAATAAGATTAATATTAAAAAAGCTTGGTTATGTATTAAGCAAGCTAAAGCTTAATATTAACCCTTCTCCAGATATATTTATTTTGAATACTTTCAGCAATTTGAGATGATTTTTACACTATATTTGTTCAAACAAAATTTTCAGACATAACATTTTTAATATGACGGGTGTTTTAAATAACCACATCCATCAGATAGACAAATTTATTTCTGGCTCCAGTTGTCTTTGGTTCTATTGGGCAATCTTAGGGTCATTTAAACTTATGGATATAAATTCCTTTAAATCTCTCTTCTGCTGTTTTATCTCAAAGCACAAACAAAAATAAATTTATTATTGTGTACCATTAAGCATATGTATACCTGACTTCTTAAAAGGTAGTCAATAAACTCTTACCTTAACAGACCATGTACCCTTCAATAAATTTTAACCTTTCATAAGTACTTTTATTTTGTCTTAAGTGGCTTCTGCTCTGGGCTTGTTTTTATCAAGGATGAGCTTTTGCAATGGTCTCTGATGCATGGTAAGGATATGCTCATAAGGATTTCTGATCTTGCATGTGCCAATCCTGGTGACGTGCTATTGCTGGGATTCAAGCCTCTGGATACATGAGGCACATGTCTTCACTTTGTTCAGAATTTACACTGTCCCAGTGTTAAGATCCAACCATTAAAGATTTTACAGATACGCCTCAAGAATGTCGACTTCCTGGAGTGGGGCTTTTGACAGCTGAGCCAGTTTGTGTGAGGGAGGATGGGTGTTCACTGAAGCCTGTGACCAGAGATTTTGTGGCAGCCCCAGAACTCTCCACCTCCCCTCGTGGCTGTGGGGGAGTGTGTGCAAACGTGGCCTCAGCAGATGAGCCTGTGGGCAATCCCAGCTCCAGCCTGGCCCAAGGTGATTTTCAGGACAGCTGCAGGGTTTGGCTTTCTTGTGGATACATTCTCCTGCCTTAGTCTTGTTTCCCTGTCCCTAGACCAGAGGGAATTGAACAATAGCATCGTCACCTTTATGGTACCTCAGGTTGCATGAGGCAGCTCAAGTCCCAGCCCAAAGCTGCAGCCAGGTGAAGGAGGGTGGGCTTGGGCGGTCTCAGCCTCTTTATTCACTTTTGCCATAATGGGCAAATCTCCCTCCTAGCAATGTCTGATCCCTTACCCATGACATTTCGGTCTCTGACACCGCTGAAGTGCCCCTGTGAGCCCCAGTGCCACACGACAGCTACCCCGAGCCCCAGAGGGCCGAGGCCTGGCTTTGGAGGGCGGGCTGTGCGGGCCATGAGGAATTGGCCAGATGGACGCGGCCAGGGAGGTGCGGTCAGTGGCTCCGTGTCCAGCGGAGGCCGGGCAGGAGGGGTGTCCCTCAGGGAGGGCTCTGCCTTGGCCCCGGGGCTCTTGAATGGCCTGGCCAAAGACGCAGAGAGAGGACGGAGCTCCCCCTCAGCACGGGGTTTGCAGGGGACAGGAAGCTGAGCGGGGCAGGGGCTGAGGAGAAGCACTTGGGGTGCGGATGGAGGAGAAGCTCAGCGTGAGCCGGCAATCTGTGCTGCCAGCCCAGAAATCCAGCCCTGTGCTGGGCTGCACGGAAAGGAGCCAAGAGCAGCAGGTCTAGGGAGGGGATTGTGGCCCTCTAGTCCATTTTTTCAGACCCTACCTGGAGCACTACATCGGTGTCTGGGGGCCCCAGCATAAGAAGGACGTGGACCTGCTCCAATGAGTTCAGAGCAGAGCGATGCAGATACTCAGAGACCTGGGGCACCTGTGCCCTGAAGACAGCCTGGGCAGAGGATGGGTTCCCATTGGCTTAGGGAGAGATTCCTGTGTCCAAATGAAGACCATAGGATGACAACATCCAGATTATATTACCATAGATTTTATTTAAGAAGAAGTGTGGGGGAAAGAGATGAAAAGAAATAGGAAAGAGGTCTCAGAGAGAAAAAGAGAGCAGAAGATAACCTTTTGGAACGAAAGGGTCATGGAGATCCTTCCAAACGAAACCATTCTGTGATGACAGAGGATGTTTGGATGTGTATTCTGACTTGATATTAAAGTTATAATAAAAACAGTAATAATTTGCTATTGTTATTATTTCATCTTCATCTTCTTCTTCTCCTCCCTATTCTTCTTCTCCTACTTCTTCCTTTTAATATTTACTTCTACTATTTCTTCTTCTAAATCAACTTTATTTTCTTATTCTAATTTTTTCCTTTTTTCCTTCTTTTCTTCATTCTTATGCTTATGCTTAATTCTTCTTCATCTTCTTTAGTACTACTATTTCTTCATCTTCTTCATCTTCTTTGTACTATTCTTAGTCCTATTCTGAAAATATATCTTTTTGTGTTTGGAGGTTTTTTTGGAGGTTGTTTTATTTTTCTACTACTGTCGCCCTGAAAACTCAGCTTCTGAGCTTGCTGACATAGTTTTCTAAGACTTTCCCAGGACAGTAACTGTAAACATAGAGATATGTTACACATCTTGTGATGGGCATCTCTCATGGCCAGTGCAGTGAGAAAGTGTTATCCTGACCATCCAATCCCTGGCCGTGGTCAGAAACCTATAAATCCTGGGAGAAAAAATAAACTTTCTCTTCCTTTCACCACACCTCAACCTGTGTCCATGTGATCTATTCAGTGCCAGCAGCAACATCTGGTGACCCCTGACGTGTGTTGAAAGTGACGTGAGGCATTCTCTGTTTAGCCTGTAGCTATGGCTGCTTTTGGGTTCTCTCCTACAGAGGCCCTGGTTGTAAGGCTGTGGCATGCTGCTTTGGATCGGGCATGGATTGATGTTTCGGATGCTGACTTTCAGCAATTGTGTATTTATGGAAAAGCTAAAGGGTTTTTCCCTGTGGTTGGGGCGCTTCTTTTGAAGGTGGCTTGGGATGCATTAGGCAATTCCCCGATCAAGGCTCTGGTGGTATATTGGGACACCCCTCTGGCCCAGCTGCTGGGGATCTGGCAAAGGTGTGACCGCGTTCTGAGGAGCTGCGCGTCCTCTTATGCCAGATCGAGAGCTGCTTCCTCTGTCTTGGGTCAGAGGTCTGGCTCTGGCTCTGGCTCCGGCTGTGGGAGCGGGGTGGGGCTCTCCCTCTCCCCCGGAGGCACGGAGCCAGGGGGCGGCTGTGTCTCGGGTCCCGAGGTTGGCTCTCCTGGGATCACCGGGGCCCCCAGCGGGTTGAATGGGGGTGCTGTGGGACTGGTGGGCCTAGCCCCACCTCGGCTGGCGCCCCAGAGGTGTAAGCCTGAGGCGGGGTTGGATCCTTGCCAGCGGGCTGTCGGGGCCGCCGTGGACCCGGGGGGTGTAACCCTGCTTCAGCCGGCGCCCCAACAGTGGAAGCCCGGGGTGGGGTCGCCTCCTTCATGTGCCCTCCTGGCACAGACCGATGAGGGGCTGCCTGAACGGGGGGCAGTGCCACCCCTGGGGGATGCCTCAGGGTCAGTCCTGTGATAAATGTAACCTTGGATAAAAATTCGTGAAAGAATAAATAAGTATATAACTAGATTTATAACAATGTAAAAAGTATATAAAATATAGTGTGGCCAAAGAATTTCCCCAAACCCAGCAGTAACTACCCATTCAGGCGGTAACGACCCTAGGCGACGTTCATCAGCCTGAAAGAAAAAGCAGGACACGAATGATTAAGCTAAACAAAGAAAGGAGCCAGGCCGAGATGGCTATCGACCCCACACCGCACCTGGGCACCCCTCCCTGCAAACCCCGACTGAAGATGCAAACAGGCCGGACAATAAGTGGAAGCCCAGCCGAGATATCTGTCGACTCCACACCGGACTTGGATACTTCACTCTGAAAGCCCAAACCGAAAATGAAATCAAGGAACACTCAGAACTTCTTTACATATGAGGAGACTCTGCCCGGACGTCTATTTGACTCTATTCTCCAACGCCAGGAAATCAATTCATCCAACAATCAAGGACCCTTGGTGAATGGTGCCTGCCTGGAATTTGGCCTCAGGACACAAAATCCCTACAAAAACCCCAGACAGTCTACCCTCCTTCGTGGATTTGGGAACACCTATACCTTTGGGTATAGACCCCTGTCCACCCAGCGCTGCGCTGTTTATTTTATTGTGGTTTTTCCTCATTGTTTATTTTTTTATAAAAATTGTTTTATAATAAATTGTTCTTTTATTTAACCCAAATTTGCCTTTGCATTTATAACAGTCCCATGTCCGTGCTGCGGCTGGGCCGTGCCCTGCCCCGCGGTGGGGGACGGGATGGGCCCAGGGTCTGCACTGGCAGCCACGCATGCTGTTCCAGTGCAGGAGCAGCCCGCACGGCTTTTTGGACCTTCCTTTTTGGACCCTGAAAAAACGCTGTTCGGGGCAATTCCAAGCGCTGCTCCCCCTGTGCCGGATTCGTGGGGCATGGGGATGGGAGCTGCGAGTGGTGCAGACACTGGGCCGGGTTCTGCCGGCCCTGTGCTGCGGTTTTCCCCACCTGTGAGCCCGGGACATCCCCTGGCAGAGGAGCAGGGAGGTGCTGCGGCTCCATGGGCTGTGCTTCTACCGGCACCACGATCCCCCCAGCACTGGAGGCGGGCCGTGCTGAGCTGGCTCCAACCCACCCCGCCTCAGTCTCCTGGGCATCACCTGAGCCTGTGACTGGGGAAGAGACTCCCCTGCCACTTCCAACAGCCTCGGCAGATTGGGGTCCTGAGCTGGTTGCTATTGGCTCGGGTGCTGCTGCCGCAGGGGCAAAGCCAGTGGCCTCCATGGGCAAAGGGTCCCAGGCTGCTGGAGCCTCTTCGGCTGGCCTGTGGACTTTGTCCCCCTGTCAGATGTTAGCTGTGCAGCTGTGCAGCTGAGCATATCAGGCATTCCATGTGCTTCTGAATGCTTTGGTCCGGTGGGTTTGAGTGCTCTTCTGGTAGTGTGGTTGAATACCACTGCTCAGGGCATCATTGTTCACCTAGGGGATATTGATTCAGATTTCCTGGGGTGCATTTCTGCCATGGGTTCCACACTCCTGTTCCTATCCCTGCGGGACCTGGATTTGCTCACCTTGTGCCTTTTGAGTCTTGTGTTCGCAGAGCTGAGAACCAGCTGTGGGGAGATGGTGGCTTCGGGTTCCCTGGACTGCCCTGGGTTCACGGACTGCTGTTCTGACAGCCAGGGATCATCCTGAATGGGTCTACACCCGGTCCATCCTTGGTGAGATGCTGTCAGAGACTAGCTTCCGTGAGTTTTGACACTGGCATGGACATCACGATTGTCAGGTTTGCTGAGGGGCCCCCGGAGTGACCCTTGGACTCAATGCTGACACATTCAATGCAAAGAAGAACTTGAGACTGACTCTTTTGTTCTTTTTGTTCAGCAGATTCTGTTGTCTTCTCTCATGATAGACTAGTCACCCTCTGTGACTTGATGCAAGAACAGTTGGATCACAGTGATCTGGAGTTTTGACCAGTCCCTGGGACATTCCTGTTTTCTGTATCAAGAAGAAGTCTGGGAAATGGAGGTTGCTACAACACCTCCAGAAAGTTCATGCTACGATGGAAAGCATGGGGATGTTGCAGGCTAGCATGCCTTCACCTGCCATGCTTCCTGCTGATTGGCTAGTCCTCATTGTGGATCTGAAGGATTGTTTCTTTACAATTCCTTTGCATTCCGATGACAGACCGAAATTTGCCTTCTCAGTGCCAGCTATCAAGAATGCTGAGCCTGCACAGAGATACCAATGAAGAGTTTTGCCACAAGGCATGTGAAATTCACTGGCCATTTGCCAATGGTATGTGGCTCGAGCCCTATCTGGAGTTCGCAAGCAGTTTCCTGATGCTCATATATATCATTATATGGATAACATCTTGGTGGCTGCGCCCATCCAGGACGAACTGCTGAGGATACAGCCTCAGCTGATCACTGCCTTGCATTCTCATGGGCTGCAAGTGGCTCCAGAAAAGGTTCAGCAACAACCTCCTTGGAAGTACTTAGGGATGAAAATTTTGGAACGAACAGTCCAACACCAGGAGGTGCAATTTGTGCATTCAGTGAAGACACTGAATGATGTTCAGAAATTGGTGGGTGTCGTTACTTGGTTGTGTCCCTATTTGGGACTGACCATGGCACAACTGTCCTCCTTGTTTGGTCTATTGAAGGGGGACTCTGATTTAAAGTCACCTCAGACACTGACCCCAGAGGCACAGCTGGTGCTGCAGGAGGTTCAGCGAGCAGTTTCTGCTCATCAGGTTCATTGCATTGACCCTTCCATTGATGTCGCTGTTTTCATTGTTACTCCAGATTTGCATCCTGCGGATATCATTGGCCAGTGGAATGATGAGTGGTCTGATCCCTTGCATGTCGTGGAATGGGTTTTCCTGCCCCATCAGCCGCAGAAGACGGCGACTGCAATGTTTGAGATGATAGCTTGTTTGATAATCAAATGCCGACAACGGTGTTTACAATTGATGGGTGCAGATCCCGCAAAGATTGTGCTCCTGGTACAATGGGAGGACTTTGACTGGAGCTTTGCAAACAGTATTTCCATTCAAGGTGCTCTGGAGAATTTTTCTGGGCAGATCACTTACCATCTGCCCAGTGATAAGTTGCTGCAAGTGGCAAACTTCACAGAACTTTCTTTGTGGCCCAAACATAGTCAGGAGCCTGTGCAAGGCCCCACTGTCTTTATTGATGGTTCAGGGAGGACTGGGAAGGAAGCATTGCTACCTGGAAGGAAGGATCTGAGTGGCAAGTTTTGGAGAGTCATGAGACTGGGTCAGCCCAATTGGTGGAATTACGGGCTGCCGTCACGGCATTTCAGAAGTTTTCCCAGGAACCTTTCAATCTGGTCACGGATTCCGCCTATGTGGCTGACATAGCCCAGCGGTTGGGTCATTCAGTTTTGAAGGAAGTCAGTAATCCTGTCTTGTTTCATTTACTGAAGGGCCTGTGGTGTGCCATTCAGGCCTGAGTGCATCCGTACTACGTTCTGCATGTGAGGAGTCACACCAATTTGCCAGGGTTTATTGCAGAAGGTAACGCAAGGGCTGACAAATTGGCTAACCCAGCGTGGGTTGCACCTCAGCCTGATACGCTCAGCCAGGCCAAAGCGTCGCATAGATTCTTCCATCAGAATGCACATACTTAGCAGAAACAGTTTCAGCTGACGTCAGCTGAGGCCCATGACATTGTTGAGTCTTGTGACGATTGTCATGCGCTTGCTGTGTCTTTGCCAGCAGGGGTAAACCCCAGGGGCCTTCGGGCCTTGGAGCTTTGGCAGACGGATGTCACTCAGGTTGTGGAGTTCGGTCGGCTCCTGTATGTGCACGTCAGTGTGGACACTTTCTCCTCTGCCATGTGGGCTTCTGCTCACGTGGGAGAAAAGACCTGCAATGTCATCGCCCACTGGAGGCAGGCCTTTGCTGTTTTGGGCGTGCCTTCTGCTATGAAGACCAATAATGTTCCTGCTTACACCTCTCAGAAGGTGCAGCAGTTCCTGCAGTTGTGGGGTGTGTCACACAAGTTGGGTATCCCTCATTCTCTGACTGGTCAGTCTGTTGTAGAACGTGCTCATGGTACCCTGAAGCGAGTTCTGCAGAAGCAGAAACAGGGAATGCAGGGCGAGACCCCACACAGTCGGTTGGGAAAAGCTTTATATACCCTCAATCACCTCACGGTGCCGCAGAACTCCAGTAACCTGGTCATGTTGACTCATCACCTTTCCTTGCAGGCTTCGGATGAGACGCCTCAGCCTCGGGCAAAGGTTAGAGTGAGGAATCTGGTCACAAAACAGTGGGAGGGTCCCTATGACCTCATCGCTTCGGGACGCAGGTATACATGTGTATCCACAGATATTGGGGTATGCTGGGTACCTGCAATGTGTGCTCATCCTGACCTGCAGCCGCAGAGGCAGCATTCGACCGGCGAGTGGGCTGGAGGCCGTGACCAAATTGGAAGTCATCTGATGGGTGGGCCATCGTATGAGGACTCAGATGCAGATGATGTGGGTGCTCACCCCGATGGCCCATCCACAAGCAGGTGTTGATGTTAGACATTTGTTTAATTTATTATTTTTTTTTGATTTTTTTTTTTGTAATAACGAAAGGGTGAGATATCACGCTGAAATTACAGCCTTCTGATTGTATGGAGTATTGTATTTTCCTATTATTTTTCCTTTTGATTGTTTATAATGTTGCTAGTTTCTTTATTTTTCTTTTTCTTTTTCTTTTGGTTAAAACCAAAAAGGGTGACATGTTGCCCTGAAAACTTGGCTTTGGAGTGCAGCCAGGGAAGTTCCGATGAAATAGAAACAATTTTTACCTGGAAGAGTGGTCAAGCATTGGAAGAAGTTGCTTCAGGGTGGTGGTGGAGTCAGTAGAAGTTTCTGGAAGTGTTCAAGCGTCGTTGAGATGTGGCACTTAGGGACTGTGGTTTTGGGCTGCTGATGGTGGTGCCAGGCTGGTGGTTGGACTGGATGACTTTCAAGGTCTCTTCACACCCTGGTGATGAGTCTCTGGCATTCACCGCTGAGCCAGCTGGCACCAAGTGTCCCCCACGGGTGTTGGTTTGGGGATGGCCACACGGGTAATCTTTGTTCTTGGAGAGACCCACTTGGGATGCTCCAAAGCAGCCGGGCACCGCTGAGGCTGCAGGGCCACGTCCAGGCAAAGGCAGCCCGTGTGGCTCCCTCAGGACACGGGGCAGGCTGCGGGCCAGGCGCCATCTGCGGGGCCCGGGCTGGTGCTGGCAGCGGGCCCTAATCCTCGGGCTGTGGCGCCAGGCAGGGCCAGCGGAACAGGCTGCGCAGCGCCCGCAGCGCCCGCCTGAGGCGGGAGGGACGTTTCTTGTGGGGGTGCCGCTGCTGGCTGAGGGCCTGGGCTCCCGGCTGGGCACCTGAGGGGCTGGGGCGGCTGCGCAGGGCCGACAGCAGGCTCCGTGTGCCGGCCTCTGGCACCTGCTCCTGGAAGGCAGGAGAGGCCCTGTGTCCTCTGGGAGCCGGGGCTTTCGCATGGGGAGGCGAGGCACAGAGCGGCCCTAGGAGGCACGGCTCAGATGTCCCGTGCTCAACCCAAGCCTCGCGAGGGGCAGGCACGAAGAAGCCGCTTCTGGCCAAATCTGCCAGTCTTTGCTCTCTGTCCATGTCTTCACAGAGCTCGATGACACTGATCTCGTCCCACTCGTCCTCCTCTCGCAGCAAGGGCTTGGCCCCGACGCTCTGTTCCCAGCTGTCCCACGCAAGGCCTTGGTCACTGTCACTGCCCCAGCTGGACTGCATGGAGGGTCTCTTCTCATTCTCTCTGGACACCTCCTGGCCAGCAGAGTCTTCCTTCTGACAAAGCTCACGGCCAATGGACTCTTTCCAATCTGACAGTTCCTGGGAGCTGATGACATCTCCATGGGACAGCTCGTGCTCACCGTGTTCTTCCCAGTCTGAAACTTCTTGGTAGCTCCCAGTATCCCCATGGGACAGCTCTTCCTCAATGCATTCATCCCAATGGGAGTGCTCCAGGCCCCCCTGTTCCTCTGGCTGCTGGCCAGATGCCTGGACCTCAAGCCAAGCCCTGAACACCACCTCAGAGCTGATGCGCCTCACTACGTCCAGCAGAGCCTGGCTGCAGCCTGGGGGACTGCGTGGGGCAGGGACTGGGCTCTGTGTCCCTGCTGATGGCCCCTTGTCACTGCAGGCACGAGAACCTGGTGCCTTTTCCACCTTGGGAGCCAGAGGCTCCAGGGACGACTCCACCTCCTCAGCAGCTCCAGCCAGAGCAGCAGCAGCTGCCAGCTCGTCCTCTGTGGGACTCCCCGGGGCAGGAGAGGCACTGGGCAGCTCACGAGCTGCTTCTCCTGCCATCTCTCCCCTTTGGGAAACCTGTTGATGCTTGTCATAATCCCAGTCCTTCTCCATATTGAGGAAAAGGCTCCCTCCTCCTCAGTGTCTGACAGGGGCAGGCCTGAACCGCCGCCTGTCACCAGCCACTGCCCGCTGAGGGCCTGCTCTTGCAGCCAGCCGGGCAAGGGGCTGGGTGCCTGGGAGTGGGGCTTCACCTTGTCCTCCTTCGCGTCTGACCTCCTGGGTCGCAGAGCGGGATCCCGGGAGCTGCTTCCTCCTGAGCGAGCGGCTCTCCTGGGGGGGCCCCGTGCCCCTTTATATACCCCCTGCAGGGCGTGGCTCTGCCATGTCACAGGGGGCCCTGGGCATCACAATGGCCCGCATCACCCAGGGCCCTGACACAACGCGCCTGTGTCACAAAGGGTCACGCCCGGCAACCCTTCAGCAGCCAAACCCACTGGAAGTGGCGTGGAGCAGCCCCCAGAATGGTGGGCTTCTAGCCCCTTGTTGTGATCCCATTATTAAAATGATAAGAAATACCTTTGCCCGAATTAGGCTGCAAACGAGACCATATGCCAAAGCCAATAGTATGGCTTTTATTTAACAAGAAATGTGAGAGAGAGAGAGACAAAGAGAACAAAGTAGAAAAGAGGGGATGGGGACAGAGAAAGAGTGACAGAGACAGATTAAGTAGAAAACCTCACCCCTCCGTGGTTGCCAATGGCATCCCTTGGATGCTCTCTGTCAGATCTTGGTGCTGAGGGCTCCCCGCACACACGGAGCTCAGTGGGTTGATACACACTTGGGCTGGGTGGGAAGGCGGCCCAGGTACCTCCCCTGGCAGGGGAAGTTTGACCCAGTCCCTTGCAGCAGGCTCTGGATCTGTTGCAGCCCTTTGCATCACGAGCAGTGCTCTGCTGCAAGGCCTCAGCAGTGAGTCTGGGGAGAGCTTTGGGGGGCTTTGAAGGATTGTGGCACCTCCTCAGCTGCCCCTCACAGGAATGTCCCATGGATGTGGCCTTCCCAGGGTGGGCTTTTGACAGCTGAGCCAGTTTGTGTGAGGGAGGATGGGTGTTCACTGAAGCCTATGACCAGAGATTCTGTGGCAGCCCCAGAACTCTCCACCTCCCCTCGTGGCTGTGGGGGAGTGTGTGCAAACGTGGCCTCAGCAGATGAGCCTGTGGGCAATGGCCTCCCCCAGCTCCAGCCTGGCCCAAGGTGATTTTCAGGACAGCTGCAGGGTCTGGCTTTCTTGTGGGTACATTCTCCTGCCTTAGCCTTGTTTCCTTGTCCCTAGACCAGAGGGAATTGAACAATAGCATCGTCACCTTTATGGTACCTCAGGTTGCATGAGGCAGCTCAAGTCCCAGCCCAAAGCTGCAGCCAGGTGAAAGAGGGTGGGCTTGGGCAGTCTCAGCCTCTTTATCCAGTTAGTCATAATTGGCAAAACTGTGTCCTAGCAATGTTAAGCCATTATCCATAACTTTCCTCTTTGACACACAGAATCCCATCTATGTCATTCCCCCCCAGGAGGTGAACAGAGGGACAGGTTTGTTACATGAAAATTAAGGAGTGCAGTTTTTAAAGAGTAGAAATTAAATTTAATTTGCTTGTTTGTATCACTTAGTATAAGTTTATGAGATACATCTACCACCCAGAACTCCTTCCAAGTATTTTTTTATCTTTCTGAACACTGTCATTCTCACCAGTATGATGTCTTCTTGAGGTGTAGTGTTATTGACTGTGGTAAGCCAAACATGACCACTTTTCCTTGGTTTATCTGTCCCACTTCAGCACTGAGCAATTCTGTGTAATGAGGAAAAAAATGCACCTGCAGCCAGTGTCAAGAGAATCCAAATAATGCTGTCCTCGCAGCGTTATATGCTTGTTAATCACATATTATGGCCTAACAGAGGACTGCAAGGTGATCAACACAAGAGAAATACAGACCTGAAGGCAAGATTAAAGAAATTACACATATCCAACAGTTGATACGTGCCACAGTTTGTCCATGAGCCAGACACTAGGATTTGGGTTATTGGGTGAATCTGTATACTGGGATGAGGGGGTGGTGAGGGATGAAGAATAACACAGGGAATTGATCAAGGCTACAGAAGGAAGTATTAAGAAATTGAAGGCAAAGGAAGGAAGGAAGGAAGGGACAGAAATTAGAGTTTGTTAGAAATGACACACTGGTATTGAGGTAAGGATCATTTAAATGCACCAAGAAACACAGAAATAAAAAAGTGATGGATACATTAGGCAGGCATAGATAGGCACACCCAGCTGTGTCTCCCCACATGTCCCACTTAAAAAAACAAAAAAGACATAAACCAGTTTTAACACTAACATGAATTCTAGCCTAAAGGCTTTGCCAGCCTTTTTTTTTTTTTTTTTTTTTTTTAATTAATTCACAAGGAGAAAAAGCAAAATCCTTCAGCACTTCTGTTTCCCTTTCTGTTCTCTGTGTGGGGTCCAACTTCACATTACCCAGATATTGTCTAAGAAAACATATTGGTCCAAAAGAGAAATGGCCCATGGCTTTTCAGTCCAGATATAGTCTGTGTGGGTAGAGTAGCAAGACATGAGCTGTAGCAATCATTTGTGAAATGTGCCAAGCTCTGTCTGCCTGCACTTTAAGCAGCAGGTCATCTTTGTTTCTTGGAACAGAAGTACCTTTTGTGTACCTCAGGAACCTTTTTGCTTTTTGTCTGGATCTATCTTTCTGTAACTCTGTCTCAACAAGTAAGACATCTATTTGGGAATTAATCCTGTGTTTTTGATTAAACATCACTGCTTGTTTTTTCATCCTCATTCTTATTCCATCCTGGTTTTAGAAAAGGAAAAACAAAATTCATGGCAGAACCCACACAAACCTTAGTGAACTCTAAACAGACAATCTTTCATGTCACTTAGCAATGTAAATTAGTACTGGATGCAATAGAGGTTGTATTTAACTGTATTATTAAGCTCTTTACCTGTGAAAATATATTGAAAAGGGCATGTGATAAGACTGTTGTCTCTTCTGTAATTAATTACCTGAGTGAAATAAACAAAAAGCCTGACAATTCCCAATCAGGATATTACCCCTATTTGGACTATGAATATTCTCCAGGATTAAAGAAATTTGTGGGCCATAATCATCTGAAGCAGTCTCATTTTCCATGCCTTCATTATGTCCAGTGGAACTAGAACAATTTACAAGGGTGGAAGAACTGACCTGATGTCAATGTGATAGATAAAATGATACTTTATTCTCATTATCCTCAATGTCAGCACATATGGCACTTCTATGTGATACAATTCCCTTAACACACAGCATATATTTACTCAGCTCCTCTCTTTGCTTGAGCTGGACCATGGGTGACCAGCTGCCATCATCAATCAATTAATCAAGTCAAAGGTTTTGACCCCTACTTTATAAAAGCCCCTGACTGAATAGGTTTCTTCACGAGAGTGTCCAAATTCAACAGAATGATGATTCTTATGTCACTTGTTGTGCTCAGCAGTAATATTTTACAGTCTTTTGGAAAACCACTGGTGGTATGAACCCTGTTAAGAATTTCAGTTCAGGAGGGAGGATCAGAGCTGAAGGATACCTTTATGGTATGGAGACTGTATACTTTTGAATGTTAATATAGAAAGTATGTTTATTTCCATTTCTATTTGAAATAAATATCAAAAGCCAATTATGCCAAAGTGCTTGAAATGCAATATGAGATGTGAGACCCTCCATTTTGATGACAGTAACAAAGGCTATTCTGAAATCCAGAAGTGTCAATGCCTTGAAAAATTAATTCTCTCTGAGTTTTGTTTTATAAAACATATATAATTCAATGACAATGGACAGCAAAATTACAGTGGCAAATTACAAGAGTTATGAAAAATTCTCTTTGAAGCTAATATCAAGTCATCAAAAACATGGAATACTCCTGACCCTTTCTCCAAAGTGTAAATTAGCAACCTAATGGTAATATTCAAATGTAAGCTTCTTTTGATGAAAATAATATAGGAAAGTGCTTCCCTACTGTGAATCATCCTAACATGAGAAATAGAATTTGGATACTGTGATCTCTGCAAAGGGCACAGCAAGCTGGCAAATATGGAAATAAAAGATGAAAGCAATTTTGTGCATCTCTTGCCAATGTTTTATTCCCTTTTTAGTTATTATATAAAATCCAAATATCTAAAAGCATTTCTCTATGTTGCTATAAAAACAAATTACTTGCCTAATCAATTATATGTTTTTTTTTACAAAAAACTGTAGTGATGAATGTAAATTAAAGTATTCAATATACTGACCATGCTTAAGAATGTTTCTTGTAAATATTTTCATCTATCAGTTATAGGTGCTTTTACTGAAGCATTAATATTTACAGAAAAAAGAAAAAATACCTGTGTTTTGAAATAGTATTATTATAAAATTGTAGATATGTAAAATATTTTTTTCCATATTTGTGTATTTTAGGAAAAAATCTATTAAGAATCCTGACGTATAGAGAAAGGAGATTTTTTTATTTGTCACACCCAGCTAAGACCACTCAGGGCAAAGGTTGTATAGCCTAAAATTCCTCAGTACTGGAAAATCCTTTTCCCTTCTGAATGATTTGTTGTATTATGCTAGTTAATTCTGCTCTTTTTGTGATGGAAATTAGACTACTTGTTGCCATATGTGTTAATATCCTTAAGATTGCTTCCATGTATAAAGCAGACAGCTGTGCCCTTTCCCTCATTAATTTTGTTTGCTTTCTTTCATTCATTTTTGCTAGACACATCTACTAAAATGTATATTTTTCATCAAATGTTGACCCAGGTTGCTTTTCAAGATTTCTGATAAGGTTTAAAAAAATTACAATAAACAAAAAGCAGATATTCAAGTTACATTTTTGTCTTGACAATTCCAAGTGAGAGGTGAGAACATTCTTGATGATTCATTTAATTACTTCTGCAGAATCTTTATCTGACTTGAAAACTTCCTCTCCTGAGGACAGCTCTTTCCACCCACATAGATACTCAGAAGTACTCATGAAATCAAGGATGTCCCTGAAACTCACTTAGTTTGTTATTGCTAATAATTAATAAATAAACTTATATACGTCTTAAAGTAAAATTGACTGCTAAAAATGAGAGTTTACAGTGATAATAGAATTTGTGTTGGCCGCTATTAAAAGCTATTTTATAGCTCTTTAAATCTACATTGTTCTTTAGCCTGATATATTCTTCAGTGTAGCATATTTGGGTGCATGACTGTAATTAGCTGGAGGCTTTGATCCACAATAAAAGCTGAGAATTTGGAGCCAAAAGACAAAAAAAATGCTTAGCTGAGAACTTGAACTCTGAATCAACCTTAGATTTTGGTCATTGGAAACTGTAAGTAACCAAAGGTAGTTACAGAATTGAACTGGTATTTCTCCTCTTCAGCTAATGTTATTGTACTCATGGTTGACATATTCCAGATAAAGTGCTTTGGTAGTCCAGTAATCACTAAGTTTGTAGGATCTCTAAAGGACCTCCTTGATTACATTTGAGAACCCTCCAAAAAGCTCCAGGCTCTATTATATGCAGATGATCTGCATGCATGCATGGTTGAGCAAGTGGTCTCTGTGTCCTTCATAACAGGGAGAAAAGAGCTTATTATTAGTCAAATTGTATCTTGTATCTCTGTGAGTCACTACACTTTAATGATGGCTAAGGTGCTTGTGCACAGATGTTGTGGGGCGTAGTGAACTGGGTACTGTAAGGTTAAGGGCATTGTGGATGCTTACACATTAATTTTCTGTACATTCATGTTATGGGATTGGCTGCACTAGCAAGGTTTCTTTTAATTTAGTGAATTGTGATGATAAAACCTTTTGAATTGTTTAAAGAATGGTGCTAAAAATGCCATTCACTTAAGAGTTGGACTTGATGATCCTTGTGGATCCCTTCCAACTCAGGAAATTCTGTGATTCTGTGAGTAGCAAGTACTGTGAATCACATTTCCTAGAGAGGTGAATGATCTAGCCTCATACGAAAACTAACTGTGTATTTTGTGTCACGTATTTTGTGCTGTCCATGTAAGAAGGCCAAGTCATAAGCAAACTTTGTAAGAATACAAAGAGGGGTGAGAATGCCTGAAAAGAAGTATGAACAAAATTTGGGTACAGATTTAAAGTAATTAAAGATCAGGCATATTGATGTACATCTGGGTGTCACTTGTAGTGTTAGAATCATTCCACTTCCTTCTCTCTTAAAACAACTTCTTTCACAAAATTGCTTCTTCAATCTACAAAACCAATCTTATATTTCTTATTATTTAATCCAACTTCCCTTGCAACTTAAAGTTCATTTATAAGTAAGGGATATTTCTTACAAATTACAAAATTTGTTATGTACAGTGAGAATGTATCAGTCTCAGGGTTTCAGAGAACAACTTCAGCTCATCTATGGACAGGAGGGCAAACACCAGAAAGAAGCATCCTGCTCTAAAACCTTTCCTGCATCAGCTCATTGGGCATTATGATAATTAGATCATCTGTCTAAATAGGCTCCATATGGTGATTTTTCTGTAAATGTTTTCTTTACTTGAACACAGTGTGTTACTCTATTTACAGCTCCACATTGAAATTAACCTTGGAGACTGGATGATTAGAATCTGGGCTGAGTAGTACAAAAGTATTTTATTACTCAGGGCAGGGATGATGGAAATGTTAAACATATTTTCTCTGATTCTGAAGAGTAGGAAACCAGTTAGAGATAAACGAAGACATGAAGCTGGCAGTACAGGCATGCTCAGACCAGCTCAGAAAGTCTAGTATCAGAAAATCCTGGACAAATTTGCTGATAGGGTTACCATGTTATTTTTAAAAGTGCAGCAGATCAGCAAAACACCCTGGTCCCTTAGTCCACAGGCTGTAAAGTGTGCAAGTCTTAGTTATGGCTCTGTATGGGCAGCCAGATGAAACACTAAGAGCGTGGTGTTTGAATACACTTAAATCCCTTAAAATAACAACATCTCGCTACAATTTCAGCAGAGAGCAGTTTAATGAAATTGTTATTAATAGTCATCACCTTCAGAAATAACTAGAATATAAAACAGAGAGGAATCTCTTTCATTTAACCTTAAGATAATCACAGTGTGAGTGAGTAGAAGTGTTCAGTGATCATTCAGAAGCCAAACTGGCCAGGCTGTTACACCTCAGTGTCTACACTGGTGGCCATGGTGGTTTCCCTATCAGGCATGACGAGCCACTGGCCCTGGGGCTTCAGGGTGTAACATCTTGAGTCTGGTTTTCACTGCTTATCTGAGGCAATGTCACAGTGCCAGTTCACATCCAGGAGACCCTTTTTTTGTGATCAGGGGCTGATGAAAGTCCTAGCCTGTTATTGACTTGCAAGGAAGCTGACACCTTTTGGGACAACTGCCCCACTTTTGGTGGAGTTAATTGATTGAAAGAGAGTGCAGGACCTCTGCAAGTAACATGCAATGACTTTATGGATGATTAGTGGAGAGCCTTTAGTTGGTGAGTTGTCTTGGCACCAGACCTCTTTAAGACTTTGGGGCCGACTTGCTGGATTAGATTCTTATTTATTTATGTATTTCACTTTTTGAAAGAGTTTTTATGCTTTCCTTGCACAAGATATTGTGACATCTGCCCAAAAATATTTTAGATTACTTCAGGCAACTACTATACTCAATGATGCTACATTCTTCCCTGCATGATTTTACTTTTTGAGAAAAATTAAATTGTAACACTATTTCCTTTATTTCAGGAGGTCTAGAGCTGCAGTCTTCATTTTCACCTTTTCTATTGTTTCTCAATGTTAAGAGTTAATAATTAAGACATGTCCATGCCTGAGTTAGGGTGCAAATAAGACTATACATCAAAGTCAAATCTATGGGTTTTATTTAACAGGAAATGTGAAAAATGGAGGGGGAGAGGCAAAGAGAAAGAGAGTGAGAGAGATTAAGCAGGGATATCACCATGTGGAATCCTGTGATGTCCAGCTGGTACTTCTTCATCCTGGTCTGTTTGGTGTTGGGGGTCCCTGATATCCATGGGGAATATGTGCTGTTCCCACAGTTTGGGATGGCATGTGTGTAAGCAGCTGCTTCCTTTATCACAGTTTGCCAAGGTGGGATATTTGTCTGTATAGGTTATCCAGGTCTGTCCCACCAGACCTGGCATCTTCCTGGTGTTGTTGTCTGTGATTTTCCCACAGTCTTCACGGTGGATTCTTGTCTAGTATGCTAATTCCAAACCTTTCACCTTCGTGTGGGCCTGAAATTAACTCCTTTTTTGCCATCTGCGTCTGTTGTGGTAGCTTGTCTTGTGGGAACTTCCTTTGTCACAGACAATTTATTGTGTTTCTCTAAGTTGTCACAGAGTCAGCTGGTCCAGGCACTTTGTTTGAAAGCACCCAGCTCCTCCTCCTCAGCTCTGAGGGTAGTAAACCTGTCTCCTAGTGACAGAACTTCATGTTGAGTGGCAGTCACCATCTTCCCCCTTCCTCAGACCTTTCTCAGTTTGCACTTACTGGTTCTAATGACAGACTGTAAGCCCCCAAAAACTGGCTCCACAAGCATCTTAAAAGGGCTTATGGGATTTTTGAAGTACTCTGAGTTAGACACACAGGTGAAATAGTGACAAGATATTCCCAAGAGATCAAAACAGCAAAAATACTTTACTATCAACTTCAGAAAATCAGAGAAATTTGTCAAAAGTTTAGAGCAGCATTTTCACTTCTAGAGATAGGCATGTGCCAATTTTTATATCATATTCAAATCAGTTCTGAGTTTGCACATGTCAGTAATCTTTATGATCAAATAGGACCACCCGCCTGTCACTTGATTTTCGAACTTAAAAAAAAAAAAAAAAATAAGCAGTTTTCATTAGCATCATCAATCCTCTCAAGAGAATAAAAATAGTCAAAGCTAACTGCTATAACTATGATGTGAAATCCATGTAAATGAACACAAGGGGTTTTGTTATTTAAAAATTAAAAACAAAAGCACTTGGCACTTCCTTGACTTCCCTTCATTGCTTAGTAGTATTATAAAGTAAAAAGGGGATAGAAAGATAATGGTATTTAATCATCTTTATAGCAAACTGCATTAGAATTTACTGACACAGCAGGAAATTAAACAAGGTTGGTTTGGGGATTTTTTTGTCCAACCAGAATATTCTTTTCTGGCTAACAGATATTTGGAAATATTCTGAAAATTCATTTTATCTCCCCACAGAATTTGCTACTGAAGGCTTCAAAGACACTCATGGAAACCTGTCTGGATAAATAAGAGAATGTATTCAATCCAAAGTGCCAGGAAGCCTGAGACAAAGCAGCTGGGCTCAAACAAGGTGGTGAGAGCAAGTTTAGTGCTTACATATATACTTTTAATATTCAAATTAATTTCCACAGAGACCCAGCTTGGCCTTTTGAAGGTAAACCTTGCAAAATCCATCTTATTTCCATTTATATTTCCATTTTATATTTAATGTGGGTTGCAAGAGAGATGCAGTACCATGATTGATTTTTTAAATCATTACCCTGTTCTACTACATCTCAATGTTGCATACAAGTCTATCACTCACAATTACAGCCATGGTCATCAGGAGACAGCTGGCAAGCTGAACTGTATTCCTACTGCACTGCTGAGGCACTTGGTAACTTTGGACATCTTCTAAACTTTTGTTTTCAGCAGAATGCTTACAGGCATTATGGAATACTTACACTGATTGTCAGGATCAGCCAAAAGCTGCATGCCATAACTAACATGACTAACAGCACAAAGGCTCAAGCTTCAGCTAATGTACATACAAAGCAAGCTTAATTTACAGATTATTCACATGTACTCCTAATGGAGACTGGGAAATACAGCACTGCAGTCAGACAAATGCAGAAACAATGGAAAACTAGAATGATGTGTTTTTCTTATCCATAAATTTGATGACTTCCTCATACAGAGTGCAGCAGCTCACACATTTTCCACTTTTACCACTATTCATGCCTATAGCCTGAAGCAAAACAAGAATGATAACTTTAAAGTGCAGGATTTTTATGATATGAAATTAGGTTTTTAGCACACTGTCCTGGTTCTGACTATGAATTAGTTAATTTTTGCAGCAGCTAGGATGGGACATGGCTAAGATCCAGAGGCTACCCTAAACAACTTTATGCCATTTAACAGGAATGGGGGAAGGGCTTCCTTTGGGTCAGGGTACTAGCAGGGAGGTGTTTGGGTACTGTTGGGATCCTGTGCTATATAGTGCATATATAGCATTTGCAAGTGGATTGCTCACCTCTCTTGGATGCTTTTGTTATAAATACTGTTACTGCTCTTGTTCTTATTTCATTGCTGTTTCCAGTAAATTGTTCTTATCTCAATCTGTGACCTTTGCCTTTTGTGTCTCCCATTCTTCTGTCCACCCTGCCAGAGGGGAGGAGGGGGGAGTGTTTGAGTGGCACAAGGTTTGGAGTGGTTTCAGTGCGAACATTAAATTGAAGAATACCATTCCTAAACCTCAACATATGTTAAATGTAGAGGGTGTGAAAATGAGATAGCATAAGACTTTTTGCCGACAGAGCAAAATGCTCAGATTATATTTGCATTTAGTTCTGAAATTCTCCAATAATGGCTGTAAGTATTTCTAAGCTCCTAAATGCCATTATAATCATACCAGTAACAGTAGAAATTTGCATTTTAGATTCTGTAATAATAAAGGGCTCCTCCCAGTTTTGTATTGTCTGCAAACTGGTTTAAGTATCCCTTCCAGTCTTATGACCAAATGATTTATGAAGATCTTGAAGAGCATTAGGCCTAGGATGGAGCCCTGCAGAACCCCATTACTGATGGGTCACCAGTCTGATTAAAGGAAATTTTCTTTTCTGTAGAGAAATTTTGATGATTTTCAGTACACATACCCTTCAGGTCTGTGTTAGTTATTTGTTTCTGTCCAGTATGACAGGTCCAGTATCAAAGTGTTTTCTCACATCTCAAAAGCGACTATAGGAATTTGTTTTTCATAAAGCCTCCTGCTCTCTTTTCTCCTCTACTGATGTGAGTTACTGATGTCCCACTCCCTGTGTTTGTTCCTTTCCTTAGTTGCTTTACAATTTGTGTATTTCAAGAGAAGCACAGTCCACACAAAAATATGATATTCAGTATGTATTTCTTTCTGCACAGTGCTACAGCCTGTAGGATTACCTCATGTCTGAGCCCTCATACAGTGCTGACTTGTAGGTGAGATAAAATGAAGAGTACTTAACAGAGTGTGTACATACTGGCAATCATCCAGTATTTTTGCAGATACATAACCTCTGTCCTAACTATCAGCATGATGCCATTCACACACAGATCCATACACAGAATAAAGCAAAATTCTAGAATATGAACAACTCTGACAACAGAATGGCACTGATAAAAACCTGACTGTGAGTATCTCTCTGAAAATTATTTTTATCGACCCCTTAAATGCCTTGAGTAATTCCAAAACTCTTCTTGATACTAAAAAAACAGCTACAAGGCAAGTACCACTTGTGCCAAATATTCACTACGTTTGGCAGGATGACAACAATGACAATATTTTAATATTTTGAAAAACCAAAAGTTTTATAGATACATCATTAAATTGTTTCCTTTGGAACCACACACCATGTTGGCAAATAAATAAGCAGTAAATTTAAAGTAGTTTAATTATAGAAATAGTAATTTCAAAGCATTTTCCAGCATCTGCATTGCTAAGAGGCATTCAGAAGTCTTAGGTATCATCAGCTAAATAGTAAGCAATATTCATCATTTCATCATGTTTTCCAGTTACTTGTATATCCTATTAGTTGAGTTCTTAGAACAATGAAGGATATGTTTTTCTAAAATTTATGATGGCTTGTTTAGCTAACTTGCATTCCAAAGGGAAATCCATGGTATGAGTCCTCCCTGATGCTACAAACTGAGAAAGTGGAATAGTCAGTAGGACAATCAGTTGGGATTAAAGAGGTTTGACTTTTGTCCAAAGACAATTAATGGCTAAATTCATAACAGCAGACAGTTTTCCTCTCCTGTCTTTGAAACAAGAAAATATTTACATGATCCTTTGAACTACTCTTTCAAACAGAGTTTAAACATATCACATTCTCATCTAGCGTAATAGATGGCTTGATCTCCTGTGATGAAGCATATCTTCAACCAAATATCACCTATTTAAATCTGCAAAACAGCACAGTGGTGTTCAACCAGGGACACAATCTGCACAGCCCACTTGAGCCAATTCTGTGTTATAGAAAAAAGTACTTATTTGTATGACTTCAGAGAAAAATAGAGGGGGAAAAATTATAAAAAGGGTTACATTGACCTGAAAGAAAGTAGCTTTTCCACTCCCACACAGAACATCCCTTCAAAAAATAGAAAAAAAACAACCCAAATCCAAAACCTTCGAAGAACCTAAATCCCCCAAAACACCCCACAGGTATCCACCCCACCCCCCTCAATCAATAGAAAATAGAACAGTAAGAAATTGTCTGATCAATTTTGGTATTCGGTTCCTTTATAAAACACTTTCATATCAAGTGATGAGAATCATAATTAGGGCTTTAATAAGGTGTTGAAGAATAGCAGACATCAAATGTGCTAGTCTCATGACAGCATCACTTAACGTTGCTTTCAATGCAGTACAGCAAGAACTATGTGTAGACTCTGAAAAACTGCCCAGAAAAATATGCAGATGTTGTTTTCATGCAAGTCACATTATGCATGGCACAAAAACAGAAGACTCTTTTAAATGTTTGAGAATATTTAACCAAATTGCTTCTGAATGACTAAATGATAATTACTTCCAGAGATTATAGACCTCTTTAAAAAAAGGAGCACTGTCACCCCAAACCATTGGTACTTGTTGGAGGCTGAAATGAAAATGGCAAAGTTCAGCAATAAGGTGAATCTATTTTTGCATTTGTTGCAATGTAAAACTAATGAATGAATGCTGTGAATTCAGGGGCAGCAAAAGATGCCATGTTATCTGATGGATTAGCATGTGAAGTAAATGAAACTGTCACATAGAGATGACTGCTAACAGAACCAAATTTAGATTTAAAATGAGCCCTGGAAATACCTCTAAAAAAAGATTCAACAACGAAGAATTCACTGACTTCCCAAAGTGCAGGAGGTCATGTATTATACCAATTCAATCAGCTGTGCCCCTTCACTGAAAAAACAAGAAATGAAGAGCTCAAAGTGACTAAGATAAAAACAAGTTCTTAAAAGAAAGAGTGATACTCTATAACTAGAGTCATGGGTCACACCATTTAAAGATAGCAGAAGAACTCTTCCAAAGAGTGCAAGACAAGGTCCAGATGGATCCATTTCTTTCAGAAGATCATAGCACTCTTGAAGGCTGAAAAAACCAGAAATAATGCCCTTGTTTTATATCACATTAGGAAAAGTTCTTATAACTCTAGAAAACCGCGACTAAACCCAAAAATTTGCTGCAAATAGAATGTAACATCTTGTCTTCCTTACTTACCAAAAGTGTCATAGTCACTGTATTCTGAGCTATATATGGGCAAAAAATAGCACTGCAAGATTCTAAAATCTGAGCTTGATGAGAGGCTTTTCTAACTAAAATGGATAAAGAATAGAACATACCGACTGCAACAAACTAGATTATATATGATGTTATTAGATATATCACTAGAATCTCTACTTTATCAACTCTGCTGCCTCTGAGGGACATGAGCTGTGCTGAAAAGTTACAACCTATTTGAGATCAATCCAAGTGAAAAGGAGGAAGAGGCCTCCCAGCACTGGTGGTCCTTGCAGTGCACCTGGGCTTTGAAACAGCCAGGCACACACCCTTAACCTGAAAGAGAAATAGTATCCCACTCACACTGGAATGCACTAAACCCATTAATTTTTAATGAGTCATTGTAGAAGCTATGAGTACACATCCTCACATCTACAAATGGATGATGGTTCACTCTGTGAGAATTTCTTCCCCACACAATAAAAAGATTCTAGTAAGACTAAAATTCCAAATTCCTTACACTAAGTTTTCTACTTGCAAGAAGTATCTTATGAAAGTGTTTCCCTTCTCAGCTATTGCCAGAACAAAGCACATATCCTTTCAATAAATTTATCTTTAGGAATTCAGCCAGTCTACGTTCTTTATCTCTCCAAAACAACACTGGAACTTTTGGACTTTTGGAACTGTTTTGAGCACAAAATGCGGGATGGTTGTTAGATAATTAAAGGCAAAAAAAAAAAAAAAAATCCCTGTGCAATTATATGGATGAATTAATACTTTTTGAACATGAATTATAAGATAAAACTGGTGAGTAAAGATCATCAGAAATCAAGCAGAAGTCATCCAACATCTTAATGGTCAGAAAGACCCTGCAGGAATTCAGTACAATGCAAGCATAAGTACTACTGAAACTTAGAAGAGCAGTGTAGAGATTCTCTCTGTATTCTGTATCTGTGCTGGTTGGCATTGTAAAAGCATAAAGATGTTTTGAGTAAGCAGCTAGAATTCCTCCTGTAGCCCACCACAGCCAACTGTAGACAATCTGACCTATAATGTCTTCAGTTTTCTGGTATAGAAGAAGAAAATATGGTGCAGTGGGAAAAGAAGAAGAAAAGGTAAGCGTACAAAACCCAACAGGAATAAGTGTTGTAATAGACTTTGCATTTTTACGGCAACTTATCTAGGTTGTACAGGCCTCCCAAATTGCTAACCTAAAGCTCTAGATACTTAAGTATCAGAACACAATCTCTCTTTTTTCTGGCTTTCAAGGGTATTTGGCTTATGATTTTCCTTCCAATCTTAAAAGCATAATAGAGACACCTAAGTAACAGTTTGTATGACTAAAAGAAGTTATATTCCCTATATATTTTTAAACTATACCCTAGCCAATGCTAAATAGTTTTCCAATGTAACAAAATTAATTGTTTGATTTTTCTTATGTGGAAAAATAAAAAGCAGTGAGTACAAAGAAAGTAAGAATCTGCATATGTATGCAGAATCATCACTGTTTACATCAAAATTACCTCTTTGTCATCACAGTTTTTCATTGATTCACATAAAAACCCTATATAATTCCAATGAGGCCTGAGTAGAAGGCATCAGTTACTAGTATTCACAAATATGTCTTCCCTAAACAAAAACTTAGTGAAT
The DNA here is from genome assembly GCF_049639895.1 of Pseudopodoces humilis. NCBI lineage: Eukaryota > Metazoa > Chordata > Aves > Passeriformes > Paridae > Pseudopodoces > Pseudopodoces humilis. Next base: position 64,616,263 of record NC_142205.1, on the reverse strand, counting down.
TATTGTTAAATAAGTAAGCCACCCAAATGATCCAAGTTATGAATACTAAATTTAAATTACAAGCTCTGCATTCAGCCTTGAAAAAATGTAGGAAATTAACATAGCAATTGAGTGCTATTAAGGAACAATTTGTCTGTTATTTATCTATTATTTCTAAATATCATTGTTCAATCAGCTATTCAAATTTCATACCAAAATTTTGTGAGTGCCTGCCACCATTAGGAAAATATAGAAAAAATTGGGTAATAACCCCCTAGGGTACAATATATTTCTGACAATGGATTTGAAAACATATGCCAAAAAATTAATGAGGCAGAAATTAAAACAGATTGAGTAAAGTTTAAAATAGCTTAAAGTGAAAGATATTTATTGCAAATTATTTTCACAGTTTACTGAAATAAAACGTCAAGAAAATAAAGACTGAGGTAATGACTGCTAGGAGCCAATTATTAAAAGTGGTGACTCTTCTTGAATTAGGGTGCAAACAGGGCATTATGCCAAAATCAATAGTATGGATTTTGTTTAAGTTATTTATTTAACTCTTATACATGCATATGAAGTCCTGAATTTCACCATTTACTGTCTAATGTTGTGGGTTTACATTACGCTAATTACGGTTATGGTTATGCCCCAGGGTCCAACCAACTAGAAGACTGAAGTAAGCATCTACATCCAGACTAATGGCTAAATCTTCTTCTACTACAGGTGCATCTCTTGGCTTTTTGAAAAAAAGTCCTCTGTATAAATGATGACCCTGTTTTTGTCCATATTGTATTACATTTCTGATGAGTTAGGCCTCTCTTTGTGTCTTATTAAGATGGCCTGTGAGATTACGGGTATGAAAAGTCAGTTTGGATTGGGTGAAGTCAGTCTTCACTCAAATATTGTTAGTGAATATTTTATTAGTCTAGGTATATTGTCCTAGACACCAGTGAATCTTTGGTTTCTTACTAGGAGCTAATTCCCCTCAGAATGCAAGTCTTCCCTTAAACTTGAAAAATTAATTTATTTCACATTTCTGTATGTTTTCTATTTTAGTAACATTTTACTGATGTACAATAGGGCAGAAGTCATTGTCTCTGTGGTGGACCTTAAACTCCCTAAGAATATTGAATAGAGTCAGGAGTACATGGAGAAAAAGCGCTGTGAGAATTTAGTCTAAAGGTAACTCCTGCTTTTGTGTCTGACACCGTATGGAAGTGTGGCATAGATATTCCAGATGGAGTAGAATAAAATTAAATAGCTCTGCTCTGAAGAGTGGAGATATGGGGGAATAAATGGAAAGAAGGGAATGGTGAAGAGCTGGGAGAAAATTACCCATTTTGCATATAAATGATGTAATTACCCCCTCAGCTTCCCAGGCAGAAGTTGACATCCCTAATTAGAATAATTTTATGATCTTCTGGGGACAGATATACAAAAGCATAAAGAGAAAGAAAAAACTAACAAATACAACCAACATCATAGTCTGCTTTTACAACATAATTTTGCAACAGAACTGATGATGTACATCCAGTCTCAGCTTTATAACAAATTACCATGTTTGTATTTTACTTCAGATGATTCACAGGGCTTGATATAAAAGGCAGAGGCTGAATGAAACCTTTTCAGAGAAGAAAACTATGAAACCACAATACAAAGACAGGGATTTGAAAGCCTACTGTAATGTGTTTCATTATTTTCTTCTGATTAATGCTGTAAAATGAAAGCCACTGTGTTTAACCTGTGCTGATGCTACAGTTGCTGTAATTAAGCATGAGAATTTACAACTTGTGCATGCTGATTGTTTCATACAAAGCACCTGGCAGATTTGCCAGGACATACTCTATTAAATCTACAACAGACATGTCCAGCCACCAAAGTCTGCCATTGTTACTAGTCTGATTGATCTACAGTATTCCACCACATCTTCAATTCCTAATTGCTGGGCAAAAAGGGAGGTATTTAGCCTTATCCAGATGGTGAGGTAGCAAGGGGATGTGTTGTTTTAGTCATGTGGGAAGGAAGGGGTTGTGCTACAAAGGAAGATAAAACCCAGTGGTGTAGCTAATCTGGAAAATTCCCTTATCATATAGCTCATCTTATCACTCTTAACATCTGACTGACTGATTTAGTGTTGCCAAGAGACTTGACAGACCAACTTGTTAGCATTAGATACTGCATGCAGTTGTTATTGGTAAATCAATTCTTACCACTAATTTTACTCAAACAGGTTAATATTCCAGTAGTCAGGAGTTGGTTGAAGGATATTTTTGTGTACAGGCATTTCTTCTTTTTTTTTTTTTCCCCTCACGTAGCTGATTCTCTTTTGCATTTCCTAAGTGTAATTTCATGGTAAGGAGACAAGCTAGAAGCCAAGAGAATAAAATTATCCTCAGGCATAAACGCAGAAAAGCAGGCTTGAAATCTCAGAGGAACTGATGTTCTTGTCCTATAACCATTACTTACAGTAGTGACTAAGTTTTGAATAATTTAGAAAAATTAAAACCTTTCTAGAGTTATTTTCATGTCCAGTCCTGATTGATCAATTAATAAAAGCTAACAAAGATTTTAAGCCTCAGAAAAGCTTTGGGTTTCATTCTGCTTAGAGGATGGTCACGCTGTCGAGTCCATTAGTTCTGAGCTGGTTCATCCTGCCCAAATTAATACGATTCGCTCATAGACCACAGAATCTGGAATAACCACTGTGGTTTTTGAGCTAATTAAATATTATCTATTGCACCACGTGCTTAATTCTTCAACTCCATTTACATAGGTAGAAAGGGAAACATATTCCAGTTATTTTATCCGAAAAATAAGTCTCAAATGTCATAAAGATGAATCCTCCCCTTCCCAATTCCTGTGATTGTTTTGCAAAACAAAGAAGGACCAGATCAAATGGCAGTAGTAGCTCAAAGCATCTCTCAAGGGGTGGTTTTGTGCAGGGGGATCCACAGCAGGCACTGGTGGGGTGGTCAGTAGGATTTAGGGGTGTTTGTGTTATCCCAGTGTGAGTCATGGCTGCTCTGAACAGTGCACCTCCCAGATTCACAGCTGTTGAGCCTGGGAATAATAATTAGTTCACAGAATAAAGAGTGATCAGTGAATATTCCTGATTTAGGAGGTCTTTTGCGAAATGCCCTTCTGCGCATTCTCTGAGAGAGCTCAACAAAAGTGTCAGGCAGCTGAAACAAAATAGCTTGTGTACAGGCAAATAACGTCCTTTGCCTGTTGTGATGTGAATGAGAGAACAACACAGCTCTACTCTTCCTCTGAGAGAAAAAGAAAATCAAAGGCAGAAGAGTCTATAGAAATTGTCTATAGCACCAGTACAAAGTGTAAAAAAACTGGCAGAGAGGGACTTCGCTGGATATCATGGATGTGATGATCCTGAAAACATATAAGCATATGGGATTGATTCTTGAAAATAGGCTGGGACACTGAAAACCATGAGGAATGATCCACTCTTCAGCTTCCCCTCTCCACGGGGGGAGGGTGCTCAGTGTTTAACCTCTTGCTGGAGCTCCTTTCAGTCAGAAAATCAAGATTTATTTGCAGAATGTTTAATTCAAAAGCAAATATATGGCTTTCCAGCTTCTTCCTTTGTAAAAATGTATATACATCCTGCCAAAAGTAGAATGCAGCCTGTATCAGATAGAAATTTTGCTTATTTCTGGATTGTAGCATGCATATAAATTAATCTGTCTTTATCACAAGAGGTATGCTTTGCTGTCCACAGACCAGCATTTATCTTTCTGGTTCGTGACACTGTGTGGATAATACATCACTAGAGCAGTGGTGCTAGTTATGATGTATGACACCAACATATCATAAAAGTGTTGCCACTTCTGTGATGTATTATTAAAAACACAACTAAACAGAAAGATCAATATAATACAGGTCCTTAATTTTTTTAAGTGGGTTAGAAGTGTTCAGATTAAAGAAAATGGGCTTCAGAGAGTTTACATAGAGTCTCAGTACATAACAGAAATGAATGAGAATAACTGTGATTTCATATATGACCCAGTTTTTAATGAAAAAAAATCAATCCTTTTAAGTTTCCTACATTTCACATCCTCTTTGTACTCAGTTGTGATGCAGCCAGCTTCCTACCACATTCCTACAGAGCATCTTCCACAAAATACCATCTTCTAATAATCAATAATAATAGAATTCAATAATCTAATAATTATAATTCAATAATCATAGAGTCTGAATGAGAAATTATTTTGATTTTACATGTCTAATTTTATTTCAGTTTTGCATATCCTTCCAAAATGCTTGGACAGTTTTTCCCACCTTTTTCCTCAGAAAGGAGAAACAGCAAGAGTCTGCCAACTATTCACATAAATGAACTTTAAGATATTGCATAACAGTTGGCACTTCTGGCTTCTGTCTATCTCACAGAAAGAAAAGCAATCCCTCAGCAAGCCAGAAAAAAAATCCTGCCTCTATACATCCTAATAGAACAAAAACTCAGTATTATTATCCATTTTGTTTTTATTGAGGAGTTATAAGCAGTCTTTACATTCTTCTCTTCTCTTATGGTTTTGGTGCAGCCATCTCTGTTGACTTCTTTACTTGAATATTGCATTTGTCTATCTCATTTAGTCATTGTTTTCTGCTCTTTACCCAAAACATAATGGTTTTAGGATAGTTTATTTATTAACCTTTCTTGAGTAACATGCACATTTTTTTTCTTGCCTAGATATTATTTCCTCGAGTCCTTGAAAGTATTTTATATAGTTTTATATCCCCCTTAATATTTTTTACCTTAGATATGCAAATTAAGTTACCTTCCTTGTTCTTCCTCTGTAATACCTTCTAATCCTTGAATCATTTCAGTTTTCCAAATTGCCAGCATATGTGTTTTCTGGGGACTTGGAACATAAATAGGAATTAAGAGTCCCCTGTCTACCACGAGGTGCTGCTGTGAACATACCTATTAGGTTTACCCTTAAACAAAGGGAATTGCAATTCTTCTTGCACAGAGTGGGCATTCTATTTATTATGTACTTTTATCAGTTTTTGGTACTATTCACAGTCTCAGACACTGTTTATACATTAGATTCTGTGTTTTCCAGCTCAAAGAGCTTAAGTGGAAGATTTTAATTGCATGTGAGAAACCCCTAACAGAGACCCCTACAGACAGAACTACACATTAAAACCTCCATGGTATTTCCGTTCCTTTTGAATACATATTTAACACATATAATGTTAATTGATAAATGTGTTTATATTTATAATGTATTTTTTCCTAATATTAATGATTCAATAAGAGTATTTCTGGGACAGTGAGAGAGGAGGGGAATAGCTTCAACATCCAAAACTTCTGCAGTTTATGGAGCTTATAGCAATTTACATCTCTTACCCCCAGATACTAGAGGTGTTCATCCGTATCATTCTGATGCAAATATAGCTAATATTATCAAAGCCAGAGCAAGAATATAACATGGGTCCTCTAGCCAGTGATATATAATAACTGTCTTCTCTCTATGGAGGGACACCAAATCTGCCAAAAATGTTTCTCTCTATCTTCAGGTCTGTGTCTAAACAAATCCCTACATGTGATCAAAGTACTAGTGATGCCAAAGAGAAATATGGTTGTGCTGATAGGCAGATGAAGATGAATATCTATCTTCAAACTTCCTCTCTCAATGTTGTCACTGTAAATGAATTAGCACAAATGATATGCTTGATGTAGAATTTCCCAAAGAATTGCCTATAAAAAACATGGTGTTTTGGACAGAGAACAGAATTCTATACTGCTATAGCACAGAAGAGAGTTAAGTGAAAAATAATGTGTTAGGGTTGATTATGCTGTTGAATATGTATAAATGTGAATACAAATGTAAATGAGCAGTGTGATTGACACTTTCATTTCTAAGTTTCCTGTATATATATGGAAGTACATATACTGTAGTATATTTTATGTTTGTGTACTTGAGAGTACCAACATCTCTAGGGAAAGCTACCCTTTGGGAGTCTTTTGAAATTCTGAAAACACACAATGGAATGCTGACCCTTCTTAGAAACTGTCAGTTACCTGGCATCAACCTCTGATTTTATGTACAGTGTTGGCAAGGAATCAAGAGCAGAGGAACTGTCTTCTATGAAAGTAAAGGAATGTTAACTTTTCAGTGTTTTTTAATGCAAAGTTTCTCTGTAACATCATGTATCTGTCTACCCTAACCTAGTCCTCACCATTCCCTTTTCCGACACTTATAAAGAGCCAATCTAGTAGCTGTGAAACAATGAGCTGCAGTTGCTACAAGTGAAACTTGCCTTCTGAGAATTCTCAAGTTTGGCATGAAATGAGTACAGTGAAGAAGTTAATTTTGTAATGTCATGAGAATTCAAAATCATATCTTTTTAAGATAAATACAAATATGTATGTATTATATCTAGGAATACAGAATGTAGTGAAAGGTGGATGTTGCAATTATTGTAAGTACATACCAGGTACAAAGAGAGATGAAAGTGACTGACAATCATAAGTAGAAAGTATAATGTAATTTCCTTTTTTCAGAGCTGTGTTGGAAGTAAAAAGCTAGATGGGAGCCATTAGCTTTTAATGATTTACAATGTTTTTAAAAGCTTCCAAACAATGGATAGAGAAAAGAAGAATGGTACTGGTCCATAATTCACAGAAGGTCATTTAGGCAGAGAAAATATATCCTCTGATGTGTTTATGTGTTAACTTTTTACAACACAAATAGAGATTTAATAAAAGGAGCAGAATCAAGCAGCAATTATGTAAGGTAGGTACACAGTTAAATCCTGAGCTTTTCTTTCAGAAAAATATCATTAAATATCAGAATGTTGATTTGCAGAAGCACATATTTAGAAAGACTCATGGGTTTCTGTTGAGAACTTTTTCATTAGCATCTAGTGCTAGCAAACTAAAGCTAAAGTAAATTAACTTAGTACATATACTGCTAAATTTCAAAAGGACAGAAATGTCCCTGAATACATAAAGAGAAGTCTAGAACTGAAACATATCTCACTTCAGCCAAGGTCAGAACAATATATAATATTCCTTGATAAAGGGACCATGACTGCTAGGAATTGCTACTAGGCTTTTAAAGTGCTATTATTTTCTTTAAACTGCATTCTTGCATCCAAATAATGTTATTATCTAAGGTAACAAGGCAAAAGTATGATGAGTGTACATTTGGTTGAAGATTGAAGATAATTCATAGTTATGCCATTTTTGTTGTGGAAAAAAAATTAAAAACAAACAAACAAACAAAAAACCCAAAAACACAATCAGCCCTTGAAAGAGTTTGGGAAAGTTTTGTTGCATTGTTCAGCAAGCAGCCTGGGTAAAGTTAATACAGGCCTTTTTCCACCCCTCATAAATGCATCCTAGCACCTATGGCCATGACAGCAAGCCCTAGACTGCCAAGTAAAAGGTGAACTGCATTTCCACAGAGGCCACTGTCTTATATTTTGTCCCATTAACTGTGCTCGGTCTGTCCATATTCAGAAGCCGAAGCTCCTTCAAGTGTCTTTGGCCAGTGTTTATGTGCCTGCTGGTGTGTCCTAAATGTATGTGATACTTGGGAGCAAGTAAGTCAGGTTAGAATGCTTCTGAGAGTGCAAAGACATTTTTGCTCCATTGGGCTGGTGATTTGCTCAGATGTGGTTGTCGAGTTTTGGGTATCCGGCACCCTGCTCGATGTGGATTGCTGCTTCTCAAGGAAATGATTTGTGTTCTGCAACACACGTAGTTATTACCTTTTGAGAGTCTATTTCCCTTACTCTGGCTGGCTTTGGTGTCCAAGCAAGCTGGCTATTGTGAAGAACCCTATTAATAATTCTCAATCTTTAATGTGGATGATTTAAGGACCTTATTCTGTGTTGTCATTTTCTTTAGAATTGAAGCACTGGTCTGGCTCTCATTGATTCCTGAGATTAGGGAATTAGTAGCCTGAAATGGAAGAGGAATGTAATTCAGCTATGGAAAACAGCATAATGCAATGCCATACACCTTGAAGAAACCTATTACATGACTTTGGGTGGTGTTCTGGAATTTGACAGCTATATGGCTTTGTTCCAAACAATTAAATGAATCTCTCTTCAGAGCATATGGTGTAGAGAACATGTCTTGTTTGAGAAATATGGTTGGCTGGTAATCTTGATTTTTAATTTTGCAAAAGAACAATTATTTGGCACAGTATAAAACCTATTTTTCCTCCCTGTTAAGTACAGACGTGTTTTCTTCAAAGACAGAAAAAAAACCTTTTCAGGAAAATCCAGTTCGCCTTGCGTATCTCTTAGATATTAATTTTTGTCTCACTTCTTTTGAACAAAAGTGTGGCTGATTTTATATCCTATTGATACTAAAAGATTGTGACAAAAATCAAAATCCAAAGACTCAGCTATCGGTATAGGTTGGTCTGTGTGAAGGATCTGGCTGGTATAATTGCTTCTAAGAGGTGGTGATTGAGAGAAAAGATTCATTGTTTAATACACCAGAAATTTATCAACCTATCCTTGGCCCCTGCCTGAGATTCATAATTATGCTTAATAATTGCACTAGTTTCCAGGCTGGGTGGTGTAGAGGAACTGTTTGTACTGCACAAAGAAGGAGCAATCTCACTTTTCCCAGGCTTCTGGAAACATCTCAGGTGAAATCTAGATGCCACTACATCAGGAGGGATCTCCCACTGGTTTCACTGAGCAGACAGCAGTGGTATTATATGCAAACCAGCTTCAGAAAGACATCTTCCTGCCCCTTTCTGCTGTTCCTGAATTATGAAAGCACCTTCAGATTCCCTGAGCTGGTCCTGGGTGAGGGAGGATCAGAAGTTTCCACCTGGCACAGAGTCCATCCAGGCAGCTCTGGTCTGCTGGGCACTGCTCCATGAGCTCTCCCAGACAGCACTTTTCTCTAAAGAACTAAGGGGATTAGGCTGTTAAGGGGAAGTTTAAGAGGATTGCAGATTTAAGAGATGGCCAAAGGGGCACATTAATAGTTTTTTAATTAAAAGATAGTTTGACTGAAAAACCCGAAGGATTAAGGAATTGGTAAAACCAAGTAAATGTCAAGTGCAGGGTTGAGCCACAAATTAGACATATTTCTATCAGATCTTTGGCTTCTAACTTATTTTTTTCCTGAGATTAAACAATCTGTAAATTTTACTAAGGCAATTTCCCACTGATCTTTTTCACCACTCCACCCCTCCTGTCCACAATTATGACATTAAAAATATATTTAAATCCAATGCAAAAATTTGAATGGCTGGTAGTATAAAAAGGAGACATATAACATACTTATAGAAAAATCTCATATTTCATGAGGGTCCTCATTTTCTAAGCACAGATGTCTTGGAATGTTTAAATGGACCAGTCCTTACATTATTACTTTTATGTCTACTTATTTTAAATAATCTGCTGTATATGAAAGTCAAAAGGAGAGGCAGAGTATCGATCAGGTTATAAAGAGAAATTATCACAGTTCTAATTCTAATTCAAAATAACCCCTATTCCTTTTTTTATGTATAAATCTCTTCTTTTTATACTATTTGCTCATGTAACATTATTTTAAAGTGAAAGTGAAGGTGTTCAGTCAAAGGAAGTGATTTTAAGTTTTTAATTATTCTACGAGTTTTGCTCTACAGTGTATTTTCTTAAAATTGTACCTTTTGTTGCACTAAACTACATGAATTACTTATAAGGCAGACAGATCAATATCTCAGAATGTCTTACAAATAATGGTTTAGTTCAGCTGGCAGTTTTTCTGGTTTTGTTGCTCATTCACCAACATATTATTCCCATAGCATTAACAGCAAAAATATCTTAGTGAAATAAAAGAATTCTTATCGAATGTGTCAGTTCAAGGACACTGCTTATACTTAAAATAGTATCTAACAGCTGCAAGCATCCTGACACTTTCAAAATAGGAAGGAGAATAGGTGAATATTTCTGAAAATCAATATTTCAGGTTTAGTATTGGTAAAATGTTGCAGAAAAAGTGTCCTGCATATGACAGATGTCTGTATCTGCTTGTGGCTTCAGTAAACCATATTATTTGTTGGACTATGCTCTGTCAGGAGCATCTGTAAAATCATCTGCTTTGAATATCTTTGGAAAGTATTAGCACAAGGTTAAAAGGAAAAAAATAAGCCAGGATCAGAAGATGTAAAGCACACAAACCAATTCAAAATCCCCTGTTTTTCTGAAGTCCAAGCAGAAGCTGCCAGATTTAGGCCTGCTCCCTTAAATTTCCACCAAGGGATTTCTCTGAGGACATTGCTATACCTTTAGTGCTTTACTGTCTGTTGACATGTTATTTCATTCAGCACTTATATCAACTTCTATCAACTCCCTGGAACAGACTTTAATCCATGTAGGGACATGGCTTGCTGCATAAGGTACGTTTCTCCGACCTGGGCAGGGCGCTGCTCTTTCCTTTATAACATTGTCCACATATCTAAAGCAATGCTAGGATTTACTCTGCTGTAAAAGACAGTTACCTTTGACCCTCCTGTTTGTAAAAAATCTCATCTCAATCCTAAAGCTAAAATATTGCTGAAACCCCTTAATTTGTGAAGTTATTTGATCTTATGGGATGAGAACATCTAAAAATACATCCATTCACTATTTACCCTCTCTGATATTTTGAATGGATGGTGCAGTAAACCCCACTGTTTTTTCTTTTTGTTTTAAAACAGAGTTGGTTCATATTTATTTTTAGTTCTGGTAGTCAAAGGTTCTGGCATTTCAAACGTGTGTTTCCAGGGTTTTAATATCATCACTTTTGCGTGCAGTTGAAGGATAGAGGCGGAATGAGAGAGCTGGACTGAAATGACACTGAAGTGTTGAAACCCTTGTTACCCATCACAATCTTAGTGGAAGAGACCCCTGTGAGATTCCTGCTCAGCCTCTGGGACCTTAGAAACACACTGTCCCAGAAGGATTGGCTGCCTGGGCTGCATGCTCAATCCCTTCACACATCCCTTCTAGCTCTACCTTTTATGAACATGGATTTTGTATACTTAATCCCTCTCGTCTGGGCTATGAAGTGACATTTTCTTCTGGTCCAAAAGATTCCCACTGTCAACCAGCTTAATCAGTTCAGTCCAAGGCATTTTTTTCAGGAGAAATGAGGGCAAAAAAGCATTGCTTGGGTGACAAGTGGCTTCTCTTGCTCTCATGTCCAATGGGAATTTGGGGCACCTGAATCTTGCCCCGACTTGTGTTTGCAAGTACTCAAGTTTAAGTCACTATTTAATTTGGATTCCTTTAGATATTTGTTGGTACAGTTGTGCTGTACAAAACCAACTTTGCATATCATCCCTCTGTCTGTTTGTGCAGTTTATGGTGATGCTGTGTTCTTCCAGGACATTTCTCTCCATGAACACAAGACTTTTCAAAGAATGAGTTCTGGCAGTATGTGGAATCATATTGACTCTTAAATACAAATTTTCCCTTTATTTTCTGCCCTGTTAAGTCTATATTTATAACATGCTATATAAAATGAAACTCACACTACCCTCCTACTTCCTTTAATAATTGCCCCCTGTATTGACAGCTATTACTTTGGTATTGATCTTTATCAGGCTGACTTTATTTACAGTGTAACAAGTTCATACTAATAACATCAGTCTATAAAACAGTCAGTAGAACAACCTAAACTATATAAAACAACCTGATTAACAGTTTTTACAACACTCTCTTCTGAAATAAAAACACTGTGCTAGAGCTGGACATCTGGCCCCCAATTCTTGGAGGTGTGATAACATTTTTTTCTCTCATTGCAAATGCTGGCCATTTTTTCCTCTATTTTTTCATGGGGGTATAGCTGCTGCTGCAAAGCACCACTTATTCACACCTGAAACTTGGCTGACACTCACTTCTATTTACTTCTACCTGACATCTTCTATTAGGAGAGTTTTCAGCAATATATCTGTAAATATTCTGGGCAAAGTCAAGGGAACACTGACATCAATCAGTATTTCAGAATCATACTTCATGAGGTTTATGGTATTTATCTGTTTATGTTTTGCTTTTCTATTTAATTGTTCATCTGCACTATTTTTCTGGCAATTCAAATTAATTATTCTTCATAGATTCTCAAGATGCACAACACTCTATTTATTTGTTATACTACTGACCATGATTAATGACCTAACACAATGTGAATATCTCATTTTTAACAATCATGATAAATTGTAGCCTATCACAGCAACTTTATATGCTTCCCATGCAAGATCTAAATGAAAAAAAATATAATTAAAAAGCACAAGAATACTTTGCCAAAATAAAGCTTGCACTTCCATGCTTTTGCTAAAAGGATTTTATAGCACATCAGCCTAGCTCTTCCGTTCTATTCTTAGGGGACTATAGGTCAGGAACATTACCACAGTGCATCTCAAATTGAAGGAGGATCTTTTGGAAAATTTTTTGATTGCTGCCTTGAGAACTCATGAGACAGATCAGACTAAGCAGGCTGTCACATGGCAAAGTGAAACTGAAAGACTCCTCATGTGGTCTCCAGTTCAGATGGGATGGATCCCAGACCCACTGCTCTCTGGTGGTACATTGCCCAGCTCCCAGCATGTCCCAGCTAAAAACAAGTATCATACTGAGAGCAGCTGACAAACATCATTGCACTTCTTACCTCCATTTTTTTACACACAAGAAAGCTGTGGGCACGCAGGCTACAGAGGAGCTGCAGCAGCTCTGAACAGTCTCTGATATGGGTGACTGAGATATCAGGTATCAGCCCATCAGCTTGTATAAACTTGGCCTCTCCGAATGCCACATTTAGTATGACACCTTTTCATGCTTAGTTTCTCCCTGCTCCGATGTCTTCCCTGGTCCTGCTCTCTTTCATCAGTGTCTGGGTGACAGTGGTGGGTGAGACCACAGAAGCATCAATCCCAGTCCCAAATCACCTGTAGCTACACTTGTAGTAGAGTGAATATTTAGCAGATCCCTTGCAGTTCACCACTTGATTTTCGTTTTTAAACAACAACAAAAACACAGTTTTGGAAACGGTAATTCATCTTTTTAATGATTTTTTTATTATTATTACTGCAACATTTATCGTTTCTCTACTTGTATTTTTCAAGTCGTTCCTGAGTTAGCATCTTGCACTTGGAAAAATGTTATTTTAGAATAATCAGTGTGTTTGTCGTTAATATCAAATAACATCATGCACTGTAAATGAGAAACATGATCAGTAGTCAGAAAAATTGAATTTATGTAATTCTTTTGCTATCCAATAAATTGCATAACCAATAAATTAACAGGATTTTTTAAATTCAGTTTTAATTTTGTCAGTAGAAGTCATTGGACAGCAGTTCTTTAAGACTGTAGTCTTGCTGTTGCTGCTTTTAACAGAGCTAAGGTAAGAAAAATCATAATATTCCTTCATCACAGAGGAGAGGACCTGCAAAGTGTTGGTGGGAAGAATCTGGAGAGACAGAAGAGTTGGATCTCTCTTCTGTCACTGCCAAATCAGAGCTCTATGAATGTAAGCTTCCCTTTATTTATCAGAGTCAGTATGCTTGTTTCTAAGAAGGAGATGCCAGAAATTGCACAAGCCCTCTAAATAAAGCACTTAATAAAAGTTAAGGGTGCATGTAAGGTGTCATAGTTAGGGTTAGGGGTTAGCATTGGCATTAGGTCCATGCCTCACAGAGTTTTCTTAACTGATGCTTGAATCTATGGTTCTAATTTTAATTTTACTGACTGAATTTTATTTTGTTTCCTAGTCTTTTAGAGACTCTTCCAGTTCCAGAAATCTTTACAGATTTTTGGACCTTGAAATAAAGTGTGATTTTCCTCATAATTAATTGCTGTTCAGATGAACTTTAAAATATCCAAGCAGAACTTCCATATGCAATATCTGGAGGGATAACTGATTTCAGCTTTGAACGAAGCACAAAAATAGATTACCTTTCAGGATATTAAATGAAGCAACATGCAGCAGAAACATCTAATCAATGAGTTGTTTAATCATCTGGAGAACTAGTTATGACTACCAGGGTTTCTGCTACAAACTCACATCATTATTAGTATTAATTTATTTTTTTTTAAGCTTTTGCTAATAATGGAGGAGTTTGTGATTTTTTTTCTTGAAGAGCACATCTCTACAGACAACAAACTGCTGTTTTGTTGGACAGGGAAATCAGAAGAATTCTGTATGCTAAATTCTAAAAAAATTCTTCTACTGTTTATAATGGTCTCTCCATTTCCCTGTTTAACACTGTCCATAATTAGAAAAAAAATATTTAGTTATTTTAATTTAATCTCTTTTTCATTTTTATTATGTTCACTTTTTTAAAGGAGAATTAATTATTTTTTACTCCTACTGTTAAAATTTTACAGGTTTTCCTTTTTAGTGAAGATCAGCTGGGAAAACCCATAATTTACCTAGCATATGAAATCAAAATCACTGGCCATAGAGATCAGACAAAAACATCTTATTCAGCAACATGGAAGCTTATGCAAAGGCAAAATTATTATAATAATGGCAGATTTAGTAATTGAAATAACAGAAATGGGAAAATCATAGGCTTATTGAAAAAGACAGAATCTAAAATATTATTTACATGATGATTTAGCCACAAGCTATAAAAACTATCATGCATCTGGCAACTGTAGTTGAAACACATAATTTTTTTGCTTCTATCTGCATCAGGACTGCTTTTTCAGAGTTGTTAGTGACACTTTAATGTAAATGCAGTTTGAAAATATCAGTCGAGATTCCACGTCTATATTAAATGCAAATGGGAAAAAAATCAAAGCAAGTTTGATATGATTAATGAACAAAACACTCTAATCTCTTTTCCCCTTTTCCTTTGGTGATTACTGTATCTAATAGTATAAGACCATTAAATTGAGACTTCATGCTTTCTGACATTTTTTCAGAAGTACTCTATACTTTAGATATTATGAACATGTTCATATAAATGAAAATTGTGTATCTTTATTAGAAGCAGAATGCTTGAAACAGAAAATTTAGGCTTAGCTGCAGTCACTCTGAACAGAATTCCTGGTCCAGCTCTGTATCTGCCTCCTGATCTCTGGCCTTTTCTCCTCTTGACCTAAGTTGACCCTGAGAAATGAGGCTGTTTAGGAAAGTTCATGTTGAGGGCATTTTGATGGATCCTTTGTGTCTTTGGTAAATAACTCCAGAACTGCTATAAACATTGACTCCAACAGGAAGAAAACAGGTGAAAATTAAATAAACTGTTTATCCACTATTTCTCTGTATGCCAGGTCAGAATCAGCTCTATCTTTGCAATGCAAAGTTTTTTTTTTTCATAATTATTGTGTATTATTGTAGCACACCAGGTCTGGATGGTCTGGCTGGGTGATACCTTGGAGATAATCAGCGTGAGATCTGAGGGTGGGGATAATAATGGAGGGACAGGCATGATTGTGTGATCCAAAAAACACAACTTTAATAACAAGTAAACAACAAATGCATAAGCTGGACATGATCTTGGGATGTACACAACAGGCCAGGGACCAGCATGGAAAGTAATTTACATAAGGTAGGTTAGGGGTGGAGTCTGAGAGGAAGGAACCAATAAGAACTGGGGATTAGGAATATGCAAAATAATGAGGCAAAATTTACCCACAAACAACAAAGAAAACATAGAACTTTCTGGCATGATTAATGTATAACTTTTCAGGGGACCTTGTGGGTGCGCTTTTGCCCACCCCAGATGAAGGAGTTCCTTTTTCTCAGGGCCTCAGGCAAAGTCCCTTATCAGCCCTTGCCCTGAAGGACTCCAACATATTATGACTCAGTTGCATTTTCAAAATTGTGACCATCCTTCATTAAGCATTCATCATAATAAGTGATGTTCAAAGAGCCAGATCAAGTCTTTTCACAATTTTTAGATTTGAGACTCCCTAATTTCCAGCAGTTGCTAGATAACCCATGATCAGCAGAGAGTGCAAGAGAGAAGGAGCTGTGTGAGATGAGCAACAGAACTGTTGGATTTTCACAACTTTCTCTGCAGATGTTTTGTGTTTCTGTTACTGGGTATATGAGGGCTGACAGCAAGTCTCAGGCTAATGCTTTCCTGAAAGCAGATGAAGGTGTTCTTGCTGGAACATATTGCAGATTTCACTGGAGACAGCGAGACAAACTGGGAGGGAGAATGGCAGATAATTGCATCATAATTGCACACTGTTGAATTACCAAGACGAGCTGTCTCCAGCCAAACCAGACAGAAGATGGGTAGAAAGGATGAAATCCGTAGAGACTTATGTAAAGTAACGTAGACTTTTCTTCTTTCAGCATGCCTCTGAAAAATAGTTGCTAGATCAGAAAACAATCCTATTGCTAAAAGAAATGATTGAGATTTTTTTTCTTTAGCTGTTTCCTGTTAACCCGCTCTTGAATAGTCTGTGTTTAAAAAGCCTGCATCACTCAATTTTCTTATTTCTTTCTGTAATTTGAAAAAAACCAATTTATTGAATTTTGATTCCTTTTGACATGTTTTTCCAAAAGATGTTCTACCTCAAAACTTCTTCTAGAGCAGGATTCCACTTGAGTAAACGTTGAAGAATTTATAGTCCAATAGTAATGTTACAAATGATCAATTGTTTATGAAAGTTTACTTGTCTGAATTTTTTCTTATAAAAAGAAATTCAGAAAGTGCTCTTTTGCCTATAATACTACCATTATCAGATTGCTAAAGAAAGATTTTTTTAAAATATTTATGTGAAGTACTTTATAGATTTTATGAACATTAGATAAAGAAAAGTCTCTTTTCTCTTGGTACTTGTCATTCAGTCCTAAAGAGCAAATGATGAATTTGGGTATATGATTACCCAATGCAGTCAACATTTAGCTAGGATGGATAGGTGCTAAAATGTTGCCCACGCTGTTTTAATTTGAATGATTGGAACAAAGCTCTCATAAGATGCCTTGTATCCCTCAAACATTAGATGTTAGAGGGAATTGAAACAAATTTTGTGTGCAAGGGAGTGGATGGATCACATCACATTCAAATATTCATGAATGAACAATGCTTGGCTAATTCCAGAAGAACAAAACTAAGTGAGTTTATTCATCTTTTCACATTATAATCTCATTATGTGGAAATGCTTTTATGTCTTTTTAATTTTTTTTTTGTTTGTTTATTGCAGGAGTATTTCTAAGGTGTCTGCAAGTGGCTGTGTTGCTGTTAAATTTAATGGGCTCCAGCTGTGCAATGGCATTATCAGTAAGAAACAAAAAAATTGCTGGATGAAAAAGCCAGGAAAACACGATACTTTTTAAGGGTTATTTGCTTATCAGGAGGATGTATCACTGATAGGTGTGTGTGTGGATTTTTAAACAGCACTGAAGGCGTACAGAGTTGCATAGGCATGCAGTATAATTTTGGTAACCTGAGACACTAGGGTGATGCGATTAAAGATCTGCGGTGGAGTGACTGTTCACACCTGAATGTCTTTTCTCACATTCTCTGTCAATAAAGGAATTCAGAATCATGTTTTTCTACACATTAGATAACTTGTTTATAAGATGTTTCTCAAACAGGAAGCCCTTCAGCCCTTATTCGTGGAGCTTCAAGATTTTCTCTCTGTCACCTTTGCTGCCACAGCTGCCTCTTATTTGCTTCACTGTATGCACAGAGCTGCATCACTTGCTGTGCTGCATCAACACTGCTGGCTACCTAAGGGTCAAATCCCATCTGCTGCTGCTTCCTGTGCTGTCCTACCCCTCCACCTCTGAGATATTTTAGGAACAATGAAAAATGCTTTAATAACTGTTGTCACTGTGTCCCCCTTTCCTGCTCCCTTCCCTTGTCTCTCACTCTCCAACAGTATTTTGGTGAGGCAGCTGTTTGAGGTGAATGTACCAAAAGCAGCAGGTGATCACCATGACTCACTGGGCACAGATTTCTTGCTGAGGGGCTGTTGTCTGATGATGACATCTACCATGGATAAGGTATTTGTGAGATTCAAGTGTATCTGTCATGCCCAGGTCCCTGTTTGCATCATACTTGTGTCTTCATTCTTGCATGTGCTGCAAGGATAAGTTGATTTGTCCCAGCAGAGCAGGAAAAGTGCAATTAAAATAGAGTGTGTATAGGAAGGGGCAAGTAAGACTTGAAATTTGTGTTACATAAAGATGTGCCTAACTCTACATACTGCAAATCTGATGGCTTAGGAAAGGTACTGATTGCCAATCTTCTGCAAAATCAGAGCCTTTTTGATAATGACCCAAAATGTAAGCTACTTTCCTATTGCCTTCAGTATATAAACATTATTCATTCCTTCTGCCTTACTGATTGATCTTGCTCAAGCTGAATTTAACCAAGAGAATAAGGCTTTACTTAGAAAGTTGGAAATACCATGAAATATACATGTTTGATGTTTTGGGGTTTTTTTTTATTTTTTTTTTTTAGGTAACCACTATTAGAGTGAGTGGTCTAAAAATTTGAAGTGCCATACAGAAAGCAAAGATCCTGCGGAGGGCTTTTCCTCTGGAAGCAGTTCCAACACTGGACAGAAAGTGACATTGCAAAATGGAATTGGGCCATTTGGTAGCTCAGTAGTTTCTCCTGTAGATGGGCAAGGTCAAATATGTTCCTTGGCCCCTCTGCTTGACTTTGGGTAAGGAGTTAGAGGCCCAGGTGACGCGCAGCCTCAGGTGGCATCTGCATGTGACTGGAATCAGGTGTTTTGCACTGGCTGATAGCATTGTATCCAGTGCATTTCCTTCCAACCCTTTGTTCACAGTCTGTGTCTGTTCTGGTTTAAAACCACTGCAGAGAATAAGATTATCAAGCACATTAAACTTATATTTAAAATTTGATTTTGCCTGGAATGATAAATATCTAGTAGATTTGCCAAGGTACCACAGATTTCATTTAAATGGTCTCTTTTGTGTTTAATGATGTGACTTTGAATTTACTTTTTAAGAAATACTCATCATGAATATAAAATGTTCATCTTCAAAATCAACACAAAAATTATCCATTATTTCAGTATATTTTATGTCATTCAGCTATGCTCTCTGCTTATTTTTAATCCATCATTTTGTGCCCTTCAGCATGGGAAAGGTAAATGTAAATCTTTCCAATAACAGAGAAACAAATTGAATGAAAACGAAGACTGTTTTGTTTTCATAAAAATGCTAAAAATTAAAACAGAATTCAAGGTAAAGATCTGCTCTTCAGAGGACTGGCTTTCATTTTATATGCTTATATTTGAGGATAGGTAAACAAGACCACCTCAAGTTTTTTAAACTGTGTCAATGGAAAAGTTGCAAATCCATATGAAATTTTTAATTTATGTTTTTTTAACCCAATGTGTTTTATTTTGCTTTTTTCCAGTGCAAGCAGAAAAAGAGGATTACAGTCTGTGAGGAGGGAGAAGAAGCATTCATCTCAATAATCCACCTCGTGTGCCTCGACAAGATGAGACTATTTTGCTCTCTCACCGTGTGCCACCTGTGGAAATTGTGTTTCTTGGTGCTTTTTCTGTCTCCTCCCCATTTTGCAAGGCAAGAAATGGCAGATGATTTATACTGTCTCTGGCTCTGACTGATGAAGCCAGCTTTGTCAGCCCTGTCCTGTTGGGGGTTAGAGGCATGAAACTGAGGGTGACTGGGCCTGAGAGTTTTTAAGGGCTGATAATTCACCATTGGGAGCTCTCAAGCAACACAGGCTCTGTATTTCATTCCCACACACATAGTCTAATTATTGCTGATGTTTGAGATAGAAAACTTTTGGACATATGATATGTTACCCTTATAGCAAAGGTGGTAAACAGGTTTTCTTTTTCTGCCTGGCATCCAGGAAATGTGATATGTTTTTTTAGCTATGAATATATTGTTGGCAGGTTTTTCTGGTTGAAGGACTTCAAATCATTGAATGGCACAGCAAGGAGGTGTGCCTCTGTGATTTCCATGGTGGCAAAACATGCACATGGTTTTCAGATTGAAGTTCCCCTCATCTTTGGCTTGAGTGTGACACTGTTTTTTCTGCACTGACTTCATCTAATCCTGTTTAGAAAGGATGTGGCCTTCCCACACTCATCATTTAGCCATTTTTTATAGTGAGTGATACTTGAAAATGATGATGCCCCCAGTAGAAATAATTGGAGATTATTTATTTTCTATACATATGAAAAGGGAAAGATGAAATGATATTTCAGATAAAATCTATGACAACTCATTTTGGTTTTGACCTGTCAGATATGCTCCCTTCTAGCTTTGCTTCAGTGCTTGTAACTCTGGTTCCTTTGCCAGTCAGTACCTATGCTGGTCTCTAATGAAGGTGCAGAAAGAGTGTGACTATCATCCCATTTACTCACAGCAGACTTATTCCACTGAAAAACCTTTAGCTCAGAGGATACCTCTCTAACTTTGTGCTCAGCTTTGCGTAGCACTCAGGGAATCAAACCCTAATCATAAATTAGGAATTATTTTTTAATCCTATTATGCTTTCTTTTGTTCTTATCTCCAGTTCATTGAATTAGTAGGAGTTAGCCCAGATAAGGAAACTGATAGAAAACTGGTGAAAGTGAGAAGCCTGTTGATGATTTTGTGTCTTTATTTGAGTGACATTAATATATAACCAGGGACATGTTTCTCAGCAAGTTTTCTTTATAAAAGAAATTCTCTTTGGCTAACAGGAATAACTTATTTTAGTTTTAGATGTGTGAAGATGCCTGAGTCTTAGATTTAGTCTCAGAATAGCGTACTCATCTAACACTGGATACAGGCTGAGACTACATAATATACATTTTGTCTAACATGAGACCAAGGAAATTGCATCATAAAAGTCAAAACACTGTTTTCATTGAGGTTTAAAGGTCTGTATTGCTTTTGTAGCTAGGGAAAACAAGAAAATAGTTTGTTCTGATATTTATTCACCCTTTTTTCCCAGAGGATATGATATGACCTTTGTGAAAGTCCATGGCACAAGTAATGGTATAGTAGGCTTTCTAGTACCTCTTTCCTGATTCTTGCACCTTCTCATTTAACATAGTAATGTGATTGGATAGAAAAAATTTAATATCTATATATTTCCTGAAGTATCTGAAAATGTAATAAGTGCTCTTTTTTCCCTGTTATTTATTTTTTACATAGCCCTATAATGCCAAATGCCATAACAGCAAATGCTACTTTAATTATCTATTTATTTAATTATTTCATTTCTTTCTCTGTATATACACTACCAGTCTTTTCCATCTGAAGTCTGTCACAGGTGGAAATAAGATGACATGGTGATTTATCTCAGGCAGAAATAAGATGATATCATGGTTCTTACTACTCGTATGGGTTAAAAGTAGGAGTTAATCACTCTCATATCATCTCTGAAACAACAGTAGGAAATTTGTAAGTCCAAATTAGTTCCATAGTAATAAAATTAAGAGTGAAAAATCAATGAGAGGAGAGCTAGGTTGAAGCTACTATTTTATGACACTTTACTGAGTAATTAGTAATCTGAAAAATGAAGGAAAACAAGAAATCAGCTAAGGGTCAAATAGACATTTCAGACAGAAAAGTAAAATAGATACAACTGTTGTAGTCTGATGGAGGAAAACCCTACCGATCAAAAATACTTAAATGCTTAAATTACAAATCCATTTTCTCCTACACAGTTAGGTATGTAAAGTTCTGCTATTTTAGATATTCTGAATTATCCCCATTTGTTGAAGCTAAATATCTTGTAATAGCAGAAGTTCTAGATAAAATTTGTTTGAATAAAGCTGGTTTAGCTCTCATGGAATTATATTAGATGTGCTCACAGAGGTATTGATATTATCTCAACTATTAGAGAAATAACTTCTCAAATTTTATAAAATTCATCTTCATTTTACATACTGCTGTCTCCAGTATCAGCTCCTATATTCAAACATTTTCAAAGCATTAATAGGATTGGGCTTCCTTAATTAGACTCTTCTATATCTGAGATTTTTCAGAGGATGAGCCGGTTGATGTTTTTAAACGTCCGAGTATGACAAAAACACTGACTGGCACAAGAGTTTTTGTAGGGAACTGTGGCTTGTAATGGTCTATCTTTTAGATAATAATTCAGTGATATTTGGAGATCACTCATTGGGCAGTAGGACTCCTCAGCTGCAAGTGGAAGGCACCAAACTTTGATAGATGCTCTCCATGGTTAGCCAGATGAATACAAATTCAGGCAGGTGGTTTTATTCAGGTTGAGTCCAAACTTTATTGAATGAAGGTGAAATGTACTTCACCCACATAAATCACAAGAATAAAGCTGTGGATGGATGAAGGCTGGATGTCATGGAGTGCATGCTCTTGCCTCCACATCTGGTCTACCTCACAACAATGTCACAGTCACTCCACGTTGCAGGAAAAACAAGTGCAATGCAGGATCTTGAATGTTCTACTGGGGGCTGTATGAGGCTTCAGCAACCCTCAGCAAGGTTGGTCCTGTCTTCTCACACTCAACCAGTCATCTGAAAAATACATTTCATAATGACCAAGAGATGTAAGACTAATAACCTTACTCCTAACAACATTTTGAAGTATTTTAGTGCGATATACTCTTCAGTACTTTCAGTTATCCTTATTGGCAACATCATAAGACAATAAAAATCACAGAAAGAAAACCATTTGGTATGTCTCGTGTATGTCCTGGAGAGGGCATGATTCCATTATTGACAGCTAATTCATTTACTTGGATTCACCATGGTCTAAAGAGCTGCTCCTTTTTGTTTTTTGGTTTTGGTTTGTTTGTTTTTTTAAATTCAGGCTTATTTGTTGCTGAAGAAGAATTTGCTAAAACCTGATCCTTCTCTTGACTTTCTTACAATGATAGTCTCAAATGATGTATCAGAATTTTTTCTCTTTACTCTGTTTCCTATTACCCAAACTGTCTACCATTATATCTTTTGTCTCCAGAAGCAGAATTTTTGGCAATATTGGTCCATCTCTTATATATTATTCTAAATCACTTTTAGCTGACGTATTTCTCTGTGATTTTGATGAATTAAAGTATTTTTCAAATCTTATTTGCAAATCAAGAGCCTCTGACTTCTGAAAGGCCAAATGTTAGAGAAAGAAGCTGTAGAGCAGGCGTGTTTGCAGTTACCTTACAAAGGAGATACATAGAGATGAGTTTGGATATCTTCTTTGGATAACTTGTTTAAAGCAAGTTCATTTATGAATTCACCAATGGAAAACATAGCAAGACATTGCAATGCCACAGCTTTTTGATGCTTTACTGTGGAATATCAGGCATATTGTATTTGACCTTAATGCTGCGGTAGTTGATTTACTGTGTGAAATAAGTACAGTAAAAAACAGTGTCAAATACTTAATAGTATGGCACTTTAAAAATTGAGTTTTATGTATTCTCTCTATTAATATATATTTTCAAGAGGATTTTCTATGGTTCCCCTTCATTATTTTCTCTCTGGCTCATGCCTTTTGAAGTAACAGCTCAGTTCCTGCAGGGCTACTTGTAAAATACTGTCATTATTTAGAATGGATCATTTAATTAACCTACCACAGAGTCTGTAAGGAAAATTAATCAGCGTAGTTATATCGCTTGTATGAGTCAGAATTGCTAGGCAAATAGGTTACTGCCCAATAGAGTTGCTGTAATCCAACTGTACATAGGCTCAAAGAATTTGGGGACAAGCTTTGTTTACTTGTAATTATACCTAATGCCATTTACTCTAGATAGGCTATAGCTTTTGTTGCTACTAATTAATTTATGTAGTGAGTAAAATAATTTATTTTAATAACAGTGTGTGACATTATCTGAGGGTAAACTGCCTGTCCTATGACTGAAAGGAATAATTACAGAGAAAATATATCAATTAAAATGAGCTTTATTTAACTATGTTTATATTGTGAACACAGTCAAAAAAACTTCCAAAGACCTTTATGCTTGACCTTGGGGTATTTACTTAATAGAACATCTTCAGTGACTCATACATTATGTTTTAATTGAATCAAAGAATATTGATCCTTCATCTCATGATCTCAATCCAGATACCCAGAGGACAGATTCCAAAAAAAATATTTCATCTCATTTGATATGGTAAAATCAGATTCCTTCCATAAAGAAAAACTGATGCGTAGTCTGACAATTAGAAAGGATGCTCCCTTAAAATAAATTGAGCTATGGCAGAGCAGACCTTACTGTTTCAAGTGTGGCAAGAGAGATTTTGTAGTATAATTAAACTTTAGAGTGCTACTTTTGAAACAATAAATAACAAAATGTCAAGGTGCAAAGCACTGGTAGAATGCTACCAATGCATTTTTTTTTTCTAAAACACATGAAATAATACTTTAACCTGTCAGCAATGCTGCTGCCTCTGTGGTTTAATTGGATTTCCTGCCCCATCTCACATGCCCTTGTTTCTGTTTTACCCTATGTCCACAGAGGTCCACAGTGGGGAGCTCCAGAGGTGCTTTCTCAGCAGGGCACAACGAGCAGACTTCTGGAAGCTGCATGAGTACATCCAGAGCTGGAGTGCCCACGCTTCCAGCATGATGTGTGTGCAGATGGGAGGTTCAAGCCAAGCTTGGTCAGCGTGTGAATGTGTGTAACTGGAATACTGAGGTATTATAGAAGTGAGTTTAAACATTTTTAGCAGTTTTTTGATTTAAATACTTTTTTTTTTTTTCATCTGCTGTTGTGGTGTGTCCTTTGCATACCTGATACTGATCCTGGGTGTGTAGTTCAGTGACTGTCAGTTAATTACCCATCCTTACAAAACTGATCCAAGCTTCCTGAGCTGAATAGCTTTCCTCCAGAGCAGACCTTTACCCTGGATTTGCCTTCTACCAGCATGTGGCTCCCATCACTGCTTCAGCAAGGTTCACAGGAACAACAACACAGCATCTCTGCTTAGCCTTTTCCAGGACTGGAGACAAATTGCCATCCAACCTGGAATAAGAGCAATATGTATAGACTAGTATGGGATGCTATACGTCTTATACTGCTGACAGTTCCAGCACAGGTAATTAGGGAATTAAGATTACAAGCCTGAAGGGTTTAATGAGCTGGGTTTATGAAGCAGTATTTGACAACTGCTTTGTGTATTTGAATGCTAGGAAAAAAAAAAAGCCAAAATTAATAACTTACTGTTCAATCTTCAGTATAAATTTGCTTCAGACTGAAGGCTGACATCACCCTCTGGATATTGTGCATGTACTTATCTCGTAACTGATAATGTTTGGTTTTGTATTTCACATCTTTTCTTGTGAGAGTGTGAAGCCCTCAGGCTTTTGGTTAATAAAGGCATGTATGCTGGAGTGAAAAATTGCTTAATATGTTAAGTAACTCTCAGTCATTTAAAATTTGCATGCTCAGCAAAGAAAATTTGTTCACATCCCTGGGATTCCCATAACTGTGAACTCTGGTGAAAACAAATACATTTTTTGACAGTTCAAAATAGATTTTACAGCATTTAGGGCTAAGAAGCATCTTCAGAATGTTTCAATAATATCTGGTGTTTGCTTTTGCAATTTTAATGATTTATTATTTGCTGCCATTTTTGGAATTCTGACTTCAGTCAAAGAAAAATTGTGGGTTAGAATGTACTAGTGTCAGCACTAGCAAAATATTGGTAATTACAGCTAGAGGTTAAATATTAATAGATCTGATTTCTCACTGAAAGTTTCTGATCAATCCAGTGAAATTACCTTGATGTATGAAATTCTATGTAGCTTTTCTAACAGGCCTGCATAAACTTTAACTGATACCTAAGAAACACACACTAAATAGTTTTTCCTTTTCATTGCAGCATGTATATCATATAAATTGATAACATTCAAAATGGGTATCTACAATACAAAGTGTTTTCAGGAAACAATTCATTTTTATGCACAGACTAAAGGTTGAGATATTTTGTGGTGATGTTTTCTGAAAGTACAGTTTTGTTAGCATTATATGAGGTATGCAATCTGAAAACTGAAGATTTATCAAAAACTAGCAGTATATGTAGGGGAAAAGTGAGATATGGCACAGGAAGAAAAAGTATGCACTTACAGAAAGTAAAGAAATTGTACATTTTTTTTTTTGTCTATTGTTTTTAGCTGTAATTGACAGAAAGTTCTGTATATAACTAAGAGAAAATATCCATTTTATTTTTAGCCCCTATATTATTTGTGGAGAAAATGGTTGTTTACAGAATTTTCCTGTATTTGAGGACATGAAGCTATTCACATCAATAATATCTTTGTTTTCTATATTACTTTACACCTCATAGAATCCAAAAGTCCCTTAAAATTATTTATGATATTTACCTCATCAAAGGAATAGTTTACTATGGATTTTAAATAAAAATTGTCTTTCAGAAAGATTAGCAGCTGATTTTACCTAAAACATCTGGCCACCAAAATCCACTACTAAATTAAACTAACTTTCAAGATTAGTCTTTTTAGTTTTTAGTAATACATTATATACCATTTATTTTCTCTTACTCTTCTCTGCTATTTTTCTGCAATTTCAGTAATTTTTAAGTCTATCAATACACTCACATCAATTTAGGAAGCCAAATCTTAATACATGGGGTTTTTTTACCCTTGAAGGAGCATCCTGTTGTTGACAAACCCAATGTGCAATGTGGTTGTGTAGAGCACTGAGCCAAAACAAGTCTCAAAATCCCCTGGAAAGATGTTCTTTTTAAGAAATTAATTTATGAAATAGATTTGAAGAGAATAATATAAATTTCAGTTTCTGGTAGAAAGAGTTCAAAAGTGTAAGTAGCTCATATTTAGGACCTACTTCTAACACATTGTTAATGTATGTTCCTGTTCCTGAAAACAAATTCTCATACCAAGCACTGTTTTAAACCTGGAAAATAAAAAATTCCTTGAAAATCCTTAAATTTAAGGATTGACGATTTCACAACAAAAGACGCTTTCAGAGTTTGCCCTTTTTGTCCTGTTTTATAAACAGGCTTAAGAATTCCCTGGCTCATTTTCCTAACTTGTGAATCCCAGTTCTGTGCTTTTTATAAGAACTTAACTGAATTGGCAACTTTGTATTCAACACATGTACTGTTATTGATTTCAATATCAGAACTGGCTATTGAGTGTAAACACCCCACAGTATTTTTTGGTCTCAGTGGTTTTTCTATGTGGTGCACTACTGGATGCTTAAAAGTAATTTTGACACATGTTAAAATAGCTTTATTTTAAAGCTCAAGAATTAAAGGAACAATCTGGCTGAATGAAATGCCCCAGCTGTTAAAGCTCATGTTTTCTGATGAAGTATTCCATACAATGGAATTTTGCAATTCTTATCTTAGAATTCATTGAATTCAGTTAGACTTATCTAAAACTAGAACTCTGATTCCAGTTTCAGATTGTATTTTCTTAGATGCCATATCTTACTGTTAGCTCATGTTCTACTTTGCTAGATCAAAAGATCTTCCTAAATAAGGATTTACAGAAGAGGTGTCCTTTTAACTTGAGGACAAACATGACTTTCAGAGTTCAGCTCACTGTTGAAGCATGCTTCTGAAAGGTCTTCAGTTTCCTTTTGCTTGTTCTGAAGTGCTGGCAGAGGAAATGGACAGCAGTTTTCTCATCAGTGCTGCACAGAGATGTCTCCTCTCAGCACAGTGTTTTTCTTGTATATCTGGAAAATATTAGGATCACAGGGTCATACTGAAATTGATAGCAATTCTTTACAAGGGTGTTCTTTTCTAAAATACCCTCTTTTAACATGACAAGACTTAGATGAATTTTCTGCCTTGCTTAAAATTAACTGCACACTCACACATTTCCCTACAGCATGGAATACATTTAACAGCACAATAAAACCCCCTTTGTTAGTCCACCTTAGCATCTTCAGCAGGTTTTATGCAGAGTGAGACCTGTGCCTTCAGAGCCATCAGAGAGAATCAGACTAGTTAAAGTTTGGGGAAGGAATACCTCAAAGATGATGTTTTCTTCTTCTATCTCATTGCTGGGTTGCTTTGTTGGGTTTTTTTGGGTTTGTGAGGTTTTTTTTTGTTTTGTTTGTTTGTTTTTTCATCAGAGTCTCTTAGATCTGATAGCTGATGATGGATAGAATGGCATTGTGTTCTCAACATCATTACGGAAATAAAATTAATCTAGAAAATATATTTTTCCAAAACAAAATAAGTGTCCTAATTTTCCACTTAAATCACAGACCAAATTTTGTTTTGTAGCTTCACCTCATTGCTTCAGGAGTGAGATAGTCTTTCAGGCATAATATACTTAAGGTTATAGTAAAAGATGTTTCAATCTATGGCAAGAACTTAAAAAGTTTTTAGTATATAAAGCTTACATAGTTTAGTTCTGGGAAAGAATCTGTATACCTCAGTCAACTATCAGGTAGAACCTGAAGTGGTTGCAGGAAGGACAAGCTTCATAGAAAGAAATGTATATGTGATAGCACAGCCTTTTGGTGTTCTACAAAGACCACTGATAAGGTGCCCCTGCTGAAATCATCCCTTGCAGGACCAGAAAACCTAAAACTTCTCATTTTAAGGTTAAACCACATAAAATTCACAAATAGCTCAAATACAGTTGCTAAGTTAGGACTTTTTGTTACATCACCAACTCTGAGTATGTACTTTGAACCACAGTTTGCAATCTTGAAAATTTCCTATACTGTTAAATAGTATGGACAGACTAGCTGGATGTTGCACTATCCCTATAATTTTAACATTTTCCATCCAATTTAGAATCTGATAAATTCACAGAGTAACTGTCTGCTGTTATTTCACTTATACATACATAATGATAGAGTGATTTTCTGGCAAAAATTTGCTCATGATCTTTCTTCTCTTCCTTGGTACTGTTCCTTCCTTGAAATCTCTTATTCTGCAACCAAAAATATGTACATTTTTAGATACATGAATTGCACCAGAATGGTCAGATTGTACTGTTTATTGTTGAAAGAATTATGTATCTCTTCAGTCTGATTATAACTAGAGTGTATATCCTCTAGTTTATCCACTTAGTAAATAAAGTTGCAAGGTCACAGAATCCACATAATAAAGAATACCTAATTAAAGTAGCAAATCCATTGTAAGATTTAGAAAGCTTTCTTTACTTGGAGAAAAACTGCCTAGCTTTTTCCACTTTGGTATGTAATACTCCCTATGGCTGATATTTGCTTTTGTTAATTTTTTTTTACTATTATGTTCCATTCCCATGGAATTCAAAAAAACGTTGACACATAATTCTATGGGCATCAGTCTCCAAGTCTTTCATCTTAACTGTAGGGTACCTGGAAAATATTATCTTTAATAACATTTTTTCCACACTCAGGAATTAATTCAAGTTGAAAAACTCTCTATATTCCCAGTTACGAAAGCACCATTCTGATAATCTAATGTGGCTCCTTAGCCTAGCCCAACTCTTTCCTCATCTCACCACTAGCTATGACATTATTACAAGTACTTACCTAATGTAGGGCATAAGAGAGAGAGAGAAACAATTGAAATCTTCCGAATAAACCAAAATATACTGTTGTGCATTCTGTCTTTTCATGGAAAACTTAGTCCTATGTCCAAACAGTTTGAAACATCCCACAAGTGTTAAGTTCTGTAGCATCAAGCTAGCTCAACATTGCAGGACTTGGCCCTGAAAGATTTGTTGGTGTAAATAATTTCCTGTTCCAGTAGTTTGTATCCTGGAAATAGAAGTGTTCAAAAGGTACTGCTTGGGCTTTTGTTAGGGTGTTTTGTCAGTTTGGTGAGAAATAGCTAATTTCTGATGGCCTGCCAGAGGATCATCCAAGATTGCACAATGTGACTGTAAGGTCAAACA
Organism: Pseudopodoces humilis; assembly: GCF_049639895.1. Taxonomy (NCBI): domain Eukaryota; kingdom Metazoa; phylum Chordata; class Aves; order Passeriformes; family Paridae; genus Pseudopodoces; species Pseudopodoces humilis. The sequence goes on along the minus strand of NC_142205.1, from coordinate 64,586,550 downwards.
TGGAGGTAGAGCAAAAGAAGGGGAAAAAAAAAAAAGTCCTTCAGCAATGAGGATTGTCCAAATAAAACAAGATGATAGATGTCACAAATCAGACATCACCATTGCCCTGAAGTCAGCAACTGTCAAAAAATTTTTCCTTAACCAGAAAAATGCTCTGCATATATCAGTTCCTTGCATGTGTGGACCAAATGCATCTCAGGGAAAGGAACAACCAGAAGCCTAAGACACTCCAAGCAGAAGCTGTGAGCAACAAGGCACAATTTTGCCCCTGGATCTCACCAAAAATAGTATTTTCATAGGCTCACATAATGTCTTGGATTGGAAGAAGCCTTAAAGAAAATCTATTTTAAGTTTCTTCCCTTAGTAGTGGCTGCAATTTTCGTAATAAAAAAAAGGTTTTCTTTTCTTAAGTACTAATTTGATATGTTAATTTGTTACAAATGTTCTGAATCATCCTGTTATATGGAATTTTTTGTGAATTTTGGAGCAGCAGATCTTTGTCAATATTTCAATAGCTGTCTTAAATTTACACTTTTCCCACTGGTTTTAGCTAAGAATTAACTGAACAGAATGGCATTGAATGAAACATTTGATCTGAAATATAATGAAAGTGATTTAGCAAAATCATGTTGATGTTTTTTGGCCAGCTGGGAATCATAAATTGGTGCATAGGAACAGGAACTTTTGGTTGAAAAGTTTGGAGACATAATGTTAATTCTGCAAACCTCACTTTCCTTCTCCTGCAACTGTTCACTTGCAATATACTGCCCATTTCTGCTCTTGCAAAGTCCTGCTTCCATTCCCATGCTTCCTTCAATCTTTTCCTTCAAAGGTTTTAATGCATATAAGAGGGTGTCAAATTGAGAGTCTACTGCTTGCTGGCTGTCATCTGAATGAGCTTCACAGATCATTCTTTTTCATTTTTTTTTTGCAGCCGAAGAAGTGTGAGAAGATTCAAGCAACTACTGACATCCTTTCAATTTGCCTTAGTCTCAACAGGGTTTTCTTTTGTTGCTTCTTAAGCTCAGCAGAGCAAGCAGAGAATGTGGAGCACACTGTGCACTTGAAGTCACAAGACGTGTAGAAGAGAGGAGGGGAAAATTGCAGGAAGCACACTTCAGAGGCATCGGTACAATGCATGAGAGAGACATCCAAACATTAAAATTGTGTGTAACTGCTGAGCTACTGCTGCTCTGTTGTCTCTTCCCCCTCATAGCAGTTATGTTCCTTTAATCCACCATGCCTTTGAAGTACTGACTGTCCTCCAGCTGACCACTCTACTATGTTATCTGCATTGAAGTCCTGACTAGAACTGCAGCTCAAGTTTTTCAAGAGTACTGTGGAATTCTAAGGAAGCTGCTAGTCTTAATTTAAATGCTAGGAGCAGGGCAGCTTGTAAGCTCATGAGTAGAATCAAATTTCCTACAAGAATACATTACAGAGAAAACTGCATTTCCCCCCCTAGTTGCTTATGTTCTCTTGCTTATAATCTTGTTTCTTTTCAAATAGGAATTTTACTACTGGAAGTCAAAGGTAATATCCAGAATTTATATTTTTTTAATTTAAGGAAGATTGCTCAAATAACCTTTCTAATGTTATTGAAAGACAAGGACTCATATTTTTTTGTAATCCCGCTGAGTTCTTTTTATTCGTGTACATTTTCATCTTAATGTTGAGTTCACTTTGGAACCATATCTTTCACAAATATAAATGAAAGCAGCACAGCTGAAATTCGCCATGAAGAATTTATGAGTAAATCTACACTAAAAAAAATAATGTATCTCTGAATTCAAAGACCTTAAGATATTTGGAAAGATTATTATCACCTTCAGCATGTTTGAGCCAGGTCCTTTTTCAGTAACTGAAGGTAAACCTCTTTTTGACTTTTCATATTACTTCATGGCAGGAACAAGCAAAATCCTCTCCCTTACCAATTAGGAGCCTTCTATTATAGCAGAATGGAGCAGTCAGGCAGGATATGGTGACATAAACTACTAGTCTTTGAGTTCAGCAATCATTTATTTATTATGCTCTAAGTATTTACAGAATCTGTATCTGATTTATATAAACCTTGCAATGTACACTTTTTTATGAGATTTTTCTGGTCGTAAATTCCATATTCCTCTGAGTGTGTTTTCATTTTTAATATACTACATCCCCCAAAGGCTTTCTTTTAACTAGTTTGCTTGCTGTAAATTCAGCAGTGATATTCTTTAAATAAACAGAAGCACGGAACATAATTTCCTGGTAACACTGTTTAGAAAACGGATCAGAATAAGGCCCCAAAGCTATTCTGATGATGAATTAATTATAAGATTCCAAGAAAAAACATGGCATTGACATTTTACAAGTTTTGGCATGCAGCCTTGTATAATGCTACGCACTTAATAAAGTTGTTTTGATGCTTATAGTATGAACAAAGACTTAAGTCTCGAAGAATCAAACAGTATTTCAGCATAATGTAAACTCAAAGGGTAACCTCCTGGAGCTAGATCTCCATTTAAATTGTGGAAATCCGTATTATGCAAACAGAACAAAAGAATGGCTGTTAAAATTCTGAGCCTATACTACAGTATCTTGACTGGCCTTTTCTCATGTAGAGATTTTCAACAGCTTTTTCTTTAACAGTGAGCATTTTTCAGTCTTTCATCATAGGAATGATCAAGAGAAAAACATAAGAGTAGTAAATGTTTTTCCTTCATACTACTTCAGTAACAGTTTGGGTTTTTTTCTTCTTTACATTTATGCATTTTCAAGTAATCTGTCTATATACACACATATACTTCTGTGTCTCCAGCTGAGAAATTTGCCAATATTTAAAACTCAAAATTCCTGTAAAACTGAGGTAAGATATACCTGGTTTGCAGTTTGGAAGCTGAAAAAAATATGCCCAAACCGTCTATACTCATAGGAATGCAATTCATATTCCAATTAATAGAAATAAGATCTCTAATAAGTCTTTCAATATTTCACCTAAAGAAATAAAGCTGCTGATAGGAAGAATAGAAAATTCAAATGAGTTGCTGTGTGGTTTTATATACTTGCTTTCTCCTTTCTCTGAAGGAAGCAAGCTGTAGCACTCACAGCTATTTTTGCCACTTTTGTTACTGTAGGAAATATTTCCCAATATTTCTCAAGTTGAAGGAGCTGCACAAGTTCATAAACATTGCATTTTGCCTAACTTAACTAGCTATTCTGAGAGCAGGAACAGGATCTAGCAGGAAGGTTGCTGTGATATGCTGGAGTCAGTTATGTGAATTTGTTTAATCCTAGCTTGGTTTTCTGTGCTGGGTTTGGTGCTCCACAGCGTAAAACTCTTGGCCATACATGGACTGTCAGAGAAATCCTGGCCTTGCTGAAGTCCTTGTGACACAAATTGCCCAAGTGTGACTGTGTAACACCTGTCTGATCCTTACTCATATTCAGCATCATAAGAAAGGGGGTTTATAGTTGCTCTGCATTCTGATATTTCTGGATTTTTAGCCCTGGCCAAGGAAGTGCCACAGACTGTGAAAAACAAAAATTAATTTTATAAATTGTTTAATAATTTCTTAAAATACAAATGATGTTATGACAAGGGTTTTATTAGTTCTTGTTTTAATTTGAGTGCTTTATCCAGCCCTGTTATTACTTAGCCTTGGAAATTACCTTAATTCTGATGAAGCTGTTTTTTAGTCATAATGCTTCCTACAGAAATTACTACATTATGTATTCAGTCAGTATGCAAACTACCTGGATAAAGGATCTCCTTGCAGTTAAAAAAATGGATTATGGAATCACAGAATCAGAGAATCAGCTAGGTTGGAGAAGACCTGTGGGATTATCAAGTCCAACCTATGACGTAACACCACCTTGTCAACCAGACCATGGCACCAAGTGTCATGTCCAGACTTAAACAGCTCCAGCGATGGTAACCCTACCACCTCTCTGGAAAATCTATTTCAATGCTCCATCATTCTTTCTGTGAAGAAATTCTTAATGTCCAACCTAAACCTCCCTTGGTGTAGCTTAAGTCTGTGTCCTCTTGTCCTGTCACCATTCACCTGGGAGAAGAAACTGACCTCTACTTGGCTACACGCTCCATTCAGGGACTTACAGAGAGCGAAAAGGTCTCCCCTGAGCCTTCTCTTCTCCAGGCTAAACACCCTGAGCTCCCTCAGCCTTTCCTCATAGAACTCGTGTTCCAGACCCTTTCCCAGCCTTGTTGTCCTTCTCTGGACATGGTCCAGCATCTCAACATCCTTCCTAAATTGGGAGGCCAAGAACTGGGCACAGAATTCAAGGTGCAGCTAACTAGTGCCATGTACAGGGGAAGAATCAAATCCCTGGTCATTCTGGACACTATTCCTAATGCCTGATTATGGTACTCAGTGCAGAAATTCATTATTGTATTTTCTTTTCCCCCTTGCATGCTGGATAACTCTGGCTTAATTCAGAATAGGAGAAACTCAGACCAAGGATGCAGATATTTGTGCCTTTTTGGAAATGTCCTATTTGTAGAGATATCTCAGAGTTCACTGTGAATTTCTAGTATCCTTTTAATCTTTATCTTTTATTGTGGTTTGACACTGGCCCATCGCCAGGCACCAACAAGAGTCGCTCCCTCACCCTCCCCTGCCACAGCTGAGCAAAGGAGGGAAAAGGAAAAAAAAAACGTTAATAAATGCTTCATAAGTGTGATAAGGACTGGGAGAAATATTTCAAGGGCAAAACAGGCTCAACTTTGGTTGCAAAGTGAAATTTATTACTAACAGAATCAGAGGAAGATAATGAGAAGTAAAATAAGCCCTTGAAACACTTTGTCTCCCCCAGTCCCTCTTTCCTTCCCACTGACAGCACAGGGAGACAGGGCACAGGGATTTTGGTCAGTTCATCACTGAGAGTTTCTTCCACTGGTCCAGGAGAGGAGTCCTTCCCCTGTGACACTGTGGGGTCCCTCCCACAGGAGCCAGTTCTCTGTGAACTTCTCTGGCATGAGTCCACTCTCATGAGCAGCAGCCATATCTCACCTGTTGCAATGTGAGTACCTCCCATGGGCAGTCCCAAAACCACTGTGGTGTGGGTCATTCTTCCATGGGGTGCAGTCCTCCAAAGACAAGCTGCTCCAGCCTGGAAACAGGGGCCGTCTCTCTCCACTGGGTCTTCCACTGAACCACAGCCTCCTCCGGGCTCTCCCACTCTGGTGTGGGCACCTCCCTGATGGGCTGTGGGTGGATCTCTGCATTCCCTCTGGATCCCCATGGGCTGTGGGTGGATCTCTGCATCCCCCATGGATCCCCATGGGCTGTGGGTGGATCTCTGCATTCCCTGTGGATCCCCACAGGCTTCAGGGCACAGCTGCTTCACCATGGTCTTCACCATGGCCTGCAGAGGAATCTTGGCTCCAGCGTCTGGAGCACCTCCTCCACCTTCTTCTCCACTGACTGCGGTGTCTCTTCATGTTGTTCTCACCTCCTCCTCTTCTCTGACTAGGAGCAAAAACCTTATGACCTTGTTTCAATTTCTTTCTAAAAATAAGTCATCACAGAGGCGTTACCAATCTCTCTCATTGGCCCAGCTCTGGTCAGCAGCATGTCCATCTTCTGAGCCATCAGAAATTGGCTCTGCCAGACATGGGGGAAGCTTCCAGCAGCTTCTCACAGGAGCCTTCTCTGTGGCCCCCTGCTACCGAAAAGCAGACTGTGCCAAAGCAGTACACCTATGTTATCTGTAGGGTAGCTTGGCATGAATTTGGCTTCAAAATCTAAATCGGTAATACTGTGCTAATTGTAAGTTCTTCTGATGAACTGGTAGGCAAAATGTTTTGCTACCATGCTATTGCTTTTCTGATGATGATGTAAATAAAAACTAAACAGAGCATGCACTCTGAGAAAATTCTTAGAGCTGCAGTCCATCCTCTAAGAAGTAAATATAAAAGAATGAGACTTTTTTTTTTTTCACTTACAGTAGGACAGAATCAGTCTCAAACATCTGTGCAAACAGTTCATTATACAACTCTACCCGTGTCAAGCTCTTATTACTTCCAATTTTTTTCTATTGTTTACAAAATCTTGTACATTTCCATGCTTTTCACTATCTAATGTTGCTCACTCCTCTTTATTATTAGGACTCTCAGAAGGAATGCTGTTTACTCAGTACCTTAAGGAACAGACAAGTTTTGTTCTCCCATTCATTTTATCAGTCTCAGTATTTATATTTTTTGTCAGCATGGTTAAGAACACATATACGCACACATGCATTCTATCTCTTTCTATGTCTTGGGTTTTCTGCTGGCCTTCCTTTTCCCTTCCATATGGTTATTTGATATGTGTTGGCTTTGGCCTAGAAAAAAATGGGAGTTTATTTGGTTAAAAGACCAGACTGGTGGTAACTCTGAGCAAGCCACTGCTAAAGCAGCCTTGGTTTGTTGAGATACTTGTAAGCAAATAGCACTGTATACTTCATATCTGCTGAATGTAAACTCTGACCACAAGAGTGATGGTGTTAGTAGAATAATTAAAAACAAACAAACAAACAAAAAACCCCAAAACACTGTGCATTTTATTTTTAGAAATTGAATACTATTTAGAATATATCAATATGTTTATGTTTCTTAAAAAAACAATGTTCTCTTGCTCTCCGACCAGACAAGTATTTATTCTAGCAAAAGAATGAAAAAGAAACACCTCTAGGTGCCTGGGAAATACATGTACTTCTCAGTCAAGGCTCTCAATGTATTCCAGTTACACAAGAGAAAACCCTTCAATTATAAGATCCTTCATTTACACAGGAAATTTCATAAGGAAAATGATTAATTACTTTAAGCAATCAGTTTTACAGTTAATCATAGTTCTTTACTTCAACTGAGAAAGCAAAAGGGGATCTTATGAATAAAATATAAAGAAAAAACTAAAAACATCTTTTATTTTAATAAATATCAAGTTAGCACTGAAATATTTCTAAATAGACATATCTTGTTAACATTATATGTCTTTATATTAATATATGGTATACATGGGCTTGGAATATAGGCTTTAGTACAAAGTACAAGCAAAGTTTTTGTTAAAATGACTGCTACAAAATCCTGCATGTTTTTATTCCGTCCAATCCACCAACAACCAGAAACACACTGCATATGGGAATAGAAAACCAGAGCTGAGATGTGGTCAGGCATCCTTGACTTGTATTCAGTCCCCTGTTGTTTTTTTGGTTTTTTGGGTTTTTTTTTGCACTGCCCAAAACAGCAGAGGGAAAGACAATCTTCCCAGGAGAACCACGACTTTAAAGGGGGAGATGTGAACTGCATCCCCTGAGGCACAGAACATTTTATGTAGCTCTCAAACCAGTACCTTTATGAGAGTTGCATGCTAGAGAAGCTTAACACAAGCAGGCAGAGGGATGCCATAATGTTGCCAATTTCTCAGGATGCTCAAGAACTTTTTGTTGTGAACACAACCATAGTAATTTCACTGTGAAAACCCAAGGCACCTCTGGTGTTGGGGAGCAAATAGCCATTCTGTTTCAGAAGTCCTATACAGTACTTAAAGGCCTAAATTCTTCTTCAGGCCTGAGTAACATTTGAGTGAAGTATTCTAGACACTGTGAAGAAAACGAGAAGGAAATTTTAAAGGTGTCACATTCTGACCATCAAACTCTCATGTTGTCCATGATTTTATCAGAAGTGGCTGAATAATTCATGTCATGCAGACTGTATTTGATATTATTAATACTAATGGGCCACAGATCTGTGTGGGCAGACACAGAACAAAACAGTGTACTCCTCAGCATCAAAACTAAAATTTTATAATTACTAGTTCTTCCTGAAACAGAGGTATCAGGAACATTGTCTCTCATCTGAGAGGTTGATAGCTGTTTACATTGAGTGATATGCAGGAAGAAACATAGTTTCAGTTGTATGTAGAAGCATTGCAAAGGGGAAAATTTGAAGAAATGTTCTAGATTAGGGAAAATAGCATTCTTGTTTACCCAGATCGTGCTTGTGCGTCTTGGATTGAACACACAGGGCACTTGATTAAGAAGATAACAGAAAGGAATGTTGCTATTTACAGCAGTAGATGATGTAAATATTATATGTAAAACATTCTGAATGTCTTGTTAAAGCTGTTAAGTTTCAAAAGAGGCAGAAGAGGAATCTCATTTGTGGCAAGGGCATTTGTCCTCCCGTAGCTCTGATAGACATAGAATGTTTTGCCATTAATGAAAATTTTCATCTAGTTTCATCATCAAGTTGCATCCATTGATGGGATTTCTTTATGGCATTCCAAGGATTTTTTCATTTAGTAAGAATTGGTTGTCCCTCTAGCTTTTCCTAGAAGGAAAACCTTTCTTACCAGTATGGATATCTCCTCTAAGGAATACTTTTCTGTTTCTGGAAGGATTCAGCCTCTGAGGTTAACACATCTATTTGGAACTACAGATTGAGTAGGTTTTTAGGCTCAATTTAAACATCAGATATGAGTGATGGGTTATGATAATGGAGGGAGTGGCAAAAAAAACCCAAACCAAACCAAAACTGAAAGCTATTAAACTCCTTGCAATAAGGATTGCCTTAGTCCCTAAAAGAAAAGGAAAACTTCCTTAGCAGGAAAATCTCAGTTGTAGCTGATGTGTAATGGCTCCTGAAAGTTTTATTTGCATTTGAAGTTTGTTGTAGTTTGCAGAGGTAACAGGGACAGTAATGTACAGTAACAGACTAGCAGGGGGACAGTGGGTGATAACATTGATCATGTTCAGCTCTGAAAACAAGACATGAGATTATGTATCTGAAATGGAATGACCAGTAAAGGTTTTCCTTAAGAGTTGTGAAACATGGTCAAGCATAGAAGAAAGAATTAGGGATGCACTGGTAATTGAAACTATTGATAAAGCACTGTCATTAAGGTCCACAGTACACTCTGATATCAGGAGATTATTACTATAACTTGTCACAGTTCATTAGCAAGAAAGATACTGAGTCAGAGTGGACACGAGAGTGGACATGTTTGCTCTCAGTCCAAAAAGAAAGAAGAAAAAAGTAGTGTTAGAGAAAGAAAATTGAGGTAACAGCCCTGTGTTGCTGCATAAAAAAATATATTTTTATCTACACAGCAGAAAAGGGGAAAATTCCAGTCTGCAAAAGAGCATAAGTCAACAAAGTTGTTCTTTGTCAGTCAAAATACAGGGGGAAAAGGGCACTTTAAAGTGCTAAATTATATATGAAGAATTTATGGGGCTATAGCAGCATGCCAGACTACAAAATACCAAGATTAAAATGATGATGCTGTAACCTCCATTTGACTTCACCGTACCTATGATAGTTTACACAGTCTGAAGTCTGACATTTTATGGGGTGTTCTGAAATGTACCCCTGAATTTCAAACAGCCTTAAAGGAACACACATTCACCACTCTTCATCCCGTGTCCCACATACCTTTCACAGACCTGTATAAATTCCTGCTACCTGAAGATTTGCCACCACCCCACACATCTCTGATGCCTTTTGTATCACCTCTGCACCATAAATATTTCACACAATATTCACACTGGAGTGATGCAAGATTCAGAATAATTAACATTGTTCTTATAGAAGAAGACAAAAATACAAAATATATTTTAAAAGATCAATTTCTATGAAAAAGGAGAAAATTATGCAGTACCTTTTTAGATAAACAAAAATACAAGGAAAAAGTCATGATTCTTTGTCAGCAAGGAATTTATCAGCAAATTTCAGGATTACAGTAACCAAAGCACATAGCTCTCAGTTTCATCAAATTTATGTGCAATTATTTCAGATAATGACAACAGAATAGTAACTCTGTCCAGACAAATTTCAGATTAAATAAGTAATTGTGATCTATTTAATAAGAGACCTCTTCTTATTTAATGTTTCTTGGCCATTACATCCCTGAGTTCAGGAAAGAATCTGATGGTTTATGCTATAAAATAGGGGGCTTCAGGTTTTATTTTGTTGTCTTAGGAACTTATTTTTAATCTAGTCATTACTGATTTAAACATTATCTATACAAATGTGTGCAATCTAAATACCAAATACAGATTCAGTTGAATGTTTAGGATGAAAGTGTGCACTTAATTTATATATTTTTTGGTTCCAAGCAATAACAGTGTTAAGAAAGAAGCATGATTTTGAAAGTTAACTTTGCACAAAGAAGAGATTTTGCGAAGGATGTGATCTTAATTGGACCAATTTAAATCCTTTGATCTGGTAAAATGCCTGTAAGTAGTAAGTTACTTCATCAAAACCTAAGTTCAGTTAAGCATCTTTTTCACTTCAGTACCTTTGATGAGACTTGAGATTCATCTGGTCATGGGAATTAGCTTGTCCACACTATGCTTTCCAGACTTGAAGAAAACAGACTCTCTGATGTGAAGCATAAACTGACAGAATCATGATGGTGTTTTCCTTGGCTTTGGCTGAGCAGATGTGAAGTCTACCTCATTGTTTATTACAGAGGTATTTCTGAATTATTTAATATTTCTGCGTGTTTTAACACTGGGAAGGCAGAGTTTAGTCGTTGTTAATTCTGTTCAGTGTCTGTAAGTTATCTATACCCATGTCATGGGTCAGACATATTATAAAACTGGTTCAATCTGCAGGGGTTGAATTCTTACCATTAACATTAAATTCTAAGAAAATGCTGCATCAGTTTCAGACTATGAAACTGATGTATAAAGAATGCCTATAAAGTGTAATCCTATTCCTTTGGTTTAAGTGAATTGTGTAGAGTGGTTGGAATCACAGGCAGTACTGTATGATGGCAATGTCCTAAAAGACATTTTATATAGGGTTTTGTGCCTTAAAATGGATGGTAAGGGATTTTAATTAGTCATGTCAACTTGGATTAAGGCAGGAATCTACAAGGGTGCTCCAGGTTTGTACATCCAAAGGAAAACTCATGAAAATTTGATTACAGCTTTTCTAAAGGACAGGCTGCTGGTTTTATTTATTTATTCATTTATTTAGGTTTAAGAACTCCACACCAAAGGGTGCTCGTCCAGTACTCTGAGGCCCCAAGATACACACTTGAAACAGAATAAAGGTGATTAACACAATCACTGTTACATCAGCAGCATCCAGAGATTTAGGAGTTATCTTGTTTGACTTTTAAAGTCTCTTAATAAAAAAAAAATATCTTTTGTGACAAAATTTCTGTTACTGGTCATTGAACTTATTCACCTTTCTACTGCTTACACTTAAATTGCTATTTTCAGGTAAAGAAAACAACATTTCAAGCATGGAAACTATTGCCATTGTTCTCCATTAGGCTGTGGTTGCTAGTCACTGTGTGAGATATAAAGGGAATCATTACACAATTTATATTCTTTCTGGGCCCAAATTAGCAGGTGATTTGAGGTAAAATGTGGATGAGTCTCCTATAACCAGACTGATGTTGCAAACGAGATAGCTAAAAAGTGCCTGTGGTTTTCTTGAAATGAATCTGTATTAGAATTGTGTCCAATATACTATAGTATATGGTAAGGACACTCAGGGTAAATAGAAAGTGATGGTCTTTTTTTATTCTCTATGGCTTTTGTTCAAGTGTTCTTAGTAATGTTATTTATATTTATCTTTTTGTTTTATAAAAATGAACTTTTGAGAGTGGTATTTCAAACTGCTTATAACCTGTTCTTTCCTAACAGAGTTAGTCTACATTTTAAAAGTACAGGACCATGTCTGATGGGGTGTTTAAGCTCTGAGTCCTTTTCCATGTCTCTATGTTCAGTCAAACTGCGTTATTCATCATTCATGTCATATTGGCTATATCTATAGTTACCTGCTTGATCATATTTACAGTTTCCCAAGATCCAAGTCAACAGCTCATACTTGTGTTCTCAATTTCCTTTCCATGATGGGAATGGGGCTGTTTATTGTCTTAGGATCTTTTTTTTTCTTGTATTACTGAATCAGGATCAAGCCAAGCAGTTGGTTTAAAACCACGGAGATCAGGGAATTATTTTGACCACTGTTTTGGCATTATTTTGACAACTGTTAAACAGTGATTTTAAACTTCCTTGCTTTAGAAACTTTACCATACAAACCACATTTTTTACACGATAAAAAGACATGGATAATTTTTCCATGTACATCTGAGTTTAATTTTACCCACCAGACTTATTGGTTCATTCAAAGTATTTTACTTTATCCCTTTCATTTTACTTTGTTACAAATGTTCAAACCACAGTTGGGACAACATGTGATGTTTTAACTTCACAGAGCTATTAAAAATGAGTTTTTAGATGCTTACCAAACACAATATTAAACTGAACATGAAATTTACTAAAAATGTTAACATTTTCTACCTGAACTTTAAAAATGTTAGTTAAAATCAGGTTAGACATACCTGTATTATACTAATATACTAAGTAAAATTATTTTTAGAATGCTTTGGAATTATTTGGTGTGTCTACATTATTATAGTCAAAGTTAAAATAATTTAGACAGCTCTCCCTCAACAATTTCAAGAACATCAGAACATAAGAGCTTCTCTCTGAAAGTGATAATAATAATTTTTAACAAAAAGAGCTACACTCCATTTGGAGGCTTATAGGAGAGATCTAAGTGTCTTCATGCTGTCCACACTATTTCATCTTACTACTAAAAGTGACTCGGCTTCATAAAGGGCAGGGGATTAAAATAAAAAGGTATTTTAGTAGATCTTGAACTATTTCTGTATGAATTAGCCTGGACCAGACAAATTGTCACAATTTCTTATAACATCTGCTGCTTTTCTTCATCTTGCTGTTGACAGTTCATCACTGTACCCTGTGATCCCTGTGATCTATTTTTTTTCTTTTCTTTGAATTTCTAAGTATTTCTGCCTTTGAATAAAACCATGGCAGTTTTTAAAAACGAACCTGATTAGTCAGTATTTGTCATAGAGCATTCACCAGAAGACCACCAATTCTTTTTACAGCTGTCTGCCCAATTCACTCAAATTTACATTTGTCTAACAGCAACATTGACATAGCAACATAGGACATAATGCTGCTTATGAAAATTTTTGATTCATCTTTTTAACAATGTAGGAAACTCAGTATCAGCATTTTTCCCTGGATTTATGGAGGATTTTTCATCTCAGAAAAATGACAAAAAGAGAAATTTCACTTTTCTTATGTCACATGCAATCCTATGACCAGTCTGCAACCTCAGTGCTGCCTAACATTCTTCCTGGGTTCATTTCATGGCCTTATTCAGGTTTGAGGAGGATCAGCAATAGCACAGGAAAGAGGAAAATAATTGCTTGTATAGACAAGCACTGGTATATTAAAAAGAAAAATGAGTCTTCTTTTTTGGTGGAATTCTATGTGTTTCTCATGTTGAATTATACAGTACTTGAATGTTTATCAGGTGAATTCATAACCTAAAAAGAAAAAATATAAACATATAATTTCATTGCTTGATTCACTAATTTTTATATTTTTTGAGAAATAATAACGGTATTAGTGAAATCACATCAGAAAAATGATAAAAACATTAAATGGTTTAACAGACAGAAATAAGACTAAAAGGAAAGCTCACAAGGGTAGAAGTAATATTTTGTAAAGAAAAAAATCTCATTGTTCAAGGAAAGAAAATGAAGGCCAAAATCAGAACGATTCTTTTTTTGTGACGATGTCTGTTCTTTTCACTTGCTGCTGCTAAGCCATAAAGTAAATGTGCAGAAAATGAAATTACCTCTGACATACCCATCTCGTATCATCTAAATACAGGTTGACATGAAATAGCCAATAGAATCAATTGAATCAATAGTCTCTTTAGGAAAGCACTGAAATAAACCTGAGAAGCTAAATTATGAATAGGAATAGTAGTATTGAAGGATAAAGCCTGTTTCTGACTGAAAGCTGAAAAGGCTTCATTAAGTGTTTCATCTGCTTGTTTTGCAGATTTTTATATTTATGCTCATTTTGAGGGAAAACTCCCATTTAATTATAATTTCTATATCACTTTCAAGAAAGGGACTTTATAATAACAGAAGCAGCAGTTCACTCTGAGGTGCTGCAGTGATTGGCATCAGCACAAACCAAAAATATACATAAGATACTTATTCTTTTTCCTCCCTTTCCTTTAATAGTCCTCCAAGCTACTTTGTCAACTCATCCCATTCTGCTGTTTCACAAGAATGGCATGTGAAGCACAAAATGAAAGCAAAAATATAGGTTGCAAAAAGTGTACATAGCATTATGGTATTTTTCCGATCTAGTTCATCAGCAGCAGAAAAACACCCTTCAGCGGTCTAGCCAAAAAGTAATTGGTAAGTAATTGAAAGAAACATTGTGTCAGGATTCAATAGCCTAACTTCACTATTTAAAAAATATTTTTTTCAATTCTTTTTCTAGACAAAGATTTGAATATGTTTGCACACTTTCATATATTGTGGTGGATACATTCTTTCTACATTTTAACTGAGTCACTATACACACATTCTGTAAAGTTACTCCATATTCTTTCTCTTTTTCTTGCCTCATTTGACCCATTGTTCTACAGTTACTTTCTGTTAGAGAAGATCTATTTCAATGCAGAGGAAAACTACTGCTAAAGATAGTCTAAAAATCATAATTCTGACTATTCATACCATGTTTTTCTATAGTTTAGCAGTAAGGCTGTTTTGTAGTCTTGTTAAAACCTAATTTGTTTTAAAGAGTTTACATGTTTCAGAAAAGTAGAAATGAACAGAAGTCCTTTGTAAAGTCTGACCTCCTTGTTAATTTTTGTATAAATTCTCGCTGAAAATATCATGCCATTTTGACCATGAAACAAAGGACATTTTCAGACTTGTCTGGAGTGCTTAATAATTCTTGCCTTGGCTGTGAAGTTAAGTTGATCTGACTCGGGCTGAGGAAGAGATCGAGTGTCTCGTTATTCTGAGTGACGGTAAAGTCGTCCCTTGCAGAGAGACTGCTCAAAGAAGGAAGCAAACTTAGGAGCTGCTGTGCCCACCACTGCTGCAAGACTGCTGTCAGTGGGTGTTTTTTTTTCTTTTTCATACTGTTCATCTTATTTCCTTTCAGAGTTTTTCTGTGGGTAATGCCCAGAACAAACCAAATGTGCGTTAATTGTGAGTTAAATGTTTAGGAAGCTTTACCATTTTATTACGATTTTATTGTGAAAAACAAGCAAAACTGCCCAAACAACCACTCATACTCGTGGTTCCCTTTTCACATATGCTAAAGAAACATTTAATTGTAACAGAAAATTCAGAGACAATGACAAGAAGTACTTTTCTTTTTCCCAAAGGCTGTGGCACAGATGATGTCTGCTATTATTAAGATCTAGCTGTAACTCATCCATCTGTTATCTTCTTGTATGTGCCATACCAGGTTATTCATAACTGAAGGCTGAATTAAAAGAAAAAAAAAAGGCTTTCTGACTTTTTGCTTCTTTACAATAACCTTCAATGACCACAGGACACTCTATGTATTATTGTCTCTAGTTTTTTTAAAAATTAGAAGCTTTGTACGCTTCTGTGTTCTTTCATTTAGAGAAGCAGCCTTGTACTTCCAATGGATTTTTGCACTTACTGAGTCCTAAGAGAATCGAGTCAAAATGAAGCAGCTTGCTTAATGTCTGTGAGATGTATCTTTTAAAAATCATTTTAGTAGCTTTAAGTGAAGTATATCTCAGGCATCTGAAGAAGGGGGAAAATAACCAAAAAACCAAAAAAACCTAAGTCATGAGAAACAAGCCACAATCTTCCAACATATTTTGCATCCCATCCAAGCAGATGTTTGACCTTAAGACATGTAAAGCAGATGGATTTGATCTGCTCTTGATCTTCCTGTAATTTTGTCTGGGGAGATGAGAAATGCTCATCAGGAATTTAGCTAAATATGGGAACTAAGTAGTCAAAAGCAAAATCCTGGAGAATATTGTAATATACATATCTAAAACTAGATTTATATTTTCACCAATTGTATGAATTCTACTGAAACATTATAACAGCTTGTGTTTAAATGGATGTGATAAGCCTATCAGGATATAATAAGAATACCTCTAATGAGGGATGTGATTTTTTAAAATCTGTTTAGGACTCTTTGGCTAGAGTCTAGTTTTAGATTAGACTGAGGAAGAACTAAAGTATTTTTTTGCATTTTGTAGTGCACTGGATATGTTATTTAATTGCAATGTGTGCTTTATTACCTTAACGAAGGGCAACTGCAGTGAACAGCCGGACCTGGCAGACAGTTTACATGGACAGTGCAAAATCTGAAGTATCTTAATTAATTCTCCCAACTCAATTGTTGCAGTGCCTTAAAGCTGCACCATCTACTTTAGGCACACACTTCTCCACTGCTGGGGGTAAGGATGAAGATTTTTTTCCACTTAAATTTCAGTGATCCAATAAGAATATAGAAAGAAGTATTTTCTTTCTGTGAAACTTTTGTTTGAAAACTAATTGTTTTGGATCAACACAATATTTTTAATACAACTTTTGGGTTATATTTTATTTATGTAAGAGCAGCAATTGAGAAACCTGGAAAACAAATTAAAAACACTATACAAGGTGAGAAGAGAATTGCCTTTTTCTTGGCACTAGAGACAAGAATGGCACACAGACCATGAAAGTTGCCAGCAGAGCCCATCTGTTAAGCAACAGAGTAAATCAGATGCTGCAAGGTTCCAGTGATTGCAGGAAAAGCAAACTCTGAGAAGGGGTGAATAAAGGCAGGAAGGTCATTTTCACCTCAAAGGTCTAACAGAGCTTCTTTTCTTTGTAAGCTGCTCTTAAGCTGGTTCTTTCCTGCACAGGACTGTGATTGATCAGTCAACCTAAAATGGACCCAGTCTTTGCATCGCTGGCTGTGTCTGGTCAGACTCCTGAAACTTCAAGGGCAATATCCTCATGGGTGCAGCCCTTTGTTGGAGCATGGTTCTTGACAGATTTCTCTGTTGGATCTTTTCAATACTTGTTCATGTGCTCAGCTGCTACCTTGGGACTCTGAGGAGCTAGGAACTTCAGGTCCTTAGTTCACTTCTTTGGACAGAAATTGTTTTTTAAAAGGGTAGAAATTCAGTTTTGAGCACAGGTACCTTACTTCATACATGTGAGAGATGCTTGAAAGACACAAGTCCTGAGGAAACTTTCTTTTTCCCTAGAAAACCCATTTCTCTTATTGATCCAGTCTCTTATCATTTTCAGCTCCTGCATTTACGATAAGTGTTAATGTGATGCTCCTGGTACGCGAGTACGAGTACACAAAGTTTTATATTGTCAAGACTACTTTTGGCCTTTGTAAACTTTTCTTGGCATGGACTTTAGGCTGTTAATTATCAGGAAGAACTGTGGGCCAAAATGATTATTTTATTAATTTTTTTTTAGAAAATCATAGAAAGAAAAATCAGCTTCACTTGATCAAGTCAGATCCAATCAAAAAATTTCAGTGCAGAAGAGTGAACTAAGTGTATTGTTACACTGCAGTGTCTGTCTGAGGCTCAAAAAATCTTATAGTTACTTTTAGAACTAGATTCTCTATCTTAATGCCTACCAAATTTTAAAAGATATATTATTGCTTTTTTTGTATGAAAAATAGTAGCAAGGGAAAAATATGTGTATGTGGTTTCCCTGATGGATAAAAATGTAATGATAAGGTGCATCCCTTTTCTACTGAATTGTCTGAAACAGTATATATTTTAAAAAACATGGATATATTTATTTGATTTTTTTCTGCCTTTCAAGAGAAAAGAAATTCCTACTGAAGATTGTGAATAGTAATTTTACAAATTCTACTCTACAGCACATATCATTCTATGCATTCGTGACCTTCTAATTATCTTAGCAAATGACTATAATTTGCAAGTGCTTCAAGCAAAACATGAAAGTAAAAATATGTGTGTGTATATATATACACACATATATACACATACATATACATTTATAAATGTTATCTGTACAATGAAGCACTCAGCTCTAGTTTTCACTGAAAATGTATGGAACTTTTCTTCTTCTATTGCATGCCTTTCTCTTTCCATCATAAGCTATGCTGATATGCACTTGCCCTGGACCAGGCTCTCTGAAAATGGTGACCAGAAAAAGAGTGGTGCAGCTGGAAGTGGAAATATCTGTAAGTTACTCTGGTTTTACTGAGCTGTAGTAGAGGTAAATTAACCTGCAGAGTCATTTAGAATGAAACTAGTTTGACTACCCATCATTTTGTTCAGATCTCAAAAGCATGACCATCTTTTTACAGAAATAACAAAACAGTTGCTTCATTCAGTCAATTAAATGAGATTCCAGCTCATATGGTTTAATACTGAGCTTATTTTTAGGTGTTAGCAAGAAAATTAGAAATTGTCTCGACCTAGATGATCTGGAGCAGCTGCTCGCATGTATCTGGCAGTAATAAAAGTTGGAAGCTGTATAAATTTATGGGAAAAAGCCTTGAGTAAATGAGAGGTGAAATTAAATGAGTATTGTTTAGATTGTATCCAGAATATTGAAGTGTGTAAAGATGGATTAGCACTGTTTGTTACTAGTCTCTGTTCATATTATTTGACATTTTGCTAGAAAATGCTTTTTCAGAGTTTAAAATCACTAAGGTAATCATTTAATGATGAGATATTGAAGGATATTTTAGAAGAAAAGATAAATATTTGAAATCTTTTCTATAAGAAGGTGGATTTCCAAATTTTTCGTAGACCTGAAAAAGTTTCTGTTAAACAATAATTTTAATTAAAATACACTACAGTAAATTGAGAAAGGCCATATACATATGCATGCTTTCAAAAGATAAACAAAAATGTATATACTTTAAAATTAACCTAAAACAGACAAATGTTCCCTCATCTAAAATATTTAGAAGAATAAAAATTAACATCTGTACAGATTTTTAAGCAGTCTTTCTTTCACAGGTAATATTTAGGCATTTGCTGAATCAGTAAAGCCAGGAGGAAAAACTGAGCAGAGCAGTTCCATTGAGAGCGCAGCTTTCATCTCTCTTTTCCAGGTACATTTTTTTTTCCATCTATAGCAATACCCAGGTCTTTCACGAGGTTCCAGTGGCTTCTATGACAGAGACTTCTCCAGCAGTGAAAGGTGCAGCTCTCCTATCTATCTGTGAGGAAAATTCAAATAAACTTCCTGATCAGCTGTCACTCTGCATCTCTCATTCCTAAACACTTAGAATCCTTTGAGAAGATGGAGCACAGTGTGTGTGGTTTTGGGGCATACCCTTAGTAAACTCTCTGACAGCAAATTGAGGTAGCTAAGTACAGCCATTAACAATTCTGGGTTGGAAATAAACCTAGAATTGTCTGAAGTACCCAAGGCATGTGTGGGGGTGGTTGTACGTGGACAGACATGACTCAGGGCTGTTACACCTGGTTACGAGTCTTTCATCATGCCAAGGGGTCTCCAGAGAGATTCCATCTGAATGCTGGTAGTTTAAAGCTCCTGTTCTTTGTTAGCAGTGTTTGGAAACAGGACCTGTGTGCACTCCCAGTCTCTGA
Source organism: Pseudopodoces humilis (assembly GCF_049639895.1). Classification (NCBI taxonomy): domain Eukaryota; kingdom Metazoa; phylum Chordata; class Aves; order Passeriformes; family Paridae; genus Pseudopodoces; species Pseudopodoces humilis. Next base: position 64,567,109 of record NC_142205.1, on the reverse strand, counting down.
ACAACACATGTGTCAGCTCTGCTCTGCCTCATGAACTCAGACTGAACTGCAGAGCTAAAATGCCCAGCATGATGTGCTCCCTGCCCTGGCTTGGGTTCATGCTGCTGACTATGACACCAATAACAGCAGTCCCATCAGTGTGTCTGCCCTTACTGGCTTCTGAGAAACCTCCAATATCTTGGAGATTTGCTCCTTTTCACAGCTGATTTCATGGCAAAAAATTCCTTTCCTTGGATTAAGATTTATGTAGAATGATGCCTTCATCACCTTGTAATTTTTGCATCCAGTCTTGAAGAAAAGAGTGCAAGACAATGTGCATCACTCATAATGACAACACCTTTAAACATAGATATACAGACAAAAAAACTAATCATTAATCTCCAGAATACTTTATCGCTCTACAATACACCTAAAAGCTATGTGTGCCTGTGCTTGATGGTCTACCTGTGGCTTTTATTTCCCAATTGAAATTAAAAGCAGGATGGCCTTCAATAGTAGCTGAGATTTTATAACACGCTGAACTTTACATCAGCACATTTCTGTATTCTGAATCACATCCTCATGCTCCCTCAGTCCAAACAGTTCTATTTGAGGAATAGAGGTTGATCAGCTTGTGTCTTCCTAGAGCATAAGATTAAGCAAAGTAACCATTAATCAAATAGATATGCAAATTAGAAATAATAATATGAGGTGTTAGATAACACAATCTGCATGCAATAGCAGCTGGATCTCTCAGGAAATTAATTTAGCAAAAAGTCCATATTTAACAGACTGCGTGGTGGCATTAAGAATGAAAATCTAGCCTATTAATCATGCAAGAAATTGCAATTAAATTGTATTTGTTAATTTCATAGTGAAGAGTTTTTAAATTAAAGCGTTAACCATTTTCTTGAACTTTTATTTCTAGGCAATTGTAATTCAGAGGCAAGCGTAATACGGTTTTTATGGGTTAAAAACTTTTCTATATAATATATTTAATTTCCCATTAATACTTTCTTTGAAAAAAAAAAGAGGCACAGATCTCAAATTATGTATCAGTTTGTTTTTCACAATATTATTCTCTTGGCTCCTTTGTTTATTTGTATCTCATCTACCCCAAGCAACATGGTGCTTTTGTTCTCTATTGCAGATTCTGGAAAATTAGGCTTTGTCTTGATTTTTATTCATTTTGTGATGAAAGTATTTGATTTTGCTACATCTATTTTTAACATATGAATGGAAAACCATGAAGAGTATTTTATTTGTAAATGCAAGAGGTCAGGTCATCTGGAGCTAGTTTTACTGTTTCCTCAGCATGTTTTAAGGATTTAAGGATTACTTTTGAACTTTGCCACTGCAACATGAACAATGCAAGTGTAAACTGAAAACTACCCCAAATTATATTTCAACTTTGAATAAAAAGTGAAAGAAAAATTGGAGAATAAGCATCTATTCTCAGCATTTCTATTGAAATATTGAATGTTATCACTGCTATCAAGTAAGTTGCCTTCAGTCTTTAAAGAGGGTTCTAAAAGTCCATCTGTGCTAAGTGGAAATGACACAGATAAGACCTGAGAGGTCGATACTTCTGATGAGTGATTCATTTAGTGGATGATCCTCAAATAACTTTTTTTTATATTTTAAACTTATTGAATAGATAATGTACTCATTATGAGTCAGTGAATTTAGACTTTACAAAGTTTAGCTGCCTTGAAATTATGAGTCTAGTCTTAGTAGCAGATGATGTACTTTATTTAGATAATCCCTCAAGAGACGGGTTCTTTCCTAGACAGGAAAGGCTCTTGCCCTTGCCCCTCTATTTTGGGGTGGAAGAAATTGCTTCTGTGAGCTACTCTTTTCTCTAAAAAGAGAAATGAAAAGAACATGCTTAAGTTTCTAGATAGCAGAAATTAGATGAGCTTTTCCATTAAGAAAAATACTAAAAATATAATTTTCAAGGCCAAAGTCTGACCGAACTCCTATATTAATTTCAGGTTTACTTTGGCTTGTCTCCAGTTTTACTTCAACTAATTTCAGTGGTACCTTAGAAATCCATGCATCTTCTACATACTAATGGAATCTGATGGGGGAAAAAAATCTCATCAAATTGCAATACTAAGGAGATACTTCACTACCAAATTGAATTTTAATATAGTGTATGAAGTTCTAGTCTTACATAAATGTAATGAGTGTAACTTTATGTCCATGATAAGAGGGTTTGTTATACCTTCTGAAACAGTTGCTAAATGTTTACAATTATTCTCAATTTCAATATTAAGAAGTCTGGTCTTATTTGTATAATTAAATATATTTCCCTCCTATCATGTTATTTTAAAACATTTTATTTTTTTAATTTGCTTTTTTTGTAATGACAAACGCTAGTATTGTAGAATTCCCAGAGCTCTAATTTCATACTTAGAAAGCAGAACTAAGTTACAACATGTGTTCTTAAGGCAATTTTGAAAGCTACACCTTACTTTCCTTTTTACAATACTCTTCAGCAAGATTTGATTCAAAGCAACTGTTTACAAGCAAATGATTTCTTGTTCTACTATCAGAATGTGAATATTAGGTTTCATAACATTCTAATATGTTCTGGATGCTGTTTAAGAAGTATTCCCAATTTTCTCAGCACCAACATGATTTACACATTTTTGTTATTCTAATAGGAATGCAGCATATGCATTGTGTCCTTTATCCCGGTGTGCTTTGTTCCATGCATTGTGCTTGTCTTTCCAATCTGATAACAGAGTATATTAAAACATCTGTCCTTGTGTTACAAGTATTTGTTATTTGTAGGAGACAGGAAATAGAAATATGAAATTAATTTTCTTTATGAATTGTACTTGCCCTTAAAAGAGGTTGCTAGATATTGCATGTTTTTCTGTTTCAGAGTAAGAACTGAGATTATATCATATTACATTGATTAGAAATTCACTGTTGAAATGAAACTTGAGCTTGAAAAAAAGCACACAGCAGTTGTTTTTCTGCATTGAAAGAGTCAGGATCTCTCTGTCTCTCTGAAGGCAAGTACAGTCAGGATTTAAATCAGTTTTAGAATATGTGACAATTGAAGTGTGTCACGAGTTATATGAAACAGCTCAGATAATGGTTTGCTTTATAGGATTAAATTTATGCATTGATTATATTTGTATGTGTTTGGAATCTTTTAACAACAAAGAAGTTAAAACAAGCTGAGGAAAGCCACCATCAGGATTGTTTTGGTCAAAATAAAGAGTGTCTTCCTCTTTGTGATGTTTGTTTGCAGAGATTAATATCAGATGAGTTTCTGTTGTTATAATAGTTGAGAAACTTATTCAAGGCACAAATAAGCTGAATAATACCTATGGTAAAGACATTTACACTAGTCAAATTTTGTAGCCCTCCCAAAAAGTGGTTCAGAGTGTTTCTGATTTGTGGGGGTTTTTAACTGTAGATGAATTATTTAAGTTCAAATAATCAGTGGATTGATGTTGAGGTTTAGAAGATTGTTGTAATTTTCAAGTTTTCCTTCAATCTGGGCTTTGATTCTTGTTTGTTTTATTTGTTTTGTTATCTATGGCTTCTTTTCTTGAGGTCCTAATGGTAAGCTGGCTGTAAACTTATGGTTGTAAACAATGGTAAACTTATCCCAAGGGTTTTTTGGCTTTTTGTTTTGGTTTTATCTGCGGATGTAAATATGTAAGATTGATTAACTCACTCATGGTACCCTTTAAATCATTACAGCCTTCTTGAAATTAAGTTATGGACTTCAGGAAAAAAACTGAACTCTTCTCTTGGAGAATATGAGATTTTTTTTTTTCCCAGCAAAAAGAATTCATTCTCTCTCTGCCTCTCGAGACCTTAATTTCCATTTAGAATTTATATATGGCAGCAGGCCCACATGAATACTTGTCTAATTCAAGTAGTCATGTAAGTCAGGCTGGTTTTTTCCCCAAAAAAATTTATGCTCAGATGAATGGATACCCAAGTCTTTTTCCAATTTTGTATAAGAGTTAAATTTTTTAACTGCTAGCTGACTCCAAGAGATAATTCAGTGTATAAAAACAAAATCATTTTTACAGCTTCCAAAAATATGGAAATAGTAAAAATGACAGCTATCCTGCCTGATTGACAGTGCAAATTCTAGCACTAAAATGTTTCACAATGCTCTAAAATTCCAAACTATCTAGACCTCTTTATTGCTTGATTTAATAATTTATTGCTTGGACTTTTGCTCTAAATCTTAATCCCTTCATGCACACCATGAAAAATAGGAACGATATCTTAGAAATCCTGTCATACTAATTCTTAATTCATATTAGTGATGCTGGTCATTGCTGTGATGTCCTGGGAAATGGCTTTGATTAAGTATAGCTAATGTTTCCCAAGTTTCTATAACAACCACAGAGGTGGGTTGACACTGAAAAGATTCTGGCACCCACCAAAACCCCTCACTCATTCCACTCTGCAGCCAGAAAATTTAACAAAAATATATTCTGTCTAATATTAGTCTAGACTGCAATCTTTCTGTGAAATCTAAGGCAAGATGTGACAAGAGGAGACTAGAAAATAATATAGATTCTTGATTACAATAAGTAATTTCATTCTGTTTGTGCAGCTTTCACAGTAAAATCTTCTCATTGTACTGACTGTCAAACTTAGAGTGCTTACTCTCTGCTATTCAGCTGCAAGTTAGAACCTGAACTTAGATTAATACTCAATTTAACTAAATGTGGACAGAGGACCTCGGTGTCCATTTTATTCTGCATATCAGTGTCCTGCTTGTGCACTGCTGTGGGACAGTAAAGTACACTGGTCAATTTAATTTTTGTTTGAATTCAATGATTTATGAAGTCAAACTGTAAATTTGAGGTTAAAATGCCCAGAACTTCCTCCCAGGTACTGTTTAGGTCAAGGAACTCTGATCTCCTGGGAACTCCTGAACTGAGCCTCAAGGTAGGAGTTAGGGAAGGTAGTAACAAAAGTTACCTACAATTAATTCCCTTTGGTTTGCAGTACCAGCAGTGCCACTGGCACTGATGGTTCATGGCCATATGTTAATGTGAGCAGGGACAAAGGACAAGGAAAAACTTCCCGGCTCTACAGAGGTACCTGCCTTGGTGTGTCCTGCTCCCCAAATAATACAAAAAATTTAGAGTGTTTTTACTCTTGTGTCATGTGGAGACATGGATGAGCAGAAAAATCCTCTAGATTCAGCTCCCTCTTTATACATGTGTGAGATACCTTGGCAAAAATGTGCTTGCAATGAGTTATCAGGAGAGTGGTTGGAGAGGAACTGGGCTGAAATGCAGATGATTGCTAAAGAAGAAGGGGATGGTGGAGTTAAGTGTAGATTTACAGACACATTTACTAATACTGTGTGTCATGAGAAGCAAAGTAAATTGTCTCAAACACTGACAAAGAAGCTCCCACAAGACAAGCTAGCACAGTGGGCACAGATGGCAAACAGGAAGGCGTTAATTTCAGGCCTACAGAAAGGTGAAAGGTTTGGAATTAGCATACGGGACAAGATTCCACTGTGCAGACTTGTGGGAAAAGTGCAGATGCAGCACCAGGCCTGGTGAGGCAAGTCTGGGTAACATCCAGACAAAAATTCCCATCATGGCAAACTGTGATAAAGGAAGCAGCTGCTTACACACATGCCAGGCTGTGGGAGCAGCACCTAGGCCTTGTGGATACCCATGACTTGGGCTGTATAAAAGTGGTACCTCCCAGAGGGATGGTGGCATGCTGCAGGAACACATGTTGGTGGCCACCTTTCTACTTAATCTGTCTCTCTGCCTCTCCCTAATCCTCTGCCTTTCTGCCTCACATTTACTCTTAAATAAAATCTGTATAGTTGGCTTTGGCTGATAGTCTCATTTTCACCTTAATTCAGGCAGAAGTATATTATGAGAATTAGACTCTAATAGTACTTCAGAAGTGAGATCCTAACATTATTCCAGTGTATCTTAGCACTATGCTACCTGGTGTTCTGAGTGAAACTGCTGCAACTGAAAATATTTATGGCTAACCATACTTATTCATAGAATTATTTGGAAAAAAATCTGGTTTTAAGTAAGAAAAACTTCATAAATAAATCTAAGCAACATTTCAAATGAAAGAAATTGTTTCCTTACTCTGACATTTCCAGTTTACTCAATGCTTTGTAACAACACTATTTCCATAATATACTGTGGCCTGTTGTATCCGCTTTAAAGGTCAGATGTTTAACATGACCTGACTTTTTTGTAGTCTTGATGGCATGAGAAAACATTTAGTATATCATTAACAAAATATCTTGATAGAAGTGAAAATGAATGCACTTGGAGGAAGAAAAGGAATATAAAGATACTAGCAACACTGCAAATGATGAATCTTCATTCAGCAAATGGTCAGAAGATACAGATCTCAGACGTGGAGTTTTAAGAGAATACCAATGTAGTATGATTAGAAATTTAAATATCAGAGAAAAATGTAACAATGCTTGATCATCATTTAGCAACCAACTGATGCAAATTGAAAATATCTAAGGATTGTTTTATTCTTTAAACAAAAAGTGATCTGATAAAAATCTTGGGAAGCAAGGGTTAAAACCAGAAGGTGTGGCAAGGAGGGAACAGATCTTGCTCAAAGTGACCTTGCAGCTCAGAATGCTAAGAATGTAGGTGTGGGAAAACTCCATTTATTGTGCCTGCCGTTGTTTGTCCTCTGCCTGTTTTGAGAATAAGAAATCCTGTGTGACATGTTTGAACCTCCTCCTGGGAGAGAGAGATGATAAAAACACAGCCTTGTTATAAACTGTGTATGCACAAAGCCTGATAAAGCCTGTGTGTCTCTGGCCACTGGGATAGCTGAGCCTGATGGAGCCTCTGCCCATTGTGTTTCTGCTGCCTGAGGTTGTTAGGGAGGTGACCAAATAAAGCAACTCTTTGCACTTCAGCTGTGGTTTCCTGGTCACCCTGGTGAACTGTTTGTGGCAATTCACACAAAAAAATGCAACTTTTATTAATAAATGCAGCAATCTATTGGATTTTAGTTAAGACTACAGAAATTTTCTGGGAAATTACAGATCTGTATGCCTGCAATGTCAATGCAGTGTGTACATAATGTAGTGTGTTCCACTCCATGATACAAAATGGGGGACCCAAAAGCCAGGTCCCAGCTGTGGTTATTTGATCAACCATTAACATTTGGGATATGAGGTTTTGCTCACGGCAGAAAAACTCAGCTTCCAGGGAAACAAAGAACTGCCCTGAGGGTGGGCATAAAGCAGGAGGCTGATGGAAAAATGGCTGAGGACTGAGACTGCCAGGAAGAGAAGGATGGAAGAAAAGCTGCTTTCCTTTGCTTTACAGATCTCTCCAAAGTGCATCTTATTTGACACACAAAAAGGATTTGGTATTCCTTCCGAAGCTCTTACTCTTAGGTTTTTGTTTTGTTCCAAAGGTAACTGACTATGGGATACAGGCAAAACATGTTCTGAAGGAACAGCATCCGGAAGAATAGATGTGAACACTGATGCCAGATACTTAAGACTTTTTTTTGATTCCACTTAATGCAGATGAAGCTAAATGTGGTCCTGTTTAAGAACAGAAGAATTGTTTTCCTAGGCTGGTCTTGAAATTAAAAATTCACAATTAAATACCTTTTAGACATTGAATAATCCCAGTTTCAGCTATATTGTTTCACTGAATTTCTATATTATTGTTTACAGTAACCTTACATTATTGAAAGTTTCAGTCACTGCCTCAGTTCCGGTGTTTGTTCTGTTTCAGTGTTCTTTCTGAATTTTACAGGCAATTTCCATCTGAATTTTACAGTTCAAAGTAGTGGAGGGAATTTTAAGTTGTTCTACTTTGAGAAAGTTAAGGTGTGGATTCCCCAAGAGAAAGCTACACTGACTACTAATACATCCTTGCTAAAATCTTTTGTTGGTCAGCTTTTGACTATGTCACAGGAATGAAACTGGTAATGATCTTTCTGAGGCATAGGAGAGAGGAAGAGTGGACCCCAAGTCTCTCATTTAGTGCATTATTTAGTATTCCTGTAAAACTGGGAGGAAAAAAAGCTGTGTTTTAAAGGAGATACTTCATGTGGATAAAGTGGTAACGCCATCAGAAGAGCTGGGGAGATGATCTGAAGTAGCCCAGAAGTAGACTCACACCAACAAGGAGAGCACAGCTGTCAGTCCAGACTACCCCGTATTGAAATACCTTGATCCACAATCGAGAAGAATTTGTAGTTAATGTCACCTACACATATATATTAAAGCATAAGTTTGGATGAGAGAGGAGGGAGGGCAAGCTATTCACTATTTCCTTATGGAGAAATTTGATGTGTCTTTTCTGAATCATCTTGAGTTGGTAATGCTCAAAAATATGGTCCTCAGAATGAGGATAGCAGATGTGTAATATATTCTTGCATAAGTAGGATTCATACCATATATAATATAATAATATTATAATTATTAATATAATATAATATATTAATCATTAATAAACACCTGAAATTATTTTATTTTCAACTTTTAAACAATGGGGAATTCTTGTGAAAGTACAAAAAGTGGAAAAAATCATCCTTTCCTTCAGCTATATTCATCTCACAGAATGCCAAATGCAAAACTTCTGATTTTAACCAGCAGTGAAACCTAGCTTAAGGTTAGTGTTCCTGAGAAACAAATTATTTTTCTAGAATGAGTAGCTGTTCATTATTTATATTTCTTTGTAATCTTTAACTGCTGTGGAGTGGGTCATGAATGATAAAGGAGCTAAAGCAGAATAATTTATATTATGTTCCTTAATATCATACAGCACAGAAGTTGGTTCCAGAATAACTGTGAGAACACAATAAGTACAAACACATATTTATAAAAGAGAAATTTTAATGTCAAAGTAGTGACATTATCAGGTGAATACAGTCTGTGTGTGAATGACCAAAAGTCTCAGTATTTAGCAATGGCTGCACGTGGCTTTCTTGGGTGGAAATTTGACTCCCTTTAATATTGTTTGGTTTATGTAGCTCCAGGGAATATGGAAATCTGAAGCCTTAGGCTACAATCTTTATAGATCTCCTAAGACAGAATAAGTTTAGAAGGTTTCATATAAAAAACTTAACATGAATGGGATTGTGTGCTCTTGGTACAGCCTTCTGAATGGCTATAAGCAGTTCAGTAAAAGCAACGTTTTTAATGTTCCTTCAAATATTTTGATATTTTTTGAAGGAAGAGTTTAATCAATATAGTTCTGTGGTGCAGTTTCCCTTCTCAAAAAAAGGAGTGTTTTATCAGGTTTAAAGGAGATTTTTAGGTCATAATATCCAGATAAAATAGGATGGGAACACCCAGTGTAGAGGCATTTGGTTAAGAAAGATGTCTCAATCATTCTGATCTTACTTGTTCATTCACAACAGTCCCTCACTGGGACCCCTCACACTTTTTCACATTCCATTCTGCCCTGAACTTTGGAAAATATTTTTAAAAACTATTATTATTATTATTATTATTATTATTATTATTATTATTATTATTATTATTATTATTATTATTAATTTTAATTTTAATTTTAATTTTAATTTTAATTTTAATTTTAATTTTAATAAAATAATTATTTTTATTATTATTAAAATAATAATAAAGTCCAATGTTCAAGTGTATTACCTATTTTTGGAAACAGAAAATCTTTTCGATACAAATTTATTAGGGGCTGCCTGTCATGGTTTGGCATCTGAGAGATGGGATATAAAGTGTGAGGATGTATCTTAGCAAGATTTTAATTTAGCAAAGGGAGCCTGCAATTCTGAGGTAACTCACAGGAGGTATTTGGTGCTGGATCAGTGCTGGAAATAAAATGGCTCACAGCATAAATGTAAATGGTAACACTGAGATAGGACCATGGGTGTCTTCATTATCAGAAAAATATATGCTTACAGTCCTTTCTGTCCATGTGGGTGTCAAATGAAGTAATCTAGATGTCAAATAACTCCTAGATATTTGCCTGAAGGAAATCCAGTATCATTAGTACAACATCACACACCGGGATACTCTGTTATACCCAAAAAGCACTAGGGTGCTTGAAAGGCTTTTGAGGTTGAATGTAATAATTCCTATCATAAATTGATGGATTGCTATATGACATTTGCTAATTAATGGCATTTTCAATTAAAAAATCTCTGGCATTAAGGGCAAGACAGTTTGTCTAGGGCTCAGACAAGGTGAGATTTAGTGTGGTCTCAAAGCAAGGATTTGAGCAGATTGGAATAGAGTATTTTAATTGGCTTAAAATATGAATGGACTTGAGAGGTGAAGGAGCACAGACCTGGAAAAAAGCTTGAAGAGCAATTCTGCTTCTCAGTGTGGTGAACTGAGGAAAAAAAGTCCTCTGTACTGTCTTTGGCAGTTGAAGTGAGTTAATCGTGTAATAGCAATGTAATGTTGCACAAAGCCCAAACGGAATAACAGCAGGTGTAATGAGAAGATATAAGAAGGGATGGTCTCAAGGGAATTTTTCATCCCTTGCATTTCTAACTTCTTCTACAGGAGAACGACTTTTGGAAGTGGGATTTCTAGTTGTGCCCATTTTTTTCTGTAGGGAGTAGGAGTTTTACAGTTCAGTGTACTCTAAGAAAAGTAAATCAGAGCCAGCAGTGCATAATGGTGATTCTCCACAAGGAGAAAGCTGATAAAGTCATCAATTTAAGTTCTTTGGATGCATTTAATGCATTCACTACTGAAAGGTAAAAAAAATATTATTTACCTAGTTCTATTTCGCTAGATCTAAGCATGTTTGTATTTTCACTTGTGAGTTTGGTTTCTAAGCTGAGAGAAGAAATGGGGTTTTAGATATACTTTTTAAAGTGTGAGCTTAAAAGAATTGATTATTCAGTTATTTGTTTAGCCTTTCACAATGAACTTTTTTCTCTTTTTTATCTATATTTTTTTTTTAATTTTGACATATTATGGGAGGTTTTTTGGGTTTTTTTTGTGATTCATTGGTTACCTCACTTTGATGTTTAAATGGAAATTCAGAATAACAAAATAATTTCTCTGGTTTTCATTTTTTTAGCAGTTTTGAGAGCAGTTTGGTTTTTTTTCAAAGTGAGAATGTGTTTGTCTTGGAAGATCTTGAATCTGAACCTGAGAAAGTTCTTACTCCTTTGTGATAGCTAATTGTTACTCTGTTCTTGATAAATGGTTTTATAATAATTATTGAGTGATGAGCAGTGGGTTTTCATGCCTGTGATTGTGACCTAATTAACTTGTTTCAGGTGGAAAGCCCTTGAGTAACTAAACTTAAAAATTACAGCGCAGGAGTCTGGAAAGATCTTCCATCTAAATCCTTTCTTTTCTTAGATTTCACTATAGGAAATGGTATTCAGGTTTTCAAGCATATATTACAGATGTAGAGGAAAGCCTGCTTTTTATGGATTTCATAATGTTTTTTTTCTTTTTTTAAAAAAAACCCTAATTTTAACTTAGTGATAAAATAGTGATTCCAATTAAAAAATAATTGCTTTTTAATGACCTATAACTAAAACATACTAAACTACTTATTGTCTGTTGATGGAAGAGAGAGATATCAGGTGAAAAAGTATTATCTGGAATTTTGTACTTTGCTTGATGCCATGGTAGCCCATGGCATCCATATCCCATCCATATTTTTGAGAAGAACAAAGGCTCAGTTCTCTGCTGCAGCTGGAGAAAAACCATGTTTTTTCTGTCTGTCTTTATTTCCCAAATGTAATAAGGGTGCATAATGTCCCTCTGCACAAATTCATTGCCTGGGATGTAACTTGTATCACAACGAGACCATGTTTAAGCACATAGGACTAAATTGCCACATATTCCTCATAAAATGTGAATTTTCCCATCCTTATTTCAGCAGCTAACATTTCACTGTCAAGTGCTAACATGTTAAGTGTGATAGGAAAGATGTATTCGTCTGTCTTGTTAAATAAACTGAGCTATTTTTGCTTCAGAAAAATACAATGGAACAATGGAAGAGACAAGAAAACACTGCATTTATGAAGACATCAAACTCACTGGAAAGTGTTTCTCTTTACATGCTGGAGAATGTATAAATCTGTTGATTTTTCACATGTGGAACCTGAGAAGGAGCAAAACAATAAGTCTGAATTCTTTAACAACCAAAAACATAAATAAGCAAAATTGCTGAGTGAAATGACACTTTGTAACTCTGTACCATTTCCATTTCAAATGCAATGGAATCAAAAGCATTTGTCAAGGCTGCATTTTGTTAAGAAAACCGTCTCTGACTTGGTTTCTCTCTTGATAAATAAAATCTTAGTAATGTTCAAGTGTACCTAAATTATTAAGACCTGATTCATGGTCAGTAAAGTAGCTTCGTAACAATCAGAAAGACTTGTTTCTAATTCTATATCTGAGCTTTTAGAATTAGTTTTAGCACAGCCTTATATTATTGAATAACTTGCCTATTTTTATTTTCCAATGTTGAAGATAGGAGGGAGCACAATTAATTCGGGGGCTATTTTTAGTGCAAGACTAACCAGTAAGGCTAAGGTTTTGTCAATTTCTCAAGAAAGAGCGCAGTTAATAATTTCAAATCCAGATTTCCATTCATCTCTGACTAGGAAAAGCACAAACCACTTCTTCCCTACTATTTTTCTAGGTTAAGATTTTAAGCCTTTGATAAACCCCCAAGATTAGTAAGTGAAAGAAGGAATATAAAAACTTTCATTGCACTCTCTGCAACGTGATTTTGCTGCTGCGGTCAATTGCATCATCTGAAAAGGAATGACATACCAAAAGGTGACTTGGGGAACAGTTTTATAATTTGCTTTTCATTTCCTTGATTGACATTTTTATAAACAGCCTGAGTGCTGGGGCTAGCTGGATCCTTGCAGGAGTTAAGCAAAGGTATCACTGGGTGGGTGGGGTTCATTTTTTTGTCTTGCTTTGTTTTTTTTTTTATTTTTTAACTATGAAAATACAGCACAGTAGATGACATGACACTTCTCACTTATTTTAAAAACGGGGAAATCTGCTGTGGTAACTCATGCTGTACAACACTGCACAGTTACAGACAGCCCCCCTCAACCGGGTGTCCCTCCACCTATAGCAGATGATAGACAGCAGAAAAACTGGGGAACTGGAGCTGTGGGAACAGCCACTGTGCCGTGTGGTATTTCAATATGTTTCTGTTAGCACAGAAGAGACAATCTGTTCACACAGGATAGAGAGATATAGCAAGATGAAAAGCAAGCCTTAACTTGCCCACCGTTCTTTAAGGCATGCTGATGTTGGTGTTGCTTGAATCGGACAGTTGTCTTGAAGTTGATTTCTTGTTTGTTGCTTCTTTGTACTTCAAGCATTTTGCTAATTAATTACTAGGCAGTTTCCTACCTGCCATGTCTTATCAAGAGAGTGAATGCCTCTGCATTGTGTTGTTTATATTTCGTTTTAATAGGTTAAAGGTGTTAAAACTTTCAGTAATGGAAAATAAGGCAATCTGTGACAGAGTAGCTGTACTAAATTGAAGAGCTTTTTCTAATTTTATCTAACCTTATTTATGTGCTGTTTGATATTGAATCAAGTAAATGAAGCTGGTAATGTTTGTTATGTTATGTTATGTTATGTTATGTTATGTTATATGTTATATAGCTTGTTTTCCAGCTGCATAGAAAATAGATGAAATATTGGTAGGATACTATTTTCACCATTGCTTCTCCCCTGCTACACAACTTTCCAGCCAGTTAAAATGGATCATACACCCTGTGAATAAGTATGGATTATGCCTTCATGGTGAAGGCTAAAAACAGACATGCATTATTGATCTTTCCAGTACTCCACAGCTAGGTGAAGTCAAAAAGACCCATTTTGATCGACTTGCAAAAGAATATAATGATTTCTTTAGAAAACTTTTATCTTCTACTATCTCTTTCTGACACGAAAATATATTTTTGCTGTCTAGGTGTCCACCTATACTATAGGGTCCCTGCAAAGAGGTTTTGGGATGTTCATTTGAAACCTTTGCTGAAATAGAGATACTGCCACCCCCTCATCCACAGACTTCATCATTTCATTATAAAAGACAAGCTGGTCAAGGCTGATTGATTTTCTCCAAAGGAGTGATGGTGGTACAAGAGCTCAAAGACAGAATTGTGGTAAAACACTTCAGTTCTCAGTGTTAAAATCTCACAGCCAAGTGAAATTATGAATTATTAAGTAGCTTCTAGACAATAGGAAAAGATTCAACTCTTTCCCTTCTCTAGTAGTATAGCTTTTTTGTTACAACACTCCTACAGAAGAAGAAAAATTAACCATTACTGTCGTTTTTTCTGATGACTGCTAAGTGCAGTGAATGGTAATCTTTAGAGGGGCCTTCCTCTTTTAATTGCATAATCTTGTGAATAGCAAGAGCAGATATTTCCAGTAGCTTTTTAAGTTTAAAAAAACAGGTGGAATTTAAGTTTCCAAAGTTCCCCTACTGCTTGCCTTTCATGTTTTCCCTGCAGAGTGTTCACACTTCATGCAGGTGCCTGTCTGTTTGCTTGAAAGGTTGTGATTCAGCTATGACCCAACATCTGGGATTCTGTTTTCCACTCTGAGTCTGGTTGATTGAAATCTGTGTGTTGCAAGATCCAGTGTTTTATGTCTAAGTCAGACTCTGGAAATAGGCCTATATTCCTAATATATGTAATAGCTGAAATGATTTTTTTTTAGTATTTCCTTTCTGTATAGCTCAGATAAAAACCAAAAGGCATTTAATGAGAATAATCAGTTCTAAGAGTTTTTTATGACAACTCTGTGAAACGATTAGTGCACAGATTTTTTTAAACTTTGAGCTTAAAACCATAACTTGGGAAATACAACCCAGGACTAGCTCTAGATAAATGATGTTTTACAGTGAATACAAGAAACTGTATGTCTTCAGTGAATTTGCTTGTGTAGGCTTAAGGGTTGCTAATACTCCCTCAGAGTTTTTGAGTTGTGAAGATTGAGGTGGCATAAAAGATGAGAATCTCTTGACAATGCAAAAGGGAACACCTGAATATCAATGGTGTCTGTGACAGACACCTCACAAATGGAATAGAGAATGAAATGTGATGACATTTATTAAACATTAGAGAAAATGTTCAATATATTTGTATGTTAAACATAGATGTTTTCACTTAGTGCTTTGGAAATCCCTGACAAAACCTTTTTGGGCACCTATTTTATTCTTAAAGATGTTTTGCTGTTTTTCACAAGTATGTTCTCAACCTTCTGGCTAAAACATATTGGAAAAAAAGTGAGAATGTGATATATGTGGAAGGAAGAAAATTTTAGCTTAAATTTTTATACATATTAAATTGCTTTCTTATTCTTAAAGGACACGAATACTTGAGAATGTAAAGAAAAAAGGAAATAACATGAAGAAAGCAAATCTTTTGTGCTCTTGAGATTTCAAATGTGCAGATAACTAATACTGACCAATTGTTAGAGGAGGGATTATAAGTGGATTTTCATCCTGGAAAAACTTAGATGGATGAATCGTAAGCCTCCGAAAATGAGATTTCTGATGGAAACACCAAATCAACTTTTACTAACTAGAGTGTCAGGAATATGACATTATAATAAAGTACACTGGTGTCTCTGTATTTGCCTTTTGCAAACATAATGAAACTGGCTTCAGTGGAGAAGGTACCAGGATGTTCCATCCACATCTGCTGCTTCACAGGATAATATAGCAATATTCAGACGTGTAATGCTGGGTGTTATGTATTTGCACTAGAAAGGAAGAAGACCAACAGAATTTCTTTGTTCATGGCTAGAATAACTCTGCGAGATGCTGTATGGATTATGGCACCTACCCTCATCCCTGTGGGGACAAGTTTGAAGTAATCAATATTTTTTTTTTGAAGTATTGATGACAACACCAGTAGTGCAGGCTGGGACGCTGTTTGGCTCATCTCCCGTCTGACCCAGCAAAGGCTCAATGTCAACCCATTCATCCTGTGCTGTTTTATTGATGACATTTGGTTTTGAATGTCTGCCACTGCACTTGGCAGAACCTGGGGCTTTTTGTCGTCCTATGCTTCCAAATGAGGAATGCAGTTCAGGAACCTGAGTCCAGGATGTGGCTGAACGCACACACACAGCAACGCTGTCTCCCTCTAATCCAGAACGTGGACAGAAGACAGGAACTGAAGACAAGTGTTCCCTTCCTACACTGATCTCTGCCTCAAGAATTTCCAGTGACACCTTTTGTTCAATAGCTTTGGGTAACTTTTTTCCTGCTGTCACATTATATTTTATTTGATGACAAGAGAACTTGGAGCTGTGCCCATGAAGCATGGTGAGGGTCAGTGCTCCGTGAGGGGGAGGAATGGAGTGGTTGAACGGCTCCGGATCGGCAGCTTGGAGGGGTCAGGGCTCTTTGTCACCATCTGCAGAAAGAGCAGACACCCTCCCACTGCCCTGAACAGCAAACTGGTCAGATCCCAAACCAAGTTCATGCTCTATAGGTCAATCAAGCTGAGGGCGACGGCGACTTAAAGGAGGGAATAATTTTTATCTAGAATACTAAATATAGTACCAAAAAAAAAGAAGTTTTTAACCAAAGATGTTGGGATATTGGTCACATTTATTTTATTTATGAGACATTTCCATTAACAGATTTCATTTACTGATTATTAGACTCAGTAATTTTTTTCTTTTATCTGTTATCTTCCTACTTACTTGGCTATTTCTTCTTTTGTAACTTAAACTATTAATTAATTTTCATGCTGTATTTTCATTTTATGTAATGTATTTTGAGTTTGCTTTACAGAGAAATTGGAGATTTCTATTACATGTTTGAAAAGTTACTTTGGTATGTAAAAATCAACAAAAATCATGGGGTATGTACCTAATAATATTTTTAGTTAGTGATATTTGAGAAATTTAGAAATTTCTATTCTAATTAATCTTTTAAATGAAAAATGAGTGAAAACTGTTGCAATTGTTTAGCAGAGAGAGGAAGCTACTTCAGTTAATACAATGACAGTAAGTTTGGGTCAGATCACCATTTGCAGCAGCACGTTGCTGGTCCATTACAGTCCCAATCAGAAAGTCACTCACCCTGAAGAGCATAATTAAAAATGCTATTTATTAGATCTAGTTCTACAAAGAAAGGGAGAACATTTAGATAACCCCACAGCCTTTTAAATACTGTGCACTGCAGCACTCAACACATGACCGATCAGGTTGCACTGTTGTCATGTGGCTCCCATCCTCTTTTTGATCATTACAGCTCTGGCATGATTTTCTTTTATGAGAAAGTGACTCTTTGTGATTTCTGCTGTCAGGTAGCTACCATGCTCACATGGGATTTCGTGCCAGATTTGTCACTTGGATGGTTTCAAAGGGTTTTCTTGAGATACCTCGTTCAGTGTATATTAAACTAAGATGCAAAATGTTACTGAGTTATTGCACTCATTATAGTTTTTATTCATGAAGAAGACAAAATAGTGTATTTTCCAGAGGTAATCCTGTCTATGAAAGGTACACAAACTATGTTGACATCTAAGGAACTACTGCAAATAACTGAAAAGTGAGAGAAGAATCACTCAGTCCTTTATTTTTCGTATTTTTCCTAGTTTCCCCTCTTAGCTAGTATTAATGATGAATAACTATAAAACTAAAGGCAAATTAGGTTGGAACCCAAAATGTATAGACTTTCTCTTAAAGGAATCCCAGTCTTCAAAATGTTGTTGTTTTTCTTGGGTTTTGTGTTTGTTTGTTTCTTTGTTTGTTTGTTTTTTAATTTCAGAAAACCGTGGAGTGATTTAGGCACCTATACATTTTAAGCTTTTTCAAATGGCCTCTGGCATCCCAGACATCTATCAGGAGCTGGCAGAAAAAAGTCAGACCTGACAGAATGTGCTTATCCTCCTGGGGCAGCATTTGGTGAAATGGCAGAAAACGCCTACATGTGAGCACCCAAACAGCCCTGCACACCATGCACTCATGAGATTTTCTGTTGTGACTGGGTGGAACATTTTAATCAGTGTTTACAGCTGAGTTTTTGAAGTCAAGCTACTAAAGCTATATTATATTCTGTGCCTTTGAAAATTGTAGTAGGGGGTGCAGATCTAGAAAAAGTCTGGTTTCCATGCATCACTTCCTCTGTTTAATGGTTATAAGGGTTACTGCCCTTACACTGTAATGCTTGCTGCACTGTGTCTCACAGTACTTGCACTTTATTTAGTGATTGTTGAGATGAGCTTAATTTTGCACAGCACTGACCCAAGTACAAAATTTTCATTGGTTAAAAGAAAGGCATCATTTAAAAAGGTCAAATATGTCAAAGGTCTTTTAGCTGGCATGTTTTGTCTTATAAACAGGAAGCTAGAAGAGCTGCATTGATGCCCTCTTTTCATTAATATGTGTACTGAAGGAATTTGTATTTCAAAGACTTTATTGGTATGTGCAAAAGCATAAAAATGCTACCAGAGAACAAAATGTCAAATGAAATATTTTTCCCATTCACGCAAACATGCAGAGCCATTTCTTGAATTCAGATCCTCTTGAGAGCAAATAAAAGATATCTGGAAGGCAGTGAATGCAATTACTTCTTAACACCCCTTCCTCTGGCTCCAAATGTCAAAGATACAACAACACAAATGTTTAAATTAACCGAGAAATATTTTCACTTCTTCTGCAATATTAGCATCAAGACCTTTACTCATTCTCTTACTATGTTATTATTTTATTTGTTTGCAAGCCCTGGAAAAGATGTTTTTATGATCAAAACTTTCAGCTCTTAAGTAATATATTCTAGGCAGGAGCTGTCACAATGTATTAGTCTGAGAATGGCAGTGTTATTCTACTAGTAATCTGAAGCATTATGTTATTCAGCTGCTTTCCTATTAGTGAATTTAATTGAGCCCAAAATTATGAGGCAGCTGGGTAACTCAAATGCTTTGAAAATGTTGTAGAGTTATTTTATTCTATTTCTATAGCCACACCTCGGCTTATCCTTTATAGCTGATCAAAGCATGGGATTTCTATTTTTAGGAACTTTGTGAAGAACAAAAATATCCATTTAGAAATACGAGAGTAACATTTTTTTTTAATTGCTTGAAGAAGCAAAGATGAAGAATTATGCATAACTGGACAGAACTGTTCTGCTCTTCCATACTAAATCTACTTCAACAGCCAGGCAGTAAGCTTTAGGTTAGCCTCTGGATGGCACTGTGCAAGATTTGTAAAAAAAGTAGGTAATTCCCTCTTGGCATTATCTCCTGGCTCAAGGAATCATTTTAGGGTTCTCTGTGATGCTCCCACACATGTGCTTCTCCCCAGGTTTCTCTAAAGTATTTGGGTGGGGTCCCTGTGTGTGCCCATGAGCTCAAAAGTCTTTGGAGGATGAAGACTTGTGGGATGCCATGGGATATCAGCACGGAGGGCCTGTGATCAAGTGTGATCTCCTGGCTTGTGCATTGCCCTTGCCTCCCCTTTTTCAGCCCCATCATGATCTGAGAAACACTGGTTGGGCCTCGGCCTTGAGGAGCTACAGCTTGGCCAAACTATTGTGGAGCTTACCAGAAACACTCTGTGCTTCTTGCAAACCTGTAATTGGTTTTGTTTTTTGTTTTAACAGCCTTGTATGTATTGTGTGCAGGTGTGCATGTCCTCCCTGGAATGTGGGAGAGGGGCTGCTCCTCTGGATTCTTAAGTACTTTAGAATTGTGAGTTCTGTCTGTAAAAAAAGTTCCTTTTGAGATATGGTCAATCCCATACAGGTCCTTTTCTGAGATGTTTGGTTTGAGTTCAGTTCTGAGTGAAGTGTTGTTAAGTTGAAGTATGGTTAAGTTGAAAAGCTTTGAAGTGTTTTGCCACCACTAAATGGTTAAGTTGAACTTTTAAGTTTGATTGCTGCTAAGTGAAATGCTCCAGAGCCTTTAGGCCATGTTCTTTTGATCCTTACTCTTGATATCCTCTTCACAGTGACACACAAAGACACACATATACACACAGAGACAGATACTTGTGTAACATTTTGGATTGACTGACACTGGGTTTTTGTTTGTTGCTTTTCCTGGCTGTGCCTTAAGCATCGTGTAAGTAGTAGCATGAAGATTGGCAAAGAACCTTGTCCTGCTGTGGCTTTGCTCTGAAATCTTTCTTTGCTGACAGCTTTGCCATGATTCCTGAAGCGATGTTGAAGTGCCTGTGCCATCCCATGTCTTTAGCAGAGTGGAGAGCCCCGGGATGTCAGCAGCGAGGCCCTGGCAGTGCCTGTGACACCAGGGCTTCTCTGCAGCCTGCAGACTCCTGGGATGTGCATCTGGCTCTCCTGGGACCACCTGTGAGCTCTGTGTTCTGCAGAAACACGGATGGCCCTGGCATGTCACCGTGCAGTTCCTGTGACCTGGAGATGGCTGGAGGCTTCAACAGGGGTGGAGAGGCTCTAACACTCATGTGTAACACACATGGCTTTTATACATTCCCACGTGCCTGGAGCTCCTCAGGAGGCTAAATTATAAACAGAGGCTTTTCTCATGAGTAAATCAAGCCAAAGGAATCATGCCTGCGCAACTCTGCTGCCTACAGATTGCTGTCTTTTAAAACTTTTGAAGGTAATTGCTCACAATTTAGACTTAACAAGAGTCACAATAGCTGCACTTTTCCTTCGATTGCTGTACCACACATTAATGAGGTTTATAATAACTTCTGCACCCTATGAATATGTTATAAACTTAGATTCCTTACCTCTATTTCATCCTCAGTCCTATCATGTGCTGATAAATTTGACATGCCTGCTCTTGCTAAAATAATGGAATTTCCACTTTTGCTAGTACAATGAACTTTAGAAAGTGTTTAATCATAGATGTTGTGCTCTGGAGGACCTTCAAAACTCAACTAATCTATAAAGTTGATATTCTGAAGACAAAATAGCATCTTAGTTATTAAGGGAAATTATCTGTACAGGAAGAAAAAAAGCTTTAAGTCTTTTCCTTCCAAATCTCAAGTGGTTAATGCATGACTCTGCATGAATCAGAAGGATTCATTTGATTCCTGTGCTGACCTCTTTCAGAAAATTTAATTTCTCCATCTCAAACATATTATTTTTGTCTAATACAAAAGGGCATTAACCTGAACCTTATTGCACTCTTTTACAACTAGTTACCCATTTTTTTGCATTAATCTTTTATAGTATATGGAAGGATTAGTGTTTGAACACAATACAAAGCAAAGTCTGAATACAAAATCATTGTGGATACTCCCTGTATTTTATTTTGTATTATAGTGAGCTGATGAAAAATTTTTGACTTCATTTAATCTCTGATTTGGTTTTGATCCCAAGGGTCAAGTATTAAAAAGTATTCTGTTTGTAGACTTAGTAAAGATCAGCTGTATGTTGTAATTACATCTGAGGATAGGAGATAAGCTTTTATCCTTATTAAGGCTGATTATTAAAAGGATGCATATGGATAACTCACTAATGATAATTCTGAAATCTAAGTATCTGAAAGTGAAGATTTGGATACCTTCCACTTCAGTTCCTTCCAGAAAGGTCCATAGTAATAGTTTGAGTAACATAAATCAGTCCAGAGACAAACAGGTACAGTTGACACCCAAATCTTCTCTATTCTGCATTTTTAAAAATATTTTATAAAATTAACCCAAAGTGACAAGCTAGGAAATAAGATAGGTATGTTTCTAGACCAGCAAATGATGGGTCATGTCTCAGTACACCTTTGAAATTAATTCCAAATGAAAACTTTCTTTAGTTAATGAAGAGAAAGAAGAAATTTTAAAGCATTGGTGTTGGCACTAGATCTTTGTGACTTTTATCTGCTTTTATGCAGTTGGAATACCGTTTGGTAAGAAAATACAGATTTTTAAGAACTTGTATATGTTTTGATTTTGTCTTTGACTCTAAATATTTTTTTTTCTATTTCTGGTATAACACAATTTTGAAAATCTGTTTGATTTCAAAGTGTGTTCCCATTTAACACATTGGAAAAGGGATTCTTTTTCTTCCCAATCCCATTTCCACAGTGATTTTAATAGATTTTTCCTGATGGAACTTTAGACTTTATTTAAAGTGACTATATACAGTGACTTCATTTAAGGTTTGGAATTTTGCAGTTAAATGATAAGTAAATAACATGATAAATTATTTACAAGCTTGTTTTCTGTATTATAGTACAATGACTACTCCTGTAGATAGAAGAATATAAATTTAAATTGGAAACTGAGTAAAATTTGATGGAGCTTCTCATGAAAGTGGTAAGCAGATCATTTAAGGATTTTAACAGGTCTTCAATCTGTTGGAGAGATATCACAAAAATTACCTTGAGTTACAATTCAGCCTCATCCCTTCTTCTACTGCTTATTGATTTTAATATTTGAGGATAAACTTACTTCACAAGGTTAGAATTGATTAGGGCAGTGTTTTGTCTGTTAAAGTGGCATCTTTTCCCTGGAGTTCTGGAAAGAATTTCTGCATTAAAACTAATATCAGTAACACTGTTCACATTAGAATATCCATTTGTACTAAAAGCTATAAATGTTAGCATATCAGGGGACAAAGTGCCCTGCTGCTGTAGTGATCAAATGAATTAGGGTTGTAGAAAAATAACTGAAAAGATAAGGAGGAAATTATAGAATTAAATGTTCTTTTTTAGCATAGTAAATGACTGGGAATTATGAACTAATTCATAGAAGTTGTGTACCATTTGCAGAAAATTAGAAGATACCAAATGATTACATTCATCAAATAAATGATTTGGCAGTTTTTGTTTCTAAAGAGTGGGTATTATTAGAAGAAATTAATGAATCCATGAATACAATACAGATATACAGAAATTATAAATAGTGACATGAGTTCATAATTTTAATGAACTGCATTGAATATGTTTCCACACATTACCTTGTTTTACTTAGCTGTGATAATGCAGCAGAATTTGGTTGATACTGATATGTGCAACCAAAAGGGAAAAGATACCAAAGATTATTAATCTTCACTGAAATGAAAATAGTACAGTTCCTGCCAGTCCAATCAGAGATAATGCATGACTGTTGAAAAAGAATCTATTTATTTTAATGTATTAGAGAACAATCTAAAAGACGAAAGCAAGAGATGAACTGCAAGAATAGTTTGAAGGCAACAAGAAGTGTAGCAATCAGTTGTGAACCTACTGTGGCCAAGTTTAAATACTAAATATATGACTAAATACTAAAAATACTGTAAATTCAAATACCACACAATACTAGCAAAGGCAAGCATTTACATTCATTTTGTCAATTTAATTCCAGAACAAAGACTAAAAATATTAATGTCTCTTTTATCCAAGGAGCTTAAACTTGTGAAGTCACCTGTCTTTTCTCTCTAACCTCTTAAACTTATTGGGTAAATCTAGAAGAAAAATTTCAGTGTTTGTGACACAAATACACTTGAATGAATACCTGATTTTCCATGCAGTGTTATTACCAGAAAGGCTACTAGTACTCAGATAAATTATGTAATTTTCTGTAATAATGTGTACTTACAAGATAGATGGTTTATGAAATGGCCACTTCTGTGTATTGTTCCACATCCAGCACAATCTGCAATACTTCATTATTGCTCAAAGGTGATTTCAGCCTTGGAGGGATAAAAGATGTAAAGAAACACTCACTTGTTTCCAGGGAACTGCTCTATTACAGGCAACTTGTTTAAATAAACAAATATTGCAAGGATTTTCAAAGCAATCCACTATCATGTCTGCAACATTCTAGGATTGAGTATGAGACATGTGAACACCAAACTTTCTCCCTTAATCACCTGAGCTGCTCTGTGTCATTTTGCTAATCATATTACACCAGTTTCATCTTCTTGGCCACTTAGATTAATGCAAAGCTCCTGCAGGCAGAACTGGGATATATGTTCTGCTGCCTTCAAAGCTTGAGAGATGTTTAAAAAAAAGGTATAGTCAGTCTTTCAGTAGAATTAGTGTGTTCTTAAATCCAAAGAGGAGGTTAGGGGTGGATTCCAACTATTTGGTGTATTAATACTTAAAACTGGATGGCTGCAAGGAGAGTTGAGGTGCTGGCATTAATTTCTGGAGGCGAGGAATGTTAATAACTGTGGATGGTGGCATTCTGTGCTGGTGCTCAAACTCTGCCAGTAAAATTGTGAGAGAGAGCACAAATATATATATGGTTTTTCTAATGAGTTTCACAGTGGGTGAGTGAAAATAATGTACCCCATCCCAGATTACATGTTTGCATTGAAACTGCTATCAAAAGGAATCCCTTGTCACAGCAAATGTTTCCTCATTGCAGCCAGAGGTGCTCTGATAATGAAGCATTTTCTTCTACAAATGTCTGAAGGATATTGTGTTGAAAATCTGGACAAGGTAAAATTTGGACATTAAGTATTTTTAATACCCCAGAACATTCAAGTATCAGGGAGCAAAGTGAGGTTCCTTTACTCTGGGTTGGTGCACAGGAGAAAAAACCAACCAGACATACTCAAGATGTCAAAATTACACAAAAAATTATTGGCAAAATAAAGAAAATCAAGGAAATTTAGCAAAGGTTTAAATGCAACACCAAATTCAATATAAAGCACTTATTAACCTATAGCTGAACCCATACAACTATAAACCTTTAATCCCATAAGATGTTAAGTTACCAAAAATGTTCCATGAAAAGAGAATTAGAAGAAAAAGAGAGAGAAAGACAGAAAAGGTACAGAAAAACACAGATCTAGCTACCAGCTGGACAGCTCTGCCAGGCTCTGGGCTGGGGCTGGAGCATTTCACTGCCTCTCCTGGACAGGGCTTGACCTGCCCCTCCCACCACGGACACACCCAAGCATTTCAGGCATCCAAAAACATCTTGAGGCATCAAGGTTTTCTGATATCTGACAGTGTTTGACCCGAGTTTCCTGGGAAAAAAAAAAAAAAAAAAAGACTGGTTTGATTCTGTAGCAAAACCATGTTCTCATTTCTTTTGGTTTTTCAGTAACATATTCTGAACTTTCCCTAGTATAAGTTATCTCTCTAATTATGGCCAGAGTAATCAAAAGAGCCTTTTCTGAGGACTTCCTCGTCCTGGGTCCTTCTATGAAAGACAATTTTTAAACTTTATAGTTCCACATTTCAAGAACTCACAGGAATGCCCCAAGAAAGTCTGGCATCTACCTAAGCAACCTGTGCTGGTTATATGTGTTCCTTCACTCTGCCATTTTTAAGGTGTTTTAGCAACATGAAAACTAGAATAGAATGGCCAGTTTATAAAAATCCACATTACATGAATACTAAAGAATTTCCATATAAATAGGATTTTATATTTAAATGCCCTGTGGGTGAATGTGATCCAATACCCCTCAGAAATCAAAATCCTTAAGTGTCTTATTTAAAGTTTGCCTTTTAAAAAGAAGGTGAAGCTGGACAGCTTTTGATTAACATGACATTCCTTCCTGGAGAGTGCTTACAAGACCAACAAATCACAATTCAATTAAGTTGTGCCCCATGTGGTACTTTCAGTGTGTTCTTTGTGGAGTCTTTTTCCGGCAATCACGCTTACCCCATTTTCCCCTTGATTCATTTTGCAAGACTTCACATGTAAAGTCCCATGAGAGAGGCAAATGAGGAACATTTCAAAAACCTAATTGCAGATCTTTCTGCTTAAGACATATTTAAGACACACTTAAGACACAGTGCTTAAGGCATTGCCCACGTTTGCCATTATGGCAGCTGACTCTTTAACAATGAGATGAAGAAATAACTATTAGGCTGCATTTACATTTCTCCGAGTGCTTTGTTTTCTTCCCTATAATTAAAGGGTGTGTCAAATTTTCCATTATCAAATCCTATTTTTAAGGCAGCAAAACCTTAACACAAAGCCATGCCAGGGCTTTTCAAGCAGTGGAAAACCCAGCCCACTTTGTGTAGATGATGAATTGATTAAAGCCAGGATAATGCAGCTGGCAGTCCAGGAAGCCATAGGAAATACCAGCCACAGGCCATCTGTGGTTCACAAATACACTTGGGCCAGTATTCTCCTCACTCTTCCAGGACCTAATGCCTTCTTTAATATCAACCATCTCTCCTACAGACTGTACCTTTCCACACTAAACTGTGAATTCTTCATTGTATTTTTGCAAAGCTGGCATGTGCTTTCACATACATGTCCTGCATCGCAAATGCTCTAGTGTAATCTCCTTACAGAGATCTCTGCAGCAGCAACCCATTCCCCCATTCCCCATCCCAAGGCAGCCAGTGGATGTGTGCCAGTAAGGCCCTGCATACTGAGCTGCTGCATGTTCTGTGGCCTCCTCTCCTCTTGCCTCTTTTCTGCAGTATCTGAAGATAATTTGAGAAAAGTACTCTGTGAAGTCTATAGAGCAAGTAGTTTGACATGGCATGAGAATTGTGTTAACTTTTAACACTAAACAAAGTCCTATCAGCTGGGTTAATACCTTGAACATTTTTAGATATTGCAAACCCAATCTAAGTGGGAAGCTAGCAGCCAGGGGGAGATCATAGGGGATTTTCACAGAGGTGTTTTCTGGGAGGAATTGAACTCAGTGTTTTGATTGATTATCTTGAGGATACATACATGTGTATATATAAATATATATGCTTTTCCAATAAGCAGGTGAGAGATGTGTTTTTGTGTATTCTATACACTGTGTGCACATGGGGTGCTCACAGTTTATGTGAGCACGGAGCTGGATCTCCAGGGGCTCTCCTCCCCTGAATGCACTTTCCCAGGGTGCATTAAAACCTGGAGACAGTGTCAGTGTTAGCAGGGAATCAGTGGTGGGATGCACCTTTTCTTCTGCCAGCTAAAGTGCCAAATGCATCTGAAGTGACCTTAGGTCGGATAAAGTGAAAAATGCTGCAGGATTTTCCTTTTTCTTCTTTGCCATCAGGTGGGAGCCTGGCAAACACCAGCAGGATGAGGGATGAGCAGCTGCCCCAGTACCTGTTTGTCTGTGTGAAAAACTATTGCAGAATGGAGGAAGACAAATGGAGTAATATATATTAATTTGGAAATTACTGAATTGCATGCAATTATTTTTAATTCAGCTCCATTAGGCTGTTAGGTATGAGGACCTGTGGTGCGCCCTGGATGGACTCCTGTAAATGGATGCAAAGCACGACATTCATCTTTAATTTCTGAGCCTGTATTAAGTGGTTTTTTTTCCACTGGCTATGTACTGTGTATATTGGGAGCACTCAAGCTTTGATTAAACTAAATTCAATCCCCGAGTCTTTCTAATGAACTGTAAAAACTCACTCTAATTTGCATTCAAACATCACTATGCTCTCCATACTGTAATTATATTAACATTGATCTATCTGAAGTCTTCTTAAGTTTTATAGGAATTTACTTGTAATTATAAAAATATGGAGAAGAGATAAGGGAGAGAAAAGGCAATAAGAAAGGAAATAAAGAAGGAAGCTAGGAGGGGAGAAAAGAATCTGGAAGGACAGCAAGAGCAGAAGAAACTGTACTAGCATGGCAATGTAGTTGTGAAACCTTGTCAAAATCACTTTCTTGCATAAATATCAGAAGAAAAATTTTCAGCTTTATCAGAATAACATCCTTTCCATTTAATCAGATAATAAATAATATTTAATAGTAAAAATATTAATAAATTTAAAATAATTACAGTATAACGTATAAAAATACTATTATTCTTCCATGAAGCATATGAGAGCTGTCATTTGGAAACTACAAGGAGTTAAATTCTAGCTGGCTATGAAAATACCTCCATTCTAAGTCAAACTCTTGGGACAGGTTTTAAAATGCTAATCCCTTTTTTCTTTTCTCTCTGCTTTTGATGAACAATTTCTCATGCTCATTTCATTGAGTAATAATGTCAAAGTGTTCAAAACCCAAGCATTTCAATTATAGGCATATCCCCAGAGCTATCGCTGATATAAAAGTAATTTTTTATCTGGTTAGTATTTGAATTGTTAACTCTTCATGGTTTTTAAATCAAAATTTGAAAACACACAGTAATAGTTATGGTATCTTGGCAGGTTAATGTAGTGTGTCATGTCATATTTCTGTCTTGTGGCATGACATACAATACACACAGAATTTCACTGTTATTTAAAAACGTTCTTGTTCTTTGTGTTGAACAACCCACTGAAGAAATTAAACCTACACATTAACAAAATTGCAAGAATATGGGTCTTTTCCTGAATCAATGTAAAATAATATAATCAAAATTCAAAACATAATATTTTCTTTTTCCTTCAAAACTTTGGTTCTGTTTTTTTTTTTCTCTATAGAATGTTTTCTTCTTAGTGTTTATTTAAACATAGGCAAATGAGACTGATGAGACCTTTTTTTGACATGGATTTCTTTCTCCTGTTACTTCTCTTTCTTGAGTAGGTGTTTGAAAATTCTGTTTTTGAAATAAAATTTGGGACTTGTTTCCCTCTGAGCAGTTTACAAGCATAATGTGCAAAAGAAAAAATAATCCTTGAGAGAAAAAAAAAATTGCCTTCTCTTGGTAACATTTTTTTTCTGAGGGATTATACAAACCTTTCATTATCATTGATATTATTATGCTCCTAGTGATTTGCTCTGTTGTCTTAATTCCTGTTAAGTTACTAAGACACAAAACAGCTCTTGAGGATCAACATAGCATTATTTCTCAAATTATTAGTCTTATTTTTTTCTTTAGTGCATTTTCATTCTCCTAAATATTGCCACTAAAAGGGTTATTATTGTTGTGACAACAAAATGGGATAAAGAAAAATTTATTCAAAGTCACAGCAAGGGTTTAAGGAGAGGCTGACACAGCCAAAGGGACTGACAAGGGCAATTAATGTAGTCACAGAGTGCTGGATGCATGGGAAGATGAACATAAGAAATGGGAAGACTACAATCATAATTACCAATAATAACTTGTGTAAATAATGTCTGACTCAAATACAAGGTAGGTCTCTACCTGCATACACTTTTAGACATAGGACAGCAATAATGGTAAAAAACTTGCTACTCCCAGAGAATAATTACCACCATGTGATGTCTAATGTGGTATGTTGAAAAGGCCCTGTTGTGTTCTAGCTGCATTTAAAAATATAAGATCTGAATAAAATCTGAATAAATGCACAGGAGAAAATGAAAACCCACAGTCAGTGTTGAAAGTCCAGCTGTAAATGTGTGCAGAGGGATTTGGTGCCAGCCAAGGAAGGTAGTTCCAGTACAAGGAGCTGGTACTAGCTAAGGTTACCCAGGAATATTTTTTTATTATTATTTTTTATTTAACAATTTTTTTATTATTTAGAGAGTGGACAAGTGCAGCATTGAAAATTAGTAATTAAAAATTTGGGGAGCAGTGAAACCTATATAGGTCAGCTGTACAAGTCCAGGCTTTCTTCACTGGTACAGGGGAGAAAACAGTGAGATTAACTAATATTGCACAAAGACTAAGAGATCTCATTCAAAGTATTTGGATTAGGTGAATTCTATAAATAATGCAGCATCAAAAAAAAAGGAAAAAATAATTTTCTTGTGCTGTGAGTATACATTTTTGTTTGGTGAACAGTTAAGAGGATTTTGAAGTTATATTTAAATATAAAGTTTATGAATTAAAAACCCTAACATGTTTTTCAGCCTTACTTTAACTTAACTTGGGAATTTGCCTGTTAAATTGATGTATATAAATGACTAAACCAGTAAGAGTTGTCTTCAATGCTGCTGAAGTTGTTTACATCTGTCTCAGCAATTGGCTTAATTTCTTTACGATGACAGAGTACCCTTTTTATCATGGCTATCATACATTATTATGCAGATGCACAATGCCATATGGAAGCATAAACGATGAAATGCACTTTCATTTAAGCTAATATAAATAGTAGTTATTGGCAGAATCATTCTTTTCATCCCTGATCTCACCTCTCTGGCAATAAAGAAAAACTGAGACTACTTGTCTAAACAGTTAATACATAATTTAAGAGCAGAGTATCAAGAGCACTATCAAAAAGTCCACACAGAAATAGAAATCATATTTGTGTACAAATACAAATTAACTTTGGAGGCACCCATTTTTTGTGAACAAATAACAGTAATTGTTTATATTGACATATAGCAATCTGTAGTTTGAATTATAGGAGAAGATAAAGAATTTGAATTGGCAGCAGTATATTCTGCTTTAAACTTGGGGGGATTTGGTAAAGCCTCAAAGTATAGCTATGATTGTCTTGAGGGCTTAGAGGCATTAAGAGTCCACGAACTGACACCAAGATTTAGCACACTTCTTGGAGGATTGAGAATACCTCAACGAAAAATAAATCAATGTTGTAAGTAAAGTTCTTTTAAAATCCAATATTTAATAGGTGGTGTAAAGGAAAGTTTGGATGTCTCACTGCAGTAAGTGCAAGTCAATGGCTAATTGAGAAAAAGAATAACCAAGTCTTCTGGATCCTTATACCTCAAGAGGAAAAAAAAGCGTGGGTCAAATTTAAAATCCATTACTATTAAAAAGAAGTATGAGAATGTTTTTTAATATTTCAGTAAGTTTCATATTCCTTATTCACAGAACTTTGTACCAGACCCACTTTTCAAAAACAAAACCAGCTTCTCTGTCAGCTAGTGTGTCAACCAATGAAAATCTCTTTTATATTTTCTCATTGCTCTGTCATCTTCAGCCAAAGTCAACAGCAAGTTAGAGATCTCAAAGATGTTCAATTCCTTAAATTTCCATGAGGAAGGTAGGTACATAGGAGTGGGGGTCCACAATCTGGAAAATCCTGCAAGATAAGCTTGTTTTTTCCATGTGAGGTGCTGGTTCTCCAGACTATAGGAGTAGTGGCATATTAAGGAATGCTTCACTTCACAGAGAAAGGGAATATGTATGAGGATCCAGAGTTCAAATTCAGCCACTGAAATGTGAAGGTAATATCATGTTCTGGTGCTGTGTACCAGAGTGCATGATTGAGGTATGGGAACAAACTGCTGAGGGAAAAAGACTCCAGCAAAAATTGTTATTATTTTACTATCAAATCAGTTTGAGTATGCCAAAAAAGTCCCCCAAAATCACTGAGGTCACACAGGTTGCTGTGTAGGAAATTTTATCAAGGGTAGATTCCAGACCTCTAGCCTGGTGCATGGCATCACCGAGAAGTTGAAATGCTCTCTGTGTGTACGGCGCTGCGCAGCAGTACTTGGGATTCTTAAAACTGAGCACTCTAGCAGAGGTAAGACTTGTGTTCGAAAAGGATAAATAAGAGCTTTTGTTGTTCTGTGTTGTAAAAATATTTCCTGAAATAATGAGAGCAGAGCTCTAAGAATGACAGGCATATCTGTGAATTAATTGAAGATACTTGTATGCATTTGGATATCATAACAATCACAACAAACAACCTAAATTTGCATTTTTTAGCTGTACCTTATTCTACCATTTTCTTCTGTTTAATGGTGACTACCTCTGTACTTGAAATTGAGGCTATTCATGTTGAGTAATGGGAAACCTCAGGAAGACTCCTTCCTTTTATTCTGAAAGTGAACTAAAAAATGTTCTTCTCAGGCTTTAGGTGGGTATCTTTATACCACAATCCAAGCCTGGCCATGCAGCAGAGACTTATCCCCAGTAACCTACAATGCCATTGAGACTGACACTGTGATTTAACTGCATATCTCAGAATGGCTGGTGGGGTAGATAGATCACAGTATGGTTTTTATGCTTTCTTTTGTTGGTTTATGAATTTGTTTGGGAGCAAAGCCACCAGAACTGTAAGTTGAATTATCAGTTCAACAGCAAGCTCCAAATAGCTCTGCAAGGCCAGGTTTGAATAAGACTCTCATATAATCTGGTTATAATAGACTATCTGGAATATATATTGCAAGAATCCTGCCTTTGAGGTCTGATCCCGTAGATTGAAGCCAAAGAGAATTCTGCGTGTAATGAAGTTGGTGTATAATAAATAGTGCAATATTTGTGTAAATTAGTTTTTGCTAGATGCATTTTAATATCTTCAGCTTCAGATGTCATGTGAATTCTTTGCCCTAGCTTAAAACAAATTATCAAACCTTGCACGAGTGTTAGCAGGAGTAGTTTAAAATCAAAAAGACATTCTATCTGCATCTGCGCGGCAGTGACTGAATAACAACACGGGAAGTATAAAATCAGAAAGACATTACATCCTTGCAGGTTATATGTTACTAACATCGCTGTGTGACTAATTTGATGTGACTCAAACTCCTCAGGAAAAGATTTGTCATCCTGTCAATCGCGTTGGGCTGCGTTAGGTGACAGAGCTGGTGAGCTGTCTGTTAATGCTTGGAAAGAACATGTCGCGATCGTGTGATTGAGTTCTGGAAATACTGACTAAACAGTTTTTCATGTCTTTGTTGCTGGTTAAATGGAGTGATAAATATCTCTAATTTCAAAACTGCGGTTTCAGGAAGATTAAAACCATAGCAATACCCCATCGGCTATCATATTGCAAAATAAGCTGTGTGCAGGATGACTTTGTGACCTGAAACCTGCAAAGATGAAATGTAGAATAATTTTAGATGCTACTTTATTTAAATAAGAAGGCATGCAAAATAGGAGTACTAAGATGACAGCTACCCTGGTTGATGCTAATTTGAGATTTTTAACCAATTTTTCACTGAAAATTTTCTAAGTAGAAATTATCTTTAAAGCCAAAGCCTTGCCACTTTTATGTGTGTGATTCAATTAATTTTAAAAGTAACATAATAAAACTAAGGTTTTCTACAATGGTTGCTGATTACAAATTATTTCCATAGTGTTTATGGAGTTTCACTTCTGTGGTTGTATAAGAAAACAGGTTTGCAGCATAGAGAGAGATAGGCTGGAGGTCTAAGATGCAGAAGGGTACTGTGGCTTTATAGTGCATGTGTTAAGTGCTTCTTTAAAACTATAGTAACTGTACAATACCTATAGAAATTATTCAAGTGAAAGATGCTATAGAATTGAAAATAAGTGTATGAACTTGCAAAAATTAGGAAGTGACTGCACTTTCACAATTAGCATACCTGTCTCATTAAAAAAAAATAATATGGTCACATGCAAAATTGCTTATAAACAGAGAAAACAGTTGAATTAAAAAAATGGGGATCTTTTGTGCAATAGAGGAAGATTTCTCCTCTTCCTCATCTTCTATTTGTAGGGATTTTTCCATGAATATCCATGCTTCTGGTAGGATGGGACCTTGAGTGCAATATTATACTGCTTCACTGCAATATGAAGGCTAGGAAGGTTTCTGTGTTGTTAAATGCAAGATTTTAATGGCTTTTGATGGTTAGTACAGCTTTTTTTTGCTATCACTCCTTTGTCTAGCAATGTTATATATATTATATATTCCCTAATTATACAGTTTTTTATATCTAGGAGTTGAGCTATTATTCAAGACTTCTGCTTGGTCTCACTTACTGATTGCAGTAGCCATATAAAGCTCTTACTAACTGCAAATTGCCTTTCATTATAGTCAGTTGTTTGAAATCACTGAAGCATTTCTAAATTCATGAGATCTGCAAGGATATAAACTCAAATACTTTAAAGAAGTTATGACTACTCCAATAGGGTTCATCATAACTTACTCATCAGGTGGCTTATTTCGCCACCTGTTACATTTATTTTACTTTTATAAATCTACATAAATAGTTATTGTGTCTTCATGCCATGACATTTTATAGCAGCTCATTTTTACTGGAAAACCAAATAGCATCAGTCTCCTTTAACATTCAGACACTTCTAAGAGCATAAGGGCTTTAGTTGTGGATTTATGATTTATAACTTCAGTCCTCCCAAACTCTGTCAGCAATGGCATTATGGTTCAATTAAAAGTCAACGATCAAAACAAAAACTGGCATGTACCATATGACAAACGCTTGTCCTGATAACACGAGTGGCGAGGCAAAATGATGAATTGCTGCTCTGTGAGGAGCAGAGTTATAGCCCAGAGTTCATTGCCCACAGTTTAATTAGGCAGGCAGGGATCCATCCTTGAGCTGGGACTCAGATTCTGCTGAAGGTTTATCTCAGGGCCCAGGTAGGTGTTGGGCTTTGGGAGGGAGGGAGTGGCTGGCTCATTCCCTCTTCCCCAGGTAAAGGACAAATACAGAAAATTGTTATAAAGCAAAGGAGAGAAATAGATAAAAAAAGATAAGGTGAAATTACCCTTTACTTCCTGAATGATCATAGAAGAAAGATGAAAGCTTGCCTGCTCTAAGACTTTGGGTTAAAGGCACTAAAGTGCTTAAGTCTGTGAGAAACATGAAAAACAGTCAATCAACAAATAAATCACACAAAGACATTGAGACTGGACTACTGACTTGTTATATGATTAGTTTTAATTACAAGGGGATAATATATCGAAAAATGGGGTTAGCACAGGCTTCTAATTAGTGCTTTAAGTGATTTTTAGTTTAAACATACTTGTATATAAAACAGGCTTTGGGCTTCTAGATTTAAGATACTGCAAAGTTTTTTCTAGAGCAGTAGTTGAAGGAGACAATATTCCATATCTTAATAACACTGAATTCTGCTTTTCACCTAAAGGCCTTTTGTTTTTTATGACGCTGCAGTGTGTAGTGCAGGCAGAGAAAGAAAGAATATAACCTAAAGATGTAACATCTGGATTAAGATACTCTATTCAGGGTGTAAAGTAAGAATTTAAAGCAAGAATTTCCAATGAATGTGTTGTTGCTGAGATCTCAGGGCGTTCTCGTATGGTAATGGTGTAATACTTTCACTCAGCCTGAGTTTGCCAATCCTGAGCTCCTTTTCATGGGAATTGTGTGGCTAACGCATTCTTGGAAAAACAGAGATTAAAAGCCAGCATCAGGCTGAATCAATGCATTTATTGATATTAAAGTTATTACTTTCTAACAGATTAAAATGTAGTCCTAAGATTTAATGAGTTTGAAATTGAATAGACTTCTTTCTTCTACTTACCTCTGTGTAGAACCTGCAGGATTTAATTCTTTTCTGGGACACCACAGCCTACCATATGGTATCTCCTCTGGGTGTTTCTGTAGTCCTTCTGAGACTTTTTTTTCATATAATTTTCACAGATATTGCAACAGTTTGCAGTGGTTTCTGATCTATATTTGCGTTTTAGTAGTGGTTGGTGTGGAAAGTTCCTCCCCTCTTGGCGACTCCGTTGTTAGGACAGCAGGACCACTCCAGGGAGAGCTTTTCTGTGGTGTCAAAACTTAACAAACACAGAGATTCTTCTCCCTGCCAACCCCTCATCTGACTGCCTCAGGATGGTGCTCTTCATCTTAAGACTCTTCCAGTGCCTTGTTTTTGGGCAGCAAAGGGAGAGGCCCCTGGAATGACTGGTGAGGAGTGGAGGACGCACAGCGGATGGGCTCAGCTGCAGCACCGCTGGCTGCTTGGTGGAGAACACTACCCTGGTGTGATTTGATGGCAGTCCCTCCTAAAGAGTTAAAAGACTTTCTCATTTTGAGTAGAGCTGGACAGAATCTTTCTGAGGGATTACTTCTCTGTTAGAAAATGCTGATTCATTTAAAGTGAAATCTTCTGTGGAAATGAGGCAATCTGAAGAGAAACTTCATAAAAAATTAGACTGCTCCACTTTGACCTTTCAGAAAGACTGGTAGAATTTCCAATTAAAAACAAAACCAAATACCTTTATATACCAAATACATGTGAATGTAAAAACTGAAGCTGATATGAA
The DNA here is from genome assembly GCF_049639895.1 of Pseudopodoces humilis. Lineage (NCBI taxonomy): Eukaryota > Metazoa > Chordata > Aves > Passeriformes > Paridae > Pseudopodoces > Pseudopodoces humilis. The sequence continues at coordinate 64,531,511 of NC_142205.1, read as the reverse complement.
ATATGTCATTTAAAAAAATGAATTATTTTGAATTATTCTTGGACTTGCAGGGCTCATAGCTTACTTCTTCTAACAGTGTCCAACAAAATAGGGTCAAGGGCTGATTTCATGACTCATTCTCTGTTTTTACCCTTTGAAAGCAATATGCAAAAGGGCTTCAAACTGTTTTTATCATCTCCAAGTTTCAGCTTCTTTATTGTAATGCCCTCCTGGTAGTTTCACACCAGAAGTTTCTTTAAGGTTTATTTTTATTCCTATGAGGCAGGGAATCTCCTCACAGGAGTTCTCCTGTTGGGAAGCTCTAGTTGCCTCACCCCACACCCTGCTGTTCTTGGGGAGATGCTTATGGAAGTGATAATCTCTAGCAGACTTTCTGTGGCTGAATGTTAAAAGTATTTTCTCCACAAATAGCAAAATTAGGGACACGTCTCGAGAAAACAGAAGGGAATGTTCAGCTTATTGAGCGCATACTGTGGGCTTGACTACAATGCTAAAGCAGAAGTCATTGCAAAGTCAGTGTTTGCTGGTGGTTGTCAGTCCCAGACACCAGCAGCAGCTGACCTTATGGTGAGCAGTGAATACAAGCTGATGCATGGTCTTTGCATGGTATAAAGGTCTGGAAGGACAGTGAGCCACATTATTTCTTGCAAGAGGAAAGAAGTTACAATGGAAGGTGCAGATATTTCTCCCATCCCTCCCTTCTGCTAGCATATTGCTCCAAGGACATTAGAGAGATGAGCTCCATGAGCCATGGTAGCGAATGCCAGGCATGCTGGGCAGGAATTGGATGCATCATTTGCTTACTTCTGGCACCTATTTGGACGCCTGGGGAGGAGCTGTGCCGTTCCCAGTTTTCCCAGGGGAACTGTGGATCTGTTGCTCTCTGAGCAGTACAGTGTAGTCCTCTCTGACTTGAATGTTATGAAGATTCTTTCTAAAAAGAATTATAAATAATTTAAAGACTCTCGTAGTTAAAGATTAAGCTGCTGTCAAATACAGCCATTTCTCCTAATCTAAGAATTTTTAAATTCTTCTTCTTTGTTACAGGCAACCCTATAGAGCGGTGCTGTAGACTGGTATTTGCAGAATTTGCCTTGAAGCAGTTTTAAAATTGTGAAATGCAGCTTCTGGAGACCTGCCTGAAGCGATACCCTCAGGAAAAAAACAAAAGAAAACAAAAGGGATCTTCTGCCTTGTGCTGCCTCAGCTTTCCCTGAGAGAACAGAATAAAAGGGGAAGAGCAGGAGAGTTTCAACCTGAGTGACCCCGACCTCAAAACGCACCAGCACCACCCCCTTTCCATTTCCAGCTGCTGGGTCTTAGAGAGACAGTAACAATTTTGGGCACAGATATGGAATACAATAACATTTTGTGTTGCACAGGACATTTGGCTATAAATATAAGTATTTGCCATCTTTTTTGACTTTGAGCAAATACAGCTGAAAACAGGAAACATACAAATTTAGCATCCTTGTTCAAGAAGGATTGGAGTTTTTAACATTTTTATTTATCCTTAAGGTAAGCAATTTTTTTTGGCTGATGGTATTTCAAGAGAATGTCTTCTTCATCCTTTTCCCTGACAATGTCTCTATATAGTCTGTATCTCCTGCTGTTCACTTCCCAGGGTATTTTATTAAATACACCAGTAACAAGAATAGAATAGTCACATTTAGCTTAAGGTTTCCTTTCAAATATAATAGTTTCTCTTCTTTCCTTTCCCCTTAAAATCTCCTACTTTATGCTGGTATTTTTTCAACAACTGGACTATATTGTGCCGTTCCAGTCATATCAAAAATAATGGCTTGATGTACCTTCCATTTACCAGGTACTAAAAGATAATATTGTAAATCCTATTTACCAGGTACTGAAAGATAATACTGTAAATCTCTCCTTAAAATTGGGATGATTCTTAAAATGCCATTATTGTTTCATCTTACTTCTAAGCAGAGAGGCAAACGAGTTAGGTGAAAGCATCACTAGGCTTATGTAGGCATACTGAAATAATGGTAAAAGCTGGAAATATTCAATAGAATATACAGTACCCTTTTTGCAAGTTTAGGCTATGATAATCTGGCCTTTGGTTATATTTATAAGCATTTAAAAAGTTGTTTCCAATTCTGAGCTTCTAGGTTCCCTGTGCCGTTTTTTTTTCTGAAGAGAGTTATTTGAATGTTTAATTTCTTGTTTTTCTATCAATATATTTCTGGATTGGTTATGAAATGTGATTTGGTTGTGATTTGGTTCTTGTTGAAGAGCCAAAATCCTGTTCTTTTTAAGAACAAATCTTATGAGAACGAGTCTCTTTTCTCATGAAATCTTGTTCATGTTCACGAGTCTCATACATGAGACTAGCCCATGCAACCTACTCATGGCAGACACAGCATTTGCCTTGAATTTGAATATCATAAATAAAAGAATACAGTTTTTCTGTCTGTATTGAATCAAAGACAACAGTTTCCCTGTATCAAAGGATGGAATTGACTGCACAGATAATATCTTCCAAAGTGACATTTGTGATCTGATCCTTTTATCACTTCCAAATGCATTAGTGCCACTATCTTTTGTTGTATGGTTATAATCCCTGCCATGAAGATAAATTGGGAAATTAATAAGGACATCCCCTGCAACTGGATCCACATAAATTTATAATGAATAGTGTTTTGCAATGAAGTGGTGATGTAAAGTCCATAGAATAGGAACATTAGGCAATGCTACCTAATTCAAGATAGGATACAAATTTGAATAACTTTATTAAAGAACTAATAAAAAAATGACCCTCTAAGCTAATAAAATAAATATTGTTATTTAAATGCTTGTTTGCATATCTTATGCTTTGCTTAAATATGAATTAACAGCATTCCATGTCATATTAGAGATTATTTACTTTTAAATATAGTAAAAATAAATTAAGTCTTTGAGTTGTATGCAGAATTTAAGTACTAGTCAAATATTCTGGTAAAAGGTTATAGGACATACTAAAAAATGCTGACACAAAATAACTTTTAGAGTTAAGGATTAATAAAGTACATAAAATCGATTAATAGTAAAAATGCACAGATTAATATTAAATATCAGGAGATATTTTTAAAGACAATTAACAAAGCATCTAAACTTTCATACCAAGGAAAAAAAGACCTGGGTTTTTCCTGACAGGATATTTCTTGTTTATTTGTTAGGCAGTTGCACATCATGGGAGCTAGCCCATCACATACATGGAAGACTTGAGATCTTTGGCAAGGCTATGCCCTCCTCTCTGTAATGGGAACCTACCAAGTAAATGTAATGCTCCTTTTGGGACAAATGAGTGTAAATCTGAGCAAAGTGTCTGGTTAGACACGCTGTCTGTTCTGTTGTCTTGGCATGCTGGAGATACTCCTGAAAAGGAGTCAAAAATTAAGAACTGTGCCAATTCTCACTTTAGTACAACACTAACCAAGAAGCTATTAAAGTTTCAATGTTAAAATTGTAGCGCCCTGGTATATGTGAGATGTTGTAAACCATACGCTGTACTTACTACAGTGGTTTCATAAACATTGGTTTATGATTTATTAGTGGAATTTTTTAGCCATTTTGCTTAATTCTCTATGATCCTTTTGATATAGGGCTTGATTATCTTAGTGGTCTTCTCCAAGCTGAATAATTCTATGATTCTACACAGAAATTTTGTTGAATAACAAAATCTTCAGAGTCTATACAGTCTAATTTGTGAAGGTCAGAACATTCCTGCCATAGCCCAGTTTGGTGATTAGCAGAGAGGATTTGCCATGAAACATGGCAGAAAGAATTGGACATCTGAACTATATATATTTGGTGTGATTTGATCACTCCTCTGATGCAAGAAAATTCTTATTTTTACCAGACTACTCTGTTCCCAAATAGTTCTGGATTTGACTGTAAGGTGGTATGGATGGTCTTTTTTCAGAAACCCAAATGCAAGTAAATAGTTGTTCAAGCCCCCCTGCAATCCCCCAACAAAACACACAGGAGTTTATTGTTCTTTCAAAGCTTCTTAGCTGGGTGAATTTATGCCATAAATTCATAACTTCAGGCATCCATGCTTCTATCACAGTCACTCTGAATAATTGATAGTGCTTACAAGTTCTGATGATTTAGAACCTGGCCAGACAAATCTGTAGAATGTCATGTATTTTTTAGGGAAAGATTTATTTAAAGACCAAAATTCATCCAGATCTTCAAAATTATAAATTTGGTGCAAATATATTTTAACAAAGCACTGTTTGTCCTTCTCTGTATGAAGCGTACTATTGTATTCTAAAAGAACAGTAATTACAAGGAGCAGAAAGCAATTTAAGTAAGGAGTAGAAAATTTATACAATCTTGTAATTGGATGCCTTATACACCAGCTCCAGTTCTCAGTTAGGTGTTTTGGGGTTTAAGGCCCAAGCAGTTTGTGTTGCCATCTGCCCTTTGATGTACATTACTCCTGTCTACAAAAATACATGTTCTGATACAAGTGCCCTGGAGTTATCCTCCTAGGAATAAAGAATAAGGATTCTACTCAATAGCACAACAATCACCAGCTCTTTGGAACACACTGAAACTGCTTTCATTAACTTAAGGGTTTTCATTTGCAGTTTAAAGAAAAAACTTGACTTGTCACTTATTGACAGCGATAACTGTTCAATATCAGTAACTGAAAGTAGTTTGGGGAACTAAAGTATTGCTTAACAGTGTGAGGATTCACCTGAGCTGCATCTTCCACAATTTCCTTATCTATCCTTTGTGCCAAGCCACCAAACTCTGGCTGTTTTTTATCTATAAGAATGGTCTACCTTTCTGTCTTGTTTCGTTTGTTTTGTTTTGTTTTGTTTTTAATTTCTTTTTGTGTGTGGCATGTAAATACTCCTGAAGATGAAAGGGAGGGGTTTCCTGGGTATGTTTTTTTGATGGTATGAAGGAAAAAAAAAATTAATCAAGGTGACTTAGTCTGCTTCCTTCCCACCCTTGGAAGTGTTCAAAGCCAGGCTGAATGGGGTTTTAAGTGTTGTTTTGCAGCAGTGGTAAAAAAGCTAGCTTGAAAGGTATCTGTCATTTTTAATTTGCCTTAATTTATTTTGTTTATGTTTACTTTATAATGGTAAATATGCAGTTCAATTTTTTAAAAATGTTATTGCTTTCCAAAGAGCAAAAAATAATGCTGGGAATGTGTATTCTGTCCTGATTTGTCAGAGAACCATAAAGAGAAAATGGCCTGTTTCAGTAATCAAAATGGTGCTAGCTTAGAGGAAGCAATTGAAAAATGATTAAAACAGATTTTGAAAGAAAAAGAAACAATAAGAAGGCTGGGGGGAAAAAAGTGCTATTGCCACTAAGTAGCCTGAGATAATTTGTTAAAATCATTTCCAGCACAAGGAAAGTGCAGAATAACTATCTCAATGTTCTAATTAAAGCATTGTCCATTACCAGCAAAAAAGCATCTTTTATTGGAAAGATGATTTAATGATCAGAAGGTGATGAAATGTATATCCAGGTTAAATGCCATCCAGATTAGCAGAACTTTGCTTCTGTTTACAGGCTTGGTGCTCAGGTCCAGCAATTGATGAGAGATCAACATCAATAAGTATCTTTTTGACGGGAAACTGTGCAGCAAGTTATTGAATGAAAGTCAGAATTTGGTTTGTATAAAAACAGTGAAGAATAAGAAATATTTCACAACGGTAGTAAAGAAGCCCCCCCAACAATCAAAACAGAACAATAACAGTGTTATGCTGTGTCCCAGTCTCGTTAATTGCTCTAATAGTATTTTTAGGAATTCATAAGCATCTGTAGAATAAGCTAACAAAGCACACAGCCAACAGGTAAAAGGGAAAAAAGGATTTGGTTGTACTGCCTTTTGGAAAAACATGGCCATTGCACTTCTCATGTAACAGCTTTTAGAGCGTGGGTGTATCATAGAACCACAGAGTTGTTTGAGAAAGGCCAGGGTGTGAACGAAACCTTAAAGTTTGTCTATTCCCACACTCTGCCATGGGCAAGGATACATTTCCCCACACCAGGTTGCTCAAAACCCCATTCAGCTTCCCTTGAACACTAATAACTATAGGGCATCTACAGCTTCTCTGGGAAACCTGTTCCAGCTGTATCCCGCCATGCTCATAATGAAAACTCTGTTCCTTATAGTCAGTTTAAATGTGCCCTCCTTCAGTTTAAAACATTTGCTCCTCATCCTGTAACTACAGACTTTGTTAAGCAGTCTCTCATATACTGAAAGGCTGATAGATGGTCTCCCTGGAGCTTTATTCTTCCCCAGGATGAACAGCCCCAGGGTCTCAGCCTGTCTTCACAGGAGACACGCTGCAGCCCTCAGACCATTCTTGTGGGCTTCCTCTGGCCCACCTTTAACAAGTCCATGTCTGTCCTGGGCTGGGGGACCCAAGAGCTGGATGTAGCACTCCAGCTGGGGTCTCATGGGAGCAGAAAATCCCACATTTACAGAAGTGCTAAGACCATGACCAAGATATGATTTTTATTGATTCTTTATATGCTACAGTTAAATAGAAAGAGTGTCTGGAGAAGGAAGTACATTTTTTTAAAGTAAATTTACTTTGCGGCTGTTGCAAAGTAAAGAGTTCACTTATGTTTATAGACTACAGAAAGGTTCTCGATACGATCTGATCCAGAGCTAATCAGATCAATGAGCCAGCCCAAGAACTGCACACTGAATTGAAATGGCTTCTTCAGCCACAACCTGTGCACACTGTACTACCAGAGCTACATGCTTCATTAAGAGCCTTTCCAAAACCAAATAAAGTACCAAGTACTTTATTTTGGGAGAGAGAGGAAAATGAGTTAGCACTGTTGCTCACAATAAACACCACTTGCACGGGCACCTGCAATGATCTGTTACAATGGCACAGAGAAAAAAATCAAATTTTCACATCAAAAGTGGAAAATAACCTTTATCTGGTCATAAGTCAATACCCAATGCACAGATACTTGTTTTTCAGTGTTTGTCAAAATATAGGAAGCTCCTAAATTTAACTCTGTCAAAATAAATGCCTGTATTATAAAATCTTCTGAAACACTTTTACCAACATAAGAAAATTCTTATTATAAGTTACTGACAGTTACTTTTCTGTACAGATGGCTGCTTTAAGTAACTATGTGTCATACATAATGAAATATTGCTGGAGGTTTCTCTTATGAGGTAATTTGTGTTATCTTTATTTCACTGGTTACCAAAAACCAGTGATAAGATACATGCTTTGCCTAGAGTTCTGCAGACTGCAAGATTTCTTGTTATATGGGACAACTCCCCAATGCTTGTGAATTCCAAGGGAAAAAAACCTACATCTTGACCTTTCTAAAGGGCTCCAGATGATAGATAATTCTTGTTACTAATGATGCTGTGGTAGTGTTGCTGCAGAAGAAGAAAAGCATGTGGTTTGAGTGTACCAATGCATGTAAAGATGCTCATGCATGTTGATGTGTGGATGTTTTGGAGGAAGCATGGTCGCTGAACCTTGTGCATGTCTAGTCCATTTTTCTAGAGAAAAACGGATAGAAGCCAGGTGCCTGCATTATACCCTGTATATACAATGTATGATTTGGTTAGCAATAACACCCTGAAATTAACCTAGACTTCTTTAATAGGGCTGCAATTTATATTGTGTCATCTGAACCTGCCATTGTTGTGCAGCAGGTGTAGCACTAGTAGTTTAGTCAGTGAGAAGCCTCAAGAGGCGTTTGTAAAGCAAACATAGCTACAAGCTCTCTGCATTCTTGCCCAATTAGAGAATTGTAGCGTGAATGAATAGAAACACACTTAAATTTTTAGAAATGGAGGATTAGGGACTCTTTAGAGATTCTGGTCCTCAGTGTAGTTTGTAAGTCTATGTTTATAAAATTTTCTAAGGAATGATGTTTCAGAGGATGGTTGTTTGGGGAAATAAAGTTTTTCAAGTGTTAAAACCCAGCAGGAGGGATTTTTTTTTTTTTATTAAGCCAGTCGAAGTTGCAGTGCAAAAAGAATAGGGAAAGTTAATGTATTTCTACAAAGATATAGCACTAGGAAAGAATAATTACATGTAAGAGATTTCTGGGAGTGTGTACATGAACCCCTCAAGATAAGCACTTCCTCCTTCAAATAAAATAAAAGAAAGTAAAAAATCCAGTTGCAGTGGCAAACTTCCTCTCAGAAAGCTCTTTACAAAACCTACCAACTTTTGTCTCCTATCTCTAAAACTTTAAATCTCTTCCTTTGACTCAAGAAAATCCTACAAAAAACTCTAGCCTTCTCACGGGTGTTCAAAGGAGCTTTTGCTAAGCCAGAATGTCATAAATGAGTCTTGTCTTGGAGACCCTGAGTATGATTTAGATGTCCTCTCTTTAGGCTGCATCTTTCCCTAATGGAATTTCATATTATGTTGAGTTAACTGGGATGGATCACACCTGCCAATTCTGTTTACCCTGCCAATTCTGCTAAGCTATGAAATGCAGTTTTTTATGTGAAAACAGCATTCTATAATAAAATTATTACAAATTATTATACTATTATGTCTTTTTTTTGTTTTTTTATAGTAAAATACTAACAAATAAATCAGAGGTTTTGCAGAAGGAACAAATATCTGAAGAAATTATACAGGAGGTGATACTTTTAATATTTAATGAAAAATAACAAAAACTTGAGCAAGAAAGCAATGCAGCCTGGCTGTTTGGAAGATATACTTGCATTTAGTTAACAAAACTATCCTGAGGAAGAAATAAATCACTGTATTTGGGAGAAAAAACTCCTAGTTTTCACACACTTGGTTCAACTCAGGTTAATCTTTTTAGTCAGATGTGTTATTTTTCATACACTGAGAACATTATAGTTATGTCTTAAACCATGCTACCTTAGCAACTACATTCCAAATAGTAATTGGGGTGTACCTCCCTAAGGTTTTGAAGAAAAGCTTGTCAGTAAAGCATCCACAAAGGAAGAAAGTACTCCATACTCTAATCACAGTGGAGTTACAGGCAGTGACACTCTGGTGGGAACCTCGGCCTTTAAAGCAAGCAGAGCTTCTGCACCTCTCTTCAGGGCTAAATCCACTGCCTGTGAAATAGCTACTCCTGATGTCCTGAATGTAAAGGCACAATAATGTAGCCCTGGTTTTGGGATCTCAAACCTATCACAGAGGCTGGTGCAGAGGATGCCCAAGGCATGTTTTCAGTGACAAAAGGAGGCTTTGTGGCTCTGCTTCCCACTGGGTTTGTGAACAGTGAAGGAAAAGAAATTTATTGCATTAAAACCAATGTATATAAATACGAAGATGCCTTTTTAAGGGATCTAGAGTACCGAGTTTTGTCCTCTGAGATACAGAAAACACAGCAGTAGCCCCGTATGAAAATATGGAATTTTGAAGAAAGCTCTGTAGAGAAGGAAAGTGAAATGACTTCAAAGCCAGCTTGATGTTTGGGGATTTGCATCTTCATTTGTTCTGCTTTTGGACACATTGTAACCTTTAGTGAAAGCTGGTGTTCATGTTAGGAACTTGAATCCCTTTACAGAAAACAAAAAATGTTTCCATGTAGTGCTCTTTCATTTTCAGTCTCAGTGTTATGTGGTTAAAGTCAGCCTTGCCCTAGTCCCTGTTTATGTTTCTATTGTTCTGAGAGCGCCATTTCATGTTTTTCATAGGTATCACATGCCTTTGTTGCCACCTTTTCTCATTATCACTGTAAGGCTCAGTGCACACAGGTTATTGTCTCTGAAATGAAGCCTTCAGCCTTTCCCTAACTTTCAGCTGGGACATCTCAGATGAGTTTTCTAAAGAACCGTAAACTTGGGTAATTATGCTTTCTGATCTGAATTTCAGCCACATTTGGTTTTCTGTTGCTCAAATCTGTCCCTGTTTAATTTCTAGTGAAGTGATGATTTGTTCTGATGCACACACCAGCTTGATAGAGCCAAGGGTCAGTGAGACCCAGAGGAGGGACGCTGCCTTTTGTGGCTTACGGAGGCTCTAGTGTGGAATCATCCCATGGCTTTACAGAAACTGTCATAGGAAAGTCCATGCTAGGAAAGGAAATCTGAATTAGAGATTTACACTCATGCAGTCTGACTCATTTTATTTTCATTATTTTGGGGTTGGTTCCCCACCCTTCTCCTGTCTGCATTTCAATTTTCCCATTCAAGGAATAAAATTATGGTTACTGGACAATAATGGATAAAATAATAAGCTAGTTAATAGAAGGTGCCTTTCACTAGTGTTATTGAATCAGGTGTGGAAAAAAAATTTAAAACCACATGGCATTTCTGGGAGATTTTGATCAAAGAATTTCAGTTCCATATGTTAACTCTGGCTAATATTCTTCTTAATAATGGATTAAATATTGCTTTAAATGTTTTCATCTATTAGTGAATAAATCACAGGTATGCTAGAGTTCCTCTTTCACTCATTTTAACTGCACACTACAGACATCTAAAAAACTAAATGGGTGTAAATAAAAGGTAAATGATGAGTCAAAGCCAATTTGCAGGAGTAAGGTAAAGTAAAACTCAGATTTTGTGTCATAATGTGGTAAATTTTGATATAAGAAATATTTCACTGAACTCTATATCCTTAGGTTGGGTGTTTTGTTTACTTATTCATGTCCGGATGCATGATTTTTAAATATCCTACCCAAGTACTATAGACAGAAGACTCTCTTGTCCATCTTGCCCTTGTACTGTCATACTTCCCAAACAATGAGCATTTTAGAAGGCAATGCTTTTACACAGGAAAATGTTTTCCAAAAAAAACCAAGTAAATGTGGGATCACTGTAGTGTACTGATGTGCAGTGGTACCACATGTTGCACAGATGTGCAGATGCATCTCCATGACTCCACTAACCCTCCCAGCCAGCTGTGGGACGGTGGCACTCCAGAGGCTGTGCCTATACTTCATTCCTAGTAAATGTACTCTGCATTTACAGTCCAGGGAATGGGGAAAACCTACTGATTTTTTTTAAAGACAACATACCCTGAGTTTCCTTTTCAAATTAAGCATTGCTGTACAAGAGAAAAGGCCCTGATGATTCTTTTCTTGGTGACATTTTAAAAGCATCTCCTTACAGAGTATCTTTTTCTGCTGTCATTAAGGGAAGACAAGTGGAAGTATGAACACTGCCATGCTGGCACTCATCAGCACCAGTCTGGAAAAAACACACAGGCCTGGTTTCAGTTTCTGCTTTTCTTGTGTTGTTTAGTTCATTTAATCAAGTAGTTGAAGTCCAAATACGTAACACTACTTGCAGCTAAAATATTTGGCAAAATGCTGCTACAGCCTGTTCAAAGTGTTTTAAGCAGTTAAGTACTCAAATTGTACATAATAAGTATACACTTAAATGTGTACATAAATTAGATTTAAGAACATGGAGCTCTACAGGTTTTGGAATGCTTGCTAAACTGATGCTTTCTCTGTTAATTTAAAGCTTCCACCGCCAGTTTGTTCCTGTTTTATTAAAGTGCTCCAGCATTTGGAACATCTCCATGAAGAAATAAATATAAGCAGCCTTCACATATGTATGCATATATATATATTAAAAAACCATATTATGGTAAGATAATTCTTTGCTTATTAATCTGCCAGAAAATAGTAATCTCGCAGAATGTAATTGTTTTTGCACGTAAATTGCTTTCATACACAATCTCAGCAATATAATCTGATTCAGGATTCCCTATGCAGATATGAACCTATACACATTTTTTATAAGAATTTTGTATCAGGTATTTTAGAACTGCACATGTTTTAAGCAATTTTTTAAAGCATACATAATTTGCATATCACTAATAAGTTTTCTTGTTTTTCTGTAGAGTATAGAAGAATAAAGATAGACTATTACAGCAACAAGATGCTGTATTACAAACAAACACTCTAACCTATAGAACTCATCTTTTCAGGTACATCCATAAGAGTACGATATCTGGGGTTCTGGTTTATGTTCAGAGAACATAAACATAAAACACATGGAGACATCAAGCCTTTTTGGCAATAAGTGTGATTTGTATTTCATATTCCAAATAGGAAAACATTCCATTGTTGAGTTCAGAAAATAAATTCTCTTTTTTCTTCAAAGTACCTGCAGTAGGTTCGTATCAAACTCACAGATACATGCATGCATTTTTTATGTGGATATGTGTAAATATGTGCCCATATGACTTTGAGACTAAACTGGATAAAGTCTTGAGCCTTTCTCATGTTTTACAGGTGTCAAAAATCCCTTGAATGTTCTTTTCCCTTCATTTCACTCCTAGTTTGTCTCTGCCTTTGACCACTTTTTATCTGTTTCTCCATCTGCCAGTGCTCTTACAGCAACAAAAGCCCAGTTGTCTGGTTTTAAAGGCCATGGAGAGATCAGACAAAATGAAAGTTGGTCAAGATTTGGGAGCTGGCTGCAGCTGCAGCTCAGGGGAAATGACACTACATGATGAGTACTAACTCACCAGCACTGGCCTCAGGACTTGACTAGAGTTCATTTTAACTTATTTCTGCTGTGCCAGGATGTGATCAAGATCTAGAAAACCTGTACAGTCTCTACAGAAAAAGTGATAGCTGGGGCTGTGGGATGCTGTTGTGTATCTGGAACAGTAAAGTGGTGAGGAACATCAAGCTGTATCTGGGATCCAGCAGGGGAAAAACATAACAAGTAAGCAAACTGCTTGGAGAAAACATGAAAGAAAGTAGCCCTGGGAAGATCCAATACTGAAGAGCAAGAAACTCCACCATAAATGTCACATTCATCCCAGCAAAGCCCTTGGGATGCTACTAATAAGTTGATTCCCCTCCAAATTCCTTGATGGGTACTGTGGATTTTGGGATCCAGATGGTCACCCTCAAGGCTGAATGTAACACTGAGGCAAAAGGATAGATACCTGAAAGTGAATGTATAGCTAAATAATTTTAAAATATTATTAGTGAGGGGGTGGTTTCTGTATTAATTTGGATGGTGACTTAGCAGTGCACTAACTGGGCTAAAACAAAGTGCCCATTTGCATTTTTATTTGACTATCAAGAACCTAATGTATCCTTAATTACTGGGATCCACTTAAAATTCATATTCCATTTCATCCATAAGAAGACCTTAAAGTCTTAAAGTCTTAAAATAATGCTGTTATTTCACCAATCCATGCTATGAAGCAACAAACTTTGAGTTGATTGAGTTGTCCAAACGCAGGATGTCTTTTGACATCACTTGCTGTCCCTGAGATCTCTGCTGTAGGACACTGACAAAGTAAAGTCAAAGCAGATTCATGCTGTACCAGTACTCGAGATGGAAGCTGGGTGGGATACCCAAGGATGTTTACCATGGCATTCGGTGCTGCTGTCTCAGGAAATGCATTGCGCTTTCATGACACATTCTGTAAAGGCACAACCAGGAAAGCAAAGATTTAATGTGGGTTTTTGACTTACTGTAGTCCTTGGTGCTCAGTAGACTTCAGTGGGAAGATTTATGAAGTCTGGCATCAGCCACCAGCTTCCCAGAGCTGGCTCTTCAGTGCTGGCCAAAGATCATGGGATTGTAGAGGGGAAAGCACGGAACAAAGAAAGTCCGAATGAGAACACCTGAGGTTCTGTCTTTTATCAGGTGATTGAAATAACTCCAGAGAAATCTGAAATCTGTCATAGGAAAAAAAAGAAAAAATCCTCATTTTTTTATTTCTTTTATTTAAAATTTTAATTAGCTAGCTGTGCTAAAATTGAGAAATCAGGGAATCTATTAGCTCTGCAATACTTCCTATTAATTTTGTGTGCAACAAGACTATTTGCCCTGTGCAGGGCAGAAACCAGGCAAGTTAGGCTCAGTGGCATCATGATAGCAGCTAAGTCAGGAAGAGCTTGCATTCTTTGAATGTAGGAATGTAGGATAATTCCAGTCCCAAACAGAAGGCACATAAAACAACTGATAAATCAGCACAACAGGAATGGTACCAACAGCAATAATGAATGATATATGTTTTGAAATAAGAAAGGAAATTTCCTAAAACTCAGAACCTTGGGTTAAATAGTTGTTTCATTTTCCTAAGTTTTAAACATTTTAACTTTTAAGTTTACCTATGTAGTTTAGATTTAACTCTCCTAATGTTTATTTTGGGAAAACTGAATTGAAAACTGAATTGTCAAAGCACCTCTATTGGGTTGAGGAGAGGGAACACAGAAGACAACTTGAGCATCTGAACTATTTTCCTGAGGCCAGTACAAATACCAATAATAAATTCTAGGAGATATATATTATTTGCTCTGTAGTTTCAGTGGGATCACAGTGAAATTATTTACAGTGGCATCTCAGAATTTATGTGAATTGTACGTCTCTGTGGTGTTTCCTTTGCTTCTTACCATAACAACTATCAAAACACTATGGAACCATTTAATTCCAAAGTTCCTATGCATAATTTTTTTTCTCAATATGAAGCAATATCTTGACTTTAGCTGGGGAAACATAATCCTAAATCATGCCCAATCCCAGGGTTTGCATCAAAGGAGTATATATGATTCTGTAGGTACTTTTACATCATATGTTTTCTTTCCTTGTTGAGGACCCAGCCCACACTGATTTCCTCCAGAGCACTCATCCTGCTCACTGATGTGGGGGCACAGGGGAGACATCACTCCTGAGCTCTGCTCCTGCCAGCTTCCTTGCAGCTCATCAGCCTAAAGGCACCACCACATCTCTGCTTTATTCCTGCCTGGACACAGATAACAGGCTCTGGATCACAGGGCTTTTAACAACTAAAGGTCAATAAATTTTATACAGCCATGACGGTAACAGGGATGCTGCCTGTGTATATATTTTCCAAGAGCTGCCTGTACAAAGCCCTTTGGCAATTAACAACCACTTTAATGTCTCCTGTCAGGATTTTTACCGCTTTGACACACAGCACTTTGGCCTTCAAACAGTTCTTCACAAAAGGTTCATAGCAGAGTTAATTCTATTAAAAAGTGAATCATTTTCTGATTTGTTTTGTTCTGGAGAAAGATCAGTAGAAGCGTCTCTTTCTTTCCTCCTTGTTGCCTTCCATTCCCTAAAGAAGTTTGTGCAGCCATTCAAACACTGGTTTTTCAGAGCAGAGATGAAAGGGGGAGCGGTGCATTCCAGGGAGAGCATCAGCATGGCTCTGCATGGATTCCTCAGAGGAAGATGCAACAGCAAAATCACTTGCTGGACACATTTTTTGTCCCATAGCATCTACATCTCTATTTCCTTTCATCAATCCTTATTTTTTTTTTTTTTTAATAAATAGGGCTAATTCAAGAAGCCCTGGTAAAAACTTTAAATGGCTCAGAAATATAGAAAAACCCCAAAGTCATAAGTTTGGTGAAAAGAATTCCCTGTATTTTCCTACAGCTAGAATAAAATAATTAAAAAATTTTGTGGGTAATTCATCCTCAAAAGCAGAAGAAAAAAGAGCTCTGTCCTTTGAGAAGTATGTTCATGACTCAAAAGTCATGCTGGAGTTCAATATTGTATGAACACACTGGGAAAATCTCATCTTGATCTTCTGCTGCTCTAGTCATTCATATGATACTGCTGAGTGAAGGCTATTTGTGAATTGCACCTTCAGATTATATTTTCTTCTGCCAAAATAAACATTTTTTCCTTTAAGAACTTTAAAATATCTGTTTAAAACATTATACTCGGTTTAATATCTCCCAGCAATATAGCTGGAGAGATCTGTGCCCTGGAAATGCATATTCCTGAAATTTATGATGCGTAATGTTTCCTAAAAATTGCCATTGTTTGGAGTTTATCGTGATGTATCATATATTAAATATAAAATTAAATGAATTCATATTAATTACATATTAATTTTAATTCTGATTTTGAATAAAAAGAAAGTAAAATAATTTGGAATCATCTTAATGACTGAAATTCATGTGCTACATGAGAAAAACAGGGATCTTCTATATAGCCTTTGTTGAACTGAGTTCTCTCTGGAAGGAAGACCAAACACATATAAAACCTCATTTCATAAACTTGGAAAATACAACTGCATCCAGCATTTTGCAATGATTTTGAAATTTTATGTTTTTCTATTTATTTTTAATAATTTAAGAAGAATAAAAAGATCATACCTTAATCATCTTTAATTATGTTGGGAGAGGTTTGGAAACTGGTATCCATAGCATGGAATTTAAGGGTTCCTGCCACGGGAATATAAGAAAATCAACATAATGTTGTTACACAACCATCTTTTTGCTAAACTGCTGTAGCAAAATAACAAAACAATTTGCTTAAGGTTCTTCAAGAAATTGTTTCACTGTGGATAGAGCCATAGAAAAGGTTGGAAGGGAATTTGGAGACCATGTAGTTCCCAATCCCCTGCCACGGCAGCGTCACCTGATGATCTCAAAGTGCTGCTGCTAAAGAATTTTTTTTGTATTTCAGCTGCCAATCTTCTAACATAAGGTTGTTCTGTTCTCTACAAGCTGGAGATCTAGTTTTCAAACCCCTGTTTTTTCCAAGCACTTTGTCTATATCTGTAAATAGTGCAGAAGGTGGCACTTGCAAAACTCGAATTCCATTACATCGCCATTTTGCTAGTGGAATTACTTGATCTGAAATGCATCTTCCTATGTAACTGGAACTGGAAATAGTCTTCAGATTTATGAGGCAACAGGTGATGAGGCAACAGGCTGTTACTCATTCTTCTGTACCATACACATGCCCTCAAAAATAAAATTAGGAAATTATGGTATTTCACGCTGATCATTCGCTTTTAACAAACGCAGGCTGACATGAGTTGGCTGCGCTTAGCATCACATTATGCCCGTGACAGGGGAAAGGAGTTTCAGAGCTGGTGATGTGTTCAGCTCAGATATTCACTGTAAGTTGTCTGAGTACTAGTAGAACAGTAATGGCAATTTTCCAGTAAGAAATTCAGTATTTTTCAGGCATTTAATTGGCTCAATCACTTTTTCATAAATTCAGGGAACGCTGCTTTTAGTTTTTTAATCTACTTGATTTACCAACAATGTAGGTTGGTGTGTTGCCCTGCAATCAGCCAGTGAGGGGTTTTGGCACACACAAAGTTTCTGGTCTTTTTAACACCTAAGTACAATAAATAATGAATGAAATACCCTACAGTAAAATGCAATGCAGATAAGTCATCTGTGTCCAAAAATTAAATGCGAACCAGATGCTTTAATGTTTTAAAGAGCTGGCAGGATGTCATCATGCTAGTACATGGATTCTGTCAGGACAGCTGTTCTACGTGCTGAGTCCCAGCTGCAAATGTGATGTATCTTTCTGAAACCAATTCGAAATTCCCATAAATCCTTTGCTAATAAGTTTCTCTGAGGCTTCAAGGGGACTTTGATAATGATTAGATTGCTGATATAAAAATATTTGTTTACAGAAGAGGTCCAAAATACAACATATAATAGAAATTATAGTTAATGGTCACTCTGAAAAACATTTCATTTGTCCTTGCCTGGGTCACCAGACTATGACATTTCTTCTGAACCATTTATTTTTAGCAGAAAGAATACTGTAATAATTGTGCCCAGTGATTGGAGATGAGTCCAGACAGTAACTCCTTTGAAACAGAGCATGGAACAGGGATGAAAAGAAAGGCCAAATTTTTTTTATCCTTTGAGATGAGATTTTTTATAACACTGAGAAAGTCATATGTGTGTTCTACTTTAAGCATTTCTGGCACAGCTTAGATGCCTTATTGAATAGGACCAACAAAAGATTTAAAGTCTTATACTTCACAGACAAAAGAATACAAAATATCTCATAGTTCTCTTCCTTTTTTGTTTTTCTCTTTCCTTTTTTTCCTTATTTTTGTTTTAGTAACTGTACTCCTTCTGTTTGTTATTTTAGCTTAAATATTGGTCTGCAGAATCTTTACTTCTAAATTATTCTGTCCAGGGAGCTTTTGGGCATCAATCACTGCAAAAAACAACCAGCAAAAGACAAAACATGCCATTCATCATCTGAAACAAATGATTCCAAGTCTGTCAAAGGACAAACTCTAAACTTGCATTCTTTCATCAGGAAAATCATAACCAAAATAGATTAAATTTGAAATTGTACCAGGGAGATTTTTGAAGTGCACAGATAAATAGAAAACAAGGTTCAATTATTCCTCAAAGGGAACTGCTTTGCTTGCTGCTTTGTTATGCTAGATAGCTGTAGAGGTTTGACACTGGTCAGATTCCAGGCACCCACCAAAGCCACTCTCTCACTCCCCTCTGCAGGTGGACAGGGGAGAGAAAATTTAATGGGTTCATGGGCTGAGCTAAGGACTGATCACTCATCAAATGCCATCAAGGGCAAAACAGGCTCTAATTAGAGATGTAAAATTAATTTATTGGTAAAAAAATCAGAGCAGGATAATGACAAGTGAAATAAGCTCTCAAAAACAGCTTCCCCCACCCCTCCCTCCTCCCTATCTCTACCTCCTCCCCAGCAGCGTGTGGAGACATGGCATGGGGGTTATGGTCAGGTCATCACAATGTGTTTCTCCCGCTGCTCAGGGACAGGAGTCCTTCCTCTGCTCCACAGAGGGGTCCCTCCCTCAGGTTACAGTTCTCCATGAACTTCTTCATCGTGGGTTCATCCCACAGGCAACAGCTCCCTGTGAGCTGCTGCAATGTGAGACCATCCCATGGGCAGCATTCCACCTCAAGCTGCTGCAGCATGGTCACTCTTCCATGGAGCGCAGTCCCTCAAGGACAGGCTGCTCCAGTGTGGGCTCCTGCCTCCATGGGCCTCCCACAGGATCACAGCCTTGTCTCAGACATCTGCCTGTCCCAGGGTGGGGCTCCTCCATGGGCTGCAGGTGGATCTCTGCATCCCCATGGATCTCCAGGGGATGTAGAGGCACAGCTGCCTCACCATGGTCTTCATCATGGCCTGCAGGGGAGTCTCAGCTCTGATGCCTGGAGCACCTCCTGTCCCTCCTTCTCCACTGACTCTGGTGTCTGCAGGGCTGTTCCTCTCACGTCCTCACCCCACTCTTCTCTTTTCTTCTTTTTTTTGTAAAACCTACCACCTCTTCGGCAGGAGCATTTAACCCATGGCAAAGAAAATGAGCTCCTGTTCTTGACTTCTGCAAGTGCTAAGTTTCTGGTTTTTTTACAATTTCATCTGTAGACTCCTCTAAATCATGCCCAAATGCCACACTCCCTAAACCCTCCAAGGAATTTGCCCTTAATGGTTGTTGCATAGCACATCTTTCAGGGAAGAGTTTTATTTAATTTGACTAAGTAGAACATAGTGTCCATTAATGCCAAAAACTATACTGAGAACCCTGTGTTTCTAAACAAACAACTATGTTTATTAGTAAACTTTATCAATGTTTTCATAAAAAGACAAAATAAATTTGATACCTTTACAGGTTTTTATGACAGCTGAAAGAGATTTGGTAACATGACCTTTTAACAGGCTGCAGTCAGTATTCTCAAACTGAGAGGGAAACAGAAAATGGAAAAGGTGGTACAAATTAGTCACAGCCTTCTGCTGTGTGAATGACAATATCACTCTTGGAAATATTGCTAAAAGCAGAAAGAAGGACAACAAAGGGGAGTAGTTAAATATTTACCATCTGAAACTTGTAAAGGATTCAGCCATACCACAGCTCAACTGCCCTCAATGTCTTGCCTCAGGAAGATCTGGGTTTCTTGGAACCAGAACATAATTCTTCTTTGCAACATATCTGTGTTTCAGGGTCAAGAGACTAAGAGTGCAGAAGTACTATACAGAAATGCATCTGCCTGGATTGCTGAAAGATTAATGGAAAAAAGAAAGCAGTCAAAGATACCATAAGCCAAAAAAAATACGCTGAAAAAACCCTCAGCTGCACACAACAGAGACTGAAACACTTAGCAGAAAGTCTTCCTGTTAAATTTGTCATGAGTCTGATTACAGACACACTTCTCCAACACTATTATGGGGATGCAAGATTAGGCAATCAAATCAATTCAGTAACCACCATTTTGTTGCAAACATTATTTTAATTATGATTGGCAAATACTAGAAGGAATCATGTAAGTGGCAACCTTCTGTGGAGTTCTTAGACTAACGAATTTTGTGTACGAGACTAACGCCATTCCACGAGATGCTAAAGATCTTTTATTTGTATGAAGCTCAAAACACTGGAAATAATCAACATTCACAAATGGATGCTTAGAGCTACAAAAAGCTAATTTTCTATCTGACTAGGTAGGTGCCTAGACCAGCCCATATGCCATTTCAGGAACTGGCTGTTAAATCTATATCTAAAGAAAAAAAAAAAGAATAATGAAAGAATGGATCCAGCATCTTTTTTGAGTGACATTAAGAAAAAACAGAAGGACCAGTTGCTATTAATTTAAGGTTCTATGAATACATAACAAAGGAAATTAACTTTGTCTTAGTTTTCATGTAATCCTATTTCTTAAAAATAGGCAATCAAGCTGGAGCTAAATACAAGCTGGTAGGCAGCCTAACTGGTTTCTAATGGTCATTGGGGAGAATACTTCTCTAAGACAAAGATTATTATTATTTGGAAAAAAGAATTATTCTGTGTGCATGTATGAGGCCTAAATATTGTTGCAATGTTGAACTGAGGGACTTTATTTTATACCGAGTCAAGAACTTTTGTGTTATTTCCAGTGTCAATGGAATATTAGAGTAAGCATGAAAGAATTAGGTGTAAGATTATATATTATGGACTTTGGTTTTGTTTGGTTTGTTTGGTTTTTTGGAGGGTTTCTTTGTTTTGTTTTGTTTTTGCTTATTTGTTTGGGGTTTTTTTTTGTGTTTTGTGGGTTTTTTTTTAAAAGCAGCATAATATTCTTCATTAATGCAGTGAAAAAGCAATTCCAGAAGTTCCCAAAGCAGTTTTTACTACTGTTGTATGACATTGCCTGCTTGGATCAAAAACAGGTAAATGCAGAGTCTAGTTTTCCTTTCCAGGTTTTTTTCAGGGACCTGGGGAATTTGTGGTGGTGCTTTTTCCTTTTAGTTTTTTGTTTTGCTTTTGGTTTTGTTTTGGTTTTTTTTATTTGTTTTTTCATGGGGGTTTTTTGTGTTTTGTTGTTGTTCTTGGGGCTTATTTTTGTCTGTTTCTTCTATCTCATGATTTCCACTCACAGTGAAGGAGTAACAAAAGAAATGTTATGATTGTTTATAGATATTTTTTTTGTTGTATTTTTCCAGAATTCTGGAAGAACACTACTTAGCAAACCACACAGATAAATAAAACTCTTTTTTCTTACTTTTTCACAAGGATGCAGCATTAGCAAAAAAAACCCCAGAGGTTGTACATAAACGTAGCATGACTAACACCTTGTTAATACTAAACTGGAATTTGGATGTGGAGATTTTTAGTTTTACTGACACTATGTCCTTCTGACCAAAGAAGATGTGTATTGGAAAGGCACATTTTTATGTTTAGAAATCAGAAAATGATATCAGAATGTTTAAATAAAAAGAAAAGTAACAAATGGGTTGATTTTACCTTTTGCCAGGCTCACCTGTATTCTGCTTACTAGGCATTTTTAAAAAGTGAATTATTTTATTAGCTTCAAGTAAATGGTTTAATGGTACTTTATAGATCATTATTTAGTAATTCAAAGAGAAATATTACATGTATAGTGAAATGATGAGAGTAAGATGCACAAGGATGCAGTTGGAGCCCACTAGATATTGTCATCAAGTTTGGGATTTTGTGTATGCCTGTGTCTGGTCCAGAGACACAGCACAATTTTCAAGTAAGCTATTGCACCTGTGAATTAAGGGGGAGATGGGGTAAAATAGCTGTTTCTCTGCCATAGAGTGATTTTACAAACACTCTAAACCCTACCCCTTAAGCACATGCTTTTAATTCAGCATTTTATAGCTGTATATAAGGCAGTGGCTTGTGGCAGTTTAAAATTCAAGGGCAACGTTTTTCAAATGTTTTTTGCCTGTTGTCTTACTGTGATGGCACTCTGCATTAATAGCTTTACACGGTACCTTGAAATATTGTATTTGGATTAGAGATGTACCAGCACTGGAACATTCAGGGATTTAACCAGGCCATGCTGAAGAGGAGCACGGAGTGCTTTTCCAAAGGAATTTCCCCTTTGGTTTGGGATTTTTCACTGACAAGTGTTTGTACACAAATAATTCTATTTATATTAGCTTTATGCAGTCATAATGTGCTTTAAGCACCATATGTTGTCCTCAGAAAAGGTTTACAGATTTCCAAAAACTAGACCTTTTTTAAATTCTCAACTATGGGATTCAATTGTTCAAACTGAGGGATAGTTTTATTTTTAGACATAAATATTGTTTTCAAAAGAGGCATATCTTTCAGAACTTTCCTTTTTTTTTTTTTTTCCTTTTCCCCTCTTCACCTTAAATCAAGGATAAAATTGCTTAGTTTCTATTATGTTGCATCTGTGCTAAACGTGTTTGGCTCCCACTCTACTTTCTTTTTCCTCAAGGAAGAGAGAAATGGAAGCAAATAGAATTTTGAAGTTATTCTTTGAGCAGATTTGAGGTAGAGAAGAAATGAACAGGAAGGATCTGAGGAGTGATAACCACTAAACAGTGAGGCTAAACCAAAACACAACAATATAATAACAGATGCCTTATTCCAGATACAATCATTGCTCCCATATCATATCTAAAAATATATATATATAAAAAAAAAAAAAAGGCTCACAAAGTGTAGAATAACATGTAAAATTTATATGAAACTCTTCCACAAATTATCTCCCAGAGTCCTGTAATTTGTTGCCTAGGACTTTCAGGGTCACATTTTGATTTGAACTTGTACCCCGTGGGTCAACTTCTCAGCATTCTCCTCATCTTTCCACAAATGTCATAAAAACTTGTTAATTATATTTCAATGTCCATTACCAAGGAAAACACCCCTGTCAGAGAGGAATTTAAAACCCTGCTGGCTTCCAGTTCTGTGGGGCAGTATTTGGTCTGTAGCTATGCCCAGGTGTAATTTGCCAGGTTTCAGGCTAGCGACTGTCAATGTCCCAGCTCGGTTTGTTGTGCCTCACGTCGCCCCAGGACCCTCACATGCACAGTGAGAGAGGCAACCAGGAGATTTTCAGCTGCGAGGATGTGCATCCTGGCCCTAGAAAATGCAAGCCTGCAGCATGGAGAGGCATCCTTCCCCGTTCACAGCTTTTGGTGGGCTGAAACATTACTGCCTGCAGGGACTGGTGGTGTTGGAAGTTACAGGAACTTGCCAGAAATGTGCAAAATAACTAAAAACAAAGGACACCAACTCAGGAAAACCCAAATACACTTCTGGCTCTGAAGTGCATACTGTTATCATATTGTTTGTGGCAACAGCTTCACTCAGAGATAATCAAATTCATGTAGTGGTGGAGGGAGGTATTTCCTAACCTGATTTGCTCTGCCTCATGGGCTGGTTGGGAGAAACTCTCTTGTGGCCAGTTCAGCTCAGCAGGAATGAAGCAGTGGCTGATAAGGGGATGGTTGGAATTACAGATTTGGCCAGATCTCCATCTGTAAAATTAGGACAATAATTTCTTATTATGTGTTACAAGGTTGCTAAAAATACACTGCTCAGCTTTGCAAGAGGACAAAATGATAATTTTCTGTGTCATCATAACTTTTTAAATCTATTTTCACTTTATTTAAATGGAAGCCATCTCAGAAATTTAAAGCATCAGTAACTGTGGTCTCAGTTAAGTTTAACAACAACTTTTTTTCTTCTTCCCAAATTGGCTATAAATTAGGGTAAGAAACAAGCAATATTATAGCACGTCTCATGATATTTATGAGTAGGAGTCAACTGATTTTATGGAATTGGCCATTCTAATCAGTGCTGTTCTTGTCTAAGAATGAATTATCACAAGGTCAATACTTGATGTAAATTTATATTTACAGGGCATTATCAGTGAAAAAATTGTACTTGTAAAATTCAACGGAAAACGACACAGACCCATTTCACTCAGTGCCAAAAATAGAATGAGGTCTGATAATGGGAACAGAACTGAATCCATTTTGTGACAAATCTAAGATTTTAACCTTATGAAAGGATCTCCTTAGAGCCATATATAAACAGTATTACAATACTATGTTGTAAGGAACAGATGGCTTTTTTTTTCTCCCCGGAGGAGATCTGCATGTGGATGAAGTGCAGTTATTAATGGTCATAAAACTGTTTGAAAATATTTTAAACACAAATATTAGCCTGTCTCACACTTGGAAAATGTCTTCCTTTGAAGGAAGGCATATATTTCCTTTTGTTTGAGTTCTGGAAACAGATTTTCCTTGAAACTGGAGGTAATACTGTAATTAAGGAATTGTTTGGTCATTTCAATTGAATATTCAGGTGATACTGCTGAAAACTCAGGAAATGAAGAAAATTAATGGTAAGATTTTAAAAGCACTGTGCACTTTAACATTGGCCTTTAACATGCCACGCTATTTTTGACAGACATCCTGCGCTGACACGTTTTTCTAGACTTTCCTTTACTGCCTAAATAATGGATACTAATTGTAAAACTTATAATTAAATGGCATAACATAGAGCATTACGACCCTAATCTTGATATTTGCATCCTTTTTTTGTCACTATTCATTTTATAGGAATTGGCTACTGATTGTACTTATTATTTGAGGTATTGTCAATGCTTAGTAAGTATTGTTAAATATCACTGACATAAAGAATTCAACATTTGTACATGACATATCTGTTTTTCTTGTATGAAGAGGAGCTCAATACTATCATTGTTCCTTTGCTGATGTTCCAGGGAAGCAAAAGAGAAGCAGAGTTAATCCCTACAATGTCAGTCAGATATTTTGGGAGAAGTAAATACAGGAATTAAACTTGTTATTTTCAAAAGATATCCAAATCTAACTTTCTAGCTGATTTTCTCATTAGACTGACTCCAGCTAACTTTGGATTATTTTTTGTTTGTGTCCTGATCAAAAGTGTCTGGATGAAATTGCTGATAAAGATTTTGTCTCCTTTTCCCCTAACTAAATCTCGAAACCTCCTAAAGGACTGGTGGAAATCAATTAAGTGGATAAAACTAGAACTGTACTCCTTTTCCACCCACTTAACTGTTTTTTTTTTCCTAACTCTCAATTTTAACTAACGTAGTCTGTCAGTTACAGCTCTTTCTTTCTGGCATTTTTTTACATCTCTCCACTTTACTTTTAAAGTATAACTTCTTTCTAACAAAAGTCTCCCATTTTTATCTTTCTCACAGGAAATCCATCAGTGAGAAATCTGGCTGATGCCAACAGAAGGAATAAAATCCCTGTAATTGCTCTGTGGCGTAGATTAGCCTTTTAATGGGCTAGGGGCTTTTCATCTTTGGATGACCAGATTGTAAGGGTCATAAGACTGACAGTGAGCAGCACCAAAGCCTTCTGCATGGAGACATGACTGTAGCTCTGAAGAGCTGGCCAAAAAATATGAATTTATTCTGAATTAACATAATTAGTTACTAGAATAACTCAATGGGCTCACCTAGTAATATATTTGTACCAGTGTTTTTTTTTTTTCTCTTTCTTTGGGTAACTGTAATCAACTGGCACTTCATTTATTTTTTTCTGACCTGTCTTTTCCTCCAGTTCCCTCTCACAAGTCACTGAAATCTCAACACTACTCTCCTGTTGTCCTTGCACCCCTGGTATCCACTTTTAGCACATTTTAAGCCTTCTGTGTTAATGATGAATTTTACATCACAGAAGTGGCACTTATCCATTGCACTTTAGTAATCCACAATTTTGTGGAAAAAATAGGCCTTACTTTTGCTTTTCAGAGAATCACAGAAGGGAACCCACAAGGATCATCGAGCCCAGCTCTTAAGTGGATGGGCCCATATGGGGATCAACCCGTAATGCCTTGGCATTATGAACACCACTCTTTCAACAACTCTAATCAACACAGCCAATCTCACTGGCTTTTCTGCACGTCTTGTTCAAATACATTATGAGTTAAACTTTTGCCCTTCACTTGAATCAGGAAAACTCCTTTGATATTTAGCAAAAATATTCCTACCCATTTCCATGACATTTCTCAGCAGGAAAAAAGGACTACTAATTAGTAAAATAGTTTTTCTGACTTTAAACAACTAAGCATTTGAAATCTAAATCAAATGTATTCAGAAATGCCCCAGTTTATAACACTTGAGGAAGTGAAAGAGCATAAAATAGAAGAAAAAAGAATGCAGCAAGAAGCAAAGTTGAGGTCAGACTCTCAGTGCTAAAAGTGGAAACCTGTATTTAAAATACAAGAAAAAATATCAAGAGGCTTGACCAAGGACAATTTTGAACAGTCATAAAAGCATCCAAGTCTGAAGGTTCACATGCCCTTGTTTATGGCCAGTAGGATGGCAGGTATCTGCAGAGAACCTCAGCTGGATAATTCTCTCTCATTTTTTAGTGCCAATCAGCTTCACACACTGGGTGCTGGCACAGCTGGTGCAGCAAGCCTGGTGTTGGTGCAGAACTTTAGGAAATGGGCACACCCAGGATAAGAACCTCTCCAAACTTGCCTGTTTTTTACTGATGAAACTGAACAAACGAAGCATTTCCTGAAGAGGCAGGTATTAACATTCTTATCAAGGTTATTTAGACCTCACGCTGGCTTTGCTTGCTCCATGTGGCTTATTGACAAGTTTCTGTGCTGTGACATTATCCTGAGCAGTGATGCCACGGGATTAAGTCGTTGACTCTCACCTTTCCTGGTGAGCTGGCCATATGACTCCGCCATATGAGATCCCTGCCCAGCCAGCCAAAGGCAGCTTGAGATGGTCAGCATGCCAGCAAATCCCTCCTCTGATATTTGGGCTCCCCTAACAAAGTCTTTGAACAGATTTCTCTGTCTATCACCACCCAGGACAGATATTGCTGTGAGAACAGATTGATTAAGTGATGGAAAATTACTTCTCTGAGGTGAAGAACTAATTTAATATAGTCACAAAGATGTTGTATTCTTACATAAATGAATGTTCTATACTAACTAAACTTAGTCTGTTCACATTGCAGGATATACATAACATTTTGTTTTCTGATATGAATTTAATGGTAGGGCTTTTGGGTTTTTTTAGTTTTTAGACTATACTACAATTTTTTAATTGAATGCATGAATTATTTGTAAATTTGTTTTATTTTTTTCTAGATGATTTTCCAAGCCCTCTTGGCCTCCTTCCTTGGCATTTCAGAATTTAGAAGCTGGTTTTCATGGATTCTGTGCTCTCAGATTTTAAACTGATTTTCCACAATGTTCATATCATTAAAATTAGATAACTTAAATATTTGTGAAAACAAACAAATGAAAAAAGTGGTTATCTGGTCAGTCAATATTATTTTATGCAACTTTAATTTCTATGAAGCAGCCTCCATGAGGCTAAATCATCTAGGGGTGTGGGATAAAAATGTGTGAGCTTTCAGTTGTTTCTGCATATGAGCACCTGAAAATCTCAGGTAGGTTTATTTAAACAGCACAAACTTTAGAAATGTGTTAATTATAACCTTGAATCAGTTCCAGTGTTAAATATAGCTGAGCTAAGTACATAGCTTGGGGTAAGCAGGTAAGAGATGGGAAATGGCTGGATCTCTGCAGAGCCCTGGAAAGGCAGGTTTGATGCTGCTGCTGGAAGAAGCTGCAGTGTATTAACTCCTGTCACAGGGTGGGTACAGACATTGAAAGAGGCATCCTTAAAAGCAGTTTTTCCCTGCTTTTTTACCAGCTTTTTTCTTCTTGCAGCTTCCAACGTCCCACTAGTAACAAGACATGGTTCAATAAATTTTCTAATGATTGGTTTCCATCACATCTCACCCTCCTTAACTCTTCACCCCATCCATGGCTGGAGTACAGTGATCATGGCTCCTTATTTTGAACATAATGAGAATTAATTTTGCCAATGCCAGAGAAGCACATTTTATTAGATGATGCTTAATAAGACAAAAAGATAAGAAATCTCAGTGTCAATTGTGTTAGCTGTGAAGGCTGTTTATTGGCTGGTGACTAGCTGACACAGCTAGTTTTGTCATATTCAAAGACCCCTTGGCACCAAATTTCATTTCTGTCTCCATACTTGTCTCCATGCTATGCTCATTTTTACAGGCTGCCCTCACAGCTTGCGCTGTCAGGAGAAGTTTGGTTGGCTGGCAGGTCTGGAAGAAGGACAGAGGATAAAAGTTCTGAGGTTAGCACATTAGTGTTTCTGTTGCCATTGCCATAGGATGTGCATGTCAAGTGAGGAAAAACAGCTCTATATGGGGCACTTCCTCAGCTGATACACAGAAGAGGAATTTCCATTTGATCAGAGCATGTGAAACATAATTTAATGCTCGAAGGACACAGTCATCATCCATTATAAGGAGGATGAGAAAAGAAAAAATTAAATAGAATTTCCATTTTCTTCCTGATTTTCAGGTATTACTCCTGCTCTCTGATTTGTTAGCAGTTATCTGCCAATGCAGATGGCACAGATTGTTTATGGTGTCTCAGGATCTAAGGCAATTTCAGACTAATTTTTATGAAGAAGAGAGTGCACAGATAAATATGATCATTCAGTTGCTCTTGCTTCTTCATGCTTCTTTCTGAACCATCCAAATGGGACACTCACAAAAACAGGAAAATGGGATTTGGTTTACTACAGCAATAACTTCAAAAAGCTATATTTTATTTTCATAATTTTGAATGAATATCCGAAGAGGAGACTCGAGGAGAGGAGAGGAGACTCGAGGAGAGGAGAGGAGAGGAGAGAGAAGAGAAGAGAAGAGAAGAGAAGAGAAGAGAAGAGAAGAGAAGAGAAGAGAAGAGAAGAGAAGAGAAGAGAAGAGAAGAGAAGTGAAGAGAAGAGGAGAGAAAAGAAGAGAAGAGAAGAGAAGAGAAGAGAAGAGAAGAGAAGAGAAGAGAAGAGAAGAGAAGAGAAGAGAAGAGAAGAGAAGAGAAGAGAAGAGAAGAGAAGAGAAGAGAAGAGAAGAGAAGAGAAGAGCTGTTATAATTATTTCAACTACCTTGATCACAGTTCTCTCAGTTCCATTAATTGTGCTATTCCATGTGTGTAAGTCATGCTTTGCAGAAAAACTGTAGACAGTCTCAACTCCAAACCCAAGAACTTTCAGTATTTTTAAAACAATCAGTATTCTTTCAGAGACACAAACTTCAACAGCAGATTAATGGACAGTAAGGGAAATAACTGCACATTTTCCCTCTCCTCTTTCTGAGGAAATAGCTGAATTGTTTCATCCCTGTTTAACTCAGCTTTCAATTTTCACTCAGATCCCATAGCTCAGTAAAAACTCTTTCACCTAAGAAATAAAAGGAAAATAATAAAAAGAATCTCTCAAACAAACGAAATATAAAATCCTCCCAGTGCCAATTTCATTGCCAATCCTTTATGTGAGTTGGACCTAACTGCTTTCTATTGAGAATAAAACAAAACTCCAGCTGATGAGGTCGGTAATCTAATTTTGCCTGAAGCAATCTGATAAACAAAATGCCAAAAGCAAAGTGAATATTCTTCAAAGATAATAGGTCCAAGATAGAAATCAGTCTCTCAGGGCTGGAACCAGCTCAACCAAGGACTTGTGCACACAGTTTTCAAGTCCTTTTCAGTCTCTCTCCAGGTCTTGAAACATCAAAAATTACACTAAATACCAATATATAATTTTCTCCTATAATTAATTTTTCAATCCAGGCTGGAATAGTCACAGTAATTAAATTTTCTGTGAAAAATCACAACTATATCTCCAAAGACAATGCGGCTTGATGAAACACCAGGGATCAGAATGAAACATCTGCGTGTAACAAATTCTCCTCTGGCAACAAGCTTCGAAGAGCTATGGATGAATGTCGTACCTATTTATGTGTGTATAATACATCTGCATTCAAATCTGTGAGAGGAGTTATCAGAAAGCTGTTTTCTATTTTTAGCAGCACTCTTCATGTATTTCATTTTTCCTTTAACTTTGTCAAAATTAAGTAGACCCAAAGAGGGAATATTGAGCATATCCCATTAGCTTAAGAGAATGTTAAATAAAGAAAATAACAAAAGGATATTCACAATGTCTTTTTGCTCTATGAGGAGGAGGTGTTTCAAGCAGAGGATATGCATTCCTAACTGCAACCAGTAGAAACCTCAATACCACTTTTTAAATTTAAAAACACATCCCGGACCAATGCCAGTGGATAAAGAGCTCCATCACTCTCACCTACCACACTTGTCTCTGGATCCAGGGCTGCACTGAGCCATTCAGCTGATTTTTCTTTTGAGTCAGTGAGGATAGGACTCTCCAGTATCTCATACACCACATTCCTTTCCTCACCGTGAATTTAGAGAGCCCTTTGATCACTGAGCATCCCAGACAACAATCTTACACTAAATACACAAAATTCAAAGGAGATTTGAGACTGAAAGGTTTGTATTGATGCCACTAGGTAGTTATAAAAATACTTTCATAGGCACCTAAATACTTTGAAAAATTAGAACTGGACTTTTCAATCATTTGATTCATAAATCTTCTTTGTTCTAGTGCCTCAGTCAAGACATTGTACTCCCCTATTACAAAAACCATGTTCAAAAAGTTGATCCTTTACCCATAGCTATCATGGCTAGTAGGATTTCTTCTCTTCTTCTAGAGTTTCTAATAGCTTTTGAAATATGTATCTCTAGTAACCAAAGGTCCCATAGTGCAATATGAAATACTGAGCTAAATGTCTTTGGAAAGATGATGCTCAACCAACCAGTTATCAAGGTCATGCCATTATTTGTCACTTTATGGTCTGTTGGTGAATGTGTGAAGAGAATGAGGAATTCACCTCTTCTCCAGATAACTCCCAGTGTGCTACTCTGAAAAAAAAAATGTAAATGTAGAGGTACTTTGAAATTGCCACAGAGCTTTTCATATTGTTTCACCAAATAACTCTGCAATTTCCTAAATAGCCAATTGTTATTTAATGAGCATGGCTTTGTAATGATTAAAAGTTACATGCTTATGTGGAGTGTTTTAATAATTACTATCATTATTGTTTTAGGCTCAGGTATTATACATTAATTAGACTCCTACTTGTTAGAAGGCATCAATGAAATGTAATTTATCGTATCTCTAAAAGGTACCTGAAGCAGCTCTAAATAACTAAAGATTTATAATGATACACATATAATATGTTATAAAACAATATGATATAATATAATATAATATGATATAATATAATATGATATAATATAATATAATATAATATAATATAATATAATATAATATAATACGAAATTATTAATATAATATAATAAATAATATAGATATAGAAAATTTAATGCATAATATATATTTATATATAATATATAATAACTATAATATAAAATATTATATAATTACAGTAAATTTAATATTATATAATTACAATAAGTTTGGCTCAGAGTGCTGGATTTATCAGACTGAATTTGACAATGCCTGTGTTGTTTGCAGTCCCACCCAAAAGAGAAAAAGGCAGTAGCCCAGCAATTTCTCTTCTGGAGGCAGGATCACTAACAGGAGCCCATCAGGTCATGGCCAATCTGTTTGCAGCGAGGTTCAGTGCTGGGAACTAACCTGAGCTGACACAGGAACAGCTGCAGGTCCCAACAAGGGGATGGCAGGCACAGACTGTCTCCAGCATGGACCAAAACCACAGATTTTGTGTGCTTTAATCTGTCAGTAAGTGGGCAAAGCAGGAAACTGACTCTGCCCAACATTCTTTTTAATGTAAGGAAGTATAAACATAATGCTTCCAACCAGCAACACCAAGAAATGGTGTTTATAAATTTATCAGTTCTTTATGGACTAACTAATTTATATCAGCTCCTGAATTTTGTTTTAATCTTTTATTTTTCCTCTCTTCTTGCATAAACAACTTTTCCTACACTTGTCTTTTTACAATTAATACCATGAGTGAACAATGTGCAACTTGCACAGCGCCTCACCTCTGCTACCTTTGCTGCTGGAAGAGTAAATAATTCTGGGGAGGTAAAGACAGGTCCTGAGAGCTGCCAAAGGCATATCATTGCCACAGAAACTATGTCTTGCATTTTGCAGGTTCAGTTAGTTTGTTTTAATTTCTTATAGTCTGAGAAAGGGGGTGTTCTTCTCCTGAAAAATGAAAAACCCCTGAGCAATTGGAAAATAACAAGGCAGCAGTCTAGACACCTGCCTCACCTTTTCATTAGGCACAGGACTGTCTAATCCCATGGGGCAGCAGCAAGGCGGGTGGTGTGAGATGTTTTCTTTTGCAGTGCATGGGGAAAACTAAATATTTTTTTCATCTGCTTCATTACTTGGTAAGTGTATCATTAGGTAGCCTTTTCTAAAGGCTTAATTTGAAACCTGAACTCTTTTTCTAGTCCAGTGACACAGAAAAACAATTGCATTACCAAACCACTGAATCTACAAGTCTCTCTAGACCCATCACACCATCATTGTGCCATTGAAAACCTCATTGCCTTGTAATAATCCGTTCATTAAAGGTTTAAAATAGCCTAAAAGAAATATTAGGCAAAAAATTTACTGCACTGAAGGTAGACAGGTGACAAATCAAAGCCATACTAAAAGCACAATGCAAATTAAGAGGGCACTCGACTCTTGTGGTGTAAGCAAGAAGCAGAATTTGAAGGTTATAGCATGCTCTTTTTGACAAAAGTTGGAATACCCAACTTCATACAGACTTATACTGCTGCTGCAAGAAACAAACCTGATAGAGAAGAGAAAAAAAAACCTTGAATTGAATAGGGTAGATGGGGAAGAAAGAGATAAAATAAGGAGACAGTGATTTATTTTTCACTGTGTCTCATATTCAATATTCTTACATAAAATATATTTAATCTTAGACCTCTGCAGAGATTTGCAGAAATTCTGTGCTGTAAAATCCCCTGTGTAATCAAAAAGCATTTGAGTTAAACATATGCTGGAGAAAATAACAAAGATATTAAATGGTCAAGAGATCTTTAACCTATTTAACTTTTTACTGTACAACTGTGCTTTCCAGCTTTGTTTCTTATGATGATGAATTCTGCTGTGATCATTATGGACGTAATTTCAAGGGAGAAGATTGTATTTAACTGAGGGGAAAAAAGTCTTTGCTATTTAAAATGTTAAAAAAAGGTCAGGTACTTTTAGCAAATGGCAAGTAATTTGGAAAAAAAATACGTCTTCTCTTACAAAAATTGTTGAAGTTTGCAAATTCTTTCATTACAGTGCACTTATTTTTCTATACCTGCTAATGCTCAGGAGACATACATACCCCTCGTGTTGATCAAAGCTGAAGTGCTGGATCTCAAACCACATTTTTAAGAGAAGATGACATTGTTCTATGTTTTGTGATTTATTTTGCCAATACAAATTATAAGGAAGATTACATAATAAATGAGTGCCTTCTTTAGTCTTACATTTTGTGTGCCTGCATGTGTGTGAGAAACCCAGACAAAACCATTTGTAGTCTCCAGTGAGCTCCTGAAATGCCAGCCTGTAATTTGGATTGACACCAGGCAAGAAACACTGATGATTTTTGGCATTCCCATGTTTCTGAACTGCCCCTGAATGACTGTGGAGATTAGACTCTAAGCTGGAGGATCAAAACGCCCTCCTCAGCTTACAGCTCCAAGAGTTTTGTACCTTAACTCCTACCTGAGACGAGACCTGTGCTTAAACCTGCTCTTTGTTGCCTGGTATGGAAGGAACTGTGATGCCTGAGCCTGTCTGGATGTCCTCAGTCTGGACAATCAGGAGATGTAACACCAGACTGCTTTTCCTTCCCAGTTTAGTCAATGGGCTACAGAGACCAAGAAAAGAATTAATTTGAGCGGTTTTGTGTGTAATAACTGGGAACATATTTTCCCTAACTCACAGCTCTAAAAAATAGAGATTCTTTTGAGCTCCATCACTCAAGAAAAAAACCACATTCTTTGTCCCTTTTTTAAAACAGGATTTTGATTAATTTTACACTTCTCTCAGTCCCCACAACTTTTAGGCAGCCCATTAGATATGTTGCACAACTTGAAAAATAATTGACTCCTTTTGATTAGTGAAAGCATGTAAAAAGCTCGGAGGTCCTATCGCTGTCAGCCTGCTGCTCATTGCTGTTTTCATTGCTCACTGATTAACTTGTAAAGTAAGGCTTCCCTAAAGTGGTAAGCTAAGAACTGGACTTGTTAGACCTCTACCCACTGCAGGATACAGTGTGCCTTCTAATGGATTTACACCAATTTCCCATGAAACACCCAGAACAGTAGTTGTGAGTTTTGTTACAAAACATAAAACAAATTCCTGCTTTAAATGATCCCACTTTTCTTGAAATGTCAGACACACACTGTAGAATGATACTGGGAAAAAAGTACATGGAAAGTAGAAACAAATTACAGGAAAATTATTAATCCTTTTGCTCCATCAATCTTTATTTCAATATGTACAATCAGTACCTGTTATACTATCTAGGTTAGGTTGAAAGCTGCCTTAATAGATATTCTTCATTTTTTATTTAGTGACAATATATTAAAAACAAGGACCTATTTTTGCACTAAGTTTTAAAACACTAGAAGATAAAGAAAAATTGTCCTTTCTACCCGCCCTTCTCTGAGTTGTTCCACATGTACAGAGAAAACCTCTATCTGTGTGCTCTGGGATGATCAGAGGGATGCAGAAGTTTGCTCTTCCTAACCCCTCTGCCCCTCATAACCTCTCTGCCCTCCTGTCCTGTTCAAATGAGAGAAGAAATGAAGAATGTGACACTTGTCGTTTTTGATTCCTTCTGCCATTAGTCCAGCAGAACCAGAGCTTGCTAATAAAGAGCTTATTTACATTGGCACCTGGGGAACCCTCTCCAGCCAGGAGGAGGAGGAGGAGGAGGAGGAGGAGGAGGAAGAGGAGGAAGAGGAAGAGGAGGAAGAGGAGGAAGAGGAGAAAGAGGAGAAGGAGGAGAAGGAGGAGAAGGAGGAGAAGGAGGAGAAGGAGGCAACCTTCCACAAAGACCAGTGAGTCCATGAGCTCCATGCACAGCCACTGCTTGAACTGGTCTCGACAAAAGCCCAGTCCTTCTCCTGTACAAACAGAAAGGGACCAAGTGAGAAGTGACTTATCTGGTCTCAAATGTCTGAAGGTTAGATATTGTTCACTGAGGAGCTTGTCTAGGCTGGTCTAATTTGCATACATAACAAAGAAAAGTTGAGAGTGATCAAGACTGGAAGGGGTGTCACTTAAAAATAACCTTTTTAAAGGTGGATAACACAAATTTTCTCCTGAAGGTTCCTATATCTTTTCACTGACAATACAATGTCCTAGCTTAGATTATATACATAATTTTTAGAGCTATAGAAATCTATAGTCAGAGTGCAACAATATTGTTGAATATTCTTCAATATTATTGAAGAAAATGAGACGTAAACTTGAAAAACTGGAAGGAGAGATATTTCAGGGAAATTTGAGGATTTGAGTTTGCAAAATGAACTGTTTTTCAGGCCACGGTTATTCTGCTTCTGTGATACTCAACATATATATTTAAATCCTGGCAATTAAATTCAACAACACATCCCCTTCAGCCAGAGTTTTACAAAAAATTCAGTTTTTTAAGAATGTTAGATTTGAAAGCCTAACAAGGATAGGCTTTCAAATTCCTGTAACATAAGACACATCCTTGAAAACCTTAATTGTATAATGAAGGACAGACTTTGGCATCTGCAGTATCCAAAATATCCTGGGGACGGTGCATTAACTCAATTAGTCTTTTTGCATCGCATAGTTCAGCCAGGAAAACTGAAGAAAAATAATGCTGACTTGGGTTGTTATTTAACTCTCACTTACTAACTCTAATTGACTCTGCCAGTCACCCCTCCCTCCTGTATCTCTTTCCAGTGTGTGTGGCTCCTTGTTTTCCTGCATGTCTGTACGAGGGGAATAATGCGCCATCTGATCGGAAACACGCGAAGTCTGTGGTTTTGGTCCATGCTGGAGACAGTCTGTGCCTGCCATCCCCTTGTTGGGACCTGCAGCTGTTCCTGTGTCAGCTCAGGTTAGTTCCCAGCACTGAACCTCGCTGCAAACAGATTGGCCATGACCTGATGGGCTCCTGTTAGTGATCCTGCCTCCAGAGGACGGATCGCAGACCGCACAGCACTGACGGTCCAGCTAGAGGAAAACATATAGCCAAAGTCATTTGATTTTACTAAAATAGGAGCCTGAGCTGACCTGTTTCAGTCTTATTTATTAATTTGAGAGTATCCACAGGAAACTGTCTCTTACCTTCAGAAAGTACAAAAAATAGAACTTCTTACATATTAATTTTTAGTTCTAGAAGAGGTTTTTATTCTGAAAAGAGTAAATGTGCATTCTCTAGTGCTTGATTTTATGATCATGTATCTCCCCTAATACATACCATTGTTTTGTATGCATTTTCAGGCTTTGCACATCTATTTCTTTCTTAGAATAACTTTTAAAATGTTAGTTCCAAGGCAAATACATTTATTATCTACTATATGAATCTATATTGATTTTTGTCTGGTTACCATAACAATGAGATGATCCAAAGAAGGAGAAATAAATTAAGTCTCATTGTTTCGATTTTATCATTAATTTTGCATTTGAAAGTGTAAGTAGATCAGATTAATATTTTTTCATATGCATCAGATGGCTTGGAAAATGTGAGTAAGCATGGTTACTGTCCCGTCAGAAACAAGGACTTTGAAGAATATTTAATCAAATATTAATATTTTACAAATAACAAAATAATTACACTACAGGATTTTCAAGTCCAATGTAAGTTATTACCAGCAGCTAAAATTGAATTCCATGTTTGTTGAAAAATCACTAACAGTGAATAAAATTGTTCAAAATAAGAAACACAGATAAATAAAAACAAGTTTTCAAAATCATGCATTTTAAGTACTGAATTATTGTTAAAAGATTTAATAAAAATTGGTGATAAGAACAGCTGGTTGGTAATTATTAAACAAATGCATATGAGATAAATTAATAATTTTTACAAGTTTATTAAACATGGAAGATCTGTTCAAGCCTTTAATTGGCTTTAAAGGAAACAACTATGAGGAATTCATTAGGTATTAATTACAAAGCAAAGAAATTGGCACTTACTAATTAATTTGGTTGATACCTTCCTTGGCCTAGTCCTAATACACAAATTCATCAGTGTGTTTTATACACATGATTATGGCTGGATTTTAGAATCCAGCTGTTTACCTAAGAAAGTGCAGTGATCAGTCATCTGTAAACTGGAACGACAGGGGCATTTATAGAAATCGTGCCTGATTGCTGCTAACTTCACAGGTGTTTTCATCCTATGAAAAGAGCTCATCCAAGTCTTGCCTGAATTTACTTTTGCCTGTAAAGAAATAAAATCCTTTCAAGACGATCTATTCTGTTGCAGAGGTCACAGTGAAAAATGCATAAACTACAGTGACATCAATTAATCCTGCTGTAGGTAATTAAAAAACTTACAGCTCAGAAGACCTTTGAGCACTTTGGACTCTTTGACATTGATGCCATTCCCATGATCATACCCCCAGTGAGCTTGGAAAGAACCATTTGTCTGTCTTATCTTCATGTATCATGCAGCATTTCAGAAGAGCAAGAAGGAACTCAAAAATAAAACATCACAGGGAGATTTTTTGAGTTCTTGTGTGATTATAGTCACTGGCTTAGTGCCAGCTAACACCACCTGAGGTGTACTGTAATTGCCCAAAACTTCGATGCTTGTCATGTTTTATTTGTTAAGGGTCTGTCAACATTATCACTATAAATCCTAACTAGAAATGATAAAAAAGAGATGTTCATTTTAGAATGTATGAATACATGCAGGTAGATTCATTTTGTACATATATATATATATATATATATATATATATAGTTTCATGTATTTCATTTTATACATATGCCACATGTAAAACTATATTGCAAATATATTAAATATATATAATGGTACAAAAATATATATATATATTTTTATATATATATATATAATATATATAATTATATATATATATTATATATAATTATATATATAATTATATATATAAATATATATAATTATATATATTTATATATATTTATATATATAAATATATATATATTTATATATATACATAAATATATATATATATTTTTATATATATATATATATATATATATATAAATAAAATATTATATAATCTATATTAACTCTTTTGTTAATG
This sequence comes from Pseudopodoces humilis, assembly GCF_049639895.1. Lineage (NCBI taxonomy): Eukaryota > Metazoa > Chordata > Aves > Passeriformes > Paridae > Pseudopodoces > Pseudopodoces humilis. The sequence goes on along the minus strand of NC_142205.1, from coordinate 64,493,387 downwards.
CCATAAGCACATATGTGTATATTTATATCTGTCTATTAATTTCAGCCTGTTTGCACCTATTTATAAGTAGGAATCTCATTTAGATTCCATAGATGGATAGTCTGTGAATTAATGTGCTGAATGTTAATGAAACATAACCTTCAGCTCTCAGATATATTTTTAACTAAAATGCTCACAGTGGATGACCTAGTGAAATGCTTAATCAATTTATAATAAATAGAGTCTAAACAATACTGATACAGCATTTAACATCTGATAAATGAAGAAATTAAATAAATGTTTATAGATTTATACCTTTTCAATAGCATAGTATATTCCCAACTATCAGATTAACAAGAGAGGAGTAATAGATAAACCATTGTATTGCAGAAAAGTAAGGGTGGAAGGCAGAACAATAAGGCATCAAAAAATACTGGAGCTGGAGAATGAAAGAGTGTTTAGGAGTTGAGACTGCAACAATTTGAAAAATAGAGAAACTTGTGTGAGGTAGGGATCAAACTTTCTTACTTCAGAGGAGTTGAGATGAGGATATGTTAACCAATCTTAATGAATATTTGCTAGAAAATTATGATGAGCACACCAAGAGAATACAGAGTATTCTATGAACCAGGTCATTTACACCATTGCACTCATCTTTAATGACACAAAAGTCAATGCCCTCATCCCCTTTCTGTCAGCTGAGGACTGAAAAATACCCATCTCATTAGAAAATCCAGTCCATCCTAACTTCTAGAGTAAATTACATTGGAATAAAACTATCAAAAAATTTACAGAAACTTCCACATGTTCACAAATAACCCCTGCACTCAGTGGGGAGGAGTGAGGGGAGAGGTGTATTTGTGTGCATTCACTGTCTATAATTTCAGCAAGAATACTGAGTCACAGACATTCTTGGATGTACTAAAGCACAAGTTTCTCCACCTGGGCCCCAGACTCTGGGAGTGCTGCATCAGTTACTCTGCAGCAGCTACATTACCATGACCCACCAGGAAAATGGAATGGGAAACGAGATAGCCATGGCTTTCCACACCTAAATTATAAAGTACAGGTGTTACAATTATCAGTTCAGATCTAAGATCCCAGACCTTAAATATCTGTCACAGATTACAGATCTTTGATAGGCAAACAGAAGAAGGGTTCATGTTGCCCTTTAAAGCCGGTGTTACTGAATGATGAATGGATGAGTGGATCAAAGTCTAGTTTATTAAAAACATCTATAGGTGATAGACATTCACACAGTGCTGTATTGGTTTTCCTCAATTTATCAAAGATAAGCCTAGGAGTCAAATTAAGGAACTTGTAATTCAAATTCACAGATCCAGGGATACAGAGAAGTCCTCATATTGGATATCCATACGCCTCATTTAGAGGTGGTTGATTTAATTTTTAGCATCTCTAATTTCTGACATAACAGATGAACTTGAGCTATAAAAACAGTGCTGCCTCAAGACTACACTGTGAGCTTGCCCTGTTCTTGCATCACTTCAGAAACATTTCTCTGTGTGCCACAACAGCCCCACATGTGTTGCTGTTGATATCCAGAGGCAGGACAGTTCAGGTGAGAGTGAATAACCTTGATTACAGATCTGCATGTTTGTCTTTGTCATTCTTACCCACACTCAGTAAAGCACTATACTGTGAGTGGGCCAACTCGGTCAATACATCCTTGGAGGTGAATTATTCATTATAAGAGCCCTTGGTGAGCAGCATAACAAACATCCCACTGTAGTACTTTTCCATGCATTTCCCAGGTAGCTAAAACATTCCATCTTTCTTCTCAAGAAAGAAGAAAATCCAGAAAGCGGACCTCTTCCTTAAAGATATCAGTTTCACAGATACTCTGTATTTTATTTTTTTTTTTTCCTTAATCAGGTCTGAAATTGTTAAGGGTGAAAATACCTTGAGGTAATGCAGGGTGGATGTGTGAAGCAGAGAATACAGAATACAGAGAATAAAGAAACACCAATGGTAATGAATAAAAAAAAGGCTAAAAGGCAAAGAAAGGCTTTCATTCAGTGTGATCAGGCAAGCACAAAGCCTGATTCAATGGGAATGGGTATGAGTGAAGATGTGTAAGTGGAAGTAAATATGACTGTCAACAGGAGACCAGGAACGTGCATGGAAGAGTGTGATGTGTTGCAAACACGTCAGATTACAGACTGCAATGAGAAAGGAATTTTCATTTTTGTAGTACAAAAAGCCAACACATCCCACTCTTTCATAATAGAAAACTCCATGTAATGAACAAACCTTTAATTCCAAGGGAGAAGCATGTAGGAAAAATGAATAGTATGTGCTTGAAACACATGCTTGTTTCAAATGGTAGGTAGATTTTTGTAAAACTTGAGTGTGAACAATGATTGAATTTGGAAAATATAGCCTGTGAAAGAACAAGTAAATTACATGGATAAAGTTTTAATCTGTTTTTTTCAACAATAAAAACCCAAGGGGAATCAAGCATGTTAGGAAAAATGTAATCGCTGGCAAATTTTTGCTCTGTTGAAGAGTTTAATATCAATTACCAATACTCAGTGTAATTTTAATAAATCATTACTGTATCTAGAAAGAATGAGGTATTTTAGGTGTCCAGGACCCCAGGATTCTACTCCCTCTTAAACTGGCAGTGTTTGGAGACGCCTTTGACAAAGAATCCTGAAATTGTGAAGCTTTCTTGCCCCAGAGAACTAAAGGGCTCCTCACTTGTGTGCAACATGCACACCTTGATGTTTTAGGTAGAGTGGGTATGAAACATAGCTGTGGCCTTTAGACTTTTTAGGGGAGAAGATTTTTTTAAATAAACATGCCTTCAGTGTTTGTGAAGATGCTTCTGACATTATACATGGATTCTTATTCATAACAATGGACTTCTTTGCACTTCTGAGGCTTAAATAAACAGGTTATTTTTTACTTCTGGGCTTTTGCTAATAACCTATAGGTGACACCATACAGACTTAGGACTAGAAAAAGTATTATGTGAAACCTTGTGAGGTTACTATTACTACTTTAGTACCAAGGACACCAGGGAACCAATTTTCTTCACTATCAATATTATACCTAGCAAATTTAGGATCTCACAATGTCAGGCATACATAAGGACAATTTTACTTTAATTTATGGTTTTATTTTATTTTAATTTTTATTTTATTTTTGGTTTTTTTAATTGTTACCCACTACAGGGAGCAGATCTGAAAAAGGGAATGATACAGGAGTTCATGTAGTTATATGTAGTTATATGTTTAATTTTATGCATGCACATGCACATATATATGTACATATATATGTATATAGGATATAATTGATATCCTGCATTTCTCTTTATTAGGCTGTGGTAGGAGTTCTGTTTCCATCCATGTGCATCATATGGTGAATTTCTCCAGCTTCTCCAGGTACATACAACTTTGAACAAAAATTGGTTTTAACTTTGTTGCTGCCTCCATTTGAAACTGAAATAGAATTTAAAGGGAACATGACATATTTTAATCACATTTTGATTATTATGAATTACAGAGTCTTCCATACATGTTTGGGGAAGCATGAGTAAAATGAGGCTGCTTTTCTTGCCTCTAAAAAGATTGTTAGTACAGCCACCTTCCTATGTAATGTTTTTCTGAAGACCAGTCTGCCTTATTCACAAAGATAGGAAACCCAGAAAAATAAATTAAGATTTAGATTTTTAACTTGAGCTCAATTTGCAAAACTTGATGCCAGCTGAATTTATATTTGATATTCACATTACATTCAAGGTGCAAAGAAATAGGAGCCACAGCATCAATAACACAAAGCTAATGTATATGTCAGGTTCAATATTATACCTGTATTATTGGAATTCTTGGCTCAATAAAATCTCTGTGTTTAACCATGGTGTAAGCCTTAATATGAAATCTAACTTTTCACAAAATATTTGAAGGCTGGTACATCATTTATCTTAATCACCTAGACGGGCTCTGGCTATAGATTGAAATTAGCTCTTCTGAAGCAAGGAGGGGTTTCTCCAGAGGTGTCATTTTTTTGCTATAAGTAATCTCCACTGTGTCTCTGATCCCTGATCTGCCATAAAGACCTGCTTGACATGGAAGATGAGTTTCCCCAGTGACTGTGTCCTGGATTCCTCCTCCTTTAAAACTTACAGATGTTTATGCTTCTAATGTTAAAGAACACTGGTGCTCAGGAAGGAAAAAAAGCTACATAGTAGAATAACATCTTCCCTATCATAGTAACTGGTGAAAACGTAGAGATATAGGTATTTAAAATTTTACTATTCCTTGCTACAAGTGAAGAAATGCTCTTCTATCAAGTATTTATTTTGTAAATGTCTATCCTTACACAGTGTGAATTTTTCAGGGTGTGCATTTTAGGCATTTGGGACACGAACCTTCCTTCCTTCCTGACTGACTGACTGACTGAAAAAACTTTGATTAGGTTCTATTCCTTCTGGGGGGCAGGTGAGCAGTTTTTTACAACTTTCAGTATAAACTGCAGCTACAAAAAAAGCCAGGATATCTGACTGCCTGCAAGAGTGGAAAACAGCAGAGCTGTTACAGCAAATTTGAGATACAAATACTCCCTCCCTCCCAAAATAAAAACCTAGATGAATTCTCTTTCACTCCAAAAACAGCCAAAATATATTCAGATATGATATTCTAGTTGCTCAGATAATTGCAATTAATTACAGCAAAAATAGAACTGGGGCAGCATTATGGTAACAAAGCAAAGGAGGGTGGAGTCTCAGTGGTGAGAATGTTGGGAGCATGGTGGGGCCAGGGAGAGGCAGTTCCCAGCAAGGAACATGGAGGTCCTGGAAGTGAGAATTTAAGCAGAACTCTTTTTTTTGCCCCATTCATAGAAGGAGAGTGCTGTTGTGACCTTTTAAATACAGGAAGTGGGGGGCTCTCTTTTTTCCTTCACAGTTCCCAAGAGGTTTGTCCCTGCAAGTCCCCAGGGGAGGTCTTGAGCAGCCTTAACTTTCTCCCCATTTTGTTTTATAGTTGGTATTTTTTTGTTAAAACACTTGCAGGTAGGTACTACGACTTTAACACCAATAAACTTCCAATCTGAGTGCATATGTTGGCTCAGAGATTTCACTTTTACTCTCAAGGTTAGAAAGTTTAACTAAGAATATCTTCCACACATAAGTCAGATGGACTGACGGGTATATGCAGTGGGTACAGAATGTGAAGGAACTAAGTAATTTGAGGGAATGACTCTTTCTGTTGAACTTGTAGATTTTTTCAGTCTTCAGATCATAGATATTTGTTATTTAACTGTCTGCCAACAACTTTGACACAATTGAAAGGTGCTTAAAGTAAAAAAATGTGTTTGTTTTGTGGTTTTTATGGATATTTGGGGTGGAAATCATGTACTAAGTGCCAAAAATACAATGTCACAAGTAGACCATTTCCTTTCTGGACTTTGCAGTCAAAGGCATTTTTTTATTTTATTTTCTGGTTACAACATGCCAAGTTACAATATGTCTGCATCTTTGTATAAAACAATCAATCATAATTTGCTTGCTTTTTTTCTTATTGTGGTTTATGTTCGTCCCTTTTGACACCACAATCCTTCAATAACAATGTCACACACAAATTAATTTTTCTTCTCTATATTTTAATTGCTATAACCAGTTCAAATATTTCCTCATTTAAATGCATTTCCCTCTGTGCAAGCACAGGCATACATATCTACAGAAAATAGGTTTTTTCCGAATGTAATTCAAGTCACCAGAGTGAAATATCTAATAGTAACTGTAACTGCTGAAGTGAAAAAAAAGCCAGAGCCTTACCTTGTCACAACAGATATAGAGCAGGATGGGAAGCACTGCACAGTGGCCTTTGCATTTTCTGGAAAAAATAAATGAGGAATTTCTGGATGCGCAAATTTCTTCAGATTTATTTTAATATTATTTGGGTCCTGATAGTGTTCACCAAGGAAATAGCTGAGCAGATGAGCAGCTTCAATGTTTATTCTCATTTCAGTTCACCTCTGAGGTAAAAAATTATGTTAATTCTGTGGGCAAGGAACTGTCTCAATTTAGATGGCATTTCTCATATGTGAATTAATTAATTTGCATGCTAGTAGGAAACAACCCGTGTTAAAACGGGCATCAATACTTCCATTAAAACATCAGATTTCTCAGCAATGATTGCAGTACAGTGTCTACTTCTAGAAAGACTTAATAGGAAACACTTTATTTATTAAATATGAAAGTGCATGACCTACTGATGTGATGGCTCAGTTTGGACCCAGTATTCAGTTACTCCAGAAAAAGGTTTTACTCTGACATATCCTAATGCTGGTCAAATGCCTTTATTTTGGGGTTCAAAAACTGTTGCTTAGTTTAACTAACTCTTGCAGGGGTTGGCTCACATATCTGACTATGAGCAGCATTACCCTACCTTTTATAAGAAGTAATCAAAAGTTGTCAAAGTGTAAATAAATCTGTGCATTAATTAGGTGAAGTCCATGGATCTTCAGCCCACCAAACCCTAATATAAATGTGAGCTAATATATCCACACAGAAAAATTCTGCCCAAAAAGGGAGCTGAAAGTCTCTTCTATTAACTACCTTGGGACTCTTTTACCACCAATTGACATTTCTGCATATCTATTTGCAGTAAACCACTGCTATTGTTGGCTTGTTTTCTGTCCCAGCACTACAAAAATTAGCTTCTGTTTGCTGGTATTTTCTTTTGGCTTTTTTTTTTTTATTTTATTTTTCTAATTGATAATTAGGAACACCAAGAATAGAGCTGAAGAAGCTCTGTCTTAATGTGACATAAAAAGTCTTAAACTACTGCTACTGGACATCATCATTCAGCATGGTGACTTCATTTTTGTTACACTTATCTGTCACTTTGCAGGTAGCAGGCTGCTTTCTATAAATGTTCTAATTTTCCTAATTATTCAAGTAGCAACTGGGCTCATGGTACTACCATTCAGCAGTGCCCTTCTATTATTTAACAACCGAACTGCAGTTTGTATTTTCTGTCACATTCAGACAAAAAATATACTTCAGCCAGTAAATTGTTCAAATCCTGTGGAAAATAACGACTCTTTTAAACTGTGGGCTCTGGATCATATTAAACAAATATATTAGGTCTAGATTCTAGACTAGTAAATATGAAAAGAACAATCAGCTTTATTGCTGCCTTAGAGACTTAACTTTCATTCTTCTAAATGAGAAAAGAGTAGGAAAAGGGTAAAAAAAGGAGGAAGAGCTTGTTGTATACGCAAGTGTTTGTCTGTAAGTGTTGGCATAGGAACAACTCTGTCGGCATGCTCAAACATTCACACATAAACAGTCCTTACGTGAACGTTTATTGCAAAAAACCAAAAAGGCACTTTCTCCAAAGTGCATGGAAAAGCAAAGGGGATCTGCTACCAACATGGGTGTATCACTTTGCTGGGTTCAGCAGTCATGTTTGTGAATGCATCATTCTACTTACTGCCCAGCAGTAACCGAGAGTGAGACAAATCTTTTCTAAATATGCCTGCCTTGGAATATAGCTGGGGAGAAGTCTTCTTCCGGATTGACACATAACACTGAAAAAAAATGAAGAAAAATAAATCCAAACTATTTTTTTTTGTCTTTTTAATTTTTTTTTAAAGAAGGAGAGAGGGAACAAAGCAATTTTAGTTGGCTCTCTTTTTATATTTATTATTAATAAAAGGTGAAATACCAGCTACTGAATTACTCATGGAAACCTCATCTCTTAATTTTCCTTGAGATTATGGTCATGGCTTTCAGAATCATACAGTTCCACATTATGTTTCAGGCTATTATTATGACTGAGGAAAATGTCACCACTTCCTTGAAAAATATTACTGATTTGGATGTGGTTCTTAATTGTGGAACTTAGCTCTTCATTAAGGATTTGAAGAAACTAGAGGGACACACTTGGGACACATGCTTTTGGGACAAATTCAGAACCTTCAGCTGAGTTTGTTTTTATTTAGGGCTACGCAAGGTAGAAAAAACTCTGCATATTATTTGATTTACATACAGTCCCTAATGTGTGATTATAAAACTCTGACAGCCCTAGAAAATAATTGCTAGAATCTCTTAAAATAATTTTTCTTATGAAATACAGTAAAATTATTAGTCTCGGGTCAAAATTTGATTGCAAAATCTTGAAAATGTCACCTAAATCTAACTGAACATTTTAAAGGGCTTTCTGAATACAAACAAGCAAGAACCAGAAAATGAATACATTGATTTTAGAACGATAAAAAAAGCATAATATAATGTAATATTGCAGTAGGTATCACCAGGTGGCACTGTTACAAATATATTGATTTATCTTGTGAATTGATAACAAGTGGGTGACTATGATAATAATCCTGCTGTTTTAAGGGGGATTTTTTTCCCCCCCTCCTTATGATTTGCTGAGTGTTTTTCATTACTTTATTTGGTTTGTGCCTTGGAAGTGATACTATCAGAGAAGGTTCATATGTGTTTTTTGTGTACCCACCTGTGTGACTTCCTGCCTCAATATCAATTTTCCTTTACATGATGTGCTGCAGTAGTGGACTGTTGGAAGAAAAACAACAGCAAGAAATCCAACAAAATTTTACAGGTTTTATTTCACAGAAACATTCTTACATTTATTTATGGATTTTTTCCTGCTTATGAAAATCCTGTAATTACAGACCAAGGAAACTTCAGCGCCGTGTAACATCAGTTGATGTAGATTTGCTCTGCCAGATCGTTCCTAATCTAAAGCAGGTTAATTTCCAGGAGGTGCTTATGTCTGCTTTAAGCATTAGAGATGTGGTTATCCTTTCAGGTGTGGCCTGTAGGCAAGCAGGATTAGCTTTTTACACTGATATGTTCTCTCAAGATGTACTTAGGTATAATCCCCAGCAAACAGGCTGTGTGCCTCCTGTCTGAGAGCAGCTCAGGGTCTGCCTGGTTGGCCTAGGAGCCTTTCTTACTACCCTACACTGGAGTTTAGTTTAGACTTTATATTAGCTATACTGATGTCCGTGTTCCAGAGAAACAGGTCACTGAGGGAATGACCACAGGCAGCTCAGAGAACAGCTCTGTTTTGTTTTTACTAAGATGGTAATTGCATTAGTGCAAGCAAAAAATGGAGCAGGTAGAATAGAGAGCAGGGCAGGGAAAAACTAAAGGATGACAGGAGCAACAAGTTGCCTCCCCTTCCACACACCCTCACTGAACAGGCAAAGAACTGAAAGGAGAAGCACAAAATCCCTTGGAATGTGTAAACAGGATTGACCCTGAAAATAGGCATTTTTGATGAACTTACTAGGTCAGGAGATCCTGGCACTTAGATCACATTATCAATGAAACAAACTGGGAATACTCCCAGCACAGAGAAAGCTTCAGGAATGCTTTGGAAATATGGTCACCCATGAAAATATAAAAACACAAACGAGCCCAAAATGCTGAACAATATCAGTTCTGGTCTCACTAGCACCATAAAGAACAGCAGATGAAAAAAGCATGCAACATAACTGAGGCAAAAGGCATGAAATTAAAAGTCAGGAAATAACTGAGAGTGACATGCTTAGAGATAAAAGTGTCACTGATTAATCATATAGGTAAAGTTATCTAAGGGAGGTCGATTTAGGAGTACAGAAAGAGATAATCTGCAGAGCTGCAGAGTCACACAAGCAGGGTTGGTACAGTCCTGCATTGAGAAATCAGCCATGGTTCCCACACCAACCATCCCAAAAAAACATGCAGGAACATTTGAGCCAGAGCAGAAACCCATCCACACCTTGCACTGGGGTAGTGATGCTTCCACCAGCCTGTGTCAATTTTCTGTCACGTGTACAGCAAAGTGCTGTTCTTGCTTTTCAAAACAACAAACTTACTCCAGGGGGGGAAAAAAAAAGCCAAACCAAACCACAAATCCCTAGCTGAACTCATATGTGAATAAACTCTTCTTGTGGGTGTAATATAGCAAATTAGGACAGCCTCTACAGCACATGCAGAATCTGCTCGAAGGGTTCGAGCTAAGCACAAGAGCTGAGGTTCATCTTTCAAAAGAGACAAGAGATCCCAGTCCAGACAAACAAATGGAATGAGCTACGTGTGCTGTGATGCTGTTGTGGGAAACACTGAGAAATCACCTTAAGATGGCAACAGCTGCAGAAATGCTGGTCTTCAACTATCTGCCATGGCAGTCCCATGGACAGTGTAACTCAAACACAGCCAGAGATTTAATGCAAAGCAGATATCACAATGCCTGAAGCATTGCTGAATACTTATCACAGACACCCTGAAGTCTTCAAGGAGTTAGCAGAATCCCTTAAGACGTACACATATATTATCTGCATTCATTGTTCATCCCTGTCATGCACAGCTGTAAAATTTACACTTGTGGTGACAGAAAGCAGCAAAGGAAACAAGCAGCAGCTAAGGAAACCTAGGAATGTAGGTAAAACAAATATAGTAATTCTGTGGGCTAACAGCATGACAAACAGGCAAAAAGAGGAATGGTGGAATTTGGATGTACCCAAATTGCAGTAACTGCAGAAAGGCTAAGCTGGGAGAGCAAATGGTCAAAGCCAACTGGTCTGCTGAAAGTAATCCCAGTAGAAAGGATGGTTACTGACACGTCTGATTAGATGAAGAAATATTAACTTTGAACTTTTGGCTCACCCTGGGGCAGGAACAAGTGTCATGGCCTACCTTTTAGAATAAGGCCAGCTAGCAAAGTGTTACAACTAAAAGAACAAAGGCTACTTGGACACCTTACAGCCATCCAGAATATGACTGATGACATAGTAATAACAGCATCTATTCCAGTGAGACACATCAGTGCTGAAGATAAGAAAAGAATTTCCCACTGAAAGATGACAATTTAAGCAAATTGTGTGTGTGACAATTTCAATCCTTCCTCTGCACTGTGTGGTTTTCATTTAGACACAGAGTTTTAAAGAAGGGCCAGGTGTCTCCAGACATTTTTCCTTTTACAAGTCTTCCATGAGATTTTTACATGGAATCATACCTTATTGAGAGTTATGTAGGTGCTTAACACAGAAACAAGGAGGCATTAAGGATGTATCAGTCAGAAATCAGGAGTTCTGTGCCAGTTTTCTCAGGCATGCTGTTTGGGAGGTAGTTTTCTTGTAGGCTTTTGAAAGATGAAAGGCAATATTATATTTTTACAGACTCCTGTGCAAAATTTGTTACCAGTGCAGTGATAAGTCTCTCAAAAGCAGCACAATGCTTTTTTTCTATACTTTGTATGGGATACCTTCAAAAGCTTTTGCTTTTCTTGTTTCTAAGATGGCTCATACTGTTTAAACTTTGTATTCTTGCCCATTGAGGTTCCTTTCCATTTCCATCCAACTTGACCATGAGCACCCCCCATGATCAGACAACCACAACTTCTCTGGGCAACCTGTTTAATTGTTTCACCCTTCTCATAAAAAAAATAAAATATTTCTTCTTTATGCTCAATCTAAAACCATCCTCTTTCAGTTTAAAACCATTCTCCCTTGACCTAACACGGGAAAACCTGGTAAAATGTTTCTGCTTTTCTTATAAATTATATTTGTTTTATGGAGGTTCTTTTTTAAAAAAAATAAGCTTCTTCCTAATTGTGTCTAGAATCCTGTATTGGTAAATGTCCTCAGCATGAAGAAACAAAGGGACAGATGTTGCTGTCTCAGGCAAAGGCCCTGTGTGAGCCCCGGAAACTTCTTTACACTGTTGTGCCTCCTCCTGTCCCCACAGGGTTTTGCAATTAGTTTACTCCCCAATCTTGTTTCAAGGTTCTTCTCATCACCTTGATGGTACTGTGACATTTAGGAAGCAGTTAAGACATAACAAAGCAAAGCAAAACAAAACAAAGCAAACTAAAACAAACAAACAAACAAAAAACAAACCAAACAAAAAACAACCCAAGCTGACCAGCAAAAAAAAAACAAAACAAAACAAAACAAAACAAAACAAACAAAAAAAAAAACAAAACCCAACCCAAAACAAAATCAAACCAACCAACCAAAAAATCCCAGGAAATTCTACCTGTTCCTTCATTTGTTCACCAGGGGCAGCTGCCTGGGGAAATGACAGGGGCTGTGCTGCAGCAGCTCCAGCAAACGTGAGTCCTGGCTTCTGAGCCAGATGTCACAAACATTTAAACAGCTGCCAGAGCCATCTCAACCTGTCATCAGGCCTGACCTTAAACCCAGCTTACTTTTTAAATGTTAGAGGGGAAAAAAAGGTGGAAAAAAAAAATTAAAAAGCCCCAACAGGGTAAAGTTACACAGCTGCCTAAAATATTAAATTAAAAGACTGAACATCTGTTCACTTGCTTTTCAAAATTTAATGGTTTGGAGAGATATTCTGTTGTCTTAGATCCTTAAGAACATCTGAGACCCACACAGCTTCAGCACCTGTGAAAAATCCTCTCTCAAAACACATAGACTCTTCAAAGCTTATTGCTCCTGCTCTTTGCCAAACATATGTTGCTCAACACCACAACAAATTATTAATAATATTTAGGTCATACTTGACTTTTGCACAGTGAATTTCCTGAGCGAACACCAAAACACTATTTAAGCATCAAGCTTTTATTGCATGGAGTCAGAAATTACCATGAAATGGACCAAAGAAACTCCTGTAGAACTGCCTACTAGGCAATTAAAAGTATAGATTGATTGGGTTCAGTTTGCATTTGTTTTAGGTTTTGGGTTTTTTTTTAGCTACACTTTCCTCTTAATTTAAAAATACAAATTAATTGTTGTTTGCCAGGATCAAGCATAATGAACTTGTTAGCTTCCTGCCACAGGATACTATTGACACAGTTAAGGGAATTATGAGTGGCTATGGGAGGGAAATATTAGGCACTTGTATGAATAAGTACAGCCTCTGCAGTAAAACTGTATTGTTTATGGGCAGCCAAGCCCTCTGTAGAAAACACAGGATGTAAAAGGGAGAGTAGAAAATCTGTACTCTAAACATCAATGTAACTTTAGAGCTAGATGCTTGGACTGTGCTTTTGGGACCAAATATAAAGCACAAAGATATAGTTGGCATATTTTTGCAATACCAGACTTCAAGAGAAGGCAGAAAATGAAAAGAAAAAAAACCTGGTCAGCAAGATTTCTCTTCATATTTCTGTTTCCATTTCTAACATGTTTCCACTGGAGGTATTTTTATCACTCTACAGGCTTTCCTTTGGTTCCCAAAATTTACAGCCTTGATGCTCTGAAATTTCAGCTTTAGTTCCAACATCTGGAATATTAGGATTTTGTTTAAAGATGATCCAAATGGTGGTGATATTTCTCTCCCTATGTAACTTTAAAAAGATTATGCCTAAAGATATGCTGGCTAGAAGTGAAGCTAGACTGGCTTTCTTGCCACTCATGCATTGCAATGTGGTTTAAAAGTTTTATAAGATGATGATTTAAATGAAAAAATGCACACCGTTAAAAGTAAACAGGTGCAATTAATAATAATGGCAATGATAATAACAGCATTAATAATGAAAATCCCACAGAAGTCTCTTCACATTCTGTAAAAGATAAAATGCAATTTCTTAGACCCCCCTAAAACTATTAATAAATCTTCATTAAAAATTAAAACAATAGAATCAAAGCAAAAGATCGGAGGAGTAAAAAGCCATTGCACTTTATAAAAGCCATTTCCTCAGATCAGAGAGAGGGGAAACATTTTCAAAACACATACAAACTGTGAAGCAATTTCAGGGTTTGGGACCAGGAATGTGTGAAAAATAAAATAAATTATATGAACAAAAAGCAGAGTAAAAAATGTTACACATTGCTAGGAATTTATTGTTTCCCACTGGAGGGAATAAACTAATTTCTGTCTATTTCTACAGGGGAAGTAGCATCATCAGGTGTTGTTTAATGAAAGTAAAGCCAAATTGTGAATAGAAGGTTCTGTCACCTTGCATTATTTTTGAATTGTGGTGTCTCACATGCTCTCATACAGTCACACACCATGGAGAGAATACTCCTACAGAATGAAAATCTTTTAAAACTCTCATTTCCTACTTTAAACTAATTCAAAACCAAAAAATCAAAACATACGGCTTAATAATAGACCATTAGGTACACACTGTGAAAATAATCCAACAAAGATAAGAAGAAAATTGATTTAGGAAGACATCCTTTAGGAAAGTAACCCATTGCTGTCTGGAAGCAGAGGCTAAGGTGCAGTAAATTTCAGATTTTAAGAATATTTCAAGCCTCATACATGTACAGCTACGTGAGTAGATAAAGGCTGTCCTAATTAGAGAAATGGGCTGTATAATGGACATTTGTTGAGCTGTGCAGTTTTAGATGCCATTCCACATTTAACATTTTTGATGGAAGACCTATGTGATACTCATTCCAACACTGGCACCCTCAAGTCATATTTCTTCCCCTGTCACAAAATATTTATTTTTATCAGCAGCTTGTCATTCAAGTATATTTTTAAAAAATGAAGTAATGGGCAGCAGCGGAACCTCTATGTGAAATGTGAAAATGTCTCTCAGTTTAATGCCAGTATTTGATTGTTATAAGTTCAAAAAAAAATAGTAAAAATAAATTATATATATATCGAAAGACTCCAGGCACCAGGAGGGAGAGAGGGGATGGAAGGCATAGGTGATATTTAGTTTTTCACTTAGTCTTATAAAATATCCTGTTAATAATCTGGCTCTCATCCCAACCAGACACAACACATTTTGTAGTTGTCTTTCTCCCTGGCTGTGTCAGATTTGGCAGCTCTAAAAAAATTTGGCTGAAATAGGTTGAAATGTGGTGGACAGGCTTAACGACAGAGGAGATCTTAAAGTTTGAAGACTAAAATAATAAAGCTAAAGCCATGTTAAATTCATTACTCCTCTGATGTCCATAAACACTGGCAGAGGAAACAGAAGATGCTATAGTAAAAATAGCATTTGTTAATCCATATTCTAGTAAAAAACCTATATATTTATATCATATTTTATGTATATAAATATACACATATATATTTATTTGTATAAATATAATAGATGTATAATATAATATAATATAATAATATAATAATGTATTTATATGTGTGAGTGTGTGTGTAAATATATATTATATAAATATCTATCTATATATGAGGGGCAGTTAAGTTCTGCTGTTCTCCAGGAAAAAATACACATAATGATTCTCATCACTGACTCAACACTTTGACCCTTACGTCATGCAACTTTTTCCTTATCATGTGTGGCAAATAAAAAATCTCAAGTTTAAGATGAAAATTAAATTTCTGATGGGAACTAGGGCAAATGAGAATTCAGGACAGGGCAGTCCTGGGATGATGATAAAGCCAAAGTTCTTTCTGATTTGCTGCTAATCATTCTGGAATGTAACCTACATGTCTGCATTTCCTCCACACAGAAACTCAAATCCATCCTACACCTGAAAGCAAACGTTCAGTTTGGCTCTCTCCTGTAATTAGTCAGGAGTATATCTGCTCTACACCTTTATTTGTGTTCTCTTGCTTCAGGGATATGGCTTGGGGTTTTCCTGTGGTCAGATATCCTCATGTTTCACTTCCATCTGCATATATGTCTGTGCACCAACCTCTGTCATATCTTTAGGCATGTCTGAAAGGAAAATTAGCAATGTGAGTCAGAACTCTGCCTTCAGTACCACAGAGGCATTTCATTGCATATTTCATGTACAGCATCTTCACATTCTGAAGCAAAAATTTTGTTTTAACAACATCACACATTTCTTTTAGCTGATGCTAAAGGCTTGTCTGAATAGGAATTCACTCTCTACAAATAATACACATACTGTAGAAATGTAAGGTTAGCAAGAACATACCAAAATGTGGTTTAATGATTTATTATGCATTCTAACTCCTGTTAAATTCTATGAAAAAATAATCAATTAATTTTATCTGTTTAAGTATACTCTCCGCATAGTATGGCTTTGTTGGGCACACTGATTATATGAAACCTTGTCATATATTGCAAGTGATGATCTATTTTTTTTTAAAGCTTTAATCTTTCTTCATTAAGGGGTGCTTGACTTGATTAATCATGTAGTGATCTAAGCCAAAACCTGCTGGTTTTTAATCCTTGTGACAAACTGCTGCCCCATTCTGCCAGCCAAATTTGGAAAATGCCATATTGCTAAATAGAGAGACATCTGACAAGGACAAGAACATTGAACAGGAGTCTGTGAGTTTCTGCTGCTTCTGCACCTGAGCTGTGGCTGCTGCCTTGCCTAGGAGACTGACAACCAGGCATGTCTCTTCCTTTGCTTACCTGAAAACCCAAAATCTCAGGCTGAGGAAGCAGACCCATGGAGAGACCCATGGTGGTGACTGGCGGCCTGCAATGCAGAGACTAGGATGGGCTTCTGCTGTTGAGGGACTATAGAAATGCAGATTTCTTCCACCCCCAGAGCAAGGGCTGGTTTGGGTGAAAGCACTCGCATACTTGCGTCCACCCCCAAACTGTCGCACTCCATAAAAAAAGAATTTCAGAGGAGCGAATGGGAATGAGGTAAGAAATTCACGCCTCTTCTGCACTTCCCAGTTTGACATGATAAATTCTGATAATACTAACCTAGGATGCCTGCCTACTTCAGTGCATTGCACAGGAGCTGCAGGTATCTAATTCAGTGGCAGCTGATGCTGTGGCGATGAAAGGCACAATGTGCTGCTGGGCTTCTTTTTTTGGGGGTGGGGCTGAGTTGGTAGACTGCCTGCTTCTAAAGTACCAAATTGCAAGAACACCCCAATTAAGAAATTCTGATCACCCTTCCTTTACAGTTAATTTCCCCCAACTTGGCTGTCCCATCTGGCATCCATGAAATCTACCCTGCCTCTATTTTCATTCCACAGGAAATCCCGAAGCATCCCACAAGAGCCTGGCACGTAACAGGACACCATTATTTGTTGAACACAACTCCCTACATTATTTGTTGTACATAACAGTACAGTACAAGAGGCATTTACAGTGCTGTAAAACTCAGACAATTTATTTAGTAAATCTGTTTTGGGAAAGGTTACAGAATACACTGCTTTTACCATTACAGGTGACACATGGCTGCTATACATTTGACATTTTGGAGTGTGTTTTCATAGATCCTAAAAGGTCTTTTTGTCATACAATTATCTAAAAACCTGTTCCCCTAGGACACCTGAAAATGAACAGCCTCACTGTTCTTGTGCATCGATTTGCTCGCATAGAATATTGATCCTCATGAGGTTTTTCTTGTACTACATCATCCTAGAAGGGCTCAAAAATACACACACGTGTGTGTAAACATGATCTTTCTTCCACCTTACAAAGGTAATGAGAAGGATTGCAAAAGACTTTATTTCAGTTGATTCTGAAACATAAACTTTTGTGCATGCATTTGTACATCCACTCTTTCCCAATGAATCATAAAGTTGTAAGGGTGTCACAGCTACCATTCAGATTTTATTTGTGTCTTTCTGGAAATATCAGGGGCAAGTAATGCACTGCAGTCTGAGAATGTCTAAATTTATACATGTGATTTTATACTTGTGTCTGAATAACATGGTAATCAACACTATTTTGAGATACAAGCTTTGATCCTTATTGTTGCTAGCAACAATATCCATACTAATGCACAGTGTTCCTAACAATGCGCATCACAGAGAATTTTGCAATTCAAATACAATTAAAAAGCAATAAAAAATAATTGGTTTAATTTGATTTAAAATATCAGAGATTCAGCTCTCTAAGTAGGCAAGCAAATTAAGAATATTAGAAAACAAATTCCAAGTTGTCCTTTTGGAGGGTAGGGCTTTCTGCAGCTTACAGATGACCGAGGGTCCTCCCAGACCATGAAATGAGGCTGGAGTTCAGCTTACAAACCCTGAGGCTTCCAACACACCTCAGGGCCAGCCCATTACCCTCACAACACCCAACTGCTTCATTCTGTGTCTCATTCTCAATCAAAACAGAGTTTTTGAGGTCCTTCAGCTTCACCTTGAAGACTGTATGGTCTTATTACCCCAGCAGTAAGGGCTTTATCTGGTGGCAGCAGATGCTGAGTTGAGACTGAAGATTGCTTAACATCCTCTTCAAAAAATCACATGTAAAAGGTATGACCCCAGCCTGAACAAAAAGCTGTTAAAGACAAAAATCTAATTTTTATTTACAGACTGACTACATTTATGCAGAAAGTCCCCAGGAAACAATCACTTAAACACATAACAGCATAGTATTCTGAGTATCACCATTATTTGAAATCCCATATTGCCTTGCCAGTGTTGCTAATGTTTTTCTTGCTTCCTTGATTCACACACACATGCAAAAATTCAGTTTCCTTAATCTTGTTATTTGACCCTGCTCTGACAGAGAGTCTGTCTGATGTCTCTGGACTTCACACATCTATTTTATTTCTTAAAATTATCTGTTTTTTAAAACATGAAGAACTTCAGAATATTATATATTCTTATATATATATATATATATACATATAATGAAAAATTTAGAGCAGACTGTACTGCTTCATCCTAGCTGATAAATTATACATTATGATATGCTGTAACCCCTCCCAGTAGTACACCAGATATTATATAATCAGTTTTGCATATAATCTCCTCTTGGGAATCATGCTTTACACTTGTGAGTTTAGTCACTACCTCCAGCAGAAGTTACACAAGATTAGAAGAGTATAAGAAACCTAGACAAAAAAAAAAAAAATCTGAATAAAAGTTTTCATGCCAGGAGAAATTAATGGAATAAAGTTACCAATAGGAATTTGCCTTGTAGACTCACACCAAACTTTGGATATGGACCATTCCTAGGCATGAGGATGCTGTTTGACTAAATGAAGACATGAAATGCTGTTGAACACACCACGGGCTTCCTGTTCCTGGGTTGTACTGTGCTAAAATAATTTGCTGGCATTTTTTCTGACCTCTAGTTTTTAAATTCACTTTCCACCCTGGACTCCAATGCTCATGTCTAGCTTACCCAAACTTGTCAGAAACACAGTGAAATTTCCTTAGTGATAGCTAAGATGCTTCAGGAACCCATGTGTGCTTTGCTGATCCAGTCTTACATAAAAATATGCAATAAGGAAAAGTTTGGCACTGTTTAGTTTGATTATCCCATATTCTC
Source organism: Pseudopodoces humilis (assembly GCF_049639895.1). Lineage (NCBI taxonomy): Eukaryota > Metazoa > Chordata > Aves > Passeriformes > Paridae > Pseudopodoces > Pseudopodoces humilis. Next base: position 64,474,314 of record NC_142205.1, on the reverse strand, counting down.
TCTATTTCATACTGTAGGGGGGTAGTTAGCCTGATGAAAGGAAAAGAGACTTTGTTATATCATCGGGGGTAAAAGGGAAATGTAGTTCTCCAACAACTGGAAACTACTCTTGGCAATTTTGTTGCCTTGCTGTATTTTACCCTTAATTAAATTTATTAATATTTCCAGAATGATGTGGTTCCCAGATATTGTTGTGGTAAAGACTATTATTTTGTAAACTATCAGGTCTTAGGATGAGAGTGAGGGGGTACCACAATCATATGTATAAAACAGAAAATCTACTACCTGGTGATTATACAGAAGGGTTAAATTTGACTCGATATCAACCATGCCCATCCATGTTATGTCAACTACTCTGAATGTTTTATGTATGCTCTACATCATTTTTCAACCAGGTTCAATGCCTAGAAATACTAATGAGTTTTCAGGATGATGTAGAGCTCTTAAGATGACCTGTGAGCAAAGAATTTGGACACCCAAAAATGCGGGCCTGCTATTATGGATTACTTGCTGAAGGAAATTATGCCTCTTTTGAAATGATGGTAAAAATAGTTTCTGTCTAGGTAATAAAAAAAAAATTAAAAAATATTGTGGAATAAAATGTAATATTTTCTTCTTTTTAAGTCTCCTTTGTTGGAAATAGGCACACAACTGCTAGCTGAGGTAGGTGAACCCACAAAGTTCAGCATCTCAAGAGTTGGCATTCACTTAAAAAGTCTAAATTTTTCCCATTACAATAAACATGGGCTGACACATTGCCAGTGGTCAACAGGATTTTTATTTTTTTCCGGAAACCTTTTATATTTGTGTCTTTAAACACCCTGCGTGCTTGGGCAAGGTAGAAAAAAAATTAGAGACAGGAATTTAGTATCACCTCTCCAGGGAAGTTGACACATTTTGAGCCTCACAAATGCAAATAACGCCAATTGCTAGTTGAGGCTGGATTAGACCATATTCTGCTTAAATTGATTTCTAGCAAAAGCAAAATTTGTACATTGGAAAAAAATGGAGGAGGAGAGAAGAAAATCTGATATAATTTGAGCCAACAATTGAACAAAAGCTGATATAGTGATGTTAACTTCAAAAAATGTCTCCGGAGAGCCACAAAAGGCAGATAAATAATTTGACTAAGATCAAAACAGATAGGAAATGTTGCCTGTCAGCACTATGGGCTCTAGCACCACTACTAATATATAACTTGAACCATTATTTAGTGTTGTCCCAAAGGTCTTTAGAAGATACATTTATACAGTATAGTCCACATCCATATTAAATCATGAGTGAGGATCTATTTCAGTTTCTTTTTCACCTTCAGCTGTCTGAACACAAACCATACAGACATGATTTATAAATCTCTAGGCTGCTTCTTATATCACAAGGGTCAGACTAGTCCCTTGTTGACATAAATAATAGAGACTTCAAAACCAGCCTAATTTTTCTCATTAACCCATTAGGCTATCTCTGCTCTATTTCCTCTTCCATTTTATATGTATTAAGATGTTACAAATACAACATAAAAATTAATTCTCTTTGCATCATTAAAGGATTTTTTTCCACTTTCAAATTAAATTTATTCATCAAAAGAGCTGAAAAACTCTTTCGGAAATTGCCCTTCCCCCTCCCCACCCTGCCGCTACCAAACAAAAATAAAGCATTTGCTTCTAGCAGTCTTAAATGATGTTTGATGCTCCAGAGAGCCTTCAACATTCATTATGGAGTCAACCAGAGCTTCATTAAATATCAGTCTAGCATGCGTATATGTGGTGCTGAGCACTGGCCTCAGGACCTCCCTTAGGCGATTTTCTATATGTTCCTTTCATCTGTCATTTTGCTTTGACTTGGGGCGATAATCACTTTCATCACTGACAATAGAAAACTCATTCCTGTGTGCATTTAGTTTTCATTATTCCTTGCCCCGTGAAGATGACTGACACACACAGATTCTTTTTCATCCCTTAAAGTATTGTAATGAATAATCTTAAATTCTTGCCTTGGAGTGTTCTTGTATCAGCATTGGTGGTTGAAATAAAATTAAAACTCTGTACTGATGTTGAGAAAACCTGTTGGGTTATTCTGGCCTAGTAGCAAAAGACAAACTCACAGGTTCACAGAATCACACAGTCACACAGAATGGGGCAGGTTGGAAGGGACCACAGTGGGTCTCCTCTTCCAACCTTCCTGCTCAAGCAGAGTTATCCTAAAGCACGTGGCACAGGATTACAACCAGATGGTTCTGGAATATTTCCAGTGAGGGAAACTCCAGCCTCCCAGCAGTCTGCTCTAGTGCACAGTCACTCACACAGTAAAGAAGCTCTTTGTCATATTCAGGTGGAACTTCCTGAGCATCAACTTCTACCTGTTTCCTCTTGTCCTGTTGCTTGGCATCACCAAGAAGAGCCTAGTCCATCCTCTTGACACCCTCCTTTTGGATACTTATGATGTTGATGAAGCCCCTTCTCAGTTGTCTCTTCTCCCACTTCTGCAGAGTCTTCTTACAGAAATATAACATGTTCGGTAACAAGTTCCTGAAGCAATATTTGGCATTCTTTCAATATTTATTGAAAATGCAGAGTGATGAATTTTACTACAGCTCTTTTAAACAGTGCCTGTTCCAACTCACATTGGCTTATTTTAATGCCTAATTTAAAAAAAAAAAATAAAAAATAGGATAAAACATAAATCAAAGACATTTTCCTACAGTAACCTGACCATGGACCTGTTTTAGGATTAAGCTAATTTTCTTTTAATCTCTTTGCAATTTCTGAGGTGATGTAGCTATGCTAAACTTTTTAGTGCATGACAGCTTATCTTGAAATATTTTGACACCTCATATTTCAAATCTTTTCCTATATAATAAAAGTTTTGGCTATCTTCTCTATATAAAGACTTGCAAAGAAGTCCTGAGAAGACAAACTATCCTCCTTGTCAGAGCCAGTCTGGTGAAGTCTCCCTTGAGGCAGCTTTTTGGCTTCTTTTACATGTGCAGTGGGCATAAACTATGGCCAGACATTTCAGAGACTCTGTTTCTGTATCAGTCCAGTGCTATTTGGATGTAATGGTCTCAATCAGAAGTGAATGCTTTGCTGTAAATAAAATAATAAATAAATTTCATTAAGTTTTCCTTCCCATTATATACAAGATTAAAATATATTTTCATTGTTGGTACTGATGACGTGTCAGAATGTACAAAGTATAATGTAAAATATCAAGATATCATCTTGAGGTCTATTTCTTCATCAAGCCACCAGACACCATACTGTTGATCTTTCACGCTCTTTTGCATCTCTGTCTCTCTCTTCTCCTAATTTCCTCTTCTCAGAACCTGAATAGCTTGAAGTTGGACTGGTTAGAGTTTGCTGGGTGTGTGCTTTATGAAGTGTCTTTGATCAGATGTTTGCTTTAAAATTTGCCAAGCACATTTTCTCTAAAGTTTGCCAGTAAAATTTTCTATTCAACCTCCTGAGAAGTTTGTTGTTCTCTCCTGTTTGCTGCCCAAGGGTATCACAGTACCCAAGCCCCTTTAAAAACTCACAGAGTGATCTAGGGGGGTGATACCACCTTAAATAGCAAATTGCCTTAATACCTGTAGCCAGATGTCTGAGGGTAAACTTGGACCTATGCAAAGAAAAATTTTGAACTTTTATTCCAGTTTATTCTTGCCTATAATCAGAAAAAAATTGCTTTGAAATATGCCAGCCATTCTCAAGTATCTCACATTATAGCCCCTGAATCATTGCTATAAAGTAACAGGAAAAATTCTGACCCCTGCTGCACCATGGCTTAAAGTGCAGAGATCACCATTTAAAGCATATTTATCCATCTTAAATAGAGATACATTACATCCTAGGCGGCCTGAAATAGAATAGTTAAAACTCCTACAGTTGCACTGCAGAAATTTAAATTCTTAAATTTGCATTCTAGCTGAAAGGGGAGTGGAATTTGAAAGAAATTCCTTAATAAAGGTAAAAAGTTGTTTGGCATTTGAAATTAGTTTTTTGAAGGAAAGGGAGATTAAATTTGTAAAACATTGTCTTTAACCAAGCACTGAAAACAAGATTCATACCATTTTAGTACAAAAGAATCTCAGTTTTGCACCCAGTCTCATCCCCACTACCAGGGAACACCAACTGAATGCAATATGAAGAGTTTCTTACATTGCAAGGTTTTCACAGTGGCTGATTGGATAAATTTTATTCAAGGAAAATCTCACTTCTGAAGATTTGTGAAGCCAGATGGTGCCCCATGAATTTGCCTTGGAGCACGGTAGTTCTTTTATCATTTGAGAAATGCCCAATTTTTGTAGTTACATATGGAATTATTTTTGCTTTAAGGACAGCATTTGGCAAACGCGATGCACCGTGTCTCTTCGGTGATCCCAACTGCCACAATTATTTCTATTAGTCATGGGAAGAACTAGGAGCCAGTAGGGAAAGTGTCAAAGAAAAAGCATCTATTCATTAAAAAAAAAAAAAAAAAAAATCCTGTTAATTAAATCTGCCACAGAATTCACATTTCATTTTAAATTCTAGAAAATATAAGCCATACAGTGAGCAGGCTGTGTCATCTTTCAGTGGCCAAATGCCATGCTTTTGAATAAAGTAAAGAAATTTAAATATTTGATGTTTCTTAACAACAAAATGTGTGATATCTACTGTGTCATTTCTTTGTTTATGGTCTATATGAATCAGTTGAGGTGTGTATATAGTGAGTAACCAATTCACTGGAGACCCCACATCAGTAACACTTCAGTGGCGATACATATATCTTAGAGAAAAGTCAAGAGGAATTTATGAAGGCTTGTAATTTTGGCCTGGTGCCTTGGAAACACAACCTGTTGTATTTAAATAGGTCAGCAATGCCAGACTTAAAGTGTAATTAATGTTGATTAAATCCATGTAGGACTGAGAAAATACAAAGTAACAATGGGTTTGGAACTATTTTGTATGTGACATAAGTAATCAAGACACAGAAATCTAAATGTCTTATGGATGGCCAGATTATGATTCAACCCTGATTGAATATTATTTCTTTGCTTGAATATTTAAACATTTTAATTACAGACACTTATTTTGCTGTGTGTGGTTTTTGTTTTATTTTGTTTTCTAATTAACATGACTGATACTGGTAACTGTCATTAGCTGAGAATTAACTGATCAACAAATAAAATAAATGAATATGAGGAAATGTTGTTAATATGAATTATGTAAAATCAATTTAGAATGAAGCAAGAAAAATAATCCCAAACTTCTGTCTAATCATCTAACTAAATAAAGTCTCATAAATAGGCTAAATATTTAGAAGATATTCTGGAATAAAACTCATCAGGCAAAAGATTAATGCAGCAGGAATGATTTTGTGCAGACAGTCCTCTACAGCAAACGCTCCTGTAAAAGCTGGTTTTCAGCACTGCTGGAGTTGGTGCCATACAGGAACTTTCAGAATCTAATCTTCCAGAATAAGGGCTAATAAATTAAAACCTTTTTCCTTTCCTTTTTTATTCCATTGTCTTTTGTTATGCAAGTGCTCAAAATACGTAGCATTATGAGTCTGCCTCCCAAAATTTTCAATAATCAGGAATTGTTTTCCTTTTAGCTGTCTCCCAGGACTTTTTAGGTCTGCCTAACATGTCTCTTCTGATCTTAATTTTCACTGTTGTCACTGAACAGAGATAGGATCTAGTAATCTTCCTATTTTGTCTTGTCTGCATTATTATGAGAGGGAAAAGATGTGTAAAATTACATGCTTTTCCACTGAAGAGGCTATCAGCAAAGGTCAGCAGAAGTCCTGTTCACACATATCATTATGAGGGGGGGAAAAAAAGGACTTTTTGCTACAACAGCCTTCTTTTCCCTCAGTTCTTCTGTAAAGTAGAATTAAGATAAAAAAATATATAAAATTCTGAGTGAAATTGATCCAGGTGAAGTAATACACACTGAAAGCAGAGTCATGATTAAACACACCCACTTCAGATCTCTGGGATGTGGTTGGCTTGTGCTCAAGGGACCACCAGCCACATTCAAATCATGAATTTTTTGTTAGCTTTGTCTTGAGGAAACCTCTCTAAACCAGTTAGGGCTAACTATCATCAACTGATTTGGAGGTGAGTTCATTTCATTTGCAGTCCAAAGAGCAGACACTTAATGGATTTATTTTCCATTATTTACAATAGAAATAAGCTCATCACCATTCCATTTTGCATTTCATATTAATCAACTCATTTTTCGAGCTTGCAATCATTTTATTAGTTCCAATAAGTAATTCATGCATTGTTAATGATAGCATAAATGGAAAAAAAAAAAAATCTAGAGTCTGGTTAAAAGTAACACTCTTTTAACGTTTTGGCCTGCTGCCACTATTCTGTGTGACTGGTGTGGGTGGAACTCACACCACTTTCAGCACAATTATTTGTGAGGGTCAACTCAGCACAGTGTATTACAGCTTCAGGGTATGATTGTAATAAATATCATATGAGAAAGCATCCATAACCTTTTGAAGAGCAGCAGCGCTATAATTTTCTATATGTGTGTGGCAAAGCCTATATTTTCTTAGATCTGTCTACCAGAAGTGCTAAAGGGAGCTGTCAGTTTTTCTAAATTAAGGTTTTAAATTAAAAAGAAGAATATCTCAAGTATATGCAGATAGTGTAATGAAAATATATATAAAATAGTCAGAAATGGAAAAATAGTTAAAGGGATTTTCATTAATCTATAAAGTATTTCAATAACTGAAAAATTTTATTTGATCTTCTAAAAGTATTAAGTATTTTTATATAATAAGGAGGTATTAATCTTTTCCAAGCTACCATTTGCACGCAAACATTATTTGGTGATGAAAACAAATATTTTAGAACGTGTTCTGGAGTTGTCCTCTATAGAACTGACCAAAAGATAGTATCACTGTGTTTCTAATGAATTTATTCCAAAATTCCAGAAGTCCTGAGGATTTTAATGTTGATTTAAATAAAAAGAACTACGTCTTAAAGAAAATGCTCTCCCCACTGAGAGCCATTATAAGCATAGGTATGCAAATGGTTCATGATACTGTTTAAAATTAAAGACATTGAAATTATATCTAAGAAAGCTGTCTTCCAACCTCTGCTTCTCTGTATAAAAGTTGATGTTTCCAAATCATCACACTGGCAATTATCTCCATAAAGTAATACTTCAACACTACAACTTCAAGAGAAATTGGTGAGAGTACTAAAACTTTCTCAAATTGTATTATTTAATCTTTATTTTGTTATTATACTAACTAATATCCAGGCCCATGACATCATACAGAAACATAATTAATGTGCACATAGCAAGACAAAATGAGCATATTGTCTTGGTAACCAATAAATATCTTCTTTACCTCTCTCAATCAGGATGGGTTTTTTATTATTATTTTTTAAATTACTTTATTAATATTTTAATTTTTAAGCAAATTGTTAAGCTATTTGTTCTGTGTTCCTGCACAAGGATTTTATTTCACCCTCTTTCATAGTCTTCACATAGTCTTTCATAAGTCTTTCACAGACTTCTCCAGCCATCATTTTATTCATATTTCTTTATTTCACATAGTAGCAGTTAAAATAGCTAGCAAAAGCCTAAAGAACATGAGGCTGAACTGACCAGACATTGAAAATATGTGACATATCCTTAAAGGAAATTGCAAAAAAAACCATTAATCACCAATAGTATGTTCATGAATCTCTTATCCAAGCAATGATTAGCATCTGATAATGTTCATAGGTTACAATGAAACAAAAGAGTCAAATCTGTAGAGATGACAAGGTAAGTTATTACTTTGGTGGTGACAACTACTACTGTCTATAATGTATATATATATATGTCTATATATAGCCTGGTTTTATTTCCAATTGCAAAAGCAGAGTGATACTTGAGGTTTAAAATTGACTTGTGTGTGTGTGTGGGAGAGTTTCATTCCAATTCAGCAGACCCTGTAATTTTCATGAAAGTTATCAATTTATAAGGCCCAAACCGTCCTTATTTTGACGACAAAATGCAACTAACAAGTTGTAAAGAGGTTTTTCCCAGAAAGATCATTATTCTGTGAATTCCCATTAACACATAAGATTCCATTCACCATCCTTCATAACTGAAACAGGTGGCAAAAGCACCAGTTGACCAGCAGAGGTGTAAGGTCAGGCCTCCAACTCTCATCACCCTGCAGGCTCTCCTTGCTTTTGTACCTTCCTCTGCTTTAGTAGTGCCCCAAGAGTGAAGGAAGCAACAGAAACAAATAGCTGAGGATGAAGTGATTTTTAGGTACCTGAATTTAGATTGCATTTTAGAGCTGACAGGTGAAAATTGGAAATGGTAAATACAAAGGCCCTAAGCAAATAATCTGTATTAGCAAGAAGGAAGAAGGTCCCAGGTTGTTCTCTCTGTCACTTCAAAAGGAAGGGATAACATATATGATATCCAAAATAACCTCTCTTTTTCCAATTAAAGGGATTGCATTAGAGGTTCAGATTTGCCTCATTGGAAATACTGAACTGAATTTCACAGATGCAAATCAGATTCACTCTTTACCTGAATGAATTTGAGATTTGCAATAGTATAATTACAGAAATTATATTTATATTTATTATGCTAATTTACTTTACATGTTGCAAGTTATAAAAAATATTTCATATAACGGGTGTACTTCACAGTGTGCAGGTATCATACTTCTGGAAAAAAATGTTGCTCAAATGATCTCCCACGTAAAAGGAATATTTTTGTTCATGTTTTCCTTCAAAATAACTGTGAAAAAACTTTGCACAGAGCATTCTCACCACAGTGCTTTTTTTTCCCTATTTTTCCTTGGAATCTTTGGCCTCCTAATGTTGGTTGCACAATATTTTGTAGATAAACCATGTTTTTGCTAGGAACCATCTTGTTTTCTGGTCTTCATTCCTGACTGGTTCTGATGACATAGATTATTAGCAGAGGAGGCTCAATCAAGAGACATCAGGGTATAATATCCTGCTTGAAGAGCCCTAAGAAGATGTTTTTGGTTGGTCAGAAGGGGTTTCAAATTGTAAAATCATTTCTAAAAAAGTAATTGACATTTCAAATTAAGTGATGTAATTGCTTTGTGTAGTTAGGTACTAATGTTACCCTGAAAACTATTTGTTGAAAGTTAAAAACGTGGTATTACACCCTTTTTTCTTAATCTGAAATTAGCATACCCTCAAGAGCTAACTAGCAGTATAAGAGCACAGATAGTAATCATCAGGTCTCACTCAAGGCATAAGAAAATTTGGCATAGGAGAATGAAAGAAGTGGCCGATTATTATGTTGTTGGTACAGAAGGAGATGGCAATTGGGTGGATGAACAGCATATTTTTTAAGGGATCCCTTTTTTCTCACTTATTTCTCACTTTTTTCTCACTTTAGCACCTGCTGCTTCCATTGGGAGGATGGAGGGAGGGCTGGGACATCCTCTCCAAACCAGCAGCATCAGCCCAAGTCCATGGCCTTTGTCAGGCTTCCTTCCCTAACAATAGTCAGGGAAATAACTTCAAATTTCATACTTCCCCAGCTATTCCAGGAAGGTTTTATGTCCAGAATAACCCCACCTGCAAGACACAGGCTACCAAGGTGCTTGCTCACCACCTTACTGCTATCTTCCTTTATTGCAGATTAGCCTTGGAGAAGAAATTTTTCTTCTCATTTATGTAAGAATTGAAAAAGCGATTATTGAAAAGGCCATATGGATTCAGTTCCTCTCAAGGTGGCTCTTTTGTATTAAAATGCCACCATGGCTATTTTGTTTTGAAGCAAAAATTATTAAGATTTGCTTGATTAATACTGGATAGTAATTTGATAAAGGATGGACAATCAAATAATATTTCTAGAATATGAGTAAAGGATCTCTGAAAAGATGGGGAGAGAGAGCATTGAGACTTGGTATCAGGTATTAATAATGATTATATTAATCTGGAAAGTAATAGCAACACGAATGACTACTTTGCACTAATAGCTTCATCCAGTAAACTGAGTTCAAACATAAAATATTTCTTCTCTGATCAGTCTCAGCCTATAGTGCAAATGAATGTTGCCCAAATAAGTAGCAGCCACTGAGCAAAAAAATGATATGGCACAAAACCTGAGTTTACAATGACTGTCAGACATACAGTTGAAGCCAAATGAAAGCCAGTTGGAAGCTGCTCAGGAATTTGGCAGTTAAAATACATATTTTAGGCCTTATGGCTACATTCATTGCCATATGTTGAGAGCTGTCCCTCTCTATTTATGTGTATGTTTAGAATTGTCGACCCCTATTTATTTGCAATCCCTTATTTAGGCATAATGGCTCAGCTACTAAAAGATATTAACATATTGCTGCAGATTGAAGGCAGAACAGCAGATACAATTAGAGGTTGAGAGGAGACTGAACCATGTCAAAAGATCAAGTCTTATTTAGTCACAAAGTGATAACTACCCTATAGCCCTGTTCTTGTCAAAGTCCATTTCAGCCTATATTCTGCATTTTCTTTCAAAAGTAACCCTAATACACTGAAGTAACAGAAAATTCTGATTCAAACTGAAAATATTCCATCTAAACTCACCTCAGTGATCCTGACCAGGCTACTGATCAGCAAGACAACATCAAGCTCTTCTGGGGGTCATAGATTGGATGCTGAAATTACCATCAGCCGCTCTTCAGAGGCTAAAATTTTGGAAAGGGCCTGTCACTGCCTTTTGGAGATGGCATATCCACAACTATAGCAAATGTGAGAAATTAATTTTACCACAGAGCCTTTGTTATTCTGATTGAGAAATGCATCCCAGTAGAATCAAAGCAGTGGGGAAATTAAACAGCTTTTTCCCCTCCACCAGCTCCAACTAGTTCTGACAATACTTGGCACGACCCTTTGATTCCAGCTTTTATTGCTTCCCCAGCATGTTAATTTTCCCCTGGCTTTTCCTCTTGTGGTTCTTTTCCTGATTTCTCTCTAATATACATTGAGTTCCTCCATCAAAGAAACACCACTTTTTGCAACACAGCCATGAGACTCCAACAAAAACCAATGTTTTAAACAACATAAGGCTGCTAAAAGTTTGCTAAGTTTCAGAGTGGCTGATAAGCCACTATGCCTATAGCATCCCAGCAGCAAGGCTGCAGGGGAAGGAAATTCCAGAGACACAGGATGACAGAAAGAAGCTTCATTTTATTTATTTTTTTTTTATTTTATTTTTATTTTTTTCCTACTTTGTGAGTTTGTTTTGCTTTAAAACACATAGAATCAAACATCAGCAGCAAAAACCAACACTTCAAAACTACCTAAGTTAGAGTATACTAAGTCCATCTTCTTTTTCCTCAGGATAGATTTTATTACATACTGTCTGTTTAAACTATGGTTTCACCCTGTAAAATACCTCAAAGCTGAAGGAGAAGGAATGATGGAAACCATTCAAATTAAAAGTCTTATTTAATTATGTGCAAGTTAAAGATTGTTTTCTGGATAATTTTAAAGCTGGTTATTAAGAGGTCTCGTGCTGGCTGTTAGCAGTACAGCAAGTGGGCTATACCAGATGCAAAGCTCATAACAGCCAAATCAATTCCCTACAGACAGCTAGCTGGACTTTTACCATGGGATCCCTGACAGTGAGAGCTTCTTTTAAAGGCATTTATCCCCATGAAGTTCCCACAAGCAAGAAAAGACCTCTTGTCATCATTAGCTGAGGTATTTATGCACCCTAAGGACAAAGACAAAGAAGAATATAGGTGCTGAAGTCCAGAAAATCAGTTCCCAAATACTCCCCTGATTATTTTACTACACAGGCATTTAGCAATTGGTAAGCTTCCCCATCTTTTCAGCTTCCATAAAAGCCTTCCTTTTCAACCAGTACTGAAGAATTTAGTATTTCAAATTTTTAATTGGTATCTTCAAAAGAAGTGCCTAAATAGGTGCCACGGGAAAGATGGAAGCACGACTAATGAGAGTCAAGAAGCCACAGGTGCTGAGAGGAGTGACAGGGCAAAGAGCAAGTTAGCCTCAGCTCTGTATCACTTTGGTACTCACAAAAGAGCCATCGGTCAAGATATTTTTTTGCCTGGAAGCACGCTCCTTCTAGAAATGTATACCCGAACCTTGAGATCAGTCTGATCTTTTTTGGTTGGTTTGATTTGCACTCCACCTACTCTCTCTGCCTGTGAGGAAAGTAGCAAGATTTTCCCCTAAAATTCATATTATACAGTTATCTTCTTTTTCCCCTTCCATCATGCTTTCCCCACGGCATAACATCTTATTTCATGTAATGCCCTGTAAATACTAACTCTGCTGGGTAAGGCTTAAGGGAAAACATTTCAACACTTGCAGCATAATGAATTAGAGAGGCACAGATAGGCTTCTCTTTTTTCAAGTTCCCAGACTAACATCTATCTGTCTGTCTTTTATTCTCAGATAAAGCCTTTTTCTAAACCTTTCCAAAGGCACAAACCCTCCAAATAGAAGTAGTCATTTATCCAGCTCTGATCAGCAGAACTGTGAAGTGAGTGTCTCCCATACAGGTTCTGGAAAGGATTAGTAAGAAATCAAATAAAATTTGAGATTTGCTGTTAATTATGAATGTCCAAAAGGAAGTGTGAAAAATGAAGAGAAAGCAAGAGACAATTCCACAGCTTTTAAATAAGAATGTTATGACTGCAAAACTAGAGGTTCAGAGTCATGTGTCATGCAAAATAATTCACAAAAAAAATTTCTTATGAGGTAATACATTTTATATCTTACATTTTCATATTCTTGAAGAAATAATGAGAGGAAATAGCTCATTGGTGCATCTCAGGAGAAAAACCTTTAGAAGAAATGCTAGCATTCAGCACCAAACAGATATTTTGTGGTATAACCTAAAATATTCCACTTGGGTAAGTTATTTTATTGTTCCTGATAGAAAAATAAAATTTCATCTGACTCCATAGAAGGAATTCAAAGATTCCAAAAGGCAATTTTATGAAAAATTCTAACTGTGAAACATATTCTTTTCCTACAATGTTCAAATATAAATTATGAAAAAACTCCATAAAGTTTTCACAAGATTGCTCATTTGGTGATGGCACTGGGAACATGCCAATATGTATACTGATCATACGGAACACAGAAAACAGCAATCCTATCAGCTGATATTTTTAGTCCATTTCCATTGGCACACAGAGCAAAGGAAAATTTTGGCTACTAGCTACTAGTAGTCTGAGAATACCCAAAAGTTTTCTCCATGCAATGCCCTGTTGTAGGCAGTTGGAAGCTTTTCTGGATCAGTGGCCCGGGAGTTACGGAGTTTTAAGGAAGGAGTTATGACAGAGACGGGCAGAGGAATAGAGATGTGTGCAAAGCACTGCAATTGTCTGTAAGAACCACGTGCCAATGCCACCTCCCAGCAATGCTGAAAAGTGTTGTTTGGAATGAGGACTGTGGCTGGCTCCTCTGTATCTATTAATAGGCCATGGAGGACAGAATGAATCCAGCAATATAAATCAGTTTCTTACCTGGCATTTCAAACAGCTTTGTGCTTTCTTTCAGTGAAAGTAACAGTTTATTTTTCAAAACATAGAAAAAAACGCATGGTTGCACACAACTCTGGACTTACTGTTTTTTTCTGATTCTTTCCAGAAAAATATATATCATAATTAAGGTTCCACATGCAGATATCCTGCAGGACATTTATTGTTGAAGCAATTATGCAATTACACACATTTGTTCATTTACAAAATAAGCACATCTATCCATTACTCTAGATGCATCTGATCATGATAATTGTAGTGCCCTGAGCTCTTGATACTTCCCAAAGCAGGTTCTCTGAGTCTCATTTAAATATAACAAGTGTGTCACTGCCTTTAAATTAAATTTACACTTAAGGCTGACTTTTAAGTCAGCCTACTTGGCAGCTTTTGCTAATACAGTTGTCTTTCTCACCTATAGAGATACCTTTTCTTTACACAGTAAAGGATATGCAAAGGTCTGCAGAAAAACCTGGAATTTCTGTCAAAACAGAAGCCAGGGAATTGTTTGATTCTTGATTCAAACTGACATTGCAAGGCTCAGTTTGAGGCTTGAAATAGATTGATTTACAAATAAACAAATAAAGTTATAGAACTGAAAAAATGAATATACATCATGCTGCATCTTTTCTCGGAATACCAAAGATAGCCCAGGGTAATGAATGCATCCAGGATGAATATATTTGGATTAGCAATGCAATAAAAATTGGCATGCAGATACCTCTCAAGGATAAGAATCAAAGCCAGAAACAGAAAGAGTATGGGTGACAGCAACTGTTTCATGTCTTGTGTATGGAGGTTGGAAATACAGCATATTCTTTCAGAAAATGGAAGAAATACATGTGGTGTTGTGACACATTAGCTTTTAAACGAAATGTATAGCAATTAGATATATTAAATAATGTTTTCACAGAGACTGCAATTTGCAAAATGTGTGTTGGAACGGAATGGTTTATTAATTTATAGTTAATGTAGTAAGTAAGATGCCAAGAATTATTTAAATTGAATTATTTTAACACAAAGGTTTCTTATTTAAACAGCATCTAGCTGAAGGGGCCAGCAATCATGATCAATTCCAATATGGCACAAAGATATCTCTGCAGTATGGATTGAAAAAAATATGTATAATATAAATATACAAGAAGGTTAAGACAGCAATGATGGAAAAAAAAAAAGGCTCAGATACTACACTATTTCATCACAATTTTCCTATTCTAGGAAAGAAAAAAAAAATTGAGTTGCATTTTCTGACCCTAAGAATTAAAACTTACTCTCCCAGTTTGTTTAACATCTTTTCTGCCTATTGCATATAGAGGCTACAACAGCTGGAATAAGGAAACATTTTGACTGCTGTTACATCTACTAACATTCACCCTTGTCATAATTTGCACAGTACATTAAGCAAAAACATAACAGGCAGTTATTACAAGCCTGCTTTCTATTTCAGTGAATCTTTGTTAGGCAGGGGCAGGAGAGCAAGGAAAATGAGCAGAGGTGAAAAAACAGCAAAAGAAAAAAAACCACCAAACCAAAACAGATTAATTATGCTGTACCATATTAGGAGTAGTAGTGAGGTTTTCAGAACCCCAATGTACTTGTTATGAATGACGTGATAAATGTAACATTAAAGCAAAACAAAAGCTAAATACTCTGCCAAGGCAAACAAAAAATATTGCCATCAAACCAGTAATCTAATCACTGGGATTGAAGAGCAAAGGAGAGAGATTTCCTGTGCCAAGATGCATTTTATATCCCTACAGTTGATGCAGTACAACAAGGCATAAGGTGAAGTACATCTTTGACATGCATTTTGCATACATTCTTGTAAGCATCTGCAATGTGTTCTTTTTTTTTTCCTTGTTGCATTTGTTCTTAGTGCACAGTACTTAGCAAGCAGCTGTACTTCACTGAGAGCAGAGGTGGTACAGGCTCTGCTGAACCCCTGGGTCCCTGTGGGGGATGGAAAGTCGCCTGTGGCTGCCCATGGGTACCAGCACAGCCAGCCAGGGGTCATTCAGCATCTGCCACAGCACACCCTGCTGCTCCTGCACACCACTTCTTTCCCTCTGCCTTTCTTTTCCCCCTTCTCTCTCCTCTAGTCCCCTCCTCCAGTCTATGAATAGAATTTCATGCATTTGGGCTGTATTTGCAAACAGTTTGGAGATTATGGAACTTGCTTTTTTTGCAAAAGTTTTGTCTGAAAAGCTAAAATTCACTCAGAGTCACATTACCAGCAATTGTAAAACTGGCTTTCTTGACATCAGTGTTTTACTCTTAAGATGGTGCTAGTCAGGAAAGATGAGATATGGACTATTGTCAAGGGTTGTTACAGCTCTGTGAGTTAGCAAAGAGATCTCAAGTTCAGTGAAACTGATTTGAAAAGGTGGGAGTAAACAAACACCTCCTTTTGCACAAAAGGTATAAATGGTATAAAGTAAAAAGTATATAAGTAGAAAGGTATAAAGGGCTACTCCTGTGCAACAAGATGACTGAGAAGTACTTTCTCACTCCTCAAGAGACTAGATAAATATTTTAATTATTCTTAATTAAGTAACATGATTCTTAGTCATGTTTACCAAATTTAAAGGTCATAAATTTTTTCCAGCAATTAAATCTTCCTGCAGATTTTTTGAAAGCTATAACTTCAATGAAAAAAGCACACTTAGTTGACATAGGAAAGCAGAAAAGTCAGTCCATAGCCCCCTGAAAAATCCATTAATATATGCCATATTTTGGTTGTAGATAAAGACTAAGAGTTTAAGAAAACCTCCTGAAATTTTTAAAATAAACACATACATCTATATCTGTATATATATTCTTATATTTGTTGCCATGCCCCATCCATATTCCATGTGAAAGAAAAAGTATTAAAAAGTAGGAATCGTGATTGCTTTCTAAGTACACAGGAGATAGAAAATCAAATCAATGGTCCTTATCTTGGCAGACTATTGAATTCTCCAGGAACACAAAGAATTTCCTGGCATCTCTTTGCATGAGAAATCTAGTATGTTATTTGTACTCCCACAAAGGTGAATGATTATAACACATTCTTTAGCCAAATCTTACTCACTGATATAAGTGTGTCTGAGGAGCCAGAGAAACCCATTTCTTCCTAGGTATAAAACAAAATGTCATCCAGAGAAGACTGTCCACATTCATTACAGAAAATATTAGCAAATACCAGCAACATCTTATACTCAGTCTATTGTAATTCCAGTTAGCAAAAATATATATTCATAGTTATACAGGTAAATGCATAAAAAAAAAAAATCAGTTTCTGATCTCTTCTGTTATAAATCAGGTCTCTTGCTAGGAAAAATATGGGCTTAATATTTAATCTGGGGAGGGCAAGGTAAAAAAATTAAACACATGTCTATAAACATTGGACCATACACACCTTCATCAACTTCACTAGAGAGATCTCTGCTCAAGAACAGAGCATACCAGCTGTTTTGCTCTTGTCTGGCACTGAAACTTATCTAGGAATTTCTTCTGTTATAAGGATTAAAAAGAAAAAAATATTAATCTTTCTAGTGTCATTCCAATTAATTTCATAGAGATTAAGTGCTCCTTGGCTAAGCTTATATATCTTGGTTCTGTCCAGGAGAGGGTTAATTTAGCAGTAGCTTGCAGAGGGCATGGCCAGGAGGTTATTCTGTACCACCTCAGGTCCTTGCTGGGGACAAGGGAAAGGGACAGTCCTCTGGAGAGACAGAGTTCTGTCTGATCAAGAGTACATGGTAGAGTCAGAGTACTGACTGTTACTGGGGATTTTGGTTTTCTCTGTGAATCGTTTCTTTTCTTATACCTCTTATACCTCTTATAATATTCTTATGAATATCGTTCTTGTTACTGTTTGTTTCAGTTTATTGCTGTTTCAATTTTTTGTCTCAGCCTGTGATCATTGCCTTTTGTGCCTCAAGTTGGAGAGGTGAGGGGAAGTGGCATATGGTTTTATTGCTAAATGGGAGAATTCTATTTCTAAACCACAGCATTCTTTTATTTATCTATTCTTTTAAAATAAATCCTGTCCTTAGCCAAATCCCAAGATAAATAGCAATAATAAAACTTATTTCTGTCTTAAATACTTGTTTTCACAAATTAAAACTAATAAAAAAATAAGTCCCCATTATAGCAGACCTAAACCAGATTTTAGTATCCATTTCATCTAATTTCTGGATGACATATTATTTAGTTCAATAAGGAAAGAAAAGAAATTACTTTCAGGGTTACTTGAACTCAATATGGAGATAATAACATCATGCAGACCAGATGCTGATAATTGCAATGACAGAGTCCAAAAAAAAATATTCTGTAATTATCACCAAAACTACTTAGACCTTTGGATATGTGTTCCTGAAACTCCACTTTCCTGTTTGATGACATCCAGAGTGAACTGCACAGGGCTATCAAAATATTATTTCCCCTTTATCACCTGAGTGGTTTAATGGTCACACTTCAGAATTTTCTTCAAATAAAGTCTAAAAGCAGTTCAAAAAATGGAGAAGATATAAGTATCAGGTTCTATATGACTAAGACAGGTGTGAGGCTTTTTTTCACCTAAATTCAACATTGCTAATGCAAGAAGAACTGTTCTCTAATCCTAAGAAACATGTGTCAGTCCCCCAGGTTTTTAAGAAAAAAAAAAACTATTCATGAATAACGGGACAGGGGGTTAATTGTTCCTATCAGTTTTTTCAGTTGTTTCCATTCTGGTTCTGTTTCACCTTTGCCTTCACTGACTTCTGAATGAAGTTTATCAAAGGGACAATTGTATTACAATTGTATCAGAGAAAATAAATAAATAATACCTAGAAGTGTCACTTTCTAGAAAGGAATACTAATACTTCTTTGGGGTCTGTTACATAATAGTCTCCAGTAATATAAATTCATTATTTAGAAGCCAACTCAGTTTGTTGTTTTTGTTGGTTATTTTTTTTTTCCCAAGGATAAGCTTTCAGATTTTTTTTAAGCTGTATTATCGAGGGAAGCTTGAATTACAAACATCAAGAAGTACAGTTGCAATATTTAAAATACTAGAAAATTCAACTAGACTGGAAACACACAGTGAATTCCTTATGCTTGGAATCTCATTCTGAATTAAAAATCTCCCTTGGCTATTAATACCCACAAGTCAATAAGTTTATATGTTAGGCTAATTTCATGTGATGACAGCAAGCAGTCCCACACTGACAGAGGCTGACATACAGTACAAGTAACACAGAAGCAACGTGGAGTTTCTGTCAGTAACAAAATACATGTTTTCAGTTGAAGTCAGTACCTGCTAGTATGCCAAAGTGCCAGCAGCCAGCTCTGAGCACGCTTGCTGCAGATTTTTAAGACTGTCACATCACTAAATCAAAGTTGCTCGGTGGTTGCCAAATGTTAGCTCATTAAGCTGAAGGAATTACTGAGTAGCCTCAGAAAAGAAAACAAGTTCAGAGAGAAGAATATGAATAAGACAGCATCTGCTGGCTTGCTTATATGGAGCCTGGTATCAGTGATTGAGAGATGGGGACATCCGAGTCGAGATCAGAAGCCTATTTTATTGAGTATATAAGGCATTTATATGGGGTTTCACTTGTGTGGCACTTATATAGGGTTCTATTTTTGGTAACAATTTCCTTTTGGATACACATTCTTCATGACATCAGTTACCTGGTAATCACTCCAAAGTTTCACAACATATCCCTTGGTCAGTCATTGCCCAGAGAGCACTTATCTCTGTCTGTCTCTCCCACGGTTTCTGCTGGATCGGGCCTAAGATACTAGGCTCCTTTATCAGCTCTATTGTACTCTCTGTTTTATTCCCCATAGCATGGTACCTCAGCAGGTGTTCCATTCACTGTCTTGAACAAGGTTTTCAGGTTTAGAATATTCAAGAAAGCCTGAGATGTTGTTTTCTTAGCCAGTGCTGATCCGCCTAAAAGCAATGGCCTCTAATATTCACAATATTTTTTATCAAGAATGAAAAAGTAAAACTGTAAGTAAATTTGCTCCTAATTTTTTTGGAAAGAAGTATTCACATAAATAACAAGAACTGAGTTGTCAATCAGTGTGCTTAGGGGAAATTTTTTATGTACTATTACCAACAGAGAAGTGATTTCAGGTGCAATATCTAAAACTGCCATATTGGTAAATTCCTTTGGGAATTTCTGGTTAGCTTCACTTGGTGATTTGCCATCCAGTGAAGACGATTAATTTTGAAAACTCTCAAAACACAGCCTAATACTGGCAGAGATGTGGAAACCCAGGAAGGCAGGGAACACAGGCAGTGAGGAGTGAGGAATAAGTGGGTCAGTGGAAGTGCAGAATATGTACCCACTTGCTGCTGTTCTTTCCTTTCCTTAAACAACAGAAAAAGAAAGCTGTTTATCTGCGAATACTGTACCAAAAAATATACTATAATGTCAATTTATTTTATTGAGTGTACAAGTAGTCAACATTAAGCAGATTTATGGTTTTAAAAAGCGTTTTATTGTGTGTGTCTGAGGAAATATCTCTCTTCTAGATAAAGCTGCACTTCAGCTACACAAGGAGTGTATATGCGAACTGCTTTATAGGAACCATTTGGCACATGCTCTGCTTTTAGATTTGTGAAAGTGAAATCACATTTGATGGCACTACAGCTATAATTTAAATCAGCTCTTGGCTTAACTGTGTTCTGAAAACAGCTGCAGCATACCATGGCAAAGGGAAAACACCACCTGACATTTCCAATATTAGGATATAAATGTAGGGTATCACATTAACAGCAATCAGCTTCTCCGGACTGAGCTGAAGAGAGAGGAATAGCTGGGCTGGTAGAGCTCTGTGAAAGCCTGAGGTGAAGGCTGTAGTGAGGAGTGCTAGGAAAGAAGGCAGCTGGGGGATTCATTTTTGAGGACCTGTTTACAGATTGTGAATGCAGTTATAAAGTTAGTTTCGTTTCAGTGTGACATATTTCTATTGCATCCAGAAGGAACTCTGTGGTGTTGGTTCTCATATAATTGTCAATATATCTCATAATTGTAAAGACAATTATAATTGTCTTTGTAATGAGTGGTTTTGGAATATGGTGTTAATTGACCACATCTAATCACATCACTTTTAAAAGAAACCACTCTGATTAGGCAAGGTCTTATCGTCAAAGATTTCTTTACAAATGTCTTCATGAAGATCAGATATAATTTTTTCAGTTAGACCAGTCTCAGCATAAATAAACCTTCAAAGAAAATGACCCAGGTAGCCGGCTCTCCTCAGCTTTACCAGACAGAATCAAAGTAGGATTTGCAGGAAGGTTTGCAGGAAGATGGCCCCATCTACAGACAGAGCCTAATGTGGTCACAGCTTCCCTGCAGCTCAGTGTGTGGGCTGCAGAGCCAGGTGATTTCAGCCAGGCTCTCTGACCCACAGGAGCTAGCCAGAGAACATTCCCTCGAGATTTTAGGTTCCAGCGCATATCCTAAGACTGCGTCAGCCCGTTTTCATAGACCACATCTACGCATGTCCACAGCCTCAGGAACAGACCAAGGTTTTGGCTTTTCCCAGAACCAAACTATAATCCAGGCCCCACAAAAAGAGTGCTAAAAAAGAACAAATTAAAGTTTTTAAATGTATTCATGAACTGATTTTTCATTTCTCTCCTTTCATCCCATTTAATTCCTTAACATCTGGGATACTTTGGAAACAGCCAGTCACACTGGATTTATAAACCAACAGATGAATCAAATTGTCACGGGAGCAGACCACAGGTGGAATAACTATACTGGGGGAAACAAAACAGTTTAAGACACTGACACTTGCTAGCCCAGAAATGCAGCATGTCATCATCTCAGCTGAGATTGTGTCTGTCAATCTGTAGAGTTCAATTCCTGCTTAAACATGTGATAAAATGTTTCTAAATGTCTCGGTCATCTGCAGAACCTCTTTACATCTGATTTGCCAGCTGTCTAAATCTTTGTCTGTGCTTGTAGATTGCTGTCTGTCCAAATAAGCCCTGACAACTCACTCTACTGAGCTCCTCCTCTGTGAGAGCTCAGACACCCTTAAATGAAAGTAAAATTTACATTTCTCTCAGGACCCATTCCCCTGTGAGCTTCATATGAGCACATACAGTTTCTCCCAGATACTTCTCCTGTGAAAGGTGATATTCCACCATGTTGTCTGCAGCTGTATGGGGAGTAAGCTTGGTTGAATTTAAACTGGAAGACCCTGGAAATAAACTCTACCTGAGATAAAAGGTCTTATTTTAATTGTTCACCACTGAGTTCTGGAAGAAGCATCTTCACCAGAGAAAAGATTTCAAAATCTTTTTACAATCAATGCTCAAATATTTTTCAATTTCAGTTTTTAAGGGTGAAAAAAACATCATTATATTTCCAGTTATGAAGTCCTTCTGCAAAGAAACAATCAGTTCTGTTCCAGGGTTATGACATACTCTAAACTACTATTCAGTTTTGATTTAGAGATCAACTCAATCATTGTAGTATATCCAACACATGTCAATGACAACTGTTGAACTGATGACTCAGCAGACTCATTATTTTCATATCTACTGTGAGGTGAACCTGGAAATATCACACTTCTATTGGAGATGCTATATTTTATATATATTTATATATTCTACACAAAACATAAGCACACTTTCCCAAGGCAGTCAAAAACTGATTATATTTATTTTGAAAATATCCAGATCACCTATATATTTGCATTCAAGCAAATTAGTTTAGTAACAGAAATAGTTGCTGAAATAAATTAATTTAATGTGGCAAATTTGCAGAGTGATAATTTAAAATTATGGATGTCAACACCAGGAAACAGAATCTAACAGCAATGTTTACCCAGTCATGGTAGGAATACTTGTACATGCAGTCTAAAAGCCTGGAACACAAATATTCTCAGTGAATACCTTGGCAGTTTGCTACTAATCAATAAATTTCTGCAATACTTGAATTTTAAACTCAAAAAATCACAGAGCACGAGCAGCTTTGAACACAAAAAAGCCAATGCACAGAGAATACAGAAGCACTCACCCATCTTCTCAGAAATAATGCTTTTCATGCATTCCTGTCCATCACTGTCTAGACAATCTATTCTGGATACACAAATTAATACTGCTTTCATTTTGCCCTGATGAATTTCCCTGCTTTAATACCAGATTCTAGATCACCTGCGTAGCCCACTGTGATTTTCTGGTCACCAGGAAGAGCAGCTGAGAGGCTGTTGTCAGTTCATAATGGCCAGGCATTTTGGCAATTGGATGAAACACTGCAAGACCCATGAAAGTGGCCCAATGTTATTGGCTGGTGATAACTTTCTTTTCAGAGATTGATTTTTTTTCATTGTACTCCTGGCTGAGAGCAGGTGTACAGAATAATAGCCCATGGCAACAAAGAAGATGAAAGTCAATTACAGCTGGAGATGAGAAAGAAAATTCATTTTTAGTCCAGTTTAGCCGTTGCCCCTGCGAATACAATGACATGCTTCTATCACGCAAGAGCAAAGAAAGTCAAGGTGTAATCTTTGCTCTTTAACCCCCTTTCTGCTTTATGCAATATAGAAAGTATAACATTTTTTAATATATCTATATGTCTTTGGTGCATGTCAACTTGTCTGCCTGAAAAGCAAACCAAAGACATTATTTTGTACTACACAGTAAAGTTTTGGCAGAGTTGACTTTCAGTAGGCCTGGATACAGATTGGAATTCTATTTAAACAGATTGACCTTCCAGGTCACAGATTTTTATGAACTTTATCTATGTGAAAAGAAAGGAAAAAAACAAAAAACAAAGATACTGGAAATTTAAAGGTTTCCTAGAGTCTCCCTTCCATTCTTCAAGCTTTCAAAATTAAAAACAAAAAGAGAAAGAGAGAAGGAAGATCTCCCTGCCCACAGAACTCTGATAATGTACCTAAAATTTCCCCCTTTTTTATCATGTCAGTAGACAGAAAAAGTAATCGTTTAAAAAGCTGAAATAGCATTTTATTTTCTCTCCTGAATGAAATAATGAGATGCCTACTTCCTTATGGAAGCTATCACAGCAAAATGTTCTCAATTCCCTCTTATAACAAGTGTTTTTGTGTAGTAATACACCAATGTGATATATAGTGCATGTTAACTTAATGGTAGAATAAATCACATTATTTGTATTAAAGACTGAATTATTAATCTCCTACCTCCATGTTTTCCTATTCCATCAGGCAGTTCAATAAGCAAATGCAGCAAAGGTTCATGTTTTTCCCCAAAGAAAAAATAATTTGCTTTAATTATTGGTTTGTCTTTTTTATTTTTGCACATTGCTTTCCCACATATTAAAGTAGTAAGCACTATTGTCCAAATTTTACTATTTCCCACAAAAAGTGTTATTGCTATACCTAAATTTGGAATAAAATATACTGTGAGGCGTTCTGAGTAAGGACCTCTTTTCCTGGATTTTATTAAGAATTTCAGAAGAAGAAATTAGCACAAAGAAGTTAGATTTTTAATTAAAAATAGCACTGCAAAATCATGAAAATTATTAGAAATGTTAATGTTTCTCTTTCCTTTTAAACTAGTAACTGTAATCTGCTCCTGAGGATAAATGCAATGAACCAAACTGCACCCAGCAATGCTAGAAACCAGCTATGTAACACCAGTATGGGAGGACACTAGCCACTGAAACCAGCTACAGAATACAAAAAACACACAGAGGGAAGCAACCTCTGCTGTGAAAAATACACTTTTATTTGGCTTTGTTTTCTTAAGCAATGAACTATGTCAATAACAGCTTTTGTGTGCATGTATGCAGGTACAGACACAGATATATGCACATGAACTCACTCTCAGTTGTGTGACACCTCCCGTTTTTTGACACTCAGAGAACTACAGAATGGTTTCATTTGGAAGTCACCTTACAGAACATCTAGTTCCCACCTTCCTTGCCATGGACAACTTTCACTAGACCCAGCTGCTCAAGACTTCCATCTAACCTGGTCTTGAATGCCTCCAGAGATGGTCCCTCTGCAGCGTCTCTGCACAGCCTGTTTCAGTGCCCCACCACACCCGTGTAAGAAAAAAAATTCTTACTAATATCTAATCTTACTAATATCTAATCTAAAGTTGCTCACTTTCAGTTTGAAGCCATTACCTCTTTTCCTATCACTTGTAAAAAGTCTGTCTCCAGCTCTCTTGCAGGTCCCCCTTAGTCCATTAAATGTATTTTCTTTTTTCTAACTATAGTCTATTTTAGACACTTTTGACTGTGCAACCAGGCTGAAAAATGGCATTCAGCTACCTAAACACATGGAGAACACTATGCTTCACTCTGAATCTCAAAATGAATCTCAACCTGAATCACAGAATTATATTGAGAAATATCACACAATGGATGAAACTTTCCATGTTTCGTATTATGAGTTTTGTTTAGAAATAGGAGGTAAGCAAGGAGAGTTCAATAGATGAGAAACTGAAAAAAAAAATTATGAAACTCACTTTAAAAAGCCTCCCAAACCAGATTATCTTCATTTATTAAATGTGCAACATATTATTTCATTTAAAATTGACACAAGATTATAATGCCATGGTTTAGGAATGGCAGTCTTCAATTTATTATGTCCCCATATACAGGCAGGCAAACCCCTGAGACTAGCAGGGTCCCCTGCAGGTAGTTCATGTGCTAAAATTATCCTAAATATTAACCAATTACTTCAAAGACAACATTGAAGTGTTACTGAAAATCTGCAGATGACATAAGGCTTGACAGACTGGTAAATACTGAAGAAGTAGGTAGAGACACAGATCAGGCATTCTTTGGCAATAATAATTCAGTTTAACAGAACAAAAAAAATGTCAGCAATACACACATACTAGGTAGGGGAATGTTTTGGAAAACAGTGATAAAGAATTTGGGAGCCACAAGCAACAATAAGCAGAAAGCAATGATTGTACAGCCAACACTATCTTACTTGGATCATAAATATCTTTTACGTATGGAGAAGTTATGTTACTCCTTTAGATATCACTCATGAAGGTTTCTGTTCACCCAAAGTTTACCAGAACTTCTTTCCACTTGAGTCTAAGCACACAAAGCCCTCAGAGAAGTTACTTTTCTCTAGTTACATTCTCTACAGCTGCTTGCATCATGACAAATTTAAGATGTAAGTAATAAAAAAAAGCCAGGTACTTTGACCTGTCACAAATATTTTCCAAATGATAAGACTGCTTCTCCTTTGCCAAGAAAAAACTGCTCTTTGTCCTCAGAATATTTAGGAGAAATGGCACTGAAATGAGGTCAACCTAGGCTTGGGGTCAAGAGTAATGAAGAAACAGCTTCTGGCAAGAATAACTTTTAATGTCTGACTCCTTTCTCTGGAATCCTTTCATTAAATCACAGGTTCTAAACATTTCATCTGTCTTGGTTTAAGACAATTTAAAGGGGAACATTTTAAAATTTGTTTTCCCCCTTTGCTTTAACCAATTCATTTACACCAATAAGGAGAAACAAAATAAGAGGAGATATTAACAAGCAAAACTGTAACAGAAAATACATACCACTAAAAAATTGCTACATAAAAAAAAAAAAAAATGCTAAATCTCACAAACTGAGAGACCTAAAATGGCGGAACACACCTCCCTTCCAAGATGGCGGCTCCCTCAGCTGACCTCATGGCTTGAAAGACTAAGGGAAAATGGCAACTTCCCCCCACCCCAAGATGGCAAATTTGCTGAATCTAATCAACTACTTCCCGAATTTAAGCAACAACCAAAACTTATGTAGAGGGATCTCTGAGAAAATTTTATATTTACTGTTATTATTATTAAAAATTCGAGATTCTTCTCCAGTCCTTGCTGAGTGAGCTTCATGCCCAGCCAACTTCTGAGACTGCAAATAGGGATGACTTCCTCTCCTGCAATGGAGATGGTCAGGTAAGTACCATCAAGTGAACTGTAACTATTTATAGGAAGAGATTTTGAGAATCCTCATACCAGCTAGGAGCTACTGGACACTCTCCTGCCTGGAGCTTCAGCTCTGCACCATGGGCTGCTAGAACAGCCAATTTCTAAGTTTTGCAGGGCATGTGTGATGCTGAATGGCTCTCTATGGCTCAATCTGCCCATTGCAGTAACATTCCCTCACTTTCTGATGGGAAGAAGACATGGCATACATATATGGAGGAAAGGTCTTCAGATCTGCTCACAGCCTTGGTACTTTGTTGGTTATGATTCAGGGAAATCATCAATAGGGAATAAAGTGAAATTGAACTTAAGCAATTCATTACCTAGTGAGAGACTATTATAAATATTAGGTAGAAGGCAGAAAGTGAGAAATGAAAGTGTAAGGCCCAAAACTACTCACTCAATGTAACTTTTAAAAGGGCTTACATATACTCTGAGTTAGAGGCATGGGAGAAATACTGACAAGATGTTCTCAAGAGGTCAAAGCAACAAAAGAGACTTGACTAGAAGCATTAGAAAAGCAGAGAACTTCAGCAAAAGGTTTAGACCAGCATTCAGTCGACATGAAACACTTCCCAAAGCATTAACTTAACCCATTCAACTTCACAAACTCTAAGCCTATTCTATTTTAAGTGACTCTAAAAAGCCAAGAAGAGGGAATTAGAAGAGAAAGAGAGAAAGACATAAAAGATGTAGAAAAGCAGACACATAGCTACCAACTCTGGTATCCAGCAGTGTTCAGCTGATAGAAATTCCAAGAGGAGGTAAGGTCAAGGCACGTGCTTGCCTCATGCTCAGCCTTTAATACCCCTTGGCCTTCCTGGGCCCTTCCCCCAGGTGGGATTTCTGGTCATTTGGCCACTCAGGAGCTGGGTTAGGGGTTCCAGAGGTGGCTGTGGAGCATTGCTCTGCTGTGCCAGGGATGGGCAGCCACTGCCAGGCTGGGATACAGGCTCTGGGGTGGGTGCACGGGACAGGGCTCTGCCTCACATGGACAAGGTGTGACCTGTCCCTTCTCCCACACATGTGTCACCCCAAAATGTCTTCAGACATCAATCTTACCAGTGTCTCACAAAAAGACAGTTTAAACACCCAATATAAGGCCTCCTGGTACAAGCCATATTTGTATGTACCTGTATGTATGCACATGGAAATACCCCGATACTGATCCAGAAGTTTTGTGGGAGATAATCCAAATGAAAAAGAGAATAAGTACATGGAAACAGAGTCTGAGCCAAAGGAGAAACATTCAAGGAAATTTAGTCAGGGTGACCCAGTTCTCTGAGGAAAAACTTGAAAAACTCAAAACCAGACCACACTACAATAACATCTGATGACAAGAAACTTTCTGCTGACTGGATGGACACACACTGAGAAGCCCTTTAAAATGAAGAAATTCTCTGTAGAGTAGGTATGCTCCTACACTGAGGAATTCTTGGGGAAAAAAAAATGATAACAGCATCCAAAGATGAAATCCAAAATTACAGACATATCACAGAAAGAGAACAACATGTCTCTGCAGAGCCATCCCTTGAGAAATACTCCTTATTTGATTGCTTCCCATGTCCTGAGCTTTAGAGAGCACTAAAAATCTACCCTTTCCTTGAGAAAGTGAAAGTCCTCGTTACAAAACACAGATGGCATTTTTCTGCACTACATCCTGAAACCTGCTAGGTGCATCCCGTAGGGAGGTGCTAGGATGGGCAGGAGGCTCTTTGCTCCTACAGATTCCCAATAACTATCACATCCCCTTGGCTCCAGAAATCCATTCCTATGCAAGATGTTTCTGAAATGCATTCTTGCATGGGAAGCAATGCAGACGTGCTGAAACCCTCCCTCCACTGCTGTAGAGGGGAATGTGGTACCTCCACAGGGGTCAGCTGGTTCAATCTTCCCCTACTTCAGGGTACCTACTTTCTTCTTAAAGTTTGGGTACTGCCTCACAGCAGTGATACCAAAGGGTTGCTGAAAAAAATCCTCAAAGTGCAAAATCAATTTTTTATGTAAATGAATTTTCTAGACTGAGATGATACGTGTTTGGTATATGCCGTGGTATATTTTCAACCCATTTGCTCAGCTGGAGTTTTGACCTGAGAGCTATGTCTGCCTTCTCTTGTTCACATCTCATAACTCTTATGAGAAGAAGGTTAATAATTCACAGAAAAAGTTGTGTCATCCTTTCCTTTGAATAAGTACATGTAATTTTAGACAGCTCTGAGGAATACTTATCTTTCCTAATAAAGATCTAATATTTTTTAAATAATATTCCTTAAGAGGAAGTCAGTCCCAGACTCTTTCCCTTGGTGTTTTCTCCTGCAAGTGGGAGAGCATTTTTCAAAGCTATAAAATGGAGTTTCAAAGGAAAGGTATTTTTATGGCTCCATTGATAACTGCATATTTCCTGATAATAGGAATAGTGTTTTATTAAAGGAAAGGAGGAGCAGAAGCTCTCCAGAAAGTACAGAGAACATGGAATACCTCGCCTTCCTCCAACACATTTGGTAGTTTGGATGCTACAGTCACTGTCACGATTTCTGTGTTTTTAAGTAAATAGGTTTATGGGGAAATCAGGAAAGATGTAAAGGTCCCTTTCCAGTACTCACCCCAGTTCTGCAACATGAGAATAACCAACACTGTGGCTCATTGCTCACAATATTTTTGAATATTTTTGCATTTTACCTCAGTAGTGGTACGCATAAAATGTGAACATGATTACTAAATGGAAATGTATCTCTTTTCAAGAGAAGACCCAACATGCTTTTTTGAAAAATATTTTTAAACTATTTTGTACAGTCTTAATATGCACAGAGCTGTATTAATTCTCTCTCCTGAAGTTTCATATTAATTTCATGTGTTAATTACAGAGGATATACCCTAGAAGGCCTGAGAATCATATGAAAAACCTCTTGACACTTGGTAAACTTCGGCCTTGTGCGAGTCACCAAGGATCTAGGCACTTTTTCTATCAGGCAAAGTAGAATATAATATTGCAGGATTGATGGATATAGACGGAAAAAGGTCTTACCTTTTTAAAGGCTGATTTTTTTGTTCAATTGCTATAGCAGTTACTCAAAACTTTGTTCATATTATGAACTGAATTTTCTCCAATGAACAAAATAAATATTAAAATGTACTTATTGTAGATTGATGACTTTGTGGGAAATAGATCCATCTATGGTGGAAAGCTATAAATCCAAAGAAGTAAATTAAGTTTTTAGAAATACATTTCAAAATTTCCACATCCCATCCAATTTTTAAAACTTGTTATTGTCAAACTGCCATCTGAAAGGACTCCTTGCCTATTAGGCAGTCCCCAAATCAGATTGATATTATCATTGCAGCCTGTTGGAAACAAAACATAGTAGTGTCTGGGTTTTCCTTTTACTAAACCCCTCCTAAAAAATAAGTTACTCTTCCAGTGAATAATTAGCCACATTTTGAATCTTCAAGGAGCTCTACATACAATTTTCCTGCTTCTTGAAATGGAAGCTACAATCTAAGCACCTAAGCAATCTGAGCGTCAGACTCTTCCTCGGACACAAATTCTAAAACATTCTGCAGTAAAGACCTGCTAATCTGCTTGCAAGTCTGCATTATTTTCTTACTGTTATTTTCAATTAGTGAAAGTCACAGTGTAGGCTCCATAAAAATCAGATTTATACAAGTTTAATAAGCCCCATTGCAAGTAATTTCTCAGATGTTCATGGTCCAGTTATCTTGGAAAGCACGTAGGAAAGAAAACAAAAACCATCTCTAACCCTATGTTCTTGCAGCAGCAGAAACAAAGGCAAACCAGTAATTTCCTCTACCATGCTGTAGAAAGAAGTCAACATTTTGCTCAATTGTCAGAAATCAGTAATGCTGTACAGCTGAAGTCAGCATGGGGAGAGCGTGCAAATGGGAATGACAGCATTAAGCAGTGTTGCTGTTTCATATCATCAGGTTTTTCCCTCACTGATTGTTTAATTAGAGAATGGAAAATGGGAATGTGGAAGTTATGAACAAGTGTCAAGGAGTTCTAGTAGCCCTAGATAGTAACTGTTGCTGAAAAGGGGGGTGTAAAGATCATGGTTAGATGATGGAAAGCTTGATGTTTCTTGGGAAGCTGTAAATATTGAAAAGCACTGAAAGTGGAAACCAGTTAATGGTGTGGTATGAATTTCAACCTTTGAGAAAACAGATACCAGCTACCTAAACAAAAAACAGCTCCACTGAACTATTCAGAGTGAGGTTTGCAGTTCTCTTCTTTATGTTTTTAGTTCTTTTGAAGTTTTTGAGTATTTGTTGAGGAATTGTCCTGCAGTAGCTGAGCATCTCAGATTTTTATGCACAACTTAAAATATTTTGTCAATATTTTAATATCTTAATACTTGTGCCTGCTTCATGGATATAAAACGATGTGAAATTACATTAAATTTGACTAGGAACCATAATAATGCCCACCTAATATGCAGTATAAGCTAATTTTCTTCTCAAAGCCTAAACACTTTCTTAGTTTCCTTTTGTTAGCAAATAATTGCTATTTGCAACTTCTGGCTCTATTTTGGATGAAAACTTCTCTAGGGAACAGACTTCATTGTCTATGTTTGTTTTTACTCTAACACAACCAAGAGAACAAAATAAAAAGTTATGTAAATGTGAAGAGAGAAGGCTTGTGCTTGCTTTTTTTTTCCTTCTGAAAGAAATTCTCAGTTTTATAAATAGCCAGCTGTGGTGCTGGCAGAGTCGAAGCATGTTGATTTCCAGGTGCAAACAGCCCCTACTCCACAGAGCAGCCCATAGGTCCCCACTGCACCACAAAGCAGTGCCTGCTTCCCACGCAGAATTGTAATTACTGCTCTTGTGAACGACACACAGGGAGATGTGTGCCTTGTTGCCAGTATGCCTTTCTAGCAGAGACAGCTTCAGGAGATGGTGA
The DNA here is from genome assembly GCF_049639895.1 of Pseudopodoces humilis. Taxonomy (NCBI): domain Eukaryota; kingdom Metazoa; phylum Chordata; class Aves; order Passeriformes; family Paridae; genus Pseudopodoces; species Pseudopodoces humilis. The sequence goes on along the minus strand of NC_142205.1, from coordinate 64,442,989 downwards.
GGGTATCAGTGCTTTAGTTTTCTTTGGTGTGTAGAAACCTTTGATGGTTAAATGTCCCAGTGAGATCAAAGTATGCACAACCCATTATTTTATATTTTTTTATTAGTTTCATATTGTTTCTTCCAATTATCTATTTCTGTGACTAGGGCACAAAAACCTTTTTGTCTCTGGTCTTATTCATAATTTTCTAATTCCAGTATGGCCTTATTCAGTTTTCATAAGGCCTGACTGTTGTTCCTCCATTAGAAAAATTGATGTTTTCATAGAAATTAGTGCATGACTCACCATGAGTAAAGACAGTCTATTGGCTGCATAGGGTGCCAGGCATTCTTAGGTCAGGTTCAGATCTCATTCCTTTGACTTTAGAGAATGTGATTATCATGACACAAATTGATTTTATAGCAGTGAACTTAAAAAAAAAAAAAAAAAAGAAAAAGAAAAATAAAAGATGTAATATTTCCAATGTTATACAGGAAGCATCATTCATAGGGTAGTGCTGAGGTCTCCCAGGTCCCAGCCAATCATTTAATCTCCTGTTCATGCCTCATCAATGGAGGGTGGCTTAGGAAAGAGCATGGCTAAGAAAATGCTGAAGTCTATTGAAATGAAAACATCTGGATTCAGAGCTAAGAGGTATAACCTCACATTCCATCTCATGCAAAAATCCATACCAAAAACGTTCTTCTTTTTGAAGATAACATGATGACTGAATATAAAACCTTTGGTGATTTTCTTACCTGAAATATTTACAAGCTGTAACTGCTGAATACGTGAAGACTGCAAATGATGCCCACTCAGTCCCCAGGCAACTGCCATACATGATACATTTGCAGTGTTTTTTTTAACAACTTTGTCACATTCCAATAATGTATTATAATTACTGCCATCAGTACCACAACTGCACTGAAAATGAAGTCAAATGCAATTTTGATAGGAGCCATCTCTATGAAGGTGGGAAGAATTTAATTATTTAACCTTTTCTCTCTTAAGATAATATTTAATTACTGGGGTCAATATGACAGAACTGTTTTTAGAAATGATGCTTAAAATAGTCTAAAATACTTGGGTTTGGGCATGAAATCAGGAGATTGATGCTAGAGAAACATACTATTAAAAATATAGATTTTATTTAGGTTTTCATGCATCTTTAAAAGCAAATAATATTGTGAATGTCTGAAAAGTAATGAACAATGCTTCAGGCTTACTAGCAGGTGTTTATTTGATTTTCCAACAAGCTAAGTATTCAGTATTAATAACACACAAGTGCTCAGAATTTAGAGATTCAGAAAGAGAAAGTGGTTTAAAGCACATGATTTAGGGTCTCACAAGCTCGGTCAGGAAACCTTTGTATCACAAAGTGAAACATAGATAGGCTCTGCTAACAATTACAAACTTGACATTAGTTTATTAGAGCATGTTCAGTAGTATCATTTTAATTAATCTGTCATTTTGCTAAAATACAACATGGTAAAAGGAAACATTTTTTTATCATGCTAACATTAAGCAACCATTTGGCTGTCTTGTCAGCCAATAATTTAATTTTGTTATATTTATATTTGTTTTAGCTGAAAAGGTTTTAAGAAACGCTTCCTTTATTTGAAAGAGATGTTTTTTGACTTCTGATAAGTGTCTGTGAAGAATGTGTAGAGCACATGATATATACATGCATTTAAATTTTTTTAAAAATTATAATCCATTATTATTATTATCATGCTGGAAACATATCCATTGCCACTGTTTCTCTGTGTTTCCTCTGACTCAAGTTTAACAGTCATTATCACTGGCTTCCTAAAATACAGACTACAAAAATCTATCATATGAAAATGCCAACCTGAGTCAATAATTACATAGTATGTGGTTATTTCCAACGCCTTTTTTCAGTTCCTGTACTTTTTTCAGTTCAGGCAAGAAAAGCCTGAAGGCAGTATTTTATTTTTCATAAATTAATTTTATTTCATAATACATTCCTGCAATTTTTGTAGCCTGTGTGTCACAAGCATTCTTCTATAAAAACAATATAAAGTGGATTCCAAATACATCCAAGCCTTGAACTTTTATTGTATTTTTCTTGATTTCCAAACATAAATTTATTTCACAGTACATTACTTTCTATTACACAGTTTTGTACTTTATCATTAATACCCCTTCATTATTTCAATAAGCAAAACTAAAGTGTCGGCTGTTTGGCTCCATACTTCAGTAATCTCACCATGTGTCAGATAGCTGAAGAACAATCAAATAAATGACTGCAACACACTATGGTTTTAATTTAAAAATTAAATTTGAGGGTTTTTTTTCTTGAACTATAATATATTTATAAATTGATTAATGAATTGCCATTTTTATCATGCAGTACCCAAATCTACAGGTTATTAAGTAATGAGTTTCTTATACAAATTAGCTACCTCATACATGCTAAACACATCACATTCCATACTTAAGAGAAGAGGCTGCTTCCACAAAATCTTTATCATTAGCTCTTTTTGAGTGTGTTGATGTAAGAGCAGGACAGTTCAAAGAGGCAACACGTCAAAATGCAGCTGAGCATCCTACATGATGTTCTGATAGATGTGGGGCCCTTCAGATGTTGTGTAGCATTGTTTTATATTACATTACACCAGTTTGTAGAGAGATTTATATTTCCTTTACTTTTTAAAATATATTTTTATTTTACTGAATATATCATCTCTCAACACAACTTGAAATAATGAAAATTTGATTTACAGTGTATGAAAAATATATGCATGCTTAGAGTCTACTTCTAATTAATTCCTTCACTCTGTGCCTCAGACTCCAACATAAACTAATGTCAGCTCATAAATGTTACTTCTCGCCATGTGAGCTGAAGATGTGAGAATAGTGATCTGGCTACCTGGGCAGCTCATTTTAAAGGCTTGAGAAAACTCTCTGCCCTCAAGAGAGCAGAGCCCACCATGCAGCCACATACACACAGGGTCCTTTTCTGCTTTTCCAAGGAATTCTTCTCTTTAGTAGCCTCAGTTCCAGCTCACCAACTTCTGTAGATGGCAACCTGAATGCCATTGTCTAGAACTTAGAGAAGCGGAGGCAAACAGTTGTTTCCTTCTCAAACATGAGGAAGTCAATAAAATCATTGGAGACACAATCCAAGGACACCCAAGTGATTGTATTATGTGGTTCCTGGGGTAAGCCTGTTTAAGTACTTTATAATCCAAATTTCCAGGTTGTTAATCACTCTTCATAATTTTTAAAGCAACCTCTTGTCAGTCTTGAGTAAGCTTTGGTAGGAATTGACTGAAATGTTATGGTTCTTGTCTCCAAAAATCCTACTTCTGACTATAAACCAGTGGATTCCCAATTTTGGCATCTAATCATTGCATCCACAACCAGTTGCAAACATGTTTCTTGTATCAGCCAGGTTTGCATGTGCCTCAGAAATGTTTGCTGACCAACACAACAAAGCATTGCATTCACAGGCATTTATATAAAAACATGCCTCTGGAGGTGACTCAACACTGGTGTGCTGTACTTAGAAATCATGGAATGACTTAGGTTAGAAAAGACCTCTAAGCCAGGTCCAAGCACTAACCTGGCACTGCCAGGTCCACCACTAAACCATGTCCCTCAGCACCACATCTGCATGTGTTTTGAGCACATCCAGGGACAGTGATTCCACTACCTCCCTAGACAGACTGTTCCAGTGCTTGACCACCTTTCCTGTGAAGCAACTTTTCCTAATATCTTATCTAAACCTTCTCCTATTACAAATATCTTCAAGAGCTCAATAAATACACACACACATCTTTGGATTTTCTATATTTATCTACAAAGATAAGTGATGAGGTAAGAATACTTCTTTTTTAGAAAACCCTCTACATGTTCCTTAGCTGCTGTTGAGCATAATAGAAGTGGCTGTGGCAGAGGGAACTTGCCTGATTCCAGTGTTTCAACTTGAAGTTGCTCAAAGAGCAGGATAAATTTTATAACAGGAGTTTGCATTAGGCATTTCTCAAACACAGAAATACCTGATGTGTTTTTTTTAATTGTGAAATATTTCTCATAGTTCCATTAAAATCAGGCTGAGAGAATAGACAGTAAAATTCTTTACATCTGTAGTTCTCAAAGTAAAGAAGACACCAGATATCTTAGGAGGCAAACATGAAAAACTTAAAGCTGACTGTTGTAGTGGTACTGAAAGAGTAAACCAAAAAAGGATAGTAGTGATGAAGAAGAGAGCAGGCTGCTCACATCCTGGGAAAAAGTACCCATTATGTGATGCACTTAAAGGAATAGCTCAAAGGTGACTTTCTAAGTGTAATCAATCTAAAAAGCTGAGCTAGATATTGTATGTTAATCAGCAAAACCATGAGTTTTTCCAACTTAGCAACTCATAAGGTTTTAATCTGCTACCTAAGAGACCACCAGCAGACAAGTGTTTCTGTATAATGTAAAATGAAGCACCTGTATCTTAAATTTTCCATAGAAAAAAGAGTAACTCTTTTTAGTCAGTTTTCATTGTGTATGTCATTCAATCCATATCTGAAACACCTCAGATCCATTGACATAGAAAGCAGGATTTTTGAACACCTGCCTTGAAATGTTTAGAATTGTGTCATTCAGAGTTAGCATCTGCAGTGCACATCCCTATATTATTAACCAGCTCTAAAGTTAATATGCCAGTAACGCTTGAAGTGGAAATAGTAAATTATAGGTTCTTTCAGTTGTACTTAAACTACTTTTCACAACAGTAAACAAACTAAACACCGAAAGAATTTTCATAAGGCTGTTCTTTCAGAAAATGTGAATTAAAAGAATGGAATCTATGGATATAAAAGGAGTAAGTGGAGCCTCATCCCTGAAAATAAAGGCCTGTTCACAGGCTGGATACTCTTTCAGGTTAAAAGCCCTACCACAGAAGGAGAAAACATTATACTCCAAAAGCCTGGAGGAACTTATTTTACAATTTGTATGAGAATAGAAATAAAAAACTATAAAAACTGCACATTATTTTTAAATTACAGTTTTTATTATGAACTCTACTGAGCAAGACAACAAATTAAAATAAAGTATGCATTTAGCAAACTCATGCTTCAGTCTTTAGTGTTGTTCACATCAGTATTACATCAGGTTAGAATCTGCAGGCTGATGAGCTGTGTTTGTGTAACAAGATTATCTTCCAAGTAACATTTTCATTGTCACAGAGGAAGAAAATACGATGAATTTTTACCCACAGTATGTATCTCACTATGTCACAAAGAGGGAACTCTGAACTTGCTCTGGCAGCAGTACAGTTTACCAAATGTACAACAGTTCTTTCTTACAGGCTGTAAGGTTTTATCATTTCAGAAAGTTACAGTGAAATTGAACTCCATCAGCTGTAGTCTTATTTAAGGCACAGAATGGGCTTGGCAAGTCAGACAAAGTCTCAGGATGCTGAGCATCTTCTTCATTCACAAAATATAATTCTTTGAGCAGCTTCCTCTTGCTAGGGATGGGACAATTCCCAGTACTAAGGGGAGCTTTCAGGAGAATATAGATGCTTCTTCAAAAAGTAATTGCTTCAAAATCTAGATTTTATAATGCTTGAAAGAGGAGTCTATATCTGAGCTATCATTGCTTACATAAGTTGTGCCTATCACTGAAAAAATAATTGCTGAATTTCAGAGGAAGACAGCTCTGTTTTGCAAAATCAATTCAAAACAAAGTTCAATATACAAGATTTTTAGATTTTACTCTCAGAAAACCTCTTTGAAATGTTTCCCTATCTGCTCTTTGAGCCAAATGGTGTTGATCCAAGTGCACAAAGAATAGTTAAGCAATTAGTGAATGCAGTTGCTCCATCAATGGGTCATACTGAATGGATGATAGGAGAAGAGACAGAGCAGAAAATCAGTCTGTGCTTCTAAGGTCCTGCATTACCCTGTACCTTAGATGTTTTATAGTACAACATGAAAAGGAAAGAATACCCACTAATGATACTTAATTGGCTGTTCAGTGTCTCCTCTCATTTTCTGGCTAAACTTTCAATGGATTATTGACTGGTTGAATCACAGAAATTGCTTCCTCTTCATTTATTACTATTAAACTTCTGTACTTTGATGTATTTTGTCTTTGAAACTGTTTTATTGCATTTTGGTGGTGGGTTGGTTTTCTGTTTTGGTGGTGCTTTTTGCTGTTATTATTGGAGTTTTTGTTGGGGTTTTTTTGTTTTGGTTTGTTTTTTTTGTTTCTTTTGGTTTTGTTGTTTTTGGGATTTTTTTTAAGTCCAAACACCTAATAGCCAAACCAATGCTTTTCAGTGAAACTGCATGAAAACAGGAAGTATAAATGCTGTGCAATTTTATGCAAACAGCAAATTAAACAAACTTATCAGTGATTCCAACTGTGTATCTTAGGACTAGTATATTTAACATATGAATGTGGATAATGCACTCCTGGAAGATTCCAATTAGTTTCTGCAGTCATAATTCTTAAGGGATTATGCAGCATTATTCTACTTGGAAAAAGAAGAATATAATAGTAATCTGATAAAAAAAAATAATCTTTTTCTTTCACTATCAAACAGTAAGAAGTAGTAAAATACACTGCTGATTTATTTTCACCTATTTTTGACACAGAGGCCCGTAGCTGTACTACTAGTAGGTTTGTTGCAGTGACCTGTAAACTTTTGAAGTTCTTCTGTCTGTGCATGATTCACACAAAACAAATTCTTCACAAACAGCTAGGTCTTGCAGCAGTGTTCCTCCACGTTTGTTTTAAAAGCTGATAATTCATATTTATTCAAGTACTTCCTGACTATCTCTCTAAAAGTATGCTAGGTGACACATGCATCTCTCAGGGACACGTTCCTACCTGCCTTTGTGGAACAGGCTACAGCACGTCAGCAGTTGTGGTGTCAGTGCTGTCCAACAGCTCTCCAACCCACACCACTGCTGGCCTCTCACCAGCCCGCAATCCCAGCGGGACAGGGGAAGAACAGGAAGTGCAAAAACCAATAAAACTCATGGGTCAAGATGAAAGACAGTTTAGTAAGTGAAGGAGATGGAATAAAGTGATGCAAAGGCAACCATTTACCACCTCCCATGAGCAGAACAGCACCCAGGCAGTTTCTAAGGACCAACAGCTCTGCACAGTTCCTTGCAGATCATAATGTGACCTGGCATGGAATATCCCTTTGGCAAATTCAGGACAGCTGCCCTGGCACTGTCCCAGCTCAATTTCTTGCCTAACCCAAGCCACAAGCTGGAGGGGACAGAGCAAGACTAAAATAAATCTTTGACACAGTACAAGCATTGTTCAGCAGAAATAGAAACTGTGATGTGTTACCAGCACTGTTTTACATAAATGAGCAACCTGATGTACTGGAAGGTGCTCCTGCCCGTGGCAGAAGGATTGGAACTGTGTGGTGTTCCAAACCAACCCAAACCATTCTGAGATTTTACAAATCCCAAAACACTGCACCATACTGGCATGAAGAAAGTTAGCTTCCTTCCAATCAGAACCAAGACACATTGCATCTGGAGACCTTGGCCTATTGTATTCATTTGCCCTGAATATATTTTATGCTCTATAAAGTAATGTAGTCTCAGACACAATAAAAAAGGCTTTTTTTTTTTTTCTTTTTTTGCTCCCTGCATGCTCACTACAAAATAAAAAACAAAAATTGTATTTATGCATCCACAAAATGTGAAAAAGGCTCTTAAAAATTTACAAGCCAACCCTCAACTGCTGACTGTAGATTTCATGCTGCACTCTGAAGAACAATGATTAGTCTTTTCCCACACAGTCCAGAAGAGGGGGTGAAAAAAGGAAAAGTTAAACTACCAGACTTCCCAGAGCTCCTGAGTTTTTGTTTCCAGTACTGAGAACACTGGATTAAAACAAACATTATACATCTACAGAATATAGTGAGACATACACAGAGAATATTAAAATATTTTGTCTTTGAACTAGCTAAAACCAGTACACTTTATTTTTAATTAGATATACTATAGCATTCTACTTTTGGTAGTGTTAAATAAATCTTTGGCATAACCTATGCCTGACTTTAAACTGAATACAAACATGTTCTCTGCTAGGAACCAAAATAACACGGATTTTTCATAATACTTTTCCAAGGAGATATACAAGGTCCTTTATGGAAGGACAGAAAAGAGCAAATAATGTCAAACTTCAAATTCCTAAAGCATCAGTATTCCCCCTGAGAAGGCAGTGGCTGCCTGAAGGGCCTCTGCATGCCTGCCCCATGGGAGCTCCTGAGGTATGGGTCCCAGCACGAGGGAGAAAACATGCAGCCATTTCTGCCAGGTGTGGGATAGGAACAGTCTGACTCATCTACAGACCTGGTCAGAGCCCTGTCAACACTCACATTTTACATTTCATTTGTTAGATTAAGTTCATAGTTTGTAAGACAGATGGTGTTTACCACCCTCTTTCTGTTTTGTTTTGTTTTCAGAAATACCTTGTGTTCAAGCTGTATGTACCCACTTTGAAAGGTAGGTGCCAATTAAAGCAGAATGCCATGTTTAATTTTCCTGAGTGATTCCCTACAATTATCTAGAAACTTTTAAATTAAATAGCTGGCAAACACAGCTATTTTTCTACTTTTCTCAGTCAGCTTAAAACCTACCTGCAGCAGTAGTATCCAGCATCCCTATCATGTCATGTCTGTAGTAAAAAGGAAGGAAAAGGATGAGAAGAGGCTAATGTGATACCTGAACTTGCTCTTCCTATTTCTTCTCATGCTTCCTTTGAAAAGGTCTCTTTGTCCTAACTCTTTTGGAGATTTTAGCATTTCTGCACCTTCTTTGAAACAAGAGTGAATTCAGCCCAACAATAAAACAGACAGAAGAGAAGAGGTTGAATTGCAAGGCACATAGATTTCATTTAGATTTTAATTTAGATAAGATACTGATTATTTTCTCAGACATGGTGCTTAATGATCCTCAATCTGTAGCAAAATGCCAGAACAATTATGGAGGTCCTAAACAAATAAATGCCACAAATTTCCAGAGAGGTCTACCAAACCCCTCAGTGCTGTTATCCTCTCTTTTGTGGCAATGTTGTTAAGAACAGCCCTGCTGATGGGGAAATGTGCTATGAATGAACAGGAGGATCACTGCTTTGTCACATATAAGAGATGCCCTCCAGGCACTCCTGATTACAAAGGGGAACCGTATCGTTTCTCAGCAATAACAAGGACAAAGTTATAAAATACTCATCCTCATGAGAAACTCATGAGAGTTACTCATGAGAAACCCATCATATCTTCTTCAATAGTTCAAAAAAATTTTAGTTTAGAGCATACTGTCAGTTAGTTAAACTATCAAGACAGTTTCTTGTCATTAATTCTCAAAGTTATCAAAACTCCAGTCTATCTTGTTGCAAGGGAGGACACTTTTGCACCACAAAGGACTTCAGCAGTAAAGTGTCCCAGACTCTTGGGGCCTCTAGATTAGCTACTCCCCATTATACATAGAGGGTGTAGCCCTCTATGTCAGTGACCAGCTGGAGAGTATGGAATTGCCTGGGGATGGATGAGGATCCTGCCAAGAGCTTGTGGGTCAAGATTAAGGGGAGGGTAGGGACAGGGGATATTTAGTGGGGGGTCTGCTATAGGCCACCTCATCAGTAGGGCAGTGGCAATGCAGCCCTCTACAAGCAGGATAGGAGTGGCCTCACGCTCACAAGCCCTGGTCCTCATGAGGATTTCCACCTCCATCTGTTGGATGGACAACACAGCAGGGCACAGGCAATCATGGAGGGTCCTCAAATGGGTCAATGACAACCTCCTGACACAAGTGACTAAGAGGTTCCATGCTGGACCTTGTGCTCACCAACAGGGTGAAGTTTGTGGAGAATATGATGCTCCAGGGTAGCCTTGGCTGCAGGGGCCACGAGATGGTGAAGTTTGAGTTCCTCAGGGCAGTGAGGAGGGCATACAGCAAACTCACTGCCCTAGACTTCAGGACAACAGGCTTTGGCCTCTCCAAGGACCTACTTGGTAAAGTCTGATGGGATAGACCCCTGGAGGGAAGAGGGGTCCAAAGATGCTGTCTGAATTTCAGGGGTCATTTCCTCCAAACTCAGGAGAAATGCATCCTAGCAAGGATGAAATTGGGAAAAAAAATGCCAGGAGGCCTCCAAGGATAGATAAGGAGCTGCTGAGAAAACTCAGAGCAAAAAAGCACCTTTCAGGAATTGGAAACAAGAGCAAGTGGCCTGGGAGAAACATAAGGGAACTGCACTGGAAGCTAGGGGCAAGGTTAAGGAAGGCAAGATTCAGTTGGAATTTGTCACTCTAATTAGGAACGGCTGGGTAGAGATGACACGGACTCTCAAGGAGTCAGATCAGGAGAATTCCTTAGTTTATTGCTTTAGCTTTGTTTTATAGATTAGTTCGTGGAAAGTACAGAAAGGAAAACTCTTATTGGTTAGTTAACTGCTACATCACCATCATTGGTCAGTGGTGTACACCACCTCCTGACTTTCTCCTGCAAGGAAAATAAGAGGACAGACAAACAGCACCTGGCAGTTGTTTTCTGTCTCTGAGGATTGTTTTGAAATCCTCCTATGAATTTCTCAGGCTAGCTCTCAGGCAGGGAGCAGTTTCTGCAGGCACCCTGCAGCTTGCTCCATAGCTAGCATCCATAGGAATTGAGTCTGGCCAGGCATATTACGATAATGGGTAGGGCTTCTGTAGATAAGTTGTAAGCAAAAGAAAGATGGGATAATGTGGGCCTTTTCTGTAAGTAAATGGGGACCTAGCTTTCCTGGACAGGGAAAAGGCTAAAGTTCTCAACAACTTCTATACCTCAGTCTTCAACAACAAGTATTACAACCACACCACACAAGTGAAGAAAGGCAAATGCAGGGACTGGAAGAATGAAGACCCTGAGCCCACTGTAGGAGAGGATCAGGTTCAAGACCAAGGAACCTGAACATGTACAAGTCCATGGGACCCCATAATGTTCATCCGTGGGTCCTGAAGGAGCTGGCAGATGAAGTTGCTAAGCCACTATCCACCATTTTTGAAAAATCATAGTGGTGAGGTGAAGTGCCTGAAGTTTGGAAAAAGGGAAATGTAACCCAATTTTTAAAATGGAGAAAGCAGAAGACCTGAGGAACTGTGGATCAGTCACTCTCACGTCAGTGCAAGATTGTGGAGCAGATTCTTCTGGGCACTGCAAAGGCACATGGAAAAGAAAGACGTGATTTGTAACAGCCAATACAACTTTACAAAGGGTATATCATGCCTGAGAATTATTTTTTTTTTCTAGATATGACAGGCCTACAGCACTGGTGGATGAGGTAGAGAAACTGATGTTGTCTGCCTGGACTTATGCAAAGCATTTGTTAACATCCCACATGACATCCTTGTCTTCAAATTGGAGACTCTTGAATTTGATGGATGGACCACTCAGTGCATAAGGAAGTGTATGCAGAGAGTTGTGGTCATCAGCTCATTGTCCAGATGAAGACCAGTGACCAGTGGTGCCCCTCAGGGGTTGGTACTGGGGCCAACACATTTTGTCATCTTTGTTGGTGACATGGACAATGGGATCAAGTGCACCCTCAGCAAATTTGTTGGCAGCTCCAAGCTGTGTGGTGCAGTCGATACACTGGAGTGAAGCGATGTCACCCAGAGGGACCTCCACAGGCTTGAAGGCGGGCTGAGGGAAACCTCAAGGAGTTCAACAAAGTGCCAGGTCCTACACCTGGGTCGTGGCAATCCCAGGCTGGGCAGAGAAGTGACTGAGAGCAGCCCTGCAGAGAAAGACTTGGGGTGATGATTGATAAAAAACTCAGCTGGCAGTGAGCCCTCACAGCCCAGAAAGCCAAGGAAACCCTTGTCTGCATCCAAAGGAGGATGGTCAGCAGTTCAAATGAGGTGATTCTTTCTCTCTGCTCTGGTGAGACCCCACTTGGAGTGCTGCTGATAGTTCTGGTGTCCCTGACATAAGGACACAGAACTGTTGGAGCAAGTCCAGATGAGAGCCACGAGGTTGGTGAGGACTGGTGTACCTCTCCTACAAAGACAGGCTGAGAAAGTTGGAGCTGTTCATGCTGGAGAAGTAAAGGCTGCATGGAAATATCATAGTAATGTTCCAGTATCTGAACAGGGCCTACAGGGAAGTGGGAGAGGGACTCTTGCTCTGTGCTTCTAACTTTGGCATCCTCTTCTAATCCCAGCTGCCCCAAACCATGGAAAAGTCCTCTGTGCTCACAGAAGGCTGGTTACAATGTGAGTAACCTTCAGCAGTGGTGTATTGGTTACCCAAGGTCATAAGAGTACCCCATTATTCCCCTCTCCAACCTCCATGCCCTGAATGGACTGAAATCCTCCACCTGCCCTGTTGTCCTTCGAAATCACTCCACTCCCTGAAGAGGTTTAAAGGAACTGTGACAGGAATAACTGGAAATGAATACATGCTAGTCTTCCTACAACATCTCTGAATGACCCAGATTACAGAAACAAGAACAGAAATCACTTCTTGGGTTCCACTGTAATCAGTGCAGTAAAGAAAGAGGGAAGGAGAAGAAAGAAAACAACACAGTCCTGACCCAGGGTTCTCACTATCCAAGGAGTCCATAATATTGTTTTACCTTGCATCAAGGCTGAATGTGTCCTTTATACTTCCAGAGAGGTTTTGCTGCCTTTGATACTATTGCCTCAGATGAGATGATGAACTAAAATCCATTTCCAACATCCAAGTAAGGATATATTTCTGTAAATATTTCTGAATACAGAATTCAGAATTACAGAATATTTCTGTAAATTATTAAAAGATATTTCAAGAACAGAAATTGTTTTTCTGGGAATGAATTTTTTTCCCATACACATCACAAATGGGATGTTTTCATGTTTGCAAACATGGATGCAGATATAATATTTCTGTGTCAATGGCACTGTACCAATCATAGGTGAATAAATATTGTCACTGAATTACTCATACTTTTTTTTTTTTTTTTTTAAGTCTGGGCTTGGCTTTCTTCATTAATTGATTACAGTACCTTAAGTTAAAAAGCTAAACCATATACAGAGAAGTTAATGGTACTTTAATATAAATTCAAATAATCCCAGCCTCACTATGTAGCACACTGCTTCTAAATTATTCTGTGAAGCCACCTGAAAACACGAGATGGCAAAAACCAGAGCACACTGAAAATTGCTTCTGAGCTCTGAATAAATATAAACATTGGTGGCAAAATTCAAAACTGAAAGGTATTTGAATCTGTGATTTGGAATAACTTGACTACATACTTTGCCGTAGTGCTTGTGCAATCGTGAGAGCAGGATGGCATTGCCATGGTTGCAGCAAGAGGCAAAGTCTTTTACTGAAGTGATTGGCAGAGGTGAAAGAGATGGAATTCTAGCACAAATATTTATTAAATTTGAAGCAGAAGGTATGAAACTAATACAAAGTTTGAAACAAAACTGTATTACTTATGTGGAACAATTAAGTGACTCAACCTACACTGCCATCTCCTACTTAACATCTCATACACTTAATAATTGTTTTGGGGAAAATGTGGTACAAATGCTGTAGCTTAGATATTTATACATATTTATAATAGAAATTAATACAAATATGTTCAGACGTTAATCTCAACTTCTTCTACTTTTAATTGTTTTTTAATAAGATAAGATTTTAAAATTTGCTTTGTGACATTCACTGTAGAAAACAAAACAAATTTATCAGTGACAATAATTACTAAAGCTATATAATATTAAAATGATACAAACACAAAACCAGTTAGCATTACGATGGTACCCATAATATTTTTTAGAAGCCACCACTGGAATATACCTAACAGACTTATGATTTTTTCCAAGCATAAAAATAAATGCATTGGGGAAAAAAATATTTTGATGATTGAATTCTGCAAAGTGCAATAAGAGTCAACGGATGTGATACATGTTTATGCAGCACTTGAGCCACTTTGTCTGTCTCTGTTAGGGACAGCAGACATTTCTAGTTAAACTGCCAATGGCTAGGATTTCCTTCCATTCTTTGGGGAAATGCCCTTTCACATTTACACAATCATTAAGCCTTCTGTGCTTTAATAGAAGTATGCAGTTTCATTGTATGAGCAATGGGTTTTATGCAAATGGGACAGGTCTCTGGTTCTCACCTTTTCCCAAATACATGGAAAGTAGTATAAAAAATGCCAAATATTGATTTTAAATTCAAGTATCAGCCAATGATCTGTATTTAAGACAGAGGAATAAAGAACTAATCAAGACTAAGATTTTTTTCATAAACATAAGCATACATTAAAGCAAGTAATTAATAAAAAAAGCTTTGCCAATGCTAACTTGAATCTGGTCTTCACCTAATAGTATGTCAAACACAAATATAAACTGAAAAATGTATAACACTTAATATGAAATTTCAAATGAGTATTTCATTGGACTTCAGAAGAGAGAAGGAAATATATATATTTTGAGATATATAGTTTGAAATTCTACACGCACATATTGAAATACCACTGTAGCAGACAGTAGGTAGGTCTTACACATTGCCTCCCTTTTTCAGAAACCAGCAACCTCATATCTTCCTCTGTTTTGGTGTCTTGGAAATTCTACTTAGAGGCAATAAATCTTTGTTCTATTTCCTAGGCTAAAGATTTAATGGCATATATGTTGAGAAAAGGTGACTGGAAGAACAAAAATGAAAGATCAGCAATCTTATTCCCTGTTCACTTTTCACCACTCTCAGCTGAAGAAAGTTATTATCACCCAGGTAATATGTGAGATTAGTGTTAGGAAACATTTTAGGGTTGTAACCTCAATTCAGCTAGACTGAAGTTTTTTAAAGGAAGAAGTATATTTTCCAAGAATTTGGAAGTTTGTTCTGTAAAATGAAAGCAAATCCTCACATCTCCATTAAGGTAATATACATCACATTTCTATCAGGCTTTAGCTTCCTTTTTTAACTAAATGTCTCCTGTCTGTGGGTTTATATAAAGAAATGTTTGTTCATAAAGGGTAGGTGTTTACCTTATCCTACTTATGAAGTGAAGTAGAAAAAATTGCCCTGAAGAAGTCTCTTAAGCTCCTAGTGATATCTAGCCTGGGGTTTTGCAATCTGTTCTGCTATTTAATATGTCTGTAAAAATCACTTTGTTTCACCTAAAGCAAGACAAATTCCAGTCTCCGCTGCAACTGATGGCTGCCAGGGGCTGCGTACAAGACATCAGGTGTGAGTGCTAAATCACGAGCCTATGGAATTAATGCCAACATCCAACATCACAGCAGATGGAAAATGCTGCATTAAGGCTCCATACACTGCCTCTCTCTTAAAGGTTCAGTCTGTAGATGGGACAATATGCTACTGAAGTACTTCCAGATCGAGTATGTAGAGCCATAACCATGTCATCTTCACCATCAGTCTCCTCCATTTCACGCCCAGTCTCGTGATGCATTTCTGCCGCACACAGTCCTCTTCTGGCCACCTACACGTTTCCAAGAGACAGAGCACTACAAAGCACTGTCATATATATTACCTTAATTTAACAGCAGCAAAAACTGTGACAAAGTAAGAGCTTTATTGATTTCAGTGCTAATCTACACAAGCCCAGGGTCTAGCACATTGACTTCTGTGATGACCAAGTATTGCTAATTTCTCCCAGGAGCACTCTAATTTCTAGAGCTGCTCTGTTGGAACTGATCTTAATTCTGATCAATGCTCTGTGATATTTTTAGTCTCTGAATTCACTTCTTCAGTATCTCCCATGTCATGCAAGCAAATGATAGACTGAAGACTATTTCTAGGAAGAGTTGCATCGATATCTTGGATACATGTTTTTTTAAAATCAGTTCCATCAAATGAAATTTGATTAACGTGTGTTCATAAAAGCTGCACACAATTGATTTGAACAATTTTCAAATACCAGATAAAAAATCTCATGTTTTAATTGCAGTGGGATAAAATTTTCTGAGTCTCTCCAACATTCAAACCAGACTAACTATATTTTCTTTTATTTTACTGTTAAAAAACAACAGCCAGACACTTCTGATTAGATTTGTATCCAAATTTTTCTGAATATTGAAAGAGCTTGGAACCAGTCTTCTTCCAGAGAAATATTTTCTTGACCTCTCACCCATTAAAATTGTATAATTATCATTTATGTAGAAATACAGTTAAGAGGACAGATCCAGCTTAATTTTAGAGGCTTGGAACTCACAAGACTTTTTTTTCCTCATTCTGATTTTAGCTTGGGATCTTTAAATATGGCTACTGTTACACTAAGTGCTTCAAAGTCAAAATTTTCATTCTCACATGGAATTAACTCCAGCAGGAAGCTCTTCCCCTGGTAGCACTCAAAACCTCATCACAAGGAAAAAGGGAAATAAGAAAACCTACTAATAAAAAACCTACTAATTATGGCTGGTGTCGCAGTCACTTTCCATGTGCCCTCCTGGCTCCAAGATTGATGTCATCAGGCTTCCTCCAGGATGATGTGGGTTTTCACACAAGAAAATTGTTGGGTTTTCTTCACACAATGCCCATGTGAGGTCTGCAGCCTGCATCAGCATCTTTCCATCCCCTGGGCACCCACCAGACTGCTACTGCCCATGGAGCAGCCCACTGGGACCAGGGTACACAGCCCCTCACTCCCTGACACACACTGCTGGAGTCAGCACCTGCAGGAGAGGGCACAGCCATGTAGCATCTAATGGTCCTGCCTCTGCTTAATGCAAAGCCTGTGGCTTTTTGATAGCAACAGCTACACATTTTGTTCACTGGGTGACACTGAGATTAAAAAAAAATCCCTTTTACTGGTGCACATTTCTGCTTGTTTGCTTTGGTTTCCTTGGTTTCCCTGTCTCACACACTGGCTGTGCTGCATCTGCCAGTATTCTTTCTACTGTTACCAGATGTGTTAATACCCAAATCAGACAATCCATCTACATCTCCATGGATCACTGAAAATTTTAAACCAAATAGCCACTTCTTCAGAGATCTTCCAGTAACTGGGCAATGATAGCTTTCTTTCATGTCCCAAAGTGAGAGGTGGGAGCTGGGAAGGCATGCTCAGAGGGACAGCCAACGTGACACGCTGAGTATCTGTGTGGGTGGGATGAGGCACAGCAGAGCTATTTATTCTTCTGTCAGGCTTAGTTCCCTCCATTTCCACCAAACTGCTAGTGTATACGTTTACCCTGGGATGAATAAATTATCTGATTCTCAGTATATTACAATTGAAAGGGGAGTATCTAATTGCAGGAAAGCAGATGGCCTTACCCTTTTGAGTATTTCTGACAAGAACAAAAAAAATTTGCTGGCCTACAGACATATTCCCATAGGCTGCGCTCCTGTCAGGTTCCATCAGCCAGGGAAATTTGGATACGACGACTGGCCTGTAATAGAATTTTTCAAGGAAAAAAACCCTGAACAACCCAACACAACTTCTTATTTTTTTGTACCAAGAGTCACATCTGTATACCACAAAAGGAAAGAAAGTTCACACCCTGCTGGTCTTTCTTGCTTAGCCACAACTGTGTTGATTATCTCTATTACTTCAACTTCCCATCTTTACTTTTTGTTGCAAATAATTCATTTTATCATTTTTATGGATAAATGATTTAATGGTGATATAAGAAATCAACAGAGCCTGTTAATGAGAAACTAGGCTGAAGATAAACTGTAAATATATGCAAATTATTCTAGTAGGATTTTCAGGGTTATATTGATATATTAACCCCTTTAAAAATCAGGATCTCCAAATAGCTTTAGAATACACTAGTCTTTTTATAGTTATGTTAAAACTTGACAACAACACTGTATAGTATACCAAATGGTCAAATATTACAGAGAGGAATTACGGTAAACCAGATAATTGAATTTGTAATGGGGAACATCAATGGCTTAGAGATATAACCACAAAAAATATTTTGAAAGAGAAAAAAGCTGACATAATCTTTTCACAAGAAATTCACTTAAGAGAACAAGATGTTATCAGCATAGGAACACCTTGGATAGGAAGGAGTCAGCAAAACAGCTTTGCACAAAACAAGACCACTTTCAAAATACTTGGTAATTTATATAACATCTGACATCAAGGAGACTTTCTGACTGTTAAATATATACAGAAAGAACAATCTAGTTTTAGTTAACATGTATAGATGTAATTCAAATGAAGACTCTTCCGCAGTACAGGTTATTATATAACAGCATGACAAATGTTCCTGTGGAATACACATTTTAGGGCTGACCTTCCTGGTCCATTGACATACAAACCTGCACATAACATGGAAGAGTCCAAAACAATAGGAAAATTATATATATATATATATATATTGATGTGTTTTTGGCAGAGTTATGATCTCCTGAAGAGGCAAGGACACTGATATGCAGCTGACCTATTTTTGTTGCTGTTGTTGTTAGCATTAAATCTCAGAAAATAATTAATTCCTATGTTTAAGAGCTTCATGCCCCACTCAGCATGAAGTATGTGATTCAGAGCTTTGCTGCCTCCTTCCCTTGCCCTCCCCTACCTCCCTCCATCCAGTCCCTAACCCAGGTGAAAGTATGCCTTCCCTCCAAGGAGCAGAGAAGATGGGAGCTCCCTTACCCAGTGTGGCTTGACCCCTCCTCTCTGTTACACAGATACCTCAGGGACACCATCAGTTTGGTATCTCAGGGCAGCATTAATTCCTCTAGCAGGAGCTAGGCAATTACTAGAGGCATGGAAGAGAGGGACACAGAAATCCTTACCAGTCCTCTTTAAGTTAATGCTCCTGACTCCTTGAAATTAATCTGACAGGAAGAACTGTAAAAAGCCCAGACACATCTATCCTTGTGCAGTCTCAGAAAGCACAGGAGAACACTGCAGCCTTCACTGTCAAACAAGGTTTATGGAAACAGGACCACTTGTGTGAAGCAACACTCCTTCAAACTGATAATCCTGCTGAAGTGAAATATTCCCCTCCTGGGAAAAGACATCTGCATTAATAGTGGCAGCAAAATGAAGCCCAGAACCGTTCCAGAAGGTACTTTACCTCTGGCATGATCTCTGAGTCATTTCAGCCCTGATTAAGAAGTCTCTAGAGAAGTGTTCACATTTTTCTCCAGTTTATGGGCCAAGGATGAAGATTTCCATACTGACACCTCCTCCTGGACACTGAGAGGTCCTTTTGCCTGCATCCCTTGCCCTGTCCCAGGTTACTTTGGTGCCCATGCATGGCAGAAAGCTGCCCCAACACAGTAATGACAAAAAGTGACACGTCTTGTGCTGATTGAGAATTCTGGAGAGGGACATCTCTGTGGAGTCAGAGGTGCAGATTCCAAGGATGTGGCAGAAAACAGCAGGACAAAGGAGGAAATGATAGGTGAATAATTTTTTATAGCAGGGGAGCATAATACCATGAAAATTCAGGGAAATAAAGCTCAGCAAATACACATAAATTTCTATCACTTTTTAAAATGTTCCTGGTCATCATACCAATACAATTAATGCTTTTATTGGCTCCTCCTTGCTCCATTTAATAGATCTTTTTTATCCTGTATAAAACATGTTAGTACATACAGAGAATAAAAAGAACTATACATTTTTAGAATAAGCAATCCTTTTCTTATTCTCCAAAGTCAATTTAAAAATGTTTCTCAAATATTGCTAAGCAGTTCTTTAGTCCTGGTGCTAGCTGATATTTTTTGCTAGGTAACATTAGATTGTAGAACTGTATACTAATAATATGTCAGAAGTGAAGACATTAACTTGT
Source organism: Pseudopodoces humilis (assembly GCF_049639895.1). NCBI lineage: Eukaryota > Metazoa > Chordata > Aves > Passeriformes > Paridae > Pseudopodoces > Pseudopodoces humilis. The sequence continues at coordinate 64,423,281 of NC_142205.1, read as the reverse complement.
CACAGTACCCTTCAAATTAATTTTATAAATATTTTGAAAAGCAATCAGGACTGCTTGGCTAATAGAACACTTAATTATTTCAGGATGTCATTGGTATTACATTAATTGACTAAGTAGAAAGCTTCAGTACTAAAAGATGTTGATCAGGAGTACTTTTACAATTGTCTTTTTCATACCCATCCCACATAGCCAATGCTTTTTAAAGGGTGAAGGACCTGCTCAAGCCTTTTAAAGCACAATATCTTGAATTCCAGCAAGTGTTACACCCACATTTTGAGCATCCTTAGGGGACTGAGCAGCTCAGGCAGCACAAAATCTGCCTTCTTAGCTTTCATGAATGTTTTTTTTTGGGCCTCTTTTCCCTCACCTTGCACATGAGGAGTGATGACAGATGCCCTTCTAATTAGGTGATCTACTCTCCTCTCTAAGCCATGAGACCTTGCCAGGCAAAATACAGATACCAAGATTGTAGTCATGTCTTTGAGTGATGAAGTTGAGAGGAATCAAAATTTAAATGACAGTTACAGTCAAGACACATGTCATGGGGTTTAGCTTAATTTTAAAGACTCTAGATACTCAAAATTAAGATGGACTCAGTTATTTCTACCCTTTGAGACAAGTATTTGACATCCACCCAAGTTCCCATCGTAGAACCATTTACATACAAGTATGCAATCAGTGCAAACTCTAGAGAAGATGACTCAAGGCATGGATTTATCTCCTGTGTAAGTTCTTGCAGGGAGGAAATATCACAGCCTTGCCAGCAAGGGGACATCACCACACTCAAAGGCATCCAGCAATGTGAACACAAACATGCATGTTATCCGTCTGGAATACCCTTGCCAAATTTCATGTTTGTGTTTTAACTCATTGTGGAAGCTGACAGAGACTCCTAATAACCTGTTAATACTGAGAACAAACAAATCGTTTGAGAGGAAAATTATAGTCTGGAAATTCCAGCTAGGCTTCAGACAAATAACTAACATTCCAGAAAATCAAGTTTTACTTTGAGTAATGATCGATTGTGTTTGCTAAAATTACATTTACAAAACATTATAGCATTTCAATCATCCACACTCATATAACAGCTACTGCAGATTATAAAGTTCATTTATGTGTTCTAAGAATTGCAGGATGGTAAATAACATAAAAATTTATTTATAACTACTCATTTAAATAAAAGCAATATAACCACTTCAGTGGAATCTCTAAACTCTTTTATTCATTTCTTATGAGTTAACAGGTTAACAAAATTTGTTTTGTGACAGGCTTGACAGAAAGAAGTCACATCATGTGAATATCCATATAAAAAAAGTTACTAGCTATAAAACTAATCAGTCTTTAATGTTATTTGTGGACTTAAGAATTATCCTTCTAGGAACGGTGTTGCTCTTTCACAGATACCATGGCATTTTCATGAAGTGGAAGGGTAAAAAAAGATTCCTGAGAAGTTAATAAGTGAAACATACTCTTAAACTTTAATTGGTTTTTAATAACTATGTGGTATTCACTTTGATTTCTTTTTAATTCTTCTTATGTAGGAGTGCTTAGGAGTGATGTAGGAGCTGAACGCGTTCACACTTACCCAACGAATACACTGGCTTTTGCTTAGGACAAAACAGAGTGGGAAGCTAATTCTTCAGCAGGTGAGCAGTTGGCAGAATGGCTTTTATTTAAGCTCTTTCTGAATTAGGCTCTGAAGGGGTAATTTTTCTGGTGTGAATCACAATTGTGCTTTAGTATCCTCCTGAATCAACATAACTTTCCACATTTCTGTTCTGCTTTGCCAAAGTAAGAGTAATACTTAAATGGTACAATAAATCTACATCCAATAGCCTTGTAATTACAGAAATAGAAAGTGTTTTTCCAACACTGAAATAGTATTATTATTATCTTCACAGCTCTCTAGGTACATGCAAACTCTATTCAGTACAAAAATTAAATACCTTCTAGCCCAAGAGGAACAGAAAAATAAATAATAACACCCATGATCATGACTACAGAGGCAAGTCTAAACTTAAGACTGTAAGCCTCTGCACTTAACTGGACTTGTCCAAGATATCCAAGGCTTCAATACAGCAAATTGAATCAATCAATCAAGATTCTTATAGAAATCCATTGTAATAAAACATGCTCAGTAGGAGAGATTTCAGCAGCAGATGTTCAAGCTGCAGAACATGAAGATATTTTTACCTCAAAGGTTTTAGTGAACATTATGGAACAATATAGTAATCAAAATTTGAGTTTAGAAGCACATAAGAAAATCTCATTTCTCAGTCTTTAAAAATAAGAGCATAATAAAACATATGCCTGCCAAAAAACCAAAGTAACAAAGAAGATATCTCCATTATGGGTTTCAAAAATGAGCCATAAAAATTAAATGTTCAGTGAAATATTCTTTGGTTCATTCCGTATCCTACTTCCTGCGGACAGAACACTACTCTGAAAGCTGATCATTTTGAGTAAAGGATTTAATGCATGAACTCTCCTCCAGTACCACACCTTTCAAAATGAGACTATTGACCTTGTTTCACCGCAATTCTGTTTCATCACCAATGCCAGCCATAGCATTTAGTAAGCCTGGTAATAACACAAGGGTTTAGAATGATAAGGTACTGACTGACCTTAAGCATACATTAGTACCAGCATACATTTATCTTAATAAATGAATCAAAGCATCCAAAGAAAATTATTTTAATTCATTTGTTTAAATATAACTTTTGGCCAAGATGCTGAGTTGTCTAAAATAGGAAATGAGTTACCTAAACCCATGTTTTAAAGTACCCCAAATCAAAAACCTTTGGTTCTACCTATGCTTAAGTTCATTCAGCAATTAAAATGCCCGTCACTCCAGACAGTACTGTCATCTTTTTGTGCTTAATTTCTATTATTATCTTTAGGAAAAAAGACTAAAGATCAGTTTTGAATGTTATAAAATAAGAGATGTACAAACAACAAATATTGCATCTTTGGACACAATTTACTATTTATTTTAATTGCTTTATAATCCAGATCCCTGCATAAACTACACAAGAGGCCAAAATCTCTAAAATAATTTTGTTAATTTAACACAGAAGAATTAAACAAGATGGGTTTACAGATAAAATGATTTAAAAGATGGAAAAGCAGTAAACTCCTTGTAAGTCTGTTACACTAATTTAGTAAAGGAGAATTTGAATAAGTGAATAAGGCACAGAAGAAAATCCTTTACAATAAAGTCAGAGTAACAAATTAGAATGCTAAAATCTTTTTAAAAACTTCTTACATATTAAGAAAACATCATATCCACTTGCCAATACAAACCTTGCACAATCACTTCCAGCCCAGTCTTGCTAAGAGGATGTCCCACAGGAATCACTGTAAGATCACTTTTGGCATATGATATGAAGTCTAATCCTGGCTTTCTTTTTTTTTTATTTTTTTTTTTTTGTTTTGTTTTGTTTGGTTTGGCTTTTTTGTTTTGGTTTGGTTTTTTGTTGTTTTTATAATAAGGTGATGCAAACGAGCACTTAAGAAAATTTAGTTTTGAAAAGCACTTAACCCCCATTGAAATTAGTGATAATAAGCATCTGACTCTCTGCCTTGGCATTCTGTTTGAACTCCAGTTGTAATAACGCCTTCAAAAATGTGGTCCTAAGTGAATAAACATAATGTTTTGTCATTTTAACTATATACTATTCTACTGCTTTCATATCTACTCTGGAGCAAGCTTTGTCTCTTTTCTGTGAGCAGCTCAAACCTGGATTCTGAATACAGTTTGGATTGCCATTTGGTACAAATGAAACAGAATATGACTAAATATGTGTTCTGGAGCCTGGGGTACTTGCTTATAGATTACTTTGCGATCAGCTTGGTATTTTTGATGGAAATGAGTTTGCATCAACATTTATTCTTTCCAGCTTTAAACATAACAGAGAGACTCATGAGAACAGAAACAAAAACTTTGCAAATGTTAAAGGAATAAAGCATCTGGCAGAGACTTTTAACATGCTTAGGAAGAACATATCCCACTGGACATGACTATTTTGTTGCTGGAAAAAAAAAAAAAGTTAATTCTTCTTTTAAGACATTTCATAAGATTGTGGACACATGTACTCTTTTAGCAGTGAAGAACTAAGACTTGTTCAAATATACAGTTAAATATAGAATCATAGAATCATTAACCTTGGAAAATACCTCTAAAATTGTTGAGTCCAACCTCATATAATTCAAAAAGAGTTCAAGCCATGTCAAACCAGGTTATAAACTCTGTATCCATAACAGACCACTTCCTCCAAGTAGTTTCCCTTACCTGAAAGCAGAAATCAGATCCCTTTTGTCTGCTATTTCCTCCTCAAAACCCTAACTTATGGTCTCAATGGTGCACACTAGTGGATAGGAGAGAAGGCTGGGAGGGATTCAATAGTGCACCCTTTTCAGATGCCTCAGAACATTCCTTGAAGGATCAAGATTTATTTATGGGTGTGATTTGCCCTGCTCTTCCTGGACCAGATTTCTAGACAAGAGTATTTGCAGCTCAAAAGGATATTTGAGGTAAATAAAGCTTCTCACTTTTCCTGAAGTGCAAAGTGCAAAATACAGGGTAACTGTTCAGTGGTATAGAGAGAGCCCAGTGTGAGAAATGGCTGATTTGTTAGCCATACTCTGTCTTCTGCTTTCCTAGGATAAAGGAAAACTGTCAACTTTATATATATACATTTATATATTTTGTGATTTATATAATCATAAAAACTTGAAGCTTTTCTTTTTATTTTAGGATCTTGGAAAACTACCATTATTTATTTTTTTTATTATTATTATTATTATTATTATTACTACTACTACTACTACTATTACTATTATTAATATTATTACTATTACTATTATTGCCATGGTAACACTAGTCAAAGGTTTTAGTAACTGTGGCTTGCTTTTTCTCACAGCGTTTCAGACCATAAAAGAAAGGATGAGAATCATGCAAATCAGTTTATGCTCATCAGTAGTGCTCTCGGTGGCATCTGTACAGTAAGGCAAGATTAAGTGACAGTACAGTGGGGAAATACATAGTGGAGAAAAAAGAGATAGTTACAAGATAGTTACAAGAAGGACATGATATACTTTTATTTTCTTTTGTTAAGCTGTGATTTTAATTAATTCACATGAACAAGATACATTAATTATTAATTACCAACAGGTCAGTTACTATATCATAGTCTTTATAAATCTTCCATTGAAATTGTGTCCCAGATAATTCTTCAAACATGATTTGAGAATTAAGTTGCATTTATGGAAATCTATTTGGAGAATTTCTCTGTTAAGACTCTTTAGAATTGCTAAATACCTTTTTTATGCCAAAAGACAACAAAACTTCACTTTATAACATCGGGCAGAACAGGTATTTGAAGGCCATAAAGGAGTAAAAGCTCAGTAATCAGAACACAGTCAGGGGATTTGGACTTTATTGCCTTTTAATTAGTGAGAGAACAGGTTTGTGAGTAGATATTCCTGGGAAACAGGAAAAGTGGCAGGGACCTATGGAATGAACTAATTTGTATATTATTTAAATAGTGTGAACAGCTAATTTACCTCAGGGTCTGTGTGAAACTATTACTACTCCTTTTCTATGTGCATGGAAACTATAGATACACATATGTCAGGAGAGCAAAAAGAAAAAAAAAATAGAAAGTAAATATATTTTGCATATATAATTCATTACAGTGTCCTAATTTGACAATTTATGAATTTATGAATTTATGACATTTATGGCATTTATGAATTTGACATTTATGAATGTAAGCAAACCATTGGACTGGGACGAGAATTGGCTAAAATATTTAAACGTATTTTAAATATAGTTGTGGGTGAAGATAGTACTGGGAAACATAACTGTTTGAAAGCTTCTTTTTCAATGAGAATATCAGTATTTTTCATAGTATTTTGACCAAAATTATTAGCAAAATTACTATCAAAGCAGAAAGTGACTTTTACCTTTCCTGACAGTAACTACATTTGTGATTAAACATAGAATTTACAGTTAATTTTTTCATTTTAATAGGAATAGAGAAATATCAGTAAGTCATTGTGCATCAGATGCTCTGAAAGAAGTAATATAACAAAATTTATTATAATTTACAAGTTTTTCCATATAATCAAAAAGTAAAATCAGTGGGAAAAAAAGACCACTATGATAAAATAGAAAGGTACAAAACCAAAAATCTGTATTTCCTTCTTAAAAATGAAATCTCTTTTTATAGGACTGGGACTATCACTGATGACAATTTCATTCTTAGTTCTGGCATGATTATCTTGCACGTTGTGAAAATGGAATTGGTTGACGTGGGTTGAAGAAGCAGTTTGTGATAATGCTAAACATCCTGCAAAGCCAAAATATTGAATTAATTCATCAAATCTTCATCAGTTCTGCTGGAACATTTGTGGAAAATAGTAATATTTGATGTCAGGTAAAATGCAGTTAAATCTCTCAGTGTTTCAGAGCTCTGAAGTTCCAGAGATTAATGAGCTCAACTCACTTTTGGAGAGTGATATTTTAAAGCCCAGCTGAAATTTCCCTGACGAACAAAGAAGAAGGTTGGTTCCACACCAAGTCCCTGGTGATAATTCATCTGAAACTACTGGTGCTGATTCTTCTGCCTGAAGAAGAGCCGTATCTCTCCCAGAGGCCAGATCTAGCTGGAAGTAGCGCGGGGCGTTGGCACTTGGCAGCCGCGCTGGTGGTGAGGTGTTGGAACAGCACGGCACCTGCTGATCGCGGCCATCTGCTCCCTACATCCATGTGCCACTGAAGGTCGGTGTGGGGGACAGCCCAGCTTCCCAGCCCTGTGCTTCTGAGTGACAGAACTAGACTAACCTTTTCTGCGTCCCCAGAGCGTGAGCGGGTTTATGCCGTGAAATTGGAAGGAATTTCTGTTCAATTCCTCTTCTCTGGCTGTGGGGATGTCTTGGTCTGTGCTGGAATGTTTACATTAAACAAGAAAAACAGTATTTTGAGAATGCATTGAGGATTGAAATCCTCTGTACTGATAAATTCATCTTTAGAACTTTGTTATGAGAAATGAGAAGTTCCTAATATAAGCATCATATCATATGGGCTTTTTTCTTCTGAGCAGGGTTATTTTGATTTCTTTTACTATTAGTTTTGTTTTCCATTCAGCCTCCACATGTATCTTTATGATTAACAGAGCTGAGTGCTGTGTTGAAGAATAATTTTTAAATGCCTATACCTTGAAGAACAAAATCATGTCTTTTTCAATGAAGGACTTTTGAAAGAGAAGAAATGAAAGAAAACACAGCTTAGACTTTGCAAGATTTACAGAGCAATGATAGCCCCATGGCATATTATGGAATGGTCATCAGAATTGTTCCCACAACGTTAGCATTGGATTAAAATTAATTTCTGAGAGATTCATCAATTTAACAAGTCAGATCAATTTAGTAGAACAACTGTTTTATGGCTTCCAGTATCCTTATAGGAACTTTCTACTTTAACTTATTGCTGCATCATTTGCTGAATGGAAAGGATTCGTTCTTCGATAAGATCTTTTCCATTATCAAAAATATTCATTAACAGTAATTTTCATAGCAAGTGAATTCCAAAAGCTCAATTTCTGAGAAATTAATTTTAAAATTCTTGTGACTATTTGCTGCTCATACTCTTGGTGGCATCAGTCCCAGAGGAAATCAGGAAAATAAAATATAGCATTGACTTACATTATCAATCTAATGGAGTAAGATAAAATGTGTATTGAATTTTAGGTTCTATACACTTTTTTATCTAGAAAATAAAATAACCTAGTAGGCTAAAGTTAATGTAGAAGTGATTCTAGAGAATATTGTCCAACTTTTGGATAATAACTTATTCATCAACAAATGATTTCTTTCCCCTAAGGCATGAATTAAACTTTTATTTTCAAACACAGAACACTGTTATACTTGAATTTTAGCAGACATACTATTTTAATTCTATTATGAGCTACAAATTTACTACTCTTAAGAAAATAAGAGGAAAAGCATTTAATTTGGTCGAAAGTAAATCAAGTTAGTGTGTTCTCATTGGCAGTTGTTCCTTGTGGCTACCTAGAGATGTACATGAGAAGGAGAAGACGGCAACATGTATATTCTCATATCCCCTGAAAAGCTACAGTTTAAGGAGTGTTCCTCAGACAGCTGAAAGTACTTCCATTATTTTTAATGACCCTCAACTGGGTTTTTCCCTTCATGAAGTTGTTAGGTTGGTTTCAAAACTATATTGGCTTTTAGCACTCAGAGCATTCTCTGCAACACCTTCTACAACTTAATTGATCATTAAATGAAGAACTAGTTCCTTGTATTGAATATATTCTCTCCTAGTTTCTTTTGATGAATCCTAGCCATGTCTCCCAAAGCAATGTAAAATATTCACATAAATTAAGACTTACTGGGTCAAATTTCTAATATTTTAGTGAAGGTGTATTATTTCTGTTTTCTCGACTAGATGAAGTGTCTGCCTTATCTAACAGAGGAAAAAATCATAAATATTAAAAGGAAGAACAACATGTCTCTAGACTTTCAAGCTCCCAAACAGTTTTACTAGAAGTAGCCAAGATTATATGGCTACACATGGAATGAAAATAACAGCCACCACTGTTTGTTTATAACTCTGACAACTTCACACAAATTTCATTTCATAGTACTGGACACGACCTGTCTAGTTTGTTCTATATGCATCAGAGTCCACATGGAGAGTCTCAAACTTTTGTTTTCTTAAAAGCTACATACTAAATCATGATTTGAAAAGCAAAGTTATATTGGAAAGATAACATGTCACAAAAATTAGGAGAGAAATGGTGACAAAAACCCCACAGGAACTTGTAATGAATTTTTATTTTGCTGTAAAGAAGATAAACACTTTTAAAATTAAATATTCAGGATAAAATTTCAAAATAAATGACATGGCAAAGGAGAATAACATGGGTATTCATGGTGGAGGCACATTCAAGTTGTTCTGATGTTTTATTCTCCAAATATGATCACAGTTTTCATAGCAATTGCTTTTTGAATAGTAATTTTGACATTCATTTGTTAAGCATATGTAATTTCTACCTTCTTTTGAACATATTCCTCACTAACCATATCACATAAGTATTTCCTCAGTGCTTCTGCTGAAAATAGTCTCTAGTCGTCTCTCCATCTAGAACAATCTGAAGTAAATTTCCCCAGTCCAACATTTCCCTCATGTATTGGTTCTGACCACACTTTTTTACAGTAACTCTGTTCTAAACACCAGCTGTGTCTAACTTAGTTCCTTCTGTAAAAAGGCAGCAATCAAAATCAGACACATCATAAAGGGAATTGCAGGACTTTGGCCAAAAATCTTGTCAGGTGGGTGAGGAAAACACTATAGAATTTTTTCTCCAGCAGCCTTTTTTATGCTTTTCTCCCCTCCCCCTTCTAATTCTAGAGTAACTATTTAAAGTACATTCCAGGCGATTTTGACCCATATGTAACCATTTTGAATTTAGGGAAGAATGTTCAAATTCTAAACTTTCATCTCAGCATGGTCTCATACTGAACACCACATGTCTGAATTATTTTTCTTTCCATAATCTGAATAATTTCATGTTTTCCTAGCACAAGTTTTGGGTTTAATTTCTGTGTTGAAAATATATTTTGCAAAAGCTCTAAGGGACTGTAAAGAATCAATAAATAACAGAGTTGAAAGCTCAGACCAAACTGAAAGATGATCTAGATGTTTAAAGGGGGAGATCATACCAGGCAGTAAGCCTGGTCAGGCCCTCTTGGTGCATGTAGGAGAACTGAGCCTGAGGAGAGGCTGTGTGCAAAAGTATTAGATTTTGATCCACTGGTCAGTTTCTCATTCCAGACCCATTTTTGTGGCGCTGCTTCTCTGCTTCATCACCGTGACAAAGCACTGACCATCAACTTCAGTCACATTCACGTGAAAACCTGACAGGAATACAGAATTGTTGGAAATACATTCACTACTGCTAGCTCCAGTTTGCCTGGAACAAGTTTGCCTTCTTCCAATTCTATTAAACACTGGTATTACAGAAAAAGAAAAAAAGTACCTTAAAGTCTTTCACAAAACAGTTAAACCCAAAATATTTGAAAGCCAAAATTTTCTTTTCAACTATACATAGATGGATGTAGGCAGAAATTTGTTTTCCTTTCTTCCTTCTAGATTTTCTAATCTATTTCAAAAATTATTTAATAGAATCCCTCTTTCATTTTTTCCTCTATTTTTTATTTTTTGCTTTTTAAACGTTGAAAATAAGTTAACGCAAATAAACAAAAATTTTTAATTTTTCATGAACCTGAATGTAATTCTTTCAAACATATACTTTATTATTTTTACCTTGTTGTAAAAAGCCCTATTTTTATTGTGTTTTAGATTTGTTTTTACACTATAATTTCAAATTTTGCTAAAACAGATTGCACACAATTGGATTGAGCTCGACAGATGTTTAAATTGGACACATATGTCTAAAGTATTTAAGGTATTGCTCATTAAAGTTATACATATGCCTCAGAGATTTCACGGATCATGGTTTAATGATGGTTTCTCTCACTCTCAATGTTAAGTCAGTAATAGCACTTAAATACAAGGTCAAGAGGCACTGCTAATATTCTGCCCTGTTTGCTTTTTTAATCTTTTCCTCTGTTTTGGAATGAGCTGTTGTACAATGTCCCCTCAGTCTCTCCAGGAGTTCAGATACAATTACATATGCATAGAAATGATTACAGATCCATGCTATCCTTCTGCCTCATTAGTCAGAAATCTGAGGGGGAAATGCCACTACTAATGTGGCTTAAAACACACTTGGCTTGATTTTTGTCAAGTTTTAATCCTATTACTTCAAGTGATTATTAATTAGCATTGCATGTAGCAATAACTCTTGCATAAATAATAAAATGCAGCTGTTTGTGACCCTCTGAAACACATCAACTCTCCTAAATTATGTTCTCAGTTATTATGTATGCTATTAACTTTGATTTTTCTTGTTAAATCACTCATTACAATTTATTTTATATTATCATCGTACTGCCAATCATCCCAAAATTAGTTTTTCCATAAAGAGCAGTTGTGGCCATGTTTCCTTTCAATGTATTTTATTGTTTACATACTAATTGTCCCTCCAGGCTGTCACTCTGATCAATATCTAAGACTGTACATGAACATATGAATAAAGCTTTGTCCAAACCAGCCTAAATTATGAACAATTTAATAAAGAAAAGTTAATAATTATTAGTAATAACTATGATTATTGCCTTTAGTGTATTGAACTGCAGTTGAAGAGTTCAAAGTTAATTTACCACAAAGATTTCAGTCTTATCATGTCTTCAGCATCATTAAAATCTACAACAATAAGCTCCCTCACCTGTACAAGTGGCATCCTAAGAAATTGTTCACCACTTCAGACTTGTTGACATTTCAAACTGATGTTGGTCTCTGAGCCAGCCATTAGCCCATGGCTAACAGAGCAGTTAACCAAAGAAAAAACACATCTTCTTGGGAACTGGAAGGAGAAAATGCAGAGTACTTACCACATTCTTTTTTTTTTTTTTTTTTTTTGGATACTGTTTTCTCATGTAAATTTAACTTTTTTTTTTTTTTTATATGGTAAAATGTTATCATAGTCTTGGCCTTGCAAGCCTTTTCAACCTAGCACCCTTTCAACTGCTGCCAGCTCTCCCCATTTGCAAAATCATATACAAGTGGCATCAAATCTCTTTATGAGTGAAGCTGACAACCCATTTCAAAACTGGTAATGGAGACCTCTGTTTTGTATCATCACATCACACAAAAGGCAGTTACAAAAATGCTGAAGAAATTCCCATGCCTCCATGACACCTAGACCAGATTGCCCACAGGCCCCATTCAACCCTGCCTTGAACACTTCCAGGAATGGGGCATCCACAGTTTCCCTGAGCAACCTGCTCCAGTGTCTCACCCTAACAGTGAAGAATTTCTTCCTAATACATAAATTAAATCCTCCCTCTTTCAGTTTGAAGCCATTCCCCCTCGTCCTGTTGGATAACAGCATAAATATAAAATTGCATAATCAAATATCTTTACACTAAAGTAATTTGAAGGGACCTTAAGTGTACTACCTTTCCATTATGGTTCAAAGTTTATTATGCTTATGTGATCTATTCCACAAAAATCTCTGTGGGTTTATGATGGAAAAAGGGATAGTCTGATGCTTAACTTCAGTCTCAGAACCTGATTTATAGCATTCTTACAAGACAGCTATTGCTGACTGCAATTAATTAGGTACCCTGGGTTTTGGAATGTTTCCAGTCTGAAAGCTGGTCTCCTCAGGATCTTTAATGAGGTCCCAATTATCCTGCTGTGGGACAAGTGTGAGTAATGGAGTCACACAGGCTCCACCTTCAGGATGTCTACAGAATTTAATGGACTGTGTGATTCAAGCAAAATCATTTCACTTTGCGGGTGTCAGACAGAACAGTTTAGGTGATTCAGGTAAAAGCTTCATTCTGTCAGCTGTATACACAATTCAAAAGCTAAAAAAACCAAAAAATAAGGGTTTAATGCCTATGCAAATGAGTGGGTATCAAATATATTATGAGATTTTTTTTCATGTAGAAAATCCTCCAGACTTGTCTATATCATAGCCAATGTAGTGATGGCCACATTCTCAGTGTGTTCTGTTTCTTTAGAGGATCAATCCTTTCTTTATTTCTATTTTAAACCACATAAAAATATCTTTCTCTTCCCCAAATCTATTATTTTATTCACTTAAAAATGAAACAACCAATAATTATTAATGAGCCATGGGGCCAGTTCGTTGTTCTGAATCTGCCACTTTACAGCCCTGCACACTTATTCTCACACTTACAATAACCCTTTTCTAGCAGGTGATGCTTGGGAGACTTTGAATAAGATCATGGTCAAGTTGAGAAATGCTGATTTATCCTGTTCAAAATTAGTTTGGTAAAAGCACAGATTTAGAGATTATTTGGACAAAATTCAAACAAACAAACAAAAAAATGGCTTGATTTTGTTCTGAAAATGTGTTTCTGCAACTTCAAAACACGGTCTTTGAAACTTTTTCTCCTACACCTGTCCCAGTATTATTCCAGTGCTAACAGTGAATGTAAAAATTTGTTTCTTGTAAGTCATTCTGCTCCCAAAGCATCTCATGCGATAAAGAAATGTTAAAAATGGTAGATACTGTTGGGGAAAGTTTTGTTAAACAGCTGACTTGAGATTTTAAGTAGCCTGGTACAAAATTCAATATTCAGGGTAACATTTTGATTTTTCTTGCATATTTTATGAGTCAAAAAGGAAATCACTATGAAAGAAGTAACATGATAAATTTAACATATTGGTCAGAAGATAGTAGTTAAAAAGTTAATAATATTGCAAAACAATGATAGATAATCTATTATGATAGATAACCTATTTTATTTGCCTTATGCACTGGGTGGGCAATGGCACTGGGGACAACAGAGATTTCAAAATCCCAGGGCCAATTTATCTAAGCTCCTAATCTTTTCTTATCTGCTGCACAGCCTTACAATGCCATCTCTCCAGCTGCCATACCCAAAGTTTTGAAAGGCATCAGTGGAATTCTCTGACAAACTGGCCAGGGAAGATTGTCTCTTGATAGTTTCAGTCTCAGATACAGAATTTTTTTCATCACTGGCAAGTCATGAAAGAAGCCATTACTTAGTTGTATGTGTAAGTACATGGAGCTTTTTTTTTTAAAAAAAGGGAAAGCATTATTCTAGTAGTGCAGCGAATTTATTTCATTTGGCTAATTTTAATTTTGCCCATAGCTTTTCTGAAATATATGAGAGTCTGATTGATTAAAAAAATGAATTATTTAAATGTGTCTGATATCACAGTAATATGCCATTATTACAAAAGAGCCTAATGACCCAAGAAATTATTTTATGGCATTTAAACACAGTAAGTAGATATTTAAATACCAACTAAGCAAAAAAAATTTGACCGCTGAGGGATTGAACCTGGACTTGCCCAACAGCTCTGACATATGCTGAAGCATCCAGAGAAAATGCTGACAATACTGAGCAAAGTGTGCTGGTATGTTGTGCTAAGTCTGGAATATAAAAAACGGTTTCTAAACCCAGAGAGAAGGAAAATAAAGCTACAGAGTGGTCAGTTTTGGCTAACATTTCTATTATCATTTTCGTAGAAAGCTATAGACACGATTCCTTTAAGAAAGGCCTCCAGTGCCTAAAGCACTTTTATAGCTCTTAAAATCTACATCTTGCTGTACTCTGATGATGAGGATAATGAATAGTCTCAAATCATGTCAAAACAACTGCACTTTAAGTCTTCACATAGAGACAGAAGAGGAGGAGTGAATCAAATTTTAATTTTCTAAATGATGGAATCAAATTTGTGAAAGAATGTAAAGCAAGAGTAATTTCTTTGTATCTGTTATAGTCTTCAGGACTGAGTTGAAGAAAAGTTAGGGAAATTTTCCTTCGGTAATCATTCCAAATCACAAAATTTCAGTGAGAAATGTGCTCAGTTCTAGCCCCAGTTACCTTCTTTTCACCTTTTCTCCCCTGGAGGATGTATCTAATCCACTCTAAATCTTCTGCCAGCAAAAGCAGGAGAGGTCAAAAAACCACTTAGGTTGTAGGAAAGGCATTCTTGGCAGCAGAGATCAGAAAAATTTGGCATAAGAATGACAGGATATAAGAAAAGAGGTAGACCACAAGAGGAAAATGGATGCAGAACTCTGTGACACATTTGAAGTTCCATATGTTTAAGTAAAGTCATTGTCTAGTTATATTTCTGTGTTTTTTTTCAAGTAGCTTACAGATATTTTTGTTTACTAATAGAACCATCACATTTTATTGAATATATTCAGTTTTGGACTGCTTGCACATAGCCAAGCCACACTCAAACTTAACCACGTGACTTTTGCATCATTCATGCCAGAAATTCAACACCAGTGTTGCAGAGTGATACTTTTTGCGAGGAAAAAAAGAAAGATTATCCAATTTCTTGAACAGAAGAGTCTTGAACACAAGA
This sequence comes from Pseudopodoces humilis, assembly GCF_049639895.1. NCBI lineage: Eukaryota > Metazoa > Chordata > Aves > Passeriformes > Paridae > Pseudopodoces > Pseudopodoces humilis. The sequence goes on along the minus strand of NC_142205.1, from coordinate 64,408,250 downwards.
AGACATATGCATATTGAATCCTAATAGATAGGAATGTGACCCAGAAGGAAAAGTAGGATTGAATTCAACAGAAACATTCATTCATTAAAATGCCAACTCAATTTAAATTCTGAATTTGATTCTACAATTGGGTTGGTTAATTCTTAGTAGATTAGTATTATTTATGGCTATTTATCCTTACTGGTGCCATAATACTTTTATTTGTTGCTAATGGTAATGAAAGCAATAGGGCTCCACTATATTTTTATGTTAACTACATAAGAACAACCTTGAGAAGGTACACAAACAAGACAATTCACTTGAGTACTTTGATGCTCAACTGAGAAAATTTCTTGCCTGATGACAGTACCAAACAGAGGTGCAGGACTGAAGCCTTATTCTCTCTTTATCATTCCCTTGTCAGTAAGGCAGGGAAGTTAATTCTCCCAGGCTCTGTGACATTCTCAGAATGAAAATATCTCACAGCTAATAAGTGTCCTGAATTTAGTGTTTACATAGGAAAGGAGCAGGTTCCCTTTGGACATATATATATATGCATATATTTCTATATGCATCTATTGCTTATATATGAATATATGAGCAATTATAAAGAAATCTGCAAACAGTTAAGTAGCCATGCAGTGTACATCCCTTATTCAAAACAAGATGTGAGAGCAAGGACCAGGTTTTTATATCTCTTTAGAATAACTTTACACCACCATATGTGTTACTGAAAGTTTAATAATTGTTTTATGAATTTGTATAGTTTTCACTCACTTGATAACAAAGCAAATTATGTCTATGGGATCTTTTGAATACTTATAGTAATGTTTGCCAAAGCTGTGAATTAGTGAAGCGGAACTTATTCAGAATTTATTATTGAGTACAACATATTTGCTTATACATCTGTGTGCATCTTGCTCTGTTTATGCTACTTTACTTAAAAGGCCTGAGACTTTTAATTAGCTTCATCCCTTGGTATTCATATGACAAAGTGCAGCTTCTATTTGCACCTGAATAAATGGGAGACAGTGGGCTGATTATTTCTGACAGTCAGTAAAGCGAGAAGCAAACATTCTGACAGAAATCAATGTGCAGCACTAAGACATGAAAAGGAGCAAAAGGTAACCTGCCTGAAATGGCCAGCCAAGGTACTTTTACCAAATGATGAGGGAAGGATAGTAGCTAAAAATGTTATTATCAAATAACCACATGGTCAAATGTGTCAAATAAATAAAAATCTAGCAGCAAATAAAAAAATTACCTTAGGAACCAGTATGCACACAGCTTCTTCACAAAGTGACAGCAAAAGATGACACTTACTTAATACAGCATATCTGTTAGTAAATGAAGAATGGCAGTTTATTCTAATTATGTTTTTATAAAGTAGCCTTATGCTTCTGCATTCTTATTCCTCTGTTTACAGTACGCTGTTTCAAAAGACTGGCTCTATAAATGCAAGGTTTACTCTCTCATTAGAATCATATGCTTTGTGTTTATGAAAAATGCTACTTCTCACTGCAGTATTACCAGATATGTTAATTTTACTGAGAAAATGTAGCTAAAAAGCAGAATCTCTACAAGAGCATAGAAAAAACAATGAAAAAATCCCAAGAAATAAAATTCATGCTGTGTATGTTTCCATCTCTGATAGCTCATAATGCATTTTAACCACAGGAACCTTCCCATCATGTATTAATTATGGTCTACAAATAAAATCATTATCATTATGTAATGAAAAATGTGAGTAAATTACTTCTAATATCATGTGCAGTAGAAATTCAACAGAAGCCATGTAATTTTTATATTGGAATTTCTCATTATCACATTTGCTCCTACCTGCTGTGGATGTTATTTGGCATTTCTTTTCCCTTCATGACAAACAAACAGAGATTTTCAGAAAAGTCTCTCAAAATAGTCATGCCTGGCTCCTACGTGTATTAAAGAATAGTACATCAGCTCTCCAGAAATGATCTCTTTTTGCCTCTGCTCTCCCTTCTCTTGCAAGAGCCTTGGAATTTCTGTTTGTGCTCAATTGCTCTACTTGAGTGGATAAAACAGCTTGGCAGGCAGGGCTCATTTAAGCACTTCTAGAGCTTTTGCTAAATAAAACTCCCTTTCTTCTGGGAGTCTGCAAAAAGACCATTGAGTGCATTTCTTCCAGCCAATATAATCTAAGTACATACTGACTTACCTATGGACGATTTGGGAAAAACCCTTGCTAAGAAATTTGCCTGGATTTTAAGAATCCCGTGAAGATCCCCTGAATGGAGAGAGTTCCATACATTTAGCAGGAGACTGAAACCTCAACTTTGATGTTGTCGAGCGTCTCCCAGCAAATGCAAGGAAAAGTGGGTTCTGGAGCAAATACTGATCAAATGTAATGATTCAATCACACCTTCAGGAAATAGGAAATACACTGTAGCTGGTTACTGCCACAGAAGAGACTGTGTGGAGCTGGCAGCACAAATTCCACATGCAGGGATCTCTAGCAGTAAGGATATGCTTGGAGAGGAGGTAAGGAGGCATTTCTGATGGTCTGTACACATCAGAAGCCTAGATTGGACTATAATCAAATTTAGCATTTGGCCTGTAAGCAAAACAAGGCTCTTTACACAAGGATGTGGGGGACACACAAAATAAGAAGGAAAGAATATGGGGAGGACTTGGTAGTGGATGGGACTGAATTATTTGGAGTATCCTGCATTCCTCTAAACTAGAAAAAAAGGAGGTATTTATTGCAGTAAATGATCAGTATTTCAGTGTTGTAAATGGTTCATAGTAAGGCTGACCTTACACCTTTCCTGAGGTTGCAACATGAAACATCCGCTTAGGGTGCATTCTACTTTTTCAGTTTGATCAACCTGCATACTTTGCCTTCTTTACCTTGGCTAAAGGGAGATCTTTTAATCAACTTCCTAACATACTCATTCATAAATGTATATGGGTACACTCTACAGTGTACCTAAGCACTTATTCACGAGAGAAACAAACATTCCTCAAGAATCAGAAGAGAGAAATCAAGGCTCTGGATGACTTAAGAAAAATTTAAAATAGATATTATGGAACTGAAAAATCCTGGACAAAGGAAGTTTACTGATATCATACTTCTAAGGAATTTCTCTCCCATATACCTGTCTAGCTGCCCATCCTATAATTCCCTTATTGAAAGAGATTCACGAAAATATTAACTAATAAAACAAGTTATTTCCCATCAGTGTTACTCCATTAATAAAAACACAATGCTGGACTCTCAGCCAAAACAGAGTTCCTTTGCCATCAGTCATGGGTGATGTGAAAGACTCCCACCTGGCAGAAAAATTTGCTAAGTTGTTTTTTGGCCCTGTTGGTATCCAGGAGGAATTTGCCACTAACTTCTTTTGGGCCAGCACGCGCTTTAAAATATTGTAAAGATGTGTCATGCCTAAAAGCCCTCAGTGACATGGCACAGCATTATCCTCAGTATTCACAGTATATCTCTCATCTCTGATTTTGACTCTGAATGCAGTGCCTCTGCATTCAGGCACTCTAGGACAGGAGGAACCTGGGAAAGTGTGGCACTGAAAAAGGAACTAAAGATCTGACTCGAAGCACAGAAAATAAATGAGCCATGTGAAAAATTTCTCTTTGTCATAACTTTTCAGAATAAAAGATGAAACACTTGCCTGGCTCTACTGCAGATGGTCTGATAAAATATTGTTTTAAGAGACCCTAATCACATGACTGTAGTCATTAGAACCTAAATTGATTTAGAAGAGATTTAATCAATTTAATAAATTAATTTAATGCTTCTGGCTGTAATTATTATTCTGCATTTATTATGTAGAATTTTTATTAGCTTAATGGTTTTATACATTTATCAGATACTAACTGAAGAAAATTTCAGTTACTCATAAAGAATCTGAATAAATCAGCAATTACTTTTTTTCTTTTAAATGGTTTTATTAAAATGACTTGCTATTTTGGCTCTTAGCAGTCATGACAAATTTCTTCAGCTTCATTGAGAAAATACTCTACCCAATATAATCTAAAGCCACAAAACATATTCAACTGCATTGCACTGTAAATCATGTTTAAATATCTTTATAACACAACACTATTGTTGTATATATAATAAGTATATATAGAATTATAACAAGTTCCTCCAGTAGTCTGATGTAATTCAAAATAATTCCTTCCATTTTATACATTTTTTAAATAAACAAATCATTTTAACAGTTTTAGAGTAAATGCTAATGCCTTTGACAAACCTTTTCATTTTCATTTTCTCACTATTCTAAAGCATGCCTACATATCTTTTCTAGTCCTACATGCACATAGCGAAACCATGTAAATTTTATTATTATGGGCTTTTGGCATTTCGTGATTTGCTTTGGCTTCTCTTCAAAATAAGGATATTTTCTAAAGAAAATCTTTGCATTTAAAAAACTTGATTGAAAAAATATCCAGCAATTTATAGCAGAATGTTAATTTAAAACTGATGTTATTTACTGAAATAGCAGCATTCACATTGTAAAAAGTTCACACAAATTTTGATGTGCACAGTTGCTCTTAGCTGAGCTTGTTCAAGCTGCATTGTGTGGGAAGAGCAACTCAGTAAAATTATGTTCTTTAAACATACTGTGGTACCCCAGACTCTACATGCCCAAAGAATACAGCTTGAAGGAATTTGGCACAATGGTTTCTTCAGCTATCTGCAGGCTTGCCTGACACTCTCCCAGGCATCCTTGAGAAATGCCTATGGAAACCAAATCAGAGCTGGGGAGTCTGCAAGCTTCTGAAGCTCTGAGAGGAGGAACTGGCAACTGATCCCTCTTTGGTTGTTTTGCATTCAAAAGCAACCTCTCTATGGATTAACCTTGCCAGTGCATTATTTACTGCTGTAGCATAGGAAGGTAAACAGGAGCTTTTGGAGTTAGTAGAGCTCCATTGCATTTTCCATTCACCACACACTCTGTTTTGACTCAAAGTTCTCTAAATTAACTGAAAAAAAAAATGACCTGAATTTGGCTTCTGTAAAAAGGTGAGCGTTCTGAGGTATTTCTTTCTCTTGAGAATGATTTGGGCTTTACATTTACTTTGAGAATTAAATGCTTCTTTTAGGATGATTTCTGTTTAGACACAATTTAGAGCATTAATAATATTTAGACACCAGTTTTAAGAATATTTCTGACCTACAAGTGGATTTGTTTGCATGCAGATGAACTCCACAGCAATCTCATCCTTTCCAGGTTGCTATTGCTATAGCCAAGATTAATTAATTAGAAATATTAAAGTTAGGATTAACTCTTGGACTTGATTCAGAAATCATTAGAAAGCTTGTAGCTCTGGCACACAAATAATTTTGATTTTCAAAAGTTAGCATTATACCAACAATAAGTACTTTAAAAAATCCAAATGGCTGGCAAGGGCAAAAAGAACTATAAAATTTATAGACTATAAAACTATAGAAAGTTCTCCTAGATTGTTCCAGTTGGAGTTTAATTTTTGTCCATCTGTTTACATTTCCTTTGTGCAAGAGTATATAGTTTTCATAGTCATTATCTTCATTGTGTAGCTCTCCATCTCACTAGCAATAACAGTTTTTAACTCCTAGTTTTATGGTTAAATGGTGAAAAATAAATCCACTCCAATGTAACCAAGACAAGAACCACTGGAGATGGCTTCAAAAAATGTGGTAATTCAGAAAGTCAGAAATTTTTAAGTCTGGATTGAAATTTCATATAGGGAAGTTTTCCCAAAAAGTGTTTCAGTGAGATTCTCTATAAACAAGACTCACTGTGCATATTCTCAAATATCCAGTGTAAACTTTCCCAAGCATGTGGTGTGAGACAGCTCAAAAGACATTTTTTCCAGAAGAAGACAAACACTGGTCCATCTAGAATAAAACTACCTGATGAAATCATAGCATTTTAATTAACTAAGGAAGATCATTACCATATAACCATAATAATTGATTTAAATAACCAAGGAAGAGAAAAATTAGGAATCTTCAAAAAGAAAGGAGGCAATAGGGGAAAACTTTGCTTGTTACAGCGACTGGCTAGCAAGTTTATTAAGAGAAATAAATTTCAGAAAGAGTAAAGTAAATTACTATCAGTGTGTAACACAAAACAACAAAAGTTAAAATCTCTAAGCTATTGTTTAGGATTCAATGTATCCAGGAAAAAAGTGGGGAAAAAGAAATAAAAGGACATTTTAATTTTCAGGTTTTATTCTTGGAATACATCAAAGACAAAAGAGAGCTACTTAAAAGAAAATTCTGAATTCTAAAAAGGCTTGTGACAGATGACAATTTTTGGAAGCTCTGTATACTGTTGCTTTAAATCCTTGCCTTTTTTATTAGGTTGAAATTAGATGAGTTTTAATTGAGATTTTTTATTTTTGCCTGGACTAATCATATAAGATTTTTTGTGAAAAGTCAGAGCTTTCACTTAGAAGGAAAATATTTTTTATCGTTCAAATCAAAGTAATTTAAGAAAACAGAAACCTATCAAGAATTTTCTATCTCATTTTCTTTGGAGCAAGACAGCTAAGAGATGGAAAGCACCAAAGGATGAGTCATGAAATTTACAATTCATAAATAAAATTATCTAATTCATGTTTTCATGGACATATACATGCTGAAATTTATGATACATTATAATGGACCAATAAAAAATATTTCCCATTTATTATCTCATTTCCAAAATGAGGAGGCTTGACAAAAGTTTTCTTGAAGTCCTGTAGGGTCACAGTTACTACTTAAGTATGTTATTAGGACCCTTCTATCAAACCTGCACAAAATCCCTCCCCTTGGGTTTGAACAAATGTCATTTCTACAGTTTAACACATCATGGCAACCTTTGTCATTTACATGTTAGCAAAAACCTTAAAGTATTAAAAGAAAATGAGTCATACCTTTTTCATGCTCAGCAATTACTCCTTAGAATAAAACACCTTGTTATGTAGGTTGTGATAGGCCTTAAAACAATCAGAATGCCAAAAAAAGTGGAAGAAAACTCTAAATTAAGACCAAAAGATGACTTTATATTAAATCTGAGTTACCTAAAATACCAACCATACTGCAGAAGAGTTTACAAGTGTCAGGAGCCAGATTCTGCCCCTATATCCTCCTTAGTGGTGTTAATTTGAGTGGGACTATATTTTTAAATAGGTTAATGTAATTAAATAACAATCTGAGCTTTGGTGGCTACTATAATTTGAATGTGCAGTATGTCTTCAGCTGAATTACCCGTTTCAGATGGCCTAGAAAGAAAAATGTTTCATCATGCAGGAGATCTCTGGCTGTTTTTTTCATTCTGTATGTTTTTTATTCCTAGCATGTCCCTAAATATTTTCTCTACTTTACCTTTATCCACCATACAATAACATAGCACTAATTTCTTTCTACAGTTTTATTATTGCACAATATTTCAGTTAAAAGGATTTGGCTTGTATCCTCTGGCAAGGAGAATTGCTGGTTCTATGAAATATTATCCATCAACTTAGATAAATTTGTTCATTTTACAAAGTTCTCTTTGCAAAGGAGTTGAAACAGATGCATTTATGCTCTGTCCTAAATCATTTTTCAGCACATTAATACATGGCTTGCTATTTTTCTGCAGTCTTATGGAAATTATTATTAACTGTGTGTTTGTTTGCTTTTTATATTCATTGATGCTTAGCCCCCACAGATGGTAAAAGTCCCAGGAAACCAGTTGGCCATTCATTTTAGTAAATAAAACATTACTACACCTCATATTTCTACACATAATTAATGCACCTTCTTTTTGGACTTTATTTTTACGTATCATCAATTAACATAGTCAATGACATGTGCAATATTTGGAATTTTTTGAACCTAGAAATATTACTGGAGCAGCATCTCATGATGAGATCAAAATTATCACAAGCTTTCCATCCTCAAGAGGAATTCTTGGGAGCAGAATCTTAGCCCTGCATACATCCAGATTTAGAATCCTAGTCTAAGCGCTTAGGTCTACATAATGGAATGACAAAATGGATATAATGTCTTCACACAAATATGATATGAACTCCTGTGTCTAATAATGACCAAAGTCTGCTTTTTCACATGGAGCCTGTGATATATCTCGACTTCTCCTGCTAGTCAGTTTTGGTCTGATAGGCACTTACTGTTATCCTTCAAATTCAATAATAAGGTTAAGAGGGCTGGCAGGATTGAGAAATGACTGCTGCCGTTTATCTTAGGTGCAGAGCCAGCTTTTAAATGAAAAAAATTACTGTGTGAATCACCACTTTAGAGGGATCATTTTATGCTCAGCTTTTCTTACTCTAATCTTCCAGTTCTCAGCTGCCCATTAAACAGAACATTTTGCACTCACAAATTTAACATTTGAGAGACCTCAACATATCTCCCAACAGGCATCCTCAGGAAAAAATTAAATATTGAATAATCATCACATATCAATTATCTTGAGGAGAGCCAAAGGAACAAAGACACGTGAAAGGGTTTCTACTCTCCTTTTGCTAACATTTCCAAACTCCTGATGGCTTCTGGATAATTAACTCCTTGGAATTTTAATTTAGAGCTTATCTAAAATGTTCCTTTAAGACAGTAATCTATAGCAGATTTTTTCTTTGTAAACCAAATCACAAAACTTATCTGGTTGGATTCTTTGGTGTCTTTAAGATTTTCTTAAGAAAATCTGAAGCAATTTGTGAAAAATGGGACAAAAAGGTTTTGTGATACAGATTTGAAAGCTGAAAATACCAAAAAAAAAAAAAAAAAGAGCACATTTGAAACATGAGTAATATATCACTTATGAGGTCACAAAAACAAAGTGCAAACAACTATGTGGAAGTAACTACTACACACTGCCTCTTAAGGAACTCACCTCTAGATTGTCAGTTTCACTCCCAAATCTCATGGACACCAACTTCTCAGCATTCTTTTTACCCAATCTGTTGTCCACTAGAATTTCTTGGTGTCCTACAGCCTGCCTTAAACCACTAGATCTCCACAGCACTTGTGCATGATTGGTGCACAAATATGTAAATAAAACACAGCAGGTACATTGGCAGAATGGTTCTGTTGCATTCAGTCAATAGGCTTAAGTATGAAGTAGCTTATTGGTATTTTCATAAATTATATATAGATAAGACCAGCATGTAATAAAACTATTTTCAGTCTCACATGGGTAAATGTGGCATGAAAATGAAATGAAAAGTAAATGTATTTACTTTTTCTGATGTCTTACTACATAATTTATTAGGCTGATGCTTTTCATTATATTTTATACTCCATTATCTTCCTATGTGACTTCTCTAGCAATATCAAATGAAGAAAACTTCTTTTTAAATTAATGATTTCAGAGTTAAACATTAATATTCAAATCAAGTATGGTGCTATTGTGGGATTTCAGGGACGAAAAAAACCCACTTTTATGCTGAGCACAATGAAGGATTGATAGGCATTTCTGTTATCTCATTCATTAGTCATTCTGGACAGTTCAGACAAGTTGTTACCTGCAATAATGGAAAGCATTTTACTTTTAAAAGGTTAATTTAAAGGTCTATCTTATACTGAACTGCAGAAAACTGTTTATTTATATATTTATTGATTGTGACAAAATAGATATTTGCATTCTTTCTAAAGAAATAAGTAAAAGTTGTAGCCAGAATCCTGACATAAGATGTGATAAGAGCATATTCCATGGGGAGATGACCACCCAGGTTAAGCTGTACAATGGTCTAATAAATTTGCATTAAATTTCAGAAATTTGAAAAGCATGCAGGAAAGAGGAGAATTCATGTGATAGTCTTTGCAAATCTTTCACTTTCAGCTCCTATCTCCATCATTTCTCTGCATAATTCCCCTCCTGAATTTAAACCCACATCTTATTTGCTCCTTCAGAGACATCTTCCAAATTTCTTCATTGACAGTATCAGCCTATAAAGTCAAGCACAGGTAATCTATCACTAGCACAGGAACTATATCAATCTTACACTTCATTTTGCAAGCTCTGAGTAGCCAAACTTTCACACTTTCATAGTGGAGAGTAACGTCACAAAAAAAGTTAAGGTTTATCAGCTCACTGACTGCCCTCTGATTTTTCAGTGGAGTCTATACTTTTTCTTCATAAAAAACAACAAAACCCTAACTGTCAGTAAATATTTATTAATTATGGGGTTTTTTTCTCTTCAGCATTTTTCTAGACTGCCCTGTTGAAAACAGATATAAATATAAAATATTTGTTCAATGAATGTGCGTGTTAATCCAACCAAGTATTTCAAGAAACAAAACAAATTCGCATGAAATTTAAATATGAAAAAATTGTCTTTGTTCTGCATAAAAAGAATGGTTTTATAGGAAAAAAGCCCAGACAGTGAAGATTCTAAATATTCAAGTTCATCTAAATTATTATAGCCTCAGTAATGTCTTAACACTATAAATAACTTCCTGTCTGTAAACCAACACCCAATTCACTTGGTCACAAGTGAGTGAATCATCAGATTTAGATGGATGGCAACATAAATTTTGGGATGAAGTGAACAGGCTTGTAGAACACTGGCTGTATCTGACTCCTTGCCTTGCATATCTCTTCTACCTGGGTCTCCATCCTTTGCTACTAAATCCTGTCCAAGCTGGCTCTCATGCCAAAGCCATCTATTTCATCTCCCAAATCTCACATTGCATCCTGACTTTCTGAGGAATTCACAGGTCCTTTCTTTCAATACTTAGGTTTTCAAGAAACAAGCAGGCAGATATGTGGAAGCTGATGCCCTTGCCAGTGTGTATTAACCAGCAAACGAAGCCATCAAATATTCTGTTTGTGGGTAGGAGGCAAAATGAATGTTTAATAATTAGCTGCTTTGGCTCAGCAGCCATTCCCCTGTGACTTTAAAAGCTTGAGCTGTGAACTCTGTTCTTTAACATGAGGCCCCTTTTTATCATTGTTACAAACACACTTGGTATTATTAATTAAAACCTTGGAGGAAATGTTCCTACAACTTTTGAGCATGCACAGATTTCCTTCAGTTCTTTTACCTTGGCTTGACTCTGTGGGTGCAGGTATGTGCCTACCTTCACATGCACTTTTTCACTGGTGAGAAATGAAAAGGGATGCCACTGAAAATCAAAGCCTTTGTATGTGCTTGGATTCACACTCAGAACAACAGGAAGACAGCAAGTCACCCCTCTGTTGGATACAGTCATTGCAAGACCTCACATTTTCCCTGGCACCAGCCTGAGTGACCTCTGCAAGTAACAGGGGGTGTGGGGTAGGGGTGGAGACACCTTCTCCAGGCAAGAATGCCCCCCTGCTTCTTGGGAAGACACTTTTCTACATAGATGATCATTTCTTAGGGGTAAGACTTTATGTATTTTAAATGTAACTACTCTCTGTGAGCTACTGCACTGAACCAGGCACTGGAATCCTTTCTGTGGTACTAGACAACAAATTCACCACAGGGAGCTGTGTCCCCATTTCACTTCAGCCATTTCTGACCTACAGAACTTCCTTCTGATGCTGCTAAGATCTAACCTCATCCAAGGCTTGTAGGTATGTGATTTTTCTTCGAATAAAAATTGCATAACTGCTTGAATATTAAATTTCAATGCTTGTTCATCGGAGGGCTCTGGTGTCATTTGTTGGACAGAAAGACCTTTTTAAGATTCTCATGCAGCCTTGGGTAGTTTGTTGAATTGGTAGGAAATATGTGCTATATCTGTGACACACTTGATCTTTCTGTAAAAATGAAAGAGAAGAGGTTAGATTATGCTGAGAGCCCCTTGAGGCAGATTTTAGCATGTAGAGTGGGTATGACTTTTACAATCATCCTTGGATCACGAGGGCACAGTTCAACAGATTGAATCCTCAAAGGGGTGGCATTTCTAGAGATTTAGGATGTTTTGCTCAATTTATGTCTATTTCTAGTGGAAACAAGCCTACTATTTCAACCTCCTCCACTTCCTGCATAATTTCTTCTGGTTTCAGATCGCAGCTTTCTCATATTGAGTGTTTCCTCACAGATCCAAAGTATTATTATGATAGCATAAGCATTCTGCTAATAATAAATATTTCTGGTATTTATTTTTTATGAGTTGGTTCTGTAATTATATTACCAGCATGTCAATAACTAAAGCACCGATGCTTTTATGATGGAAATGAATTCAGAAGACTGAGTATTTATGAATTAGTATTTTTCCTCTTAAAGTATATGACAGCAAAGAAAACATGCCATTACCAGAAATATCTATAGTGATTAAAATGGTAATTAATGACAACCCCTCTTATTAGCATAAAATAAAGCAAATTACAGATAAACGAACATTTTTTTTTTAAATAGGAAGAAAATGCTTATGACAAGTGGTGCAAAATACTGAGAAGAGCAGCAAATCACACTTATCTTTCACATAGGGGCATAGATGTATGTCCTGTGGGGGAGGAAACAACCATTAAGGCAGCTCTAAAGTTTAAAATCTAAAAGAATTTCAAGCAGATAGCTAGTCATTTTGCCTTCTTCACAGACCCATTTATGAGGTTTATGTTCTAATTCTGCTGACATCAACATCTGGAGGCAGAATTAGGGCCATATTTTACACTGAATCAGAAATTTAATTTATATGAAAAATTACATGTTTTCATTTTGACTCAGTTTTGAGTTGCTTACATCTTCCTGAAAACAGACACATAAATCACACAAACAGACATCCATGGCAGGCATCCTGCCTTTGCTCAGAATATTTACTAATGAGAACAAGAAAAGCCTTTCCTAAAAGGTGGAGACTTCTGCAAGAACTCAGGAAACCAAAGTAACTTATTAAAGATTCCTGAAGAAACTGTGAGAAAAATTTTACTTTTTAAATTGAGGTGTTCAAAAAGTGTATTTGTCAGCTTGCATTCAGAAAATTCTCTGAAGCAATTTTCCTAAAGTTTTAAATTTAATGGCTTCCAGGATGGAAATAAAAGTTTCACAAAGCTGTGAGACTCAAGAAAGATGCAATCAAAATAGCCATTCAATGTTCATCCCAGATTTTCTTACAATAAAGGAAATTTTGGTTTTAGTGTGGAGTAAATAGGGTTTCCTTGCTCAATTACTGCAGTTGTCGGATGAATTAAAGCTTGTGGAGCATTTGGGGTTGAAATTCTTAAAGCTAGAAAGCATTAAATATTCTCTATGCAACTTGAAATTATTTTCCAGTCACTCCAGTTTCTTCCAACACAAGGGTTGGCAAGCAGTCCTGCACTTGACTTTCAGAAAGTCACAAAAAAAGAGTGACAAACAAACCAGCATAAGTAAACCAGGCTGGAACTCTGCAGTTTCAGAACTTTCTTGGGAGAAATCAAGCACCAACTGTGTGATTTGCATCATTCAGAAGAAATTTTCTGCAGAGCAGTGTTTACATGCAGTCAAGACATGGAATTTCTCTTTATGCTCTTAAGTAACACTTGGACATTGTTAGGCAAGATCAAGTTTCCCACAAAAGCATACTAAACCCAGTTTCTAATGTCCATCTATTGTCACACCTAAAGACAATTGTAAGGTACAGAAAACTGGAGAGTTAAATATTGGAGCTTTGCAATGTGTTTATCTCATCAAGCTCTTGAAAAAAAGATTCAGTGCCTTTTAAGTTCTTGTGCCACAATTGAAATAAGTAAATAAATACTCTGAACACCATCTTACTTTTGGGTGTAAGTAATCAAAGAGTTAATCTGACAAACATCCTTAGACAATGTGAGAATTAATTTTATGAAACCAGTAAAAGAGGAATTTGTCCTCCTAAAGCAGAATGCAGATACCTGAACGAAGTACTTGGTCTCTGGCCAAAGCCCTGAACAAAAACTTCAAGGCATCGTTCAGAAAAAGCAACATGAGGAGTGATCACTTGAATGTAAAAATTATGTCAAAGTTGGGTCCTGCAATGCTATATTATCTACTTACCAGCCCTGGATTCAAGATGGAAACTCTGGATTTCAATTTCCTTCTCTTCTAAGCTGCAGCAAGCATCCAAACAATCCAGTGTCTGATTCAGAGGCTGAAAGGAAATTGGCAGCATCATTCTCTGGGGCTTCAGTTCTATGTGAGGCATACCAAGGATGAAACTAACCTGCAATAAACCCCTTTTGTACAAAATTCTATAACAGTAAATCTAAAACATTCATAGAGACCTGAAAGGTTAATAAATTTATTTCCATTCCAGATTTATGTAAACTTCAAATAATGACACCATTCTTTAAGATATGACTCCCAGGATCTCCAAGCACCTGCATAATTCCAAATTAGTATCAGCCTGTCAGGTATGTCAGATGCCAGAAGGTGCACTGAGTGCATGGGCAAAATTAAACTCAAAGATCTTTTCAAAACTCACACACACATAAATCTTCAACTTCTCCTGCCCTATGCTCTATATCTACATGAAAATATCACATAATGATTCAAAATGTTCGCTATACAGATTTGGGGTCTTCATCCAGTAACTTGTTTTCTGCCCAGAAAACACAAACTTAAATAGTCTTGTCAAAATGATAGGAATATAATTTAATGAACCAAATCACGGAACTGACCTAAATTACATTTTGTAGCAGGTTCAAAAAGCTTGGCTGAAGATTTCGCTTCAGATAAAAGTGCTTATAATAATTTCCAGAGAAAATTAAAGGTGATAAGGGAAATTACTGTCTTAAACTTTTCCTTGCTGCATTGCTTTTTTTTTCAAACTAGTATTAAATCACAGGTGGATAATAAATTTCCTACAAGTAAGTGGAAAAGCTATGAAATATTTTCAGATAGCTGCAACGGAAGGCATTTGAGAGATTATGCTACAAGGAATTCATTAAGTGTCTGAAATTTTCTGACAGTGTCTCAAATACCTTTGTAAATTACTGAAGTCTGGACTTTTGTTTGTACAAAAATGCAATCTGGTTCTTCTTGGAAGCCATTGTTCTTTGTAAACTGGGATAAAGTGTATGTGTGGTGTGTTGACCCTGGCTGGATTCCAGGCACCCACCAAAGCCACTCTCTCAGTCCCCTCTGCAGATGGACAGGGCAGAGAAAATATAACAATGGGTTCATGAGTTAAAAACTGGGAAAGGTCACTCATCAAACACTGTCATGGGCAAAACAGGCTCTAACAAGAGATGTGAAGTGAATTTAGTGCTAACAAAATCAGAGCAGGATAATGACAAGTAAAATAAAACCCTTAAAAACACTTTACCTCCTTCAAAAACCTACCTCCTCCCCAGTGATGCAGGGAGACAAGGAATGGGGGCAATGGTCATTTCATCACAGGTTGTTTCTGCTGCTGCTCAGGGAGAGAAGTTGTTTCCCTCATGCACTGATGGTTCTTCCCATGGCAGAGAACTCTCCATGAACTTCCCTGACTTGAGTCCATCTCACAAGCAACAGATCAGCGAAGTGCTGCAGCATGAGTCCATTCCACAGGCCACAGTGCCTCCAAGGAGTGCAGTCCTTCAAGGACAAGCTGCTCCAGTGAGGACTTCTCTTTCCACAGGCCTCCCACAGGATCACAGCCTCCTCCAGGCATCCACCTGCTCCAATGTGTTGCTCCTCCAGGGGCTGCAGGTGGATCTCTGCATCCCCGTGGATCTCTGCATCCCCATGGATCTCCATGGGCTGCAGGACACAGCTGCTTCACCATGGCCTGAACCACGGCCTGCAGAGGAACCTCAGCTGTGGTGCCTGCAGCACCTCCTGCACCTTCTTCTTCACCTATACTTGGTGTCTGCAGAGCTGTTCTTTTCACATGTTCTCACCTGGGTCTTGTCTGGCTGCAACTACAAATGCACAATAACTTTTTTTACTTAAATCTATTATCACAGAGGTGTCATCACCACTGTTAAATTGGCCCAGCCTTGGCTAGTGGCACATCTCTTTGGAGGCACCAGGGATTGGCTCTGCTGGACATGCAGGAAGTTTCCAGCAGCTTCTCAGAGAAGCCACCCCTGTAGCATACCCCTATCAAAGCTTGGCCGTGCAAACCAAATTCAAGATGTTATATTTAATTTTTGCTGGTTTTTCAATATGATTGATACAGACCTTTAATGTCTTAATTCTAAAACATGAATTCATATTCAAATAGTTAAGAAACATGAACAGCATCAAATATGCAACAGTGAAGATCTGAACTACCCCCTACCACCCACCTGCCATCAAGAAAGAGTCCATTAGTGACATTTTTAGTACTTTTGATTTTGGAGTCCTTTCTAAGGAGTTATTTACAAGGAAACTGGAACCAGAACTAGAACCAGAACTGGCAAAAGCAGACAAAGAAAAAGTCAATATCTAAATAAAAAAAATTTTGAAGCGTCTGTGGCAAATTTCTATCCGCTTTAAAGAAATTAAAACTGACTTGCACTGTGTATCCACAACACTGTAAAAAACCAGTAAACATGCTTCACCTACCCTGTTGAACAGATTGTACTGTGTTATACAGGTTTCAGACTAATGTTGGTATTTCTATTTTATAGGCATGAGACCTGCACGACAGTGGAAGTCATAACTAAACAGCATTTAGGCAGACACAGCTGAGACAAAAACACACAAACAGGTACTTTAAATTCTGTAAGTAGGATGTAGGTTGTGCCAACTCGCTCTTCCTCACTCCTAATCCCAGTCTGTGTCCCTTCAAGAGCTCCCACAGCCTCTCAGACCAACATGGACTGTATCTGACCTAGGTGTACGACAATGCTATTTTCAGGGAGGCACAGAAGTGCAGCCTGTTGGAGTAGCAATTTGTAAGAGCTTGCCAGTAGTTGCCCACTAATAGCTGTGGTGCAATTAGTACACACAAGCTATTATGCACATCCTGCCTGCTCGTCTCATCAGATCAGACAGCTACACAGCATGCCTCCAGACAGGCACTGCAGAGAGTTCCAGCACTGCAAGGCATGTTCTGTGGAGCCCTGGAGACACCCATGCTGCAAGATGTGTATTCACAGCACTTGGGCTGGATTCCTGGTGGGCCTGTGATACACAGCTGAAGAACTCTATTCTCAGCGGGCACATGTCCATCTAAAGTCAGTTGAACGGGGATTTAGCAGATGAGCTGAGAATCTGAACAGGTGTCTTTGATGGGCAGTGAAAATCTGGCAAATAGGCTGGATGAAATGTATCTGTCCCTAATGAGTACTGTCTTGAAACATCCTACTTTTGCAGCTATCATACCTTTCTGTTGTGGTTTAAACCCAGCCATCAACTAAGCACCACCCAGCTGTTCATTCAGTCACCTCCATGGAATGGGGAGGAGGACAGGGAAAAGATAAAACTCATGGAATAAGATAAGAACAGCTTGAGAAGTAAAATAAACAGTATTATTTCACTACTACTACTATTATTATTATTAATATCATTATTATTATATTGCTATTGTTACTATTATTACTAGAATTATTTTTTTTTTATTTTTTTTTTTTAAAAAAGGAGATTGAGAAAGAAGAATAAAGCCCAGGACAAACAAGTGATGCACAATACAGTCTCTCACCATGCACTGATCAATACCCAGCCCTGCCCTGGCTTTCAGGCTACCTGCCTGTTGTATGTACTGGGCATGATGCTCTGTGGTATGGAATATCCCTTTGGCTAGTTCAGGTCAAGTTCAGAGCAGCATCCAATCAACATTTAACTTCTCAAAGCATCAATTTAGCCTATTCAACTTCACAAACTCTAAGCTTTGTTCAATTTTAAGTGAGTCTGAAATGCCAAGAAGAGGGAATTAAAAGGAGAAACACATAAAAGATGTAGAAAAGCAGACACATAGCTACCAAATCCTGGTTTCCAGCAGTGCTCAGCTGACAGAAATTCCAAGAGGAGGTAAGGTCAAGGCACGTGCTTGCCTCATGCTCAGCCTTTAATACCCCTTGGCCTTCCTGGGCCCTTCCCCCAGGTGGGATTTCTGGTCATTTGGCCACTCAGGAGCTGGGTTAGGGGTTCCAGAGGTGGCTGTGGAGCATTGCTCTGCTGTGCCAGGGATGGGCAGCCACTGCCAGGCTGGGATACAGGCTCTGGGAGTGGGTGCACGGGACAGGGCTCTGCCTCACATGGACAAGGTGTGACCTGTCCCTTCTCCCACACGTGTCACCCCAAAAATGTCTTCAGACATCAATCTTACCAGTGTCTCACAGGTATCCCAAAGAAATGCTCTGCCAGGGTCAAGAACAGGCCTTTGTCAAGAACTGGCTCTATTCAGAGTCCAAGACACATTGCATTCTTGCCTGCATGGCTTTTGTGCTGAACATTCCATTATCCCACCAAAGAGCTCGATGGGATATCTTTCCAAGGGCAGAACATTGTTCCCACATCAGGATAAACCAGCAGGACCTCAGGAGCCTGTAGCTAAGTATACCATTTATGAGGAGATACCCAGCAGTGTGAGGGGAACAATACAAATGAACCAAGTTATGCTGAATCTTTACCTTTCTCCCTCTCCCCACCACATATTCACACATAAAACTACTCATTTGGAAACATTTCTGTGCAACTTCTTCTTTACCAATTGTGTTCCTTGATAATTTACTCTTAGCGGGAAGTCTGGGATGTCCATCCCACCAAAATACAGCATATTAAAAAGGTCAAAGTACTACAGCAAAATAGCATAAATCACAAAACATAATGTGCCAAGTCTGACACCTCTTTGGCATCACCAAAGCTGTAACTAGAGTGAGAAATTATATGTAATTATCTTCTTGCTGATAGGCTCTGAAGACTGTAATTTCATGGTGCCTTGATGTCATTTTCATTTTCAGAACCTTCTGCCTCTTTGCAGTACTGCAGGCACACTTTCAGCTATCATCTGGGGCACTTGAAAAAAAAAAGTAAGAGTAAATGAGAGACACACGAAAGTTTTATTTGGAGCAAGAAGTCATGACAGTTTTCAAAATTACAGTAATATTTTGGGATGGTTCTTACTGAAGTCAGAAATCTTCAGGAGATGCCTGAACTTTTCCTGTGGGCGGCACCCTATTGAATCTCACTTGAGACTCAATAATCAGAGAATATTATGCTTTAGGAAAAAAGGTGGATCTCAAAGTTAGAAGCTGATTTGCCTCATGTTGCCTCCTTTTCATTTAGGCAACAGGGCAAATAGGACAGAGCAAATCCAACTCATTAGATCCAAAGGCAGGATGTGGATGACTCCTAAATCCTTTAACTGACAATATGAGAGCTGAGGTATTAAGTGACCAGCAGTAAATCTCACTTTTTGTTGCAGTGATGTCACTTTTGAGAATCATTTGATTTAATTAAAGCACACAAGGAGAATTACTCTGCTGACACCTTGTTGATTTAGTTGACCTCTGTTAACACGGTTAATGAGTTATAGTTCATTTGTTTGCTTTTTTCCCTGTTTTATGACTGTTTTTCACTTCCTTTTCCTCATGCTCCTTGTGCTAAAGAGGCCAGGAATTGACATCAACATGTTTATCCCTGAATAAATTGTTCATTAAAGGCTTGCAGCGCTCCTTTACACCTTCACTTGGAAAGTAGAAAAGCATGGGGGTGAGACTGAGGTGAAATCTGTATTTTCTAACCTCTCAGAAAGCAGTTGGATCTTGAAGAAGCTGGATTTTCTCCAGAAGCATAACAAAGAGATCAAGTGCTAGCATAGGGTCTTGGAAATCACAGAGCCTGAAAGACTTACAAACACAAAGAAAACTGGAGTAGGAGAGAAGAAGAGAAAGGGTAAGAGGCACAATATATTAGTTTAGGTATCCCACCCTTCTTGCACAGCTCTTGTGTGCTGGAGCTGGCTCACACACAGACTGCTGGGAGCAGAGGCGGAGGAGGTCGTGGACCTCCCCTGTAGTAGACATAATCTCTCTTATTGTTACAGCAATAGGGTTCCTGTAATGGAAGAAAGAAGGAACTTCGTTCAAGAAGCGGAGGGAGAGAAAGGTAAGTGGACCAGACAGGGAGGAAGCAAGTGACACTACAGGTGTTGGGTTGTAGTGGCAGCGAGAGGAGAGTTCCATTGTCTGTGCCGTGGTGGATGTGAGGCGGCACAATTGCTTCACTGTAGGCTGAAAACTTTGTCCACTCTGTCACATTAGGAAGCATAGAAAGAGAGTGGGGAAACAATTTTGGTTAGGGGCAGTGCTGGATGAGGTGGGTAAGAAAGTTCCTGTGTTCCATAATAATTCTTGTTATGAAATCTGATCTGATTTTGGTGGACATAAAATATTTAAATGCTGAATGAAAGAATTTATTTTAGCTCATAGATTATTCGACCTATAAAGGGAATAACTTTCAGTAAAGCAAAAAAACAAAAGTAAGTCAAAACCGACGGATTTTAAGCACAGCCAGATATATTGCTTCCTTTGTGCATGTTAAATCAAAGAATGATTTGGGATGGAAGAGACCTTAAAGATCATCTCATTCCAAACACCCTCTCACGGGTAGGGACATCTAATGCTCAATTACCTCAAAGCTTTCTTAAGAGACGTGATTTTCTATGCCAAAAATTCCCTAGATTTGGTAATTCTTGAGCACCTAATCTAAGAATGTAGCCCTCCTATGGAGGAATTATGCCAAACAGTTTTAAAGGCCCTGCATTGTTGTGTCTCTTTATTAGATGGATGCATCACACTGCAAAATAAACTGACGCAAACCTGGGATTTGTGCAGAGGCATATCATCATCCTGGCTCTTCCTCAGCCCACACAGATTCCAGAAAAGATACAGCACAAAAAAATTCAAACCCCACATGAGCAGAGCACTACTGAGCAAAGATTTCCTTTGTGTTTCAAACTTGTAAGAAATGTGGTCATCTAATAGAAAAGCTGTCAGAAACTATTTACTTAAATAATTAATTTGAAGTCATTTGTTTTGCATGTTGCCAGTAAAAGTAATGTGTCAGGAAAAATGCCAAAACCAGAAGGGTATTTTCTCAATTTTTTTCCCTGTTATCCATCTGTGTCTATTCTGCAGCAGTACAACTTTTAAGAGGCCACATTCTCTTACATGATTTCTCCCAGTTATTACACTCAAGCAAACTACAAATCACTTGTTTAATTTCTGATTACAGTTGCTTTGTTCTAAGGAAAATTTTCAGAGTAAGCTTATTACCAAGTGTAATACTCTTCAATAGAATCTATAGGTTATTTATCAAAACCACATGGAACTGGTAAACCAGAGTCATGAAAAAGATGAAGCAAAGCTTTGCAATCCGGTGTCCCAAAGGTATGATAATCATATCTCTTGATAATCTTATCTCCCTCTACTGCCTTATTGCTAATTAAATTAATTAATTAGGGAAGTCTTTCCCAAGTGAACTTGATTTAATATGCTGTATGTAATTAGCAGCTCTTGGAAATGGAGATGAGATGATTTCTCCCCTTTTTTTGGTGTCACAGAGAGCTCTCAAAAGCTTTGCAGGGAAAGCAAATGATCAGGCTTCTCGTTTGGTCCAGTGGCAGCTCTAACATTAGTGTCTAAAAGCATTTTTTTTACACAAGAAAGAAAGAAAAAGAAAAAATAAAAGAGTCAATATGATTAAGGACAATGAGGTTTTTAGTGATCCTGGCACACTTTGTGAGCTGACCTGAACAGTCTCCCAAATTTATATGAATAACAAATAAATTCCTATTAAGAGTAAATAAATGCAATTGCTGTGGGGATGATACTGCAGCTGTGGAGATCTGTACAGGGACTGCGTGGTGGGGTGACCCCGTCTGGATGCTGAGTATCCACCAAATCCACTCTGACACTCCTCTCCTCAGCTGGACCACGGGAAGAAAATGTAACAGACTCGTGGGTTGAGATAAGGATAGGGAGAGATCCATTACCAATTCCTGTCATGGGAAAAACAGACTCATTTTGGGGGAAAATAGTTTATTGCCAATCAAATCAGGGTAGGATAGCAAGAAAATTGAATCTCAAACCGGCTTTCTCTCATCCCTCCCTTCTTCCTCAGCTTTGCTTCACTCACATATTTTCTACTTCTCTTAACTCCTTTGGGTATGAGGAAATTTTCTGGGAATACCTCACAGAAGCCATCACTGTAGCCCCCACTCTGATCCCAAAACCTTGCCACACAAAGACAAGGGAACTGCTCACAGACCTGCCAAATTTTGTGAAAATAATCTTTAATATAAATCACAATTTAAGAATGTGAAGAAATACATTTCATTACTTCTAAAGATATTCTAGATGACAGGGTCATCTCCTATTATCACAGAAAACACAGATGTTGTTTAGTAATAATTAAAATAACTTTGATTTTGTAGTTGTATCATTAAATAAATTAAATAAAAAATAATTTTATCTATAAAGTAAATTATTTTCTAGAGGCACACACTCGCCACTCACACTCGGTTAGAGAGAGCAGGAGGGAATGCCCAAGCAGCTGGTCAGGCATGTTTTCCATTGCTCATCCTGCCACCATTGCTTTATCATCTACCTGTGACCTCTTCCTCTGCCTGCTAGCATCTTTCTCAGATTTATTCTAGAATGCCTGACACCTTAATATCTGCCAGTGGCTGGCAGTGATAAAACTTAAGTGCCAGAGGAAACTGCTTCTGCTTTTATTCAAACATGTTTCATTTTGTCTCCAAAAGTCCAGGATGGGGAAGTCTCAGTGCTAAAGCACAGACAGATAATCCATGCCTAAAAAGGGAACTTTAAAAGACAAATATTTTAAAGGATGTACCAAGATGAAAAGGTTTTTTTTTAATGCCATTTCAAAATAGCAATTTCATGCTTTTGATAGGCTACTGACTGCCAAAAGATAAACAATCCTCCCCTTCCCAGCATTAATGTAGTGCCTGTTAGAGCTGGAAAAAAGACATTGAAATTGCAAAACAATGCAACAATAAAAAATACTCCTTTCCTATGTGTGGATGAAGCTTTTCCTCTTAGAATTTTTTCATAGGAAAAAAAAAAAAAGCCTAGTGGAAGACACACCTTTCTGCCTCTAAAATCATTAGTGATGGGCTGATGATTTCACCTTCAGTGCCTGCTCCCTTTCATTCTGGGTAAACAACAGCCCCTCCAAACAGGCTGTATTAAAAAAAAAAAATCCAGAGATGTTTCTCTTCAGCAGCAAGGAAGTCTTCCCCAGCAAAATCCTTATTCATACTATCTATAAAATGTTCAGTATTGCCAGAGAAGTATTTCCACCTATGTTTTATAAACCAGAAAGATTCTGAACTGTTCTGAAGATATCCTGTAGCTGAAAAGAAATAAGGAAAACAATCAGTACTCATTTTTGTAGTACTTGTGCTTCTCTGTTAAAAAAATCAACTTTTTAATTAAATATTTGGGGGAGGAAAATGCTTACTGTTTCAAGCAAGAATAACTATTCCTGCACAAGAAGCCTTAAGAATACCCAAGCAACATAAAGAGACACATATACATTAAGGTACTTGAAATCCCTTTGTGCTCTGTGGTAGAGAGCTTTCAGAAAAAAATGTCCTTGAGGGAATTTCCTCCTGCAGTATGGATTAATGTGATACAGATATGGGAAAATAAAAAAACAATTGCTAAACCTTAAAATCACAAGGCAGAATACAAACAAGAAGTTGTGCAGGGCTGAGAGCAGGAGGGTGGGATGACTGACAAGCAGTTGTGGCTTGCAGATGCCATTACTACTGAGAGCACAGGAGAGGAATAATCTCTAAGATTATTTTTAGCAACTCATGACTTGTAAACCATACATTAGGGAATATAATGCTTTACTTTTCCGTGTGTGAAAAGGTCCTGGAGGCTAAGATGCACTGGCATGCTTCTGCTGAGACTGAAATGTCCTGTCCTCGCTTTGGAATGTCATTTATGGACGTCATTAATTAATCACGTCAATAATTAAAAGTATACTAGGATAGAATGAAAAGACTATGTCAACAAAAATTTATTAATGAGTCTTCTAAGGACTTTTGGTACAGAGGCCGTCACTTTGATCACACTTTTTGGTACTTAGAACTCAGAGGGAAATTCCGTTTTATTTCCTGAAGGTTTATTAACTTCTCTTTGAGCCGGTGTGAGCTGAGGACGTTCTCGCTGTTTATTGACCCGCAGACCCTCTCCTCCTGTCCAGGGCAGGTGCAGGGACCTCGGGGTCCTGCAGGGATGAGGAGCACCCCTAGGTTGGCACCCGGCTCATTTCCCAGCAGAGGGCACTGCAGGCTGAGGCAACAGTCCCTAGGTGGAATTAAAGAAACCCACACATAGCAAGACAAAGAAACAAAAAAAAACCCAAAAAACCCTACCACCATTAACAATAAAAACCCCACAAACCCACGACCCACCCCCCAAAAAAACCCCAAAAAACCAAAAACAAACAAACAAACCAACAGAAGAAAAAAGTAACAAATACTCCCCCCACTAAAGAAACAAAGCCCAAACCCCACCAGCACACACAAAGCTAATCTCTGTCCAGACTGAAGATCAGGATTTCCCAGCCAGCCAAGAAAGGCAGTTGGTAAATAGCTCAGACATTTCCCAACATCAAAAACGCTTACCAGGGATTGTATTTATTTATTTTTAAATACACCAAATACAAGGGGGAAGAGCTGGAGGATTCAGCGTTTCAGCAACAGGATCCTGATAATCTCACTTTGGTCTCAGCTGTTTGGGCCTGACTGGGGTCAATCTGATCACATGTAACTGGTCTCTGCTGACTGACCAGAAATCCACTCTGAAGTTTGCAGTCTCAGAGAGGTAATTTGACAAATGTGAGCAACAGTGGAACAGCATGGCAATATCAATAAAGATAGCAAGAACTAAATTGTTAAGGATCAAAAATCAAAACAGTGTCAATCAAGCTTCAAAAATTCTCATGGGAGCTACTGATCTCTTCCAGCAGTACACAGAGAGTGAGAGCTGATATTTTTCTAAAGCTCTCAGTGCCTGCACTCAGATCCTTGACTGAAGACTCCCACCAATCATTTAAATTTTAGCATCTCTTACAGACATGAAATTCAGAAGAAACATCTAAAATATCAGAAAAATGAAGGATCAAAAGAATGCATTGAATAACTAAAACATCAGTGTTTTCTTATATAAGGTGTGGGCTCAGGGAGCATTAACAGCCAGCAGCAGGAAGACCAAGCATATCTGCTCCAGGCTTTCTTAGATCATTTCTTAGATAGCACAAGGGGGAATAGCTCTAACCTGAAAGAGGGAAGGTTTGGATTAGATAATAGGAAGAAATTCTTTCCTGTGAGGGCGTTGAGACACTGGAACAGGTTGTACAGAGAAGCTGTGGATGCCCCATCCTTGGAAGTGGATGGAGCTCTGAGCAACCAGGTCTAGTGGAAGATTTCCCTGCCCATGGCAGGGGAATTGGAATTGTCTCTTTTAATCCAAACCATTCTATTATTCTATCAGTATTATCTACAATTTTGGTGTGTGTGTGTGTGTGTGTGTGTGTGCATATGCTGACATTAAATTAACATCACAGATTTCACCTACATTCTGGGGAATCAGAAACAGTGAAACAATGTCACTAAGTAATACTATATGCACTTCCCTACAGCCCTATATTTTTCCTCCAATTCCCATTTCTAACTTCAGGGAGTTGTTGATCTTGCATCAGGCTCTGGGATGGCAAACCATCCTCGTGGAACCGTGCTGAAATCACATAAACCATCTGGAGAATATGTGTGACAGTGTCTCCACTGAGCTGCGGCCACAGGGAGAGACAGATTAGATTCATTATAGAATCATTAATTAATTAGGTGGGTGTAAAGTTAGTTGAGTTTGCATTTTTCCCCTGGAATGGCCTTTTGTTCATATCTGTATATCTAAGAATAAGGGTGCTTAGATGAGTGTTGTAAGCAGCAGAGGGAGAATAACCAGATTAATGGTATTTTTACCTCTCTCTAGCGTTACCAGAGAAAGGACAAGGAATAAATGGTGTGCTTCTCTATTGTCTTTTCCCTATAGCTATGTTTTCAAGCTAAATGTGTAAAACAAACTAGTTATTTTGTATTCATATTTGCATACAGAATTTCCTCTCCCAGCAGTGTTTTGCTTATGGTTGAGATGTGCAAAATCAATCCATCTTTTTTTGATTTTTCTTTGGAACTCTTTCAGAGTTACACTGCTGAAGTAAACTGTTATTTGAAGAAATTCTTTGGGGGAAGGATGAGGACAGGAGGAGGTATTTTTTCCTAGATACTGGTCATAAAGGGTATCCAAACCTTGAGTATTTAGTGAAGAGTATCATCAAAGCACATGAGAGAAAAGGAAGACTTGCAGAGAGCAAAAAGGTAAATTAAAGGAAGGCATCAAGGAGAAAATTGAATGCTGTAGAGTCTTTGAAAATTGCTTATGCATAGCTCTATGTATGCATGTATTTTAACTTTCTTAATAACTTTGAGTTACTAAGCACGTGAGCTGCAAATCGAGCTGAGGAACCTACTAGAACTGTATTTTACACTTCTTTATTCTTCTCAGTTTGAAAAGTTTCATTATGGTCACAGAGATTTTTTAAAAATCCAACTTATCTCTGACACAGTGATTATTTCTCATGAATAAAATAATGATTCTGGCTCTCCAGCTTTTTCAGAACTGTAGTCTTTAGAGGAACTAATAACTTCATACAGTCAATGCTTTTTTGTGTTCTCTTGAAAAAATTTAGAAACAAAACAAACCAAAAGACTTTACTACCTGTTTTTAAGGAATCTCTCCCAGCATTACCCTTGTATATGTAGAGGTACAGAATTCATGTCTTAAAAAATGAACAGAGTAATAAAAACATGAAATAAAAAATAAACCAAAACAGAATGAAACGTGTTTCATCTTACTTATATTTTTATTTTATTATAAAATATCCTGGGTTTGGACTCACAAGCCAAAGCTAAATACATCTGGGTAACGCTGTAGCAAGCTTCTACCTTCTGTTTTAAGAGTCAAAAATAAAGCCTCAATAAAATGAGATGCTCATTCCCTCCCTCTCAGAACTATGGAAGACAGTTAAGATTCACAAGGCTTTAAGATTTAAGAAGTGATTTTACTTTGTATTGTCAGCCTAGGAAAAGGCAAAGAACAAAAAGATATCTTAGAACTTTAAATCAGAGCTACACTATTTGAATGTTAATAATGAAAGAAATGCACGGTATCATTCTCATCTGGTAATTATTAAATTCTCTCAAGCAGGGAAAAGGAATGTTTACCTAGCATATATCTACATAGGTATGCATATATAATAATATCCTTTATAATCAAATAAATTTCATATTTTAAGTGTGGGACTACAATATCTCCAAAGCAATCACCAGCACAGAGATGAGCGATCTTGTCTTGCTTCCAAGCGGAGAACTGATTTAAAAGCTGCAGAAAAGGCACCGAGCAGCTGAAGTTCTGTGAGTTCTGTAAGACAGCAGAAAATGATAAACCTTTATGGTAACAGCAAGATTTCTGTCTATGTCATGGAGCATTATTGATTGCTGTCCAGGACATAGCAAGACAAAACACCTGGTAGTAGCTCACCAGGGCTGTTGCCCAATAAATTCAATGCTGATTTCTGATAGCGCTGGGCTGAGTCCACCACACATTAGATTTCACAACTCCTGCTTCTAAGAATCCGCCAAATTATCAGCTGGCGTAAATCAGCTCGACTTCATTGAAGTCAAGAAGCTGTGTTGATTTAAAAGGAGTCAGTGACATTTACATTGTGTCCTTCAAGGGGTCTTGTGGGGAATGAGAGTCAGTAATAACTTTCAGCCTTTTGCTCACTGCTCCAGATGACAGGAGGCACACCACAAGCTGTTCTTTTTGACCAGCCATCATTACAGACATTAGCACACTTACAACAAGCCTGCTCTCTGAACATCCCCCTCTTCAGCACAGTTGTTCCTTCCTGCATTTTGTAATGTCAAATTTTGGTGTTTGTTGCATCACTAGAGAAGCCCAAGGAAGAGAAAGCAGGAACCTCTTCTCCCACTTTGGAGCACTGCCTGGCCTGGGGGACAAAGACCCTTGGTTCCACTCACCCTTTGTGTAGCAGCACAGCAAACCCGCTGCTCCAGACTTTTCTTTACAAGTGTGTCAGATTTCCCTGGGGCAGATGAAGTTTATTTACCAGTTCTATACAATTAGAAATTTGGGAGCCAGGTGGACTCTTTACTTTTTGAGATGGTGTCTAATCCAAGTGCTTATTGAAGGCAAAAATACCTCCATTCAAGCCAGATAACATAAAATGGATTATCAAAACATTATCTCCAAACTTCCATACTAGTTTCACCTATAACTAACTGGCACACTAAATTACCAGTCTTCCAGCAAAACAAATATAATTTCTGAACTCAGCTTCTTGTACAGTGGAAAATAAAATTTTGCAACCCATCCAAAGCAGCAAGTCATACCATTATGTTCCAGATCAAGAGTATTTTCTAAAAGCATATGCCTGAATAATATCCCTATCTAAGTGTACAACATGAAATAATAAAAAAGTATTATTTGTTTCATTCTAGTTGGTAACTCCAGCCACTGTTTTCCACATACCACTTTCATCAGTCTTTCTATCCATCCCCCTATTATTCATATATTTCCACAACCTTTATTTGAACAGCTATAGTTACAAACAGTTTGTAAGATTATTGGTTTTGCCTTTCCTGAACTAATATTTATGAGTTGACTCTTTCTGGGAAACTTATAAAATTCTTTAATTAATCAGTTGGATAGAAAATTTTGCAAGATTTTTGAACTGTGTTCAAGTTTTTGTAATGAAGATGTCCAGGCTTCATGTGTAAGTCGCCTGAAATCATCTCAGTGCATGCTATTTGCCCTTCAGGAAATATCGTTTGGACTTACAGAAATACTTTATTGATCTCCTTTTCATTCAAGTATGATAAGGACACAGACATAAAGCTTAAAAATAATTTGTTTAATTGTGCTTCTATCAGGAATATCAGTGTGTAGGACAAGGCTTTTGCAATTCTGCATGGAGCTATTATTTAAAGATAAAAGTTATTTCAAATGATCTAAAAATAGTGCCAGAGAGGAAAAAATAGGCCAAGACAGAATATTAATTTTACAGTCCTGGCTTCTATTGTCAACTGGACATGCTCTGCTATCGCTTCTTTACCTCACCAATTATCTGCCTTTATTGAATCTCATTTTTATCTTGTTCTAAGAAGGAGGGAATGGAAACAGTCCTCATTTCCTTTTCTATCCCTTGTCCTCAGCACCTGGATCATCCTAAATTCGGATGAGCGTAAGAAATCTCTATATTAGTTACATGATTTGGTCAGTTGCAGACTTTTTAATCAATATGAAAATGAAAAAAAACCCCCATGAGGATATATCTACTTATTAAAAAGGAAATTGATTACATTTTGTGGAGATACTTGCAAACAATATTTGCTAGAACTGTTTGGTTGATGTTGTTTATTGTTATTTTTTATTATTGTGTATTTGCATACATGTAGTTAACAGAAGGGGAGAGGAAGCAAGTGTGTGCCCATTGGTATCTCCTTAACTCCTTTCTTTGCTTTCTGTTTGGTGTTTCTGCATTTTTCCTCAGTCTAAAGAGGAACATGAGCTATTGATTTAATAGTTTACTTGCCATAAATAAAACAAGCAAGAAAGAGTGTACTAAAAACTGTTTCTTTTTCTTTTCTTCTCCCTCTCTTTTTTTTCCCCCATATTCTCAGAATTAGTAGGGTACTTTTCACTGTCATGCAATTGTTTAAAACCTAGTCTGGGTAGAAATATGCTATCATCTGAGAGCTGCTTGATTTCTCTCACAGCGAGTAACAGAGTTTGAGATCTCAGTCCAAAAGCACAGCTCAGACTGTGACATGTCTGCACCACAGCTGAAGTTTTCCTGATGGTTTCATTGAACACTCAAAATAAATTCCCTTCCTATCCCAGCAGCAGTTCTCCAGATGGCTGTTAAGAAATGATTTGCCAACAGGGAGTAAATAAATACACAATAGATTTCTGAGAAGCCATAATAAATAATTCTGCCTGGTCCTTGCACTATACCTATTCTGAAGATAAATAAAGGTCTGTGGTGTCAAGAGCTGTCAATCCATCTTTTGTAATGTTATGAGTGCAGTCTCAGAGCCACACTACGCTTCAAAAGCAGACTTCACAGAATTCATGTCTATGCCTAAGACACATCTCTCTTCACCAAGCTTCATTACAGAACATGTTTCACCAGCCTTCCAAATATTTAGAGGGACAT
This sequence comes from Pseudopodoces humilis, assembly GCF_049639895.1. Lineage (NCBI taxonomy): Eukaryota > Metazoa > Chordata > Aves > Passeriformes > Paridae > Pseudopodoces > Pseudopodoces humilis. The sequence goes on along the minus strand of NC_142205.1, from coordinate 64,378,166 downwards.
GCAACAGAAAACCAGTGCAGAGGAGCAGCAGGTTTGAGTGCAAACATTACAATCTGAAACCTTTTGATTTTTTGTGCCCCAAGTAACCTGTGCTACCACACGTACACATTATATTTTGCATTTTTGAGAAATACCTAGTGAATAGGCTGAGTTATTGGAGCCTCAGTAAGAAAGTTGTATTTATCAAGCCACTGAGCTGAACATCTGGAATGTCTGTTCCTGTGTTACAAAGTGCTCAGCCACATATCTGTTTTTCAAATATTTTAGAGAGAAATGTCAAATTTCATAATGTAAAATTAGCAATTTTGTACCATACACAGCTGGATAACAAAGCTAAAATGAAACAAATTACTCTCAAATTATACTTATTTTGCTCTCCTTTCTCTCACTGGCTTTCATCTGTGTTGAATCAGGTCTTCACTGACACAAAGTTGTCTAAATGACTGAAAAATTCAGAGTTAAAGCACAGGTGGGATATATACGAGCAAAATTATGCACAGGCATTTTTTTCTTTATTTTTCTACATAACCACTTCTCAAAACTTTATATCTAACAATGAAAGAGATCATGTTTTCTCAGTCTGTTTTATCTCTTCTTATTTGCTGCCACTACAGCAATCACAAACCCACACATCATTTTGCTCTGAGAAGCACTGCTGAAAAAGGCCAACTGTTCCGTTCTCATGATGGTCAGAGCAAACAGTCTGTGTTGCCGTGGATAGTATTAAATGTAAAAATAGTAGCACCACCTATTGGCAAAATGCATAAACTGAGCCATCAAATTTCATACTGACATTCATCCTGCTAGTTGTTCAGGGTGAAAACTATTACTTTCAGTTTGTTTTAATTATTCAGAATGAACATGTTTGTTAATATGGCTTTTTTGTTTCTTTTACAGTACATCTGACATAGAATGCAATAGGACCTAGTTTTTAACTGGGAAAGAAACAAAATCCTAAGCCATAAATTCATAATGTTGAGGTCAAATTTATTTGGAATATATCTAAAAGGTCTGAAACCTATTTATGTTGTGGATTTTGCATATTGACTAATGTTATGATCCAGAATTTCAGGTCTTGAATTTTTGACAAGTCCCTTTTATTAAATGGACTATAAATGGAGACAAAAATTAGTGTGGAGGGAAACTATTTTAGCATTGGGGTGAAAAGACAAGATTTTCAAGTATTTGTGCATCTCAACATCTCTGTATAAAATGTGACCTATGAACTGCCCTTGGCTTGTAGTTACCATGATTCTGCTTAATATAAATAAAAACAAATGGTTTCAGGCAAGAGAGAGAATGTGAAATAATAATAAAAAAATCTTTAATGTAACTGAAAATGAGAGGCTAATACTTGGGTCGGCAACTTCAATTTTTATCCAGATGGCACTTAGACTGTTAATCCACAAATTTTTTCACCATGTTTCTGTTTAATTTTGGTTGCTTTTGTTGAGTTGCTCAGAACAACCGTTGCTTAATTTTAACTTCATCAGACATCTTATTTCTGATTATTTCTTTTTCATTATTTCTCTAGGATTTATACTCATAGAGTCTTTGTTATATTTATATTTTAAAAGAGATATTATTTTGCTTTTTAAGCATAATTTGTATTTATTAAAAAAATATGTTTCATCCATACATTACCATTGACAGTGATATTTTTTTAAGTCTTCTCTTTCTCTGCTCCTCCTGTTCATTGCTCCATTATTTCTTCTGAGAAAGAAAATGTTGTTGATCATGGTAGGTCAGATTCCAGCAGCAAAAAAACTCTCAGCATGCTTAGACTGACTATTGACCTTTCATTCTGCATTCCCAGGCAATTCACTGTTTTCTGCTACAGTGCCCAATTCTTATTTTTTTTATAAATGTTGGGTTTTCCTTAAAAGCAAAACTTCCCTGTGCTCAGGAGTGTATTAATTTCCCTTTTATTCTGGTATTTTTTGAAGAGTGCTAACAGTCCTTGTATCTGCAAACCATCATGAGCAGGATGTGTTTCTTACAGAAAATCATGCCAAAGCCTGTAATGACTCATCAGAGCTCTGGGGTGAAGACCTCTGCTGGAAAGGGGATGTTTGCTTTACTTGTAGTCTCCTGAATCTCGGGATTCATGATTTCATGGCCTCATTTTAGAATCATGAGATCATTAGTAATGTTAGAAAAGAACATTAAGTCCAACCCTCAACCGAATGCCACCATGCCCACTAAACCACCTTACAATGTGCCACGTCTACTCATTTTCTGAACACCTCCAGGGATGGTGACTCTACCACTCCATTTAGAAGCAAAGTTGTTGCATCTGCCATCAACACTTATATCTCCAGCCTTTGCCTGTGGTGAGTCCTTCCAGTTAACAAATGACAGGACAAGAAAAAGTGACATCAAGTTGCACCAGGGGAAGGTTAGATTAGTCGTTAGGGTTTTGTTGTTTTTTTTCCCACAGAAAGGGTTTTAAAATATGTCAAAAGGCTGCCTAGGGATGTCTAGGCTCACATCCCTGGAAGTGTTCAAAAAAATTGTGGATATGGCACTTAAGGGCATAGTTTAATGGTGAACATAGGGGCAGTGCAAGGTTGATAGGTGGACTTGATGGTCTTAAAGGTCTTTTCCAACCTTATTACCTCTATGTTTCTATGATTTTACTAGCAGAAAGGCCAGCAAGAGCAGTATCTCTCTGAGTCTCTTCTAGTCCTGCAAAGTCTCTTTTCCATTGTGAATGGCAATAAGCAGAGTGATTAAGATTGCATTCTTATGGCTAAGTTTTATGTTTTCTCAGCAGCAGACATTTCTTCATTGCATTCTCTGTATGAAAGATTTTTTAATTCAGTGGAAGGAACAATTCAATTTATTTTTTTATCTACAAGAATGCATTAGCTTAATAATTTACGTAGGCTTCCTTGGCTTCATGACACTGTTTTCAACAATGCAAACAGAGCCAGCCACACTGCAGCTGCAGGCTTGTAAATACTTGCCTAACAAAGCAGTTCTACTCCAGCTAATGAATCTTGGGGAGGCCGACTCTGAAGCCCAAGCTACAAGTGGAATTCATCATATAAAATGAAAACTAGCCAAACAGACTGCACCATTTCCTTGGGCCCTCTGAAGACAGGTCACATGGTATATATCACCCTGGGTAGAGTCAGTGTGCTGTTCTGTGATGTTAGATATGTGTTTGGTAGTATTTCTCCACAGCCATCCCCATGGAGCACAAGAGCAGTATGTTGGAAATAGGTTAAGGATTTAGAGGTTGCTGTCATACCCCTGACATCTCGTGGCAGAGGGCTGTTATGTGTCTGCACTCACGTCACGGGACAGAGGATGATGGCCTCACCTGTCAGACCCCTCTCAACATAACATCCAAACCTCCCAGAAGCTCCCCTGCAGAGGGTGGAAGATACTACAGCTGGATAAACAGAAAGAGACAAACATCTTGCCCAGGTTCACAGAAATGACCTGGTGAAAGAGCCAAGCACAGAGTCAAACAGTCTTGACTCCTCCTAATTTCTTTTCATCAATAATCACAATATGCCACGAATGTGTGATTATTATTGCTGCATCCGTATCTCTCCAGCAGTTGCTGTCTCAGAAATGTATTACAGGTTTAATTCCTCTCACAATTACATCAGTTTTAAATGTGTCCCAACTGGAATTACTCTTAACTTGTCCTTTTGTAGCTAAGGAGAAAAACCAAGATTTATATGCCATCTAGGGAGATATACATTTTGGTACTACAAGTTTATTTAACTTCTAATAAACAAAAGCACCTGGTGGATTGAAATGAGTTATAGCAGGGGACAAATTATTTATCAGCAGAGAGAATATTTATCATGACAAGAAGTCATATAGATTATTCTTGTGTGAGTTTCAGGTAGCTGTTTTCTTTTTAAATCATTACTAAGTCATTCAAAATTAGTAAGCCTAACATAAAAAGCCATCACATTGCATTTCTAGAGGGTAATATTTGTACCTTCGTCTGCATTTCAAACCATAGCCTGATGGAGTGAATTATGCACATTTATTGAAATCAAGTAGTATACAGATTGTTATACTGCATGTTGCAGTATCCAGTACTCTGAAACATGACAGCGTCTGGCTACCAATAGATTGCATCCTCTACATTCAGATTATCGAGTGATCATTGATTAGTGGAAGGAATGGAAAGCTTTCACCAAAAAATTGGAGGCACCCCTTCCTGAAATATGCAGGAGGAAACCCTTGATCTGTAAATCTTAGGAGTTGTACAAGTTTCATATTTACATGATAGCTTAAGTGATAAATTACCATAATCATCTTACCTTTATAATTTCATTTTTTACTTGGTAGCTTGTAGAGCTGGCTGGATAACTTTTTCTAATATTGTTTGCAGTGAGTTTTACTCACATTTTTCATTAATTTATGGGCTTCAAGGCTATGCAAGTCTCTTCATACTGCATAGCTATTATTCACATGCCTGTTTTTCCACTGAAGAGTAGTAGCACCTACTTCCTTAAGTGTTCCTTAGTAAACCAGAACTACCCTTAACAAAGTATTTACTGTTCTCACAAATAACAAAGGGATGGGTTTTATAAAAACATATAAATAGACTTTTTTTTTCTTTTTAATGTGTGAGAACCATCACTATGACTGAGAGAAATAAACCAAGAAAACTGTAACAGATAAATCTAGCTCATCTCTCCTTGGCACAAATAATGTTTGGGAGCAAAGAAAGCATTTTAAAGCACCAAGATCTTGCTTTGCCTGAGGAGGACACTGACAACCTTGACATCTACTTTTTGCTCATTTACGTACTTCAAGCCAAGCAGGGCAGAAACCAAAGCACAGAAAGGAGTAAAAACCGTAATTTAAGCAATTAATTTAGAAGAGTGTTTTAACCCATGCTATACTAAAGACCTTTCCCCTTTAGATGCAACAGGCTCAATAAGAAGACAGAAAGAAACAAACAACTCGTTTCCACTTTGCGAGCAGATCCGCATGGCCAGAAGGCTCCCTGTAGGGCTGGAGACCCGGCTCCAGCGCTGGTCAGTGCTGACACAGGTGTAGTGGGCCATCCCCTGTGTGACACATGGACAGAGCCCAGAGCACTCTGCTGCTCCCCCCTCAGCCCCTAGCCTAAGGCACCGCTGGTTTGTGCCAATTTTCCGCTGCTGTGTCCCTCTCTAGGAGCTCCCAAGATGAGGGTTGTGTCCAAGCAACTGTTCCAAACAGCCATTTGTGGGCTTTTCCTCCATGAACTTATCTCAAGGAAACCACCCACCTTCCTGGTCTCCATGGCACCTAGCAGCAAGGGATCCCCCATCTCAGCCCTGTGTTCTCTGGAGATCTCTGATTCCCCAAACACCAAGAGCCGAGCCTGAGACAGGCTGTCAGCTTTGTTCTGCCATCACGCACAGCTACGGCTCACCCTGATGGTGCCACAAACAACCAAGAGTCTGCCCAGAATTTCAGGGCCCTGCCTTAACTCTGAAATGAGACAGCCAGAGAGAGATCCAGACCTCCTACGGAGATGAATATGCCGCCCGATGTGTCACGGATGCTTTGGAAACTGCTTGTGGATTGCAGGCACTTGCTGCTTATAAATGTTGTGCCACTTTTCTCTGCATACTATTGATGGAGGTGACAAAAAAAATTAATATAACCCTAACATTTTAAGAGAAGGCTGCTAAATTCCCTCTGATCAGATGTAGTGATTCTGCTTACCAGGTCAGGGGATATAAAGTTAAATTTTCTTCATTTCGTAACAATTAAACATAAAAATAAAATTTTGAAAATAAATTTCTCTAAGGAAATATATTGTATGGCTAAGAGATCTGGATGCAGAGATGAAAGATGATTTAAAAGAGAGTTTAGAATGGTTCTTTTTCTTCCTTGGAGCTAATTAAAATAAAAATAATCAAAACCATGGATCAGGATAACTTGATTTTTAGTTCAAGGAAGATTTTAGGAATGCCCTTGTCTCTAATACAATTCTGTCCCAGTGCCTGTGCTCTCCAGTCAGAGCAGTTTGAGTTTCTGAGCTCTATTCCTTTGTGGTCAGAGTGGTGCTTTAAGAGTTTTCTGGACATTCTCTCTCCCTTCATTTTTATCTTTCCCATTCTGTCTCTTACATTTCATTGTAGGGGATGCCCTGTGTTCTACTGTCATTTCTCAGGAATCCTGCACAAATTGATACAACTGGCAGCCATTTCCTATATATTCCCTTTAATTGAAAACTTATATGGAGCTCACAGGAAAGTAGTAATGCTCAGTTTTCTCTTGTCTAGTTAAGGCCTTTGCTTCCAAACTTGAAAAGCAGCTCCACAAGGCAGGCAAGGTCAAGAAGAAAACTGATCTAATTATCCCGTAAATCTTCAAATAAAAAGAACTATCAAGCTCTGTATATGTAACACAGAACTGACCAAAAGATTTTAACAGTATGAGATCTTGCTTGGTAAGGGACTTCAAGAGACTATGGTAGGAATTAGTTATTTAGGGCAAGAAAATGAATCACAAAATATAGCCAATGCTACCATACTGTGAAAATCCAGCACACAGGCATTACCTCTCCTGGCTTTTAGATCCCCTTGCATTTATTTTAACTAGTTGGACAAACCTTCAGACTGAAACTTTCTAGCAATTGAGGGTTTTTCAAGGTGAGGTGTAAAGAGAAACAGGTTAAATTAAAGCAATTCAGGCAGCTCATTCTGAACATGAAACTGAAATCAGCACACCATAGATAGTAATAAGCAGGTTAATTTCTATTAGATGTGTCACAGATTTAAGGCTGCAAAGGCAATTTGGAAGACACTTCCAGGCTGAGGGGCTTTCAGAGTGAGGAAAGCTTTCTGGTGTTTCAAATAAGGGCAAATCATAAAACTTCTGTTTTAAAGTCTCTGTTCAGCTCTAACATACTGAAGTACAACAGATAAATTATACTAAATATCTGTCTAGGGTGAGGACACAAAAAGGCCTCCAAGAAAAAAGGCCTATGAACAAATAGCAGGAAGAAGCACGAGACGGTAGATTATGGCAGAGGGAAGAAAGAAAATGCATTGAAGATGGTGGTGAAGGGTAGGAGATGTACATCCCTTGCAGGGCTCAAACATAGTGCAAATCCATATGGATAGCAGGAATGCAAATGCAAATCGTGGCAAATTTCCAAGCAAAAGCCCCAAAATTTCTGAGCAAAGAGTCACTAACCCAAAAAAACCCCTTCATAGTTAAAATGCACTAGAGGCACATACCTTCAGAAGAGGAACCACGGAAGGATTTGAATAGCACAATCTTTCCCCAAGAGTCTTCTATTGCCCCACCTGTAAGGTTTACAGTGATTAGTAAGCAGTCACTGTCTTTGGGGGAAAATAACAATAATAATTAAAAAAAAAAATATTGGAAGCATATCCTTCCTTGAAAATTAGGCTTCCTTTAAGACAGCTGGTTTTCATATTTTGTCTGAAATGCACATTTATTGAGTTTTTTCTCTAGCTGTGTTTAAGAGCACAAGAAACTCTTTACATCAATGAACCTAATAATACAAGAGAAAAAGCCCACAGGGGGAGTGCCTTAATGTTTATGACTCTTCAGTACTTTATCTTGCATTCTTAAACATATTTTTCACTATCAAGTCCTTTTACTAAATAGAACACAATTTAATCAATAAAACATATTATAATCTGTTATAAAGGCAATACTAAAACTTGAGAAGAGGATACAGAAGAAACAACCTGAAACAAAACAGGATTCATCAGGCAGCATGGAGTTCACAATTTGTTCACAGCCATAGCTTCAATCTGCCACTTCATGTATCACAACTCCCACCACACTCTATTTTGAGAGCTGAGGTGGGATTAAATGAACACACAGATCATGAATCAGGTTTTTTTTTTTTTGCATATGGGTGGATTTCACCTGCAGTGCTTCATATTTTTTATATTTTCACATAAAGAGAGGGTGACCATGTTTCTTCATTCTGTTGCCTCCTTTATGTAAATTTTAATGTAAATGTTAGCACGTAGGAAATACGAATAATGCAGTTACTTTAGAGAAAATGGATAGCAACTAGAAATAAAATATGCTGCCTGTATTGGAAGAGAGCAAGAATGCATCAGAATTAAGTTTGACTACAAAGAGCCTGTAAATTTTAAATGATAATCCCTACTTTATGTGGCTTAGACAATAGTAATTATAGCAATTTTTGTGAGCAGTATTTGTCAAGCTACATAAAATGAAACTGCACTAATGAGATGTATTTGAAATCAGTAGGACAGCATTATGAGGAAAATACCCATTGTGCTCCCTTGTTTCAGCTGCATGTGAAACCAGTTCAGAGGCTTAAATTGTATGAGGAAAAAAAGCAGCAAACCCTTGCCGTGTGCTACTTAGCACACACTGTGACAGTGATAAATTTCCTCAGTGATTCTCAGGTGCCCTGTTATTATCTTTAACTGCCTCCCAGCCTGTCAATCTTCTGCTTCCAGATGGTATCGGTCATTCACACAGGCAAAACCTTGCTTAGAGGGACTTACACTTTGTGCTGGTAATAGGCGTTTTATCTTCCAGTGGGTTATTTGCCCACTGTTCTTGTGGAATTCCACAAAAGAAGCATCTCTGATTATCTGTCAATTTATCTTTTGTACGGATCTTGTTGGAAATTGAGTTACTAGAAGGAGTTGGTTCTTTCAAAATGGAATCTCTCCCTGAGGCGTTGAGTGCAGGATAATAAGATTTCATCTTCTGCATCTCAGAAAGCAGGGGACAGGAAAATACCTACATGTCCAGAGCACTTGATAGGGAACACCAGAAATTTTGTACACAGCACATCCTTCTGAGGTATCTAACACTACAGTTGCCCCATACAAGAAAGTTTTATACCCATAAAATCTCCACGGGAGCTAGGCCATGTCGTGTATCTCCATACAGTTACCATTTACTGAGCAGAACATTTGAGGCAGGAATTTTTTCTCATTTACTCTTAAATAAAACCATGCTAATTTCTCCTTGACTATGTGCTACATCATCCCCTCAGTAGGGAGAACCCCTTTCATGGTTCAAGGCACCACCAACATCTCTTTCTGCTGCTGACATGCCACTGTCCCACTGTCCTGAAGCTAAACCTGAGTTATGTATAGGTAACAGCGCATTAACTCATCAGAAATCGTAATAGAACGAAATCAACTCCATCTCATTTCATGAACTTCACAATAGCCTGACATTTTGTTTGCAAATACTTTTGAAAACAAAATAATAGAAAGGAAACAGACTTTTTTTTATCTAGAATATCAGAAGTCAGGTAAGTTTTGCATAAATGCTGTGCTGCGTGACGCTATAATGAACAGCTTTCCTTAATAAAGTCCAGTTTTGTGTAAAGAGGTTAAAGTATTTAATCAGTAGGAGACCTAATAGCTGACTCAAAGAATGCTCTATATTGAAGAGATATTCTCATATCTAATAGGCTAAATAAAAAAAAATTCCAAAATTCCTAGACAAAAGTAAGAAAAGATAAAATATTTTCCACGAAAAGGTTAGAACTGTGGAACTCTCTAATTCCTACAGTCCATGCCATGACTATTGTTTCTTTGGACTGATTCCCTAATTTTTTTTAACTGTTCAAAACATCTGAAGAACTAACAAATACATCAATGGCATGAAAATGGAACAGGTGCTGCCCACCTGAAGCCAGAGGGAGAAGAGGAGAAAGCTCTGTTTTAAGAAAAAACAAAAAAGAACAAAGACATTGATGCTGCTGAGGTAGTGCAAAAATATCTGAAATCCAGGAGACCTTTTTAAACTCAACACCTTTACAAGTTCTCTTAATGTGACACATTTTATTTTATTTTATTTTATTTTATTTTATTTTATTTTATTTTATTTTATTTTATTTTATTTTATTGTATTGTATTGTATTGTATTGTTTTGTTTTGTTTTGTTTTGTTTTGTTTTGTTTTGTTTTGTTTTGTTTTTACTTTTAATGTGATTCCCAAGGCCTTAATAAGTTACATTTAATAAAGGTAATAATCACCACCTGAGCAACTCTTCTGAGAAAATATATAGGAGTTTTATGAGTGGACCTGATGATCTTAGAGGTCTTTTCCAACCTTAATGATTCTGTGATTTCAGGGCTTGATAAAGTCAAAGAACAGCATTTCTGGGGTAAAAAAAAGCCAAACACATTTCTTGTTTTTTTTTTATCCTGCTGGCCAGAATCCATTCTTTTACTAGAACTAAATGAACTGAAGGACTGTGACTGCTCTCTCTAAACCAAGCATAATATTTCATGCATCCTCTACTCATCACTTTTCTGTTTAAAGGAGAAAACAGTTAAGAATAGAAATGAAAAAAAAAATCTACTAATTGCAATTAAGTCTTCAGAAGATAAATCAAGTTGTCTAACACAAATATGACGTGAGATTTTTTTCAGGTCATATCAGTAACAAAGTCACAGTTGCTTTCAACCTCTGTCAACCCAAGAGTAACTGGAAGTGCTGACTGAGGGATACTGTGCAATAGGCTCACTTCAACTCTTTGTAAGATGTGAGTTTTAGGTCTCATATACATCAAGAAAATTTGTTTTCATTTTTTCTCCTTTATCTGAAGTATGCCTATCCCTTCACACAAATTTGTTCTCAGTAATAAGGCCCTATTACCCCAAAACCCATTTTTCCCCTATCTGCCAGGGGAAAATACTTTTATACTACTTTCATAAGGAAAAACAAAAAATCTACTTACAAAAGCCAGAGGAAAAAAAAGCAAAAAATTAATAAATGTAATTAGTAACACTGATAGGAATATAGGAAATTAATAGTAGAAGGTTACCTTCATTGCCCACCATTTTTTTTTAATCTCAGTAAAAACAGACAACTTAGAACCAGCTTATCTGTGAGGTTTTTTTCCTTCCTTTCTTGCCTTTTCTAAGTAAAAACACAAGTGTATATTTTTACATTATGGACTGTTTAATTATATTTTTTTTTAATTTTAAGCCCCATGTTTTACTTGACTGGAAAAAAAAAAGGCTGTGGTGATCCAGTTTCCTGGCTCCTCCTTGTTGACAATAATTTCATTATGCGTATTGCACCCAAAAGCCTGACCTTTGAAGATGTAAATCTTTGTACCTAGGCAGAGTTATTACTAAGCTTATTAAAACACGACCAAGTGTAGAATACAACATTTCTTTCTTGGCTGAGGGCCTGCTCACAGGTTTTCATTGCACAACACTGCCATAGTTCATCACATAGAGAGAGGTATTTTGAACCAGCTGACACCATCAAATCTACAGGAGAGACAAAAACAAATAACAAATAACAAAAATAGTGTGTTTCATGTCAAAAACCCCAAAACAACCTCTTTTCCATGAGCAATATTTCAATCAGAATGAGATCAAAATCAGATAATATATATTCATAATTTTAAGCATGACTATTACACATATTACTAAACTTTTTTTCAATATATACTTTTTCAATCCTCAAACTGTTCAATATAGGATACTTGTTGTTTTTTTCTTTTCTCAGAATATGAATAAAACTGAAGTGAAAACATATTAGAAATTAAGGCCAGCTTTCCTGAATCCTAGAGTTCTCCTATGTGCCAAAGGTAGTTTGGCTACACATTGACATCAGACTTTCTTACATGCAGCAACAGAAATGGAAAATCAGAGCGAGTATGAGTGATTACATCCATCAACGTTCCAGAGTTAATAAGAGAAAATAAAAAAAAATAAAATAATAAAATCTCTATGAAAATATTTGCACTCTGTATATGAAATTTGCATGATTTGGTTTCATGACAGAGTTTGGGAGCCAAGCAGAAAAAACTTTTAGGGTTTTGGGTGACAGATGTGTGCATTTATGCTCATATTAAGCTTTGTAAAAATACTTTTTGTTTAGCAGAAATACTCATACAAAAAATCTTTTCTGTCACATCTTAAAATATGTTAATTGACTCACTGTCATTATTCTAATGACACTGGTTTGTATTGTTTTGGGTGTTTTCTTTTCCCCTTGTTCTTTATCATTCCATTTATTTCACTAATACTCTGGGGAGGGGTTGCAGAAGTAATTTGTAGCTGCACAACAGCTGGTTTAGATTTTGTCAGGATTTCTGCTACATTTTAGTGTGCTTTCAGATTATGTTGTCTTGTGCTTAATGTGTGTAATCCATGACTGTATTAAGAGGATACTTGACCGCATTTAGTGTAAATAGCAGTGCCATCCAGTTGCCCAAAAACAACCACTAAATCAGCTTACAATTAGCGTGCTTCACTTTATCCCAGGGACGAGGACTAATTCACAGTGCTAAGGATCACGACAGCACTGCTTTTAATTAAATAGAACGTCCTGGTTACACCAAATGTAGGCCTCGAATTCTGACACAGTTAAATTGAAAGATGGATAATCCCAGCAGCCTTTGAATTGGTAATGCTGTAACCAGGAATAGATTAGAAAAACTTTTATTTTTTTTTTTAATTTTAGAAATAATAATAATAATAATAACAATGATGATGATGATGATAATAATGATAATAATAATAATAATAATAATAATAATAATAATAAATGGAGAACTGCTATAATTTAGGAGGTGGTACCTACAATGCAGCTCCCTTAATCCCTTTCAGATGGTTGCCAATACATTAGCAGCCACTATTAGGAAAAAATTCCTATGATTTCTTGTCACTTGCAGGGGCTTTCGTAAGAAATGCAGCTCTGAATCAACGTGCACTAAATAGTCCTGTTTCTAAGTGCCTCGTGCCTCTTCCCAGCAAAAAGAATAGGAAGGAGGGGGCAGACAAAAGTGACGTTAGTTACCTTGGCATCTCCAGTACTCCCCAGAAATTTAGTCATCCACAGCTTGGCCCCAGTGCTATTCTGAGCGCTGGAGGCACAAGGTGCACGGCAGCTGAGATGAAATGCATTCAGCCAAACCACCTCCCTCCCTCCCTCCCTCCCTCCCTGACCTGCTCTCTCCTCAGCTGGGATGTGACTGAACATAGGCAGATGCAAAAAGGCCAGTGCACTGTGGTCCTTTATCTCTTCCAGGCATAGATTTGGAATATAAGATAGAGCCATGTATAAATACCTTGTCTTCCCTCTTTTTAACATTGTTTATGGACCATAGCCATCCAAAGGCAATGCAAACAAAATAGTTGATTTTCTGTCCCACAGATGAATAATTTTTTCAGTTTTTTGTTTCAGAAGTACCCAGGATATTCCTTCAGAAGCTCCAGGAAAGCTCCCCAGGAAGGTGCTGCAGATGAAGGAAAGTACATAAAGCTGTTTTGAATGAAACAAATCATGCTCAGTGATGTGGTAACTTCTCACTAAACATGTTTTTGATTGCTTGTAACTCTCTCTGCTCTGGAAATCTGCCTTGCACCATCATTTCAAATTATTTTGACTATTTTGAGGTGCCATAAAGGAAGTGCACAGGCCTTGCTGCAAACAGCATTACACAGAAGGCACAAGTTACTGCCAGTAAGAAAACGAGGGTTTTGCAATGCAGTCAAGTTCTGAATTTCTGTATTTTCTACCACACAGGAGAGAGTGCCCAGTTTTCTAGGGTATTTGTGTGGGAACCCTCCCTGTAGAGGGTGGAGGATTCTCACTGCCTGGCCTGGGGCTCAGGGGGTGCTCAGTGCTTGCTGACCCCTTTGCCCGAGGGGCACACAGGCACCTTGGCACATGCTGCTTGCAGCTTCCCTGGCTTGTGCCTCAGTCACACCCCCCCAGACACCTTCTGGGGTGACCTGCCAGCCCCACACACCTGCTGACGTCACCTGTCACCATGGCACACACGCTGATGTCACTCACCAGCATGGCACAGGGCAGAAGCAGAACTGAGAAACTGAGGCGAGCAGTCACAGAGCGGCCCAAGACAAGGGATGTCCCATCCCGTTTATGCCTGACACCAAAGACCACCCAAAATACCCCTAGGCTTTGTTCTGCCAAGTTTTAAAATCTAGAATAGTCACATTGCAAACCTGGAAACTTCATTTAGCAAGAAAAGCTGATTATTATTGTTTTTATTATACTCTTCCAGTCCATAATATAAAATTATTTTCTTCTCAGCTTCCTTCCTAGATAGGACTCATTATATTTAAATGACTACTCTGTGACTAGCCAAACTGCAATGACTGTGAAGATTAACAGTACAGTTTAGATTGTGACAAATGAGCTCCTTGTGGCAGTTACAACCAGTTATTAAAAAGCTTAGCTTCCTTACAAAAGTTTATTGTGATGCTCATGAAACTGATTTTTTTGCCTAATGGCAAAAATTCACAAAGCAGTAAACAACACCTGACTGCAAGTCTAAAAAGCTACCATTAGGTGCCATCTATTATTGTATTATTTGTGCTTTGTTTCAGATGCCTGTGTTGGTAAATATGTTATTTACCACTTTTAATATGAATGCCTGCCATTTCAATGGAATATGCTGGCAGGCTATTCATGTCTCTAGAAAGTTAACATGACACAAATCAAGTAAGCTTTACAGGAACTTCGTTTTATAAGTGTAAGCAATTTCTATAAATGTCAAAATAGCTCATTTCATCATTCTGGGAACCAAATGCTTTCCATTTTAATTTTCTTTTAAAATTTATATTTTCAAGTTTTAAAGCATTAGGTAAGTTTTCCAGTAAAAGATGTTAAACTTAAAGAATTAAGATGCTTCAGTCAATAGTTATCTATTATTTTGTCTTATGCAGACTGTGCATTAATTTTTTGCTTCCTTTGAGAAAGAAACTGAACTCCAAAAGTCTGTCATGCCTTCACAGCCATGATTATTTTATTTGCTTTAAAATTAGTCCCTGCAATATGGGAGATAGATCCAAGGGCAAAGAGGGTAGAAAGGAGTGGTTGGATGGCACAGTCAGATAAACTTTAACACATGGCAGATTCTCATGCTGGCTTTACACCTAATACTCCTGAGCATCTTACAGCTAAAATACAAAGTAGTCTGTGGTGTTGTTAGGCTTTAATACTTTTAAAGACACATTGAGTGTTAATGTGGTTCTCTGGACTTAAGGCTTTGTTGTTTATTATACCCAGACTGCCTGGGTGTTCTCTAATGACATTCTCTAGTAAGTCACCTAATTCCTGACCTGCTGTTAAAGTCAGAACCCCCCGGATTATCTCCATCCACCTCCCTGCCTAAAGCAGCCTCACTTCAGCAGTTAGTCATATCCCTCCCAGAACAATGCTCCAGACCCCAAAATAAACTCACACACTGCATTTCACCAGCATCTCTGAAACACAGGAGCACGTACAGAAACATGAAACCAAACAGTACGTCCTCGTTGCCAGTCCTGTTTGCATTCCCCACTGCTGTCCCAGTGAGATACCCAGGCACAGCTCTGCAGTGCTGGCTGCCCACCCCCGATGCAGAGCTGGAGCCTGCTAAAGATCCCAGTGCCCAAAAGGCAGAAATAAGGACCCTGAGGCACAGTGCAGAGTGTGGGAAATTGCACAGGCAGCCAAAGAGTCCAAGGTGAAACCTGAGGACAAATGGAACTTCCATTAACAATGTTCACTTGTCATCAACACAAAATTCACTCCTGGAAGCTAACAGCGAGCAGGGCTTGGGGTCAGGAATTGGACCCCGTACTTTATAAATGGCTCTGGTGGCTGGCTTTACTGCACAGCTGCTTGCCAGGAGCAGGAAAGGGGCTATTTTACCAACCAACCAACCAAGAAAGAAATCAACAACAAAAAACATCAAACAAAAAAAAAAAAATAGAGATCAAAAAAAAAGGGTTTTTTTTCAGAATAATGTTTACTCTAAAGCATATGCAAAACCATTCCTCTTCTAGGTTCCTGCCACTGGAACAATGCTGTTCTTATTTGGATATGCTAAAACTGAAATAGAGGTAGCATCAAAGAGTTAATGCCATTGTTCCTGACTCTCTCATAAGACAGATCTGTTCCTCCTCTCAAGGGAATTTTTCAGTCTTCTGTCATCTCAATCAGCAGTAAGGTTCCCACTACCTCTCATGGCATGGGACTGGGACACCACAGCACTACAAAAAAGAGGTCAATCACAGCTGCACATTTAAGTGTTCACAGGCATTTTAAAAATAAATCCATGATCATGATTTTCTAAATATTTCTAATAGACTTGTCTCAGCTACAGTACAAAAACATCTCAGTACCATCTCCCAGACCTGTATCAGGTTTCACTCTCAGATGATATGTTTTAAGATTCTGAAATGGGGATTTTGAATAAACTTAAAAGATTCCTGCTAGGTGTAAAAATCTCATTGAAATTTAGTTAATGTACCTAACCCAATTAGAGGACTTGAAAATTGTGACATAAACTCAAAGACACACACCAGTTCTTATCCTGTGTTTTTTTCAATTCAAGGAACAATGAATAGCATTGAAAAGTGCCATATTTTGTTTGGGGCTTTTTTGTACTGTTTTGTTTTTGTTGTTTTTTTTTTAATACCAACAGTAATAACCTCTTACAAACCTAGAACTGGCTGATGTCAGAGGTATCAGAGGGAGTTCATCTCAGAGCTGCACAGGGACAATGAGAAGGAAGAGCATGCAGTTACAGGCACAGCCCCAAGGGAACTCAATTTCCTGCTGTACAGATGGCTTTCTGTATTGTACCAAAAACACACATTTAGGCTCATGTCTTTCAAGGTTCTTCAGTACCTAACTTTCATTTAAAAAGGTGACTAAATGCTTTTGAAGAACTGGACAGTAAGCTCTCAGATTCCCATACAAATTAAAGTCCCTAACAGGTAGGACAGGTAGGACATTCTATGTAGAATTGGGGAAACTTAACTCCAGGAGTCCAATTCTCAAAACCCTGCAAAACCCATTTAAGTTGGTGTCTATTGAGGACTATATGCTTTCACTTAAGAGTTTGTTCTTGAGCAACAAATGTTTGTTTCCATCTGCACTGAGAATTGTCTCCATGTAGTTAAAGAAGGAAAATACTTGTGGTTATTTTCTAAAAGGAGGAATGCTCCTTTAATCTCAGAATTACTTAATAGTCAGGAGTGAATTACATCAGAAAAAGAAATCATGGGTTATTTACATGCAAAAATATATCAGAAGGAGGAACCTGTAGAAATGCCCTAGTTTTGTAATGGTAGCTCAGGTGCCTGCATGCTAAAGACAAATTCAATGGCTCCTTCAGCCTGAAAGAGTTCAAATCTGCACTTCAGGAGAATCCTACAGCTCTCCTGATGTAGGGGAAAGACACGGTGAAGGGAGTGTTTCTAGTTTGCAAATTTTAATTATTTTTTTTTTAAATCAGGTATCCTGCCCCAGAGTCAAAGCAAAATTCTTTATTGCACTGATTAGAGCATGTGGCACAAGACATACTTCTGCTTCTAATCTTTCCTCCAGAGAAAAGATACTTCATTATGCTGCATTGCAACTTTATTTGATAGCCAGTATTTGAGTAGCCCTTCAAGATTTTGGGTGTTGCAAAGGAGCAACTCCCACTTTTATTTTCTGATGAAAGAATTTGTAAACTAACCATCAGTGCTGATTAGCAGCTATGCCTCTCCCAGCTACCTCCCATTCTACTCCCTACCATGTGTACAGCTTCTTCTAGTGAATCAGATGTGTTTGTAGGGAAGAGAATATGCAGTTTTCTATGGTTAACACTCTCTTACAGAATTATTCAGATATTCTTTCTGTAGCCTAACTCTAATATGCTGACAAGGCATGAGATATGCCCACATGTCACGTATTACACAGTGTATGGTGACATGTTTCCACTAGGTTCTTATTGTACTGAAAACCTTCAAACCCTTTCCAGGTTAAAAGTGACTAGCACATATCAAGCAAAAATAAAGAGCTTGTTTTTGTTTTTGTTTGATTTGATCTTACGATATTTTTTTTGCCTATACCAAAACAACTGCGGTTTCAAAAGTCATTCTCATTTAAAACGTTTCCTTTAAGTACAAATTATGAGCATGTGATTTTCTCAAATCCTCCAGCCAACGAAGAATCTCTCTCAAGAGTTAATTACAACAACTTAAGATGGAATGTATTCTTTACTCATTGCTTATTTAATTTGTTCGAGACTTTATATTGCAGTACTTCCTTCTTCCCTCTTTAGTATGAATCATTTTACATTTTCCCTTAGTATTTCTATTTTAAGTACAGGACCGTACCATTTCAAGTGAATGAACATCTCTGTTCTGTAAGGTTTGATAAATGAGAACATTAAATATACCCAACAGCCTAATGAAATTCCCCACTTTGGTTTGGATGCTGCAGATTGTTTATTTGATTATTTGGAGAAAAACCTCATCTTTGATAATGGTGCTAAACAATGCGTGGCTTCATTGATATTTAATAGATAACAGACTTAAAACAACACTGTTGGAGTTTATCTTTTGTACCCAACAGCTGTGCAGTTTAAAAAAAAAAAACAGAAGTACAATACTGTATTGTGTACTTGAATTACACACTTAGTTTAAGGGATAAGAATCCCAGCAGCAGATGGCATTCCAGGCTGTCATAGCAGGGAAAAGAAAAAAAAAAAAAACAGGCCAATAGTCTGCCTTGATATTATAAATCAACAGACTGGTTACTGCTGAACACATGAAGATTAATATATCAAAATCTGTGAGTTATTTCTGAGAAATGAAAGTAGGAAACACCTCGGTGTGGACAGCATCATGACCAAGCTGTGCTTCAAGCTCTAAAGTGAGAAGATAGAGAAGTCTTTATTAATGGAAGTTTCCCTGGTATTTCTCATTAAGTTCAATTAGGTCCCTGAACTGCATTTTGGGGGAGAAACCTGAGGACAGATTCTCCACTCCCAGGAAAGTCCAGCTGTTGCAGTATGACAAGGTATGGGAATCACAACTCCCAGGCACATCACCCCAGAGATGAGCTTCACAGCTTGACAGTGACACTGCTGCAGTGGATCAGGGAACCATGAAAGTTCATATATCCCATGTAATCGTGTTTTATTCCAGGAGAGAGCCCCTCCCAGCCTAGCTGCAGCCTCACAACAGACTCAGATTAGCTGAGAGGTTTAAATCCCTGGTCAACAAATAAAGGCATATGGTATGAGAAATCTTCCTTAGAGATGGAAGGATTAAATCAGCTGAAACAAGTATAGGCAAGAATTCAGGGCTGGCAATGATGTGTTCTCTGTGAGAGAGTTACTGTACTGCAGATTTGGACAGTGACTGCTGAAGTGTTGTGTGAAAACCACTTCAAACTTGGAGGAATCTCCAGTGCTGTAATCACCAACACGACACAACATGAGAGCTCACACGGAAGGGTTCAAACACACAATGCATAATAAACTAATCACTTATCACAGTTTGTCTGCAGCCTTCATGCATGGGATTTTGATGAATAGGTCTCATTAAACCTTGCCCTGGAAACCAGGACATAGATGCCATGAATACAGCTCCCCAAAAATCATCTCTTTGTCATCAGTTCTATAATAAGACAAAGGAATTCATAGTTAATTCGGACATGACAACAGCAAACATTATCTACAGATCAGAACATATAATAAACTGTTCGGTGATCAAAAGAAAAAATAAATAATAGAGATACTAAAAAGAATTAGTGGAAAAACCCGAAAATGTATTGATTACCTGAATCCCAGTCTTGAGCCTTAAGCAGCACTCTGATATTTTAAAAATCACCTATGAGTTTTCAGGATGATTCTCCTGAAGTCATGTTTTTTTTTTTGGATTTGCTTATTTCTACAGACTGTTAAATGGTGAAAAAAAAACCTCTCTCAATTTGAAAAGACAATATATTACTATGGTTTCACTGTTAGTGTGAAATTATATTCTTTTTCTGTTTCTTTTGTTTTTCACTTGCATTTATTAAGTTGTCTTAAACTGGTTCTGCACTGCCATTGCTGTCCTCATTACAGTAATTGCAACATAATTACATCTATAATTCACAGGTTGTAATTACAATATTATAATATAAAAGGCTTATAAAATATCAAAGAAGATTTATAAAACAAATGATAGACTGCACTGTATAACACCTACTATATAACACACCTACATCTCTTGGGCTGCCCTTTTCAAAAACAGGTGCTTTGAATTCATTTGTCAAGGGAATTGAATCCAGTGAGGATTTTCTTTTGGTTTTCATTCTATGGAGTACCAACATTCAAAACTTAAATGATATCTGAACATCTTTAGTTGTTTCATTGTTGTATCTTTAGGAAAGTAAATTTATCCTATTTTTAGGTCTTCTAGAATTTGGGGTCTGTGATTAGAAAATCTGTGATAAGGAAAATAATTTTTACAGTGAAAAATTTAAAGCTTTCACAGATTATGAACACTGCGAGGTGACACAAGTATTAGGTCTCATCCAGCAAGACACAAATTTTCTCTATATGTCATTATCATACAGTATTTGTACCATTCACAGATATTCAGTGGACACCAACATTAATTTTCAATATTCTTCAGCTGTACTGTTCAAGCTGTCATCACTGATGTCAGTGGAACTTTCCATAATTTTTCAAGAGGATATCTTCTCTAAAATGGAGATAAAATATTTTTTGATCCTATTTATCATGATCTGAGTAGCTGAATGGTTACTTATCCATTATATCTGAATCACTCTATAATTCAGAAAAAAAAAACAGAATCAAATAAAATGAACAAGTAAAATAAGTCCTTAACTAGAAAAAATAAAAGCACTTTTGCTGTTTTCTGATTTGTGATATCATAATTTTCACAGACCAACTAAACAGTATCTTCTATATCTTTGAACCACCATAGATTTTTATATATTTTAACATCTCTTCAGATATACTAGATCACTGAAAATCAACAGAAAGAAGCTATACTCACTCCTACTAAAATATTTTATATATGTCATTTGCATTAAAAGAGATTTCAGAGCTTCTAATATTTTTGTTTCTTTATTTTTTCAACACAGGTCAGAATATGGAAGAGATCCTCATGACCTCAGCATTTCTATGTTATTATAACAATACATGTAGTGCACAGATGTGGCTGATTCCTCAGATGCATTGCAGTTAGACACATCCATCAGGGAAATCGCATCACACTCCATTGGTGGAGGTGAAATAAAACATTCAGAAGAGTTGTTTAAACTAGGGATCCTCTGCTCTAACAGAGAAACAGCTGGCAAAATAGGCAAGACTGCTCTTCACTGATACAGAAGAATTACTAGAGCACACACAGAAACTATTTTAAGAGGAATCAAGGCTGAAATCGTCCAACTGGAGATTAATGGTAATAAACATACAGAAATCTTATGAACACCCACAAATCGAGTGTCCCAAAGCCCACAAAATTCAAATATAGAGGTACACTAAAAATTACAGTGAGAGATACACAAGTAATGATTCTGAACTTCAGTTTATGATAAATCATATCAAAACTCATCAGATTAAATAAATAATTGAAATTTATTTTACTGGGTTAAATAAATTTCCTCATCTATTTTTCTATATTATTTACTAGACATCATATAATAGATAAGTCATATAAAGAAATCTTAAATAATTACTTCAGAGTATCAAAATTCATGAACTAGGCACCTTAAAAAACAATGCTTTGATTAACAGTTGGAAAATATTGAATAAGCATAGACAAAGCTCTTTTATATGTTAATACGTTATATGTTGATGATATAATCATTCTAATATCCAGTTTTCATGTTTTAAAGTAAGTATACTTTTTAAACGACTGAAAAACTAACAGACATGCTTTTTACTCTAGGAAATCTGCTTTATAGTAAGAAACTTAAAAAAAAATAATGAGTTCATTTATTAGAAAAGAAATTCTGACTATATACAAGAAAATAGAATTTTAATAAAATAATGTTGATGCAGACACTGTTACAATGTGACTCTGCAGTGTCTTGCTACTGATAGTGGATACATTCAGACAAGAAATCAGGTGAAAATATTTAATAATAATGATATTGGAACAACTTCTATGTTGAAGCAATCAATTCTCTGTTACATAAACTATTTAAAATTATATTAGCTATCTTATTAAACAATATCCTCTAGCTCAACCAGGAGTTGTGGACTTCATTTGAAATCAGCTAATAAAATTACACATTATCAGCCATGCCATGAACCATGAAAATTATCATACTGCTTGCCCTTGGTCTTCAAAGTTTAAGGAAAAAATCAAATATACAGTAGCACTGAAACTTTAACAAAAAATGAGGAGCTCGCTTTCATTAGTCCCTGGCCATTTCTATTATGCCAGCTCTTAGTGCAGAAATTTTTCATTTCACTGTGTTTACTTTAGGAGGAGTCATCCTTTACAATAGTCATTGAGTGCACATACAGATTTCTGTTGATTTCAGGGAATTACAGTCTCAAATATGCTACAGTGCTCATCCTGAGTGTTGTCTTGCTATGTAAATCATTGCCATTGATCAATGGGATGAATTTCAAGATAAGATACCAATCAACAGGAGCTGGAATGGAAGAATAAAATCCTCGATGATAGCTTTCCCTGAGATTTGCCTTAAATTACTTTCTTCCTCCTAAACATACAGGCATTTACTAAAAATGAAAAAGAACATGCTTTGAAATTTAAATTTTCCTACCAGTATTGAAATGCCTAGTTTCTAAAGTTTGAGAGGCACAATGCAATGTTGTTTATAACCACTTTGTTACAAAAGGGACAATTTATTTGTATAATTAATCAGCTGAAATATCCCCAAGGATTTCTTTTTTCCCCAGGAAGACACCTTTTGTTGTTTAGAAGTAATGAAAACATTTCATCAAGGCTTTCTAGTGTGATTGATAGTCTTTGCTGAATTTTGTTGAAGGCTTTCTGTCTGAATGGTTCTTTGAGCTCTTTATTCACTTTCATGGGATCTGGAACAGTGTTTTAATACTCTACTAGTAACAGGTGTTTCCCCTATAGGAAACCATTAGCTCCACATTTTTAAACAATGCAAATCTAATTTTTATTTCAGGCTTGAAAGTTTTATGGTTTCCATTTAAAGATAGATCAAACCTTTAATAAGTCACAAATAAACTTCGGATCTTCATACAGACAACTGAAAGAACACTGAAGACTTCATTCATTAAATAGGCTTCAAAGGATATTCCTAAATAAATGAACTTTCACAAAGAAATCTGTTTATTATTGATGTTTTTAGCTCTGCTCTGAAAATGCATGTAGGAAGAAGTGTTTTTTTTTTTCTTGAATGCTCAAACTGAAGGAGAACACAGATGAATAGCTACTCTGGCTCAATAATCAATCTGAAAGATGGGAAGAAACTGAATAAAATGAAATTATTTTGTACTACGTGGCCACTCCTTGAAGGCACTCATAGGCTAATCTTAACCTACAAGTTACAAAACACAGAAAAAAAAGTCAAAAGCAATTGCTGTGGTTACACAATGTTAAATCCAGCACTTTCTAGTGAGCAGTGATGCCAATAGCCCTCTGAAGGGGTAGCTTTACCCCTGTGATAACTCTAAGGACATGTGGCTTGTGATAAAATCAGAGGAGAAGGGGATTTAGCAAAGAATAAACCCCCAGAAACATCAAATATACATTAGCAAAACTAAGTAGGGAAAGAATAACTGAAATGCATATGGGAGAAAGAAATTTAAAATACATTTATTATGGGTAAAAATGCATATAAATAAAGATAAATATCAATTTCAATATAAAATTCAAGTTGAATGGGGCCCTGAGCAACTCAGTCTGGTGGGTGTCATCCCTGCCCATGGCAGGTGGGTTGGAACTAAATGTTCTTTAAGGTCCCTTCCAACCCAACCTTGTCTACGATGTTACGAAATAGATGTTTTTATATGCATGTGTATTTATACATATGGATAGGCTACTGAAAACTAACAGAAGAAATAATAGGATTAGTCACATGAGAGCATGCCTTCTATTGCATGTTATTATTGACTGGATCATGTGCAACATGCTTAACACAGAAAGTTGAGTTGGCTGTTGACATTTCTAAGCATCTTGGATTAGCTTTGATTGTTTTACAGCTTGTCAGTATGTCAAAGGCTGATTTGGCCAGTGTGGCTGCTTCATTGACTCTACTGTATGCACTGTATCCCAAATCAAGCTATTTAACTAACAGTAGAATGGAAATTCCCGTGGTAGTCATGAGTTCATGTGCAGATTTCTCATCAGTTAGGGCCTAAAGGTGCTTAAAAGAGACAAGTACCATTTAAGACTTAGAATGCTTGCTTGATGAAGCACAAATAACCATTTAAACTGAGAATTCAGGTATGTAAAAATATATTTATTATACTTTGACTTCTTAAGATAATGCTTTCATTATTATATGAGAAGTAAAAAACACTGGAAAAAATAGAGGAGCGTGCCTTTAATCAATTTTTTATGTCTATTGCTGTATAGAGCCATGAAAAACAGGATTGAAAAGACAAGAACTGAATTCTAAACACTCAATTAATACAAAAGACACTTTTAAGTCTAAGGAGGTTTAAACAAACTAATTATTCCCAGCAGAGTGGATACTCTCTCATGCAATGTTGATGTTAGATAAAAGCCTAATCCCTTTCCTTCTACCTGTTAATCTGCTCATTTAAGACTGCTTGTTAAAATCATGTACTGCTTTCCACACAATCCATGAATCAAATTATCAAGTGCAATAGTAAGAATAGATACATCCATAAAAATTTGTAGTTTTTATAATCACAGTTTCATAGCATTGAAGTTTAGATTTTGCAGAGTGAAAACTGGTCCTGGCAGCAGTAGCATTGTTAGTGGATTTTTTCTTCATGTTTCATCAAAGATGCAAAATGCTGTCAAACAATTATTCAGTTGCCACATAAGTGATGTTTATCTGAGATCTTGCTCATACAATTAGAAAGAATGTAAATAGGTTGTCACTAAAAATGCACTAGTAGACAGCTGCAGGGAAGACAAATTATGCACATAACTAATTTATAAAGGCCTTGTATACAAACAAGTGTTATCTCAACCCTTTATTGCCTGAATTATTTAACTAGAAATAACTTTATTTAGCTTTATACAAACTGCTATTCTACTTTTTTTGGTTAAAAAATAATAAATGTAAAAATGCGATTCATCCTGAAAATTCCAAGCAACTTTATTTCGGTAACTTTATTTTGTTTTGGAAGAATTTAGCAAATAAATTATTTTTATGTATTTTTATATATAAGTATGCACTTATCAAAACTTTTGCTCTAAAAATTGTTCTTCATTTTCTGAAGAAGTTATTTCTGCTTCCTTCTTGTTAAAAATGACATTGGGACAAGGAGAAGAGGGTTTGCTGAAGTAGGGAAAATGTAAATGATATCAAAGCAGGCTTTTAACTCGACTTTTCCTTTTTCTCTCTTTTAACAGGGACTCATTCCTACCTACTTTTAATAATGCACTTTTCTCTCAGATCTAATAGTAGAATGGCTTTCAGTCACCCTTGGACCCGAAACAGAAGATGGTATTTACTTGAATGAATCCTCAAATTCAGATGAAGAGGACCAGGACTAGCTCCAGAGAGGTGGGTGTCATAGTTTACCAAGCTGCTGACACCTGGTTCACTCCGTAGCCATGGTTACAACAAGAAATGTCCACAATTTCCTTGTTTTCCTCTGCTAAACCTCCCCTGCCTTGCATTTCCTTGCATGCCCATGACCTGCCCTGGGCCATGCTTGCATGCTTGATTTCATGGCCTTTTGGCATTGCCAGGCCTGCACTTTGTTGTCTTTCCCTTGACATTCCTACCCAACCTTGCATTTCCTTGCCATTCCTGATTATCCCTTCCCTTGCCTTCTTGACTTTGTGTCCTTCCCTTGCCTTTCCTACCACTCCATGCCTTGCATTGACTTGCTCATGAGTCCCCACCTTGACCTCCCTAGCATTTTGAGTAGCCTTGACGTGTGTTGTCTGCTCGTCTCACAACACATATTGCATGGACTTCCTTTCCCTTGCCTTGCCATTCTTATCCAACCCTGCATTCCCTTGTCATTCCTGACCATTCCTTTGCTTGACCTTGCTTTCAGGCACCTTCCATTGCTCTACTGCCCCCTCTGCAGCCTTCCCTTGCCCTTCCTTCTCTCTGTTGCCTTGCATTGACTTGTTCACCCATCTCCCAACTTGAAATCCCTACCCATTTTTCCAGGTCTTGCCTTGCCTTTTCTTCTCCTTCTAGGACTCTCCTTGCCTTGCCTACCAAAGCAACTATTTTTATCTCTTCTTGCACAGAGATATGACATCCTTAGCAGCCGGTTAGCTCAGTGCTTCTACTGTATTGGCTGCAATGTGCTTCTGATCCTTCCCAAAAAACACACCACCCTGCTCCAGTTTAAGAAAGCTGCTCCCCAGTTTAGTGTTCCTTCTTAACCAAACTTTCCAAACATGTGCTCCTTGCTCACTTCCCATCCCCCTGCCCCTTCCCACTGTGGTGGGGTGGAGAGGTGAATTGGAGGCACAAAAGGCAGAGAACACGAGTGGAGATAAGAACAATTTACTGGAAACAGCAATCAGATAAGAAATGAACAGTAAAAGCAACAATATTAATAAAAGGGTATACAAGAATAGCAAACGATTCACACGTGAAAACACCCCTCACTACATGTGAGGGACTGATTAATGTCAGAATAAGAACGTCTCAGCGTTGTTCGGATTTTGTTCTGAACTGTTGTTTAAAATCTGGTTTTGCTAACGTCAGTGGAAAGTACTAGAAAAGCTGCTCCTGTCTTGGATGTGACAGCAAGTGACAGCTTGTGCACAAAGTTCTGCTGCTGGGCAACCCGCTCAGGGGGAAGAGAAAGGCTCTGTCCCCACAGGGATTTCTCCAGTTGACCCCTCAGGGGGGTGGAGAAAGACCCTATCACTAGGAGGATTCCTTGGGGCTGCTGCCCCCGAGTGCAGAGAGAATTCTTGCTGCTAAAGAGAACTTCTCTAGACAGTGAATCCAGTGATTTTCCTTGGGTGATCAGACCAGGGGAGGGGCTATGCGGTATATAAGGAATTATGGACTGTGTCACACTGCCCAGCACAGCCTGGAGCCCTACACCTATCTCAGCTCAAAGCTGCTCTTATCTTGCCATGTGGCCCTTGCCCAGCCTTCACTGCCCCTGCCCTTGGCCTGCTTGTCGCCATGTCCCCGCAGCCGTCTCAGCCCTAGCCCATGTCATTGTCCCTGCTCCTGTCCTGCTGTCCTGCCGCTGTCCTGCCTGCTTGCTGTGCCATTGCCCTGCCCTGCCCACTCGCTGGGCTGTCCCACTGCTGCCAGCACTGTGTCACTACTGAATTGGACCGACAGGACATCATGAGACCCATGGTGGCAACTTCCTCTCTCTCTCTCTCTCTCTCTTTCTTTCTCTCTCTCTTTCTTTCTTGCAACTCTTCTTTCTTTTTATGTTTCTGCCTTTTCTATCTTCTCTGTTAGGGACAACTCTCTTTTTAATATACTGTCTGTAGATGTAATATTGGCCTCATTTGTGTCTAGCTTCACCCTGGGGATCTTTAGAATCCCCTCATGGTTCCCTGCTTGGAATGGCAATGGAACACCATGCAGAAACAACAACACCCAGATGTGCTGCCAGGCTCCCCAACCAGGATGCCCCTCTCTTATCCCCACCCCTGGCAATTACATGCAGTGCTATAGGAACCAGCCCTCCTGGCTACTGCAAAAATTAACCCTGTCCTGATCCAAAGGCAGTGCCAGGACTTACCTGGGCAGGGATGGCTTCTGCAGACTTCCAGAAGAAGAGGAAACTCCCAAACCAAAAGAGTCTCCACCTCCCTGCAAGGTCCATGATGCTCCAGCTAATGTCTCATCTTCCAGGCAGGTATTTTTCACACTTAGCACCCTCATGAAAAGCATTTCATGACTGAGCATGAGTAATGGAGTGTCAGCCTTGTGTCCACATTTCCAAATTTTTTTCTTTGTCATTCTTTGCTAGAAACAGTCTAAAATCATGATGGTTGAGTATCATGACCATGTAATGCAGACATTCTGTCTTTCTGTGAGCCACATAATCCTGAGGCTGTATTTTAACCACTGAACAAGTACAGAAAATAGGATCTTCTCCCCATTTCTCAGTACAAGAGCTGTATTTAGCTTCTTTTCAAATTTTTTGTGATAACCAGCTCTGGAAATCAGACTAAGTTAATGACTAAATCAAGCCCTTTGTCAAGGCTGCTCTATTTCAACAAATCTTACCAGGCTTGACCATCAGTTGAGCACCAAGAGACTTATTGATGTTAAAAAGGAGGCACTTTGTCATCCATATAATCAGAAGTAAAGGGAAATAAACCTGGGGGGGATTACCCTTAAGATCGCTAAAGATAGAGGGCACACAAAAACTCACTAGGGGGTGAATCAAGATCTTCATGGCCCCTGTTTCAGGCATAAGTATTTACTTTCCAACCTTTGCTTTCCACTGAGTCTCATCATTGTTGCAAATGAGGCCATTAAGCTCTTTGGATCACAGGTAATGTGTATGGGATTTCCACAGCTGAAGAGTAGCAGTATCCAACCAACCCAACATCACCTTGTTTTAATCTTCTTGTTTGGTGGGGACTTAGGTTTATTTTCTAAAAAAAAACCAACAAAAAAACAATGCAGCAGGACTCACTGATGAAAGGGGATTTTAAAGGTCAATAGGTATCACCAACAACATTTGATAATATGGTTGGAACTGTTCCAAAATCCCTGAGACATTCATCTAGAATCAAGATTGGAGAGAGTTCCAGGGCACAGGAAATTGCCATATGAAAAATCAGCTCTTCAGTCAAATAAGGAATATTTTATAGCAAGTATAAAGATATTTTTCAAAAGACAAATTTAAACACACTTTGACCTTTTAATTTATTTTCTCCATTATTTGAATTCATATTTTTTTCCTATTTTCCTCTGTAATGGAAGATACAGAGAAAACAAAACTTGAATTATGCTTGTTGTCAAGGAACAAAAAACTAAGTATTTTAGGAGTGATTACCCAAAAGTCTGATCAAGGTATTCAGGCTCTATTAATGTCTCTGCTGCAAAGTAATGTAATCACTACCTTCTCCCTTGTTCTGCAACTCCTTGTTTCAGCCAGCTCTGTTTGATGATGAGTCTACATGAGAAGCCAGAGCACACTTGTGGAAATGCAGGCTGAGTTAAGTCTCGGATACCAAAACAAGGAAAGTCATGCTGTTGTAGTCTATCCCAATATTTAGATACCATGGGGCAAGATGAGTTTGTTCTGTTGCACAGCAAAGTTCAGCACCTTAACTGGCTGGTTTAAAAGCCAAGTGGTGGACAGAGAGTCCTCTGTCTGTATGGAGTCCGCATGTAAATCCACTAGCTTGCATTTTGCTAAGTAAATTTCATTAACTATTTAAACTGTTTACACTAGCAATGATTCTGGCTTGATTAGGAGTGCTCTTCCATTAACAGGGCTGTTTACAGAGAGTCTGCTCAGCTTGACTGCTTCTATTTGCAGAATGAACCCACCCTGCTAAAATATGACTTCTTGTTCAAAAAGCAAACACTGAGATTAAAAAAATCATTTTCATGAGGGAATAATCTTAAGATACATCCTAATTTTCTATATATAGAACTGATCTTTTTAAAATTGAATGCTATGTCAACACACATACATCCCTCAGTATGCAGCACTAATATCATATTAATAAAATTTCTCCCTGCTGAGGTCTCATAGAAGTCAAAATAGCCACATAAGGGACAGGTTTGGCCTCCTAGGTCTTATCAAGCCAATGAGCTAGGCAAATTCTGATATGGCTAAAGGAATGTAATGCCCAATTAAGAACTCAATAAGAATTAGAAAACTGAGTCACAATGCAGCAGGTCTTTTATGGCTGGTAGCATCATGTGCTCTTTCACCTCAGAACTACAAGTAGGCAGATCTCATAAAGACATATATTTGCATCATAGTCCCATTTTCCCATTCATATTATTGCCACTACAAAACATGACCTTTGGGCAGAAATTTAATAACTTTCTTTCATTTCTCACTTTCACCTGTCTTCTTTTACCTCTGAGCCTAAAGCATTTGCAGTTAGTTACATATGCCAGCAGAAAAGGTAAATCCTATTTCTATTTCTACGCATTTTATTTCTTGATAATAGTGGAGAGGTGACAACAATCTAAAATATTCCTCAGGCTACTTTAAAGAAAGTAACGACTTCCTGAAAAACATCTAGCAGCAATTCTGCAATTTTGTGCATATTTTTATGCCATTCATTCAATACAGGCACAGGAAACTCTTTAAAAAGAGAAACCATAACAAGCAAAGAAGGGAAGATATTTGAAGACACACAACCGTGAAAGTGAGAACGCTTTAATGCAAAAGTTTCCACAAATGCGCCAAAATTCCAGTGGGAAAGGTTTTCATATAAAGTCAAGGAGAAAGAAGCACAAGATCAAGCTTTCATCAGAAACACAGTTATGAAGTCATGCCACAGAAAAATGAAGAGGGAAGCATTAAATTGGATTTAAAAAATGGGTAACAAGTTTTAGATTATTCAAATGAGCAGATGTGAGGTAGGCTGCCTGATATGTCTGGTGGAAGCATTGCTAAGCCCTAAAAGTGAGAGAGAAAACATTTAGTGAGATCTTAAAAATGAGAATTATATTAGTCAAGATGGAAAATTATTAATTCTATAATATTTATTTTTTTATATTTGCAGTCCATTGCAATGATAAGTGCTGACACATGATGATGACACCGTGATTCATGTCTCAAAATTCTAGTGAAATATTAGGTAAACATTAAGACTTTACAGATCCATTAGATTTAGCAAAATCCTAATCCATCAGTGCAGCATCTAGACCTTTATCAGAATCATCAGAAGTGGTTTTGTTTTATTTTTAAAAAGACTTGAGCGCAATAACCATACAGCTGCTGTAGTGTACTTTTTTCTATGCTTTCTAATATATGTATTTCTAAAACTGACTGCTAGATTTCATTCAAAATAATGTATTTTAGATGTTATATATATGCATGTTTTATATATATATGTATTTTATATGTTATAATTTTATCTGTCAATACTATGTAATATGAAACATAAATAATTTTAATACATCCTTCAAGTCATGATAATTTTACCTTACCTTTTCTACACTTTGCAAGATCACGTTTTGTTGCAGTGCACTGCAAATAGTTACCTGCTGAGCTGAATAATGTGAACAAGTGCTATTTAACCTTTGTTTTCATTTGTACTCTAAACAAGACTTTCATTTTCCTGGTGAGTTTAAAAATGATGACTACTATGTATTAGAAAATGGGATTTCTTCCAAGTTGCAGTGCTGCTGGACATTTTTTTTTGGTTTGACATGCTACACTTCAAATAATGCTCAAGGTTCTGAATTAGACCTTGATAAATCAGACAAACTTGAAAGTAAACCAAAGACACATCCTAGAACAACAACCCTGCAGAATGCTAATTTTTGGAAAAGAAAAAATGACAGAGAAAAAGAGGAAAAGGAAAAAGATAAAAGAGACCTCCTCTCCCACATACGTTTGTCCAGCCTTGCAAAATGACCATGAATTAAAATCCACCTCTCTGCTTTAATCCACCTAAGAATTAGTAGTGTTAGTCATCTTGCACTTATCTTATAATGACAGCTCCATCTGGGGTTCAGCCTCGAGAAAAGATGGCTCAGGGAGGACTTTAAAGTACATTCCAATACCTAAAGGGGTACAAGAGAGCTGGAGAGGGACTTTTTACAAAGATGCTGGTTGATAGGACAAGTAGAACAAGGGGGAATGGCTGGAGAATGTAAGCAGCAATGTAACAGCTGTCATTCCTATGGAAGCCACTCTCCAATAATATCCTTCCTGTGCAACACTTTTAGTCCATCATCTCATTTAAATAACACTGCCTTTCTTTAGGATATGCAGAAATATGTAATTGTTTCAGAAAAGAAAATATTTGCTTTTGTAACACAGCCCTATCAACACAACATATGATTTACTTTATTGTTTGATGAGGAGAGGAGGTTGTTGGTAAAATGTTTAAAAACAGTAGTTTGAAGAATTCAAGTGGTCTAAAGGCACCTATTTGAGTATACAGATAGCCAAATTAAAATAGCATTGCAGATTTTGTTAAGACAGTCACTGAGTTTAAAATACAACAGAATAGAAAAGGAGGAGGAACATTTGGGCTGAGAGGATGAAACAACTACTCAAGTCTGCAGTGTGTGGGTATAGAAAATCAGAACAGCATCTTGGTAGGGCTGCCTCATTCAGCTTTCATTTTTCTGGTATAGTAACTTATGCTGACAGTAATTTTAAATGGTTTTTCATCTTTAATATCCACAAACTTAGGAAGGATTACTAAAGAAATGACAATTCAAAAATATAAAAAATGGAACAAAATCTGCAATATGAAACTACTATTTTAATGTGAAAAATATATAACATCAGTTTCAAGAATATTAGATCTTTAGAGTCACAAACTCTCAAATTAAACTGAAAATTTTTCTTCACAAAAACCTATGCCCACATGCATGAGAGAATTCTTTACAACTAAAAATATTTTAAAATAAAAAATTAAAATAATTATAAATTGCTAGTACAAATAGGAAAAGTAACAATGCTATTTTACACAAACCTTATTCTGTCTGACAAATAATTTTGTTACTATGCAAGCACTTTATGTACCCACAGTTTCTGCAGATGTGCAAACAATAGCCCAAGATGAAGGCTAACACCACACAGAATTTCTAGCCAATCTGGATATCAGTGGAAATATTCTAAATATTTTGGCCATAGATCTGGTATTACAGCAGTCTCACTATATTTAAAAGTCCTGTGGACATGTACATGCTTACATAAAGACATTCTCACGCACACTTATCAGACTTATCACACAGAGCTATCAGGGGGACACTGACTAAGCTGTAAGCTGAAGTACTCAGGACTAATTTTGGACCCAGTTTTGGCAGGTCTGTCTCTGCTAGCTGTTTGAGAGTGTTTTTCTCAAATTTGTTTTGCTTTTATAAGTTCATCACTAGGAAGAGCTTTAAAAAGTGCTTTTAAAGTATCAGAGAGTGAAATTACTCTCTTGACAGTATTGGCTCCCAGAACAGCATGATTTGTTGTTATATTTTACCATCAATTTGGTAGGGAATAAGATTGCTGCCTTTCCTCCTTTCAGAAATATGAAGGAAATGAATTAAGGCTTTTTAAATGCAGGAAAAAAAAAAAGAAACAAAATCATAGCAGGAAAATGTAGCGTTTTAATAGTCCTAAGAGCAACCAAATAAGAAAAAAAAGCTGTTTGCATTTTTTGATGTCATATATTTCTAAGAACCCACTGGGCTACAGGAATGGCTGTATCCACATTCATATCCTCTGAGTGCCACCCTGCTGCTTCCTTACACCTTTACCAAATTACCCTTCTCTGACCACAGAGGACACCCTGCAGTTTAGGCCCAGATAAATCAGCATTATTTATGTTAACTGCAAATTTTCACTTGTGCTCAGGTTTCCTACTGTATTATGCATACCGAGACAAGCTGGAACTTCAACTCAGAGAGAGATTTTGGGGTGCCAGAGAGAATAGAAGTGCTTTGTTTTCATCTTTTGCACTGAGCTAGTAACTCAAACTGCACTCCAGTGTTACTTGCCATTGTATGCGACTTGAAGCATTACTTGCTTACAGTGTTCTCTGCACTATATTTTCTATGACAGAAAATATACTTTTTCATGACTCCTTGAGTTGCTAAATACTGGAAATCACAGGAAAGCTGATGAATAGTTTCTTACTGGAATAACAGGAAAAGATAAAATGCTTCCCAACAATGAAGGCCTTCCATTCCATGAAACATGCTACAAACCTTATTAAGAAATAAACCCAGGGAAAGTAAGATTTCTCAGTCTCAGTTTCTCTCTCTCCCTTTCTCTTTTTCTCACACACACTTTCTTTTATTATCACATATACACATGGCAATAATCTGATTTTAAGACAGTTTAAGACAGTTTTTTCTAGTGATAATATAAGCAACATCACTCATCCATGACAAGACAGACCATTTTCCCCTCTGAATTGCAACTCCAGCTGCAATATTTGCACCTGCTGGTTCACGAAAAAATTATTCTGACTTCCTTTTGTTTGCAAAACTTCTTAGCTTGATATAATACTTTTTTAACAGGAAAGATATTCTGAGTGTTTACTAAATGTTCACACACTAAATTCAGTGTAAACTTGCCATTTATGCATGAGTTAACAGAATATATTTATTCCTAGAAACAACCAAAGACTTACTTGAACTGTTTCACTGTGCTTCATTTTAGGTCTGCAAATGTGAAAAAGAAGTAAAATTAAAAAAAAAACCCACAAAAATGTAAACAAAATAATAATAATAATAAAAAAAAATTAAAAATGCCCAAACTCAAAATCTGTGATCATTATGTAGTTAAAAAGACACAAAAACACACCAAAAACTTACTGTGCCTCTTATTGTGCACTTGACAACCAAATTAATCTATTCATATTTCATTTCAGAAAGTTTTTCGTTGGCCACAGAAGCAGCATTTCCAGAGTACTGTTTTACACAGCGTTATCCTCTTGCTTCCAGTATTGTAATTCATAAAACAAAAGACAAAGCTGCAGAGAATATGAATGCCTTTTTCCTTTGCATTACTGCTGACATCAAGTGTATTAATAGGAAGTAAATTACAAAGAAAGAAAAAAATAATTTTTGAAATGGAAATTATTCAAAGTATTCAAATCATTCATGTTTGGAGCTCTAAAAATAACTTACAGTGGAGCAAAAGGACAGTTCAGTTGACTGATAAATATTTTGGGGCAAAATCTATTTTTCAAAGCATATTACAAATATGAGGAATAACTAGTCAGTTGCTGTGGCTGAGCAAGAAAATCATAAGTCTAGAAAGCTTGAAAACAACATTATTTCAGTTTCCCTTACAATAGGACTGTATGGTATGACTTATAAGTTTCCAGAAGAAAGGTTTATAATCTCTTGGCAGTCAGGCTATAAATAAGAAGAAGGCATGGAGCTAAGGAAGGAGCAGCAGGCTCGAGGGACAGTGCAGAGGTGGGGCTGGATATGGAGAGGATGAATAGGTGGATGGATTGGATGGATTAGTGGATGGATAACTTAGTCTTCTCTCCTTCAGCCTAAACCAGCCTCCCTCCTAGGACCCCTCACTCCTGAGAAAATGTTCTTGTGCTTATCTACCTTACCTGGAGAAGTTCTCCTATCTAGAGAATCTTAGTTCTTTCCATGCATAGCAAAGCAAAAAAAAAGACCCAGCCTCACAGATTTCTTACTCAGGACACTTAATCAGAGAATGGATCAATTCTTAGGGCTGAGCACCCACCTGTGCCTGCACAGGAGCACCCTACACTTGTGTTTGCAATTATTTTGGTAGGAGAACATGATGGAACCAAATTTTAAAGTGCAAACTGTTGTTACAAACTGTTTGAAAAAGAGGTTTGGAACAGAAAGAGTTTATGTTCTAAATATAAAATCTCAAATTGCATAACATTACACCTAATGTTAATTAAAAGGGGCTCTGCTTTAATTGCTGTAACTACATGGGTCATAACAAATGGCTTGTTAGCTTATTTCTAACACATATCTGTTTACTGAGTTAAGAACTTAATACAGTTTTATAACAGGGCCACTGATTTGTACAAAAGGCTTGATATACAGCAGTAATGACATGAGGTAGGAGTTATAAACCTCTCTGGAGTGTGGTGACTTACATAGGCGAAAGAAGCCTTAAGCTGCTTATGTGATACCGGTTACAAAGACCACAACAAAATGCGCATATGCAGGATTATCTATATCATGCAGATAAACAATACAGCTTCCTGTTCTGCATACTGGCTTATCTTAAGGGCAGAGTTTAAGGAGAATGGGATCTTTAGATAGGATGTCCATTTTAAAATATGTGTCAACCCGCTCCCTCAAAGTGTCAGTCACCTCTGGGAAATTACTTGTCCTCCTCAGCAAACAGTCAAGAGTGCTCATCCTAAACAGCAGTATTCAGCTAATTGAGTGCCTTTGATGTCAAGCTAAGAAGGTTGGTTGTTCTAGGTTTCCTTAGAAATTCATCCAGTTCGAGCCTATTCACTTCAAGCAATTCAGATGCCCACTGATACCAGACACTGAAAGCAGTGTTTCTTGATGGTCAGTTGTCTCTATGCCTAAAGTCAGAAAGAAATAATTAGAGGATGGATTTAGCTCGAATTACCTTAGGGCAATAGAAGTTTGACACATTTCTTTTTAGTATCTTAAAATCATCCAGATGTGAATCACCACTGTAGATATAAAATGACATCATTAAAAATGTATAGATTCAAGCCAGAATAAAAAAGTTCATAAAATCGAACTGGAGTTCAACTTTTAGTTGTTGATAGTGAATAATGCCATGTTTTCTTTTGTCCTTAGTGGTTACTTCTGTCTGTACAGTTACAAAGTTTGTAATTTTAGTGGCTGCAAGTTTATTTTTAGGGATTAAAGTGTCTTTCTTCAAGTAGATGTTCACTTTACAGAGTGATGTTATGAGAGAGAAGTATTGCTTATCTTCTGACATTTTTGACATAGAAACCCTCCCTACCACTAGCTGCCCTTTTTCCATACCTATGTCTGAATATTGATATTAAGCTCTATTCCAGAATTTTCAGCATTTTGTCTTTGAATTTCAAGGCTCAGATATTTCAACTACTAACACATCACAGCATGAAGTACAACAGTGCTACCAGAAATGATGTTTGCAAGATGCTGTCGGTCTGTGACGTTGCTGGTGCTTAGCTCAGTATTCAGACTTCCCATTTAAATGCCTGTTTTCCAGCTACAGCAAAACCAAATATTTGTGAATGGAGCTGCGTTCCCTATGCTGCATGGACCATGCCTATTGCTGCTGGGCACGTCACAACAAAATAATGGATGAGATTGCTCAGCTTCCTGTGCTCTCCTAATCCACGCAACTGATGTGTCACTCTAGGCCAGTTCTAACCTTTATAGCTCTGACTGACCTCAGTTTTCACTTTCCATGGCAGAGAAGTGCCAAGGGAGAGTATAAGAACTGAGGAATGTAAGCTGTATAAAATGTGAGTTCTTAAATAACAATTTTTAGGTCTGTCCTGCAGCAGTGGAAAATAGCATTGCCTAGGAGAAATTAAACCTTTATTCTCTCCTATTTCATCACCTCTCCACTCAGATAGAGGATATAATTTTCTGCCCTGTTACCTAAAAAGTTCAGTATTTTTAGAAATAATATAAAAATCAAATGCACTCCACTATGTAGGCCAAAAGAGAGAAATGTAATTTTGCATGCAAATGAGAAACTGGACTCACATCTGAAGCCTCAGTCCTCAAAGACAAAAGAGAATCACGAGCCCCTTAGCTAATGTGAAGAAAGCATATGACAACTTGCAATTGTTCTTGATCCAGAATTATTCCTACCATACCTATGCATTTAATGCCTATTCACAATATAGCATTGTACAGACACAATACTGATGTTTTTCCTGGGCTCTTTTCTTCTCCTATAGCCAATTAATAACTCCAAATATTCAGACTTGACCTGTTTCAGATTAGCTATGTTATGACTGCAATAAATTTTAGGCCTGGATATTAATGAAAGATACTTTAACAATAAATTTTGTTAAACAATCATCTAAGCCTAAGTGCAAGAGATGTCTACATTCTGTAGGAGCCATGAGTCTCAAACCATGTGCTATATTTGTACTAAGGAAAATCTTTGTCAGGTACAATAAAAGAAGTTGGACTATCAAGTCTCTTATAAATATAAAATTAATTTGAATCTTAAAAAGGATGAGGAGACCTGTTTAGCAAAATGAAAAGGGTATAAATTATTTGAAACTGGGGAAGCAAAGCCAAGATGAACCAAGAGAGATTTGTAAAGAACAAATCATGTTAAAATTGACTCATTTCCTTCAGCAACACAGTCTCCAGCTATGTGGTTAGGGAGAAGCAATAAGCATCATGTATCTTTCTTTTAAAACATGACATTATTTCACATTACAATCTTTTAAGCTAGGGAAACATGGTCTGGATTGAATTGCTATAATCTGGGTGCAAGAGTGGTTGGATAGTACCTCCCAGAAGACTTGCTAGATGTTCTCTGTCAAAATGGAAGCAAATATTAAATGCCTCCCCACAGGGCCTCAGCTTTCATACAGCTCTGTTCGATCCTTAATTAATGAAAGAAGAGAGAACAGGCTTCTGTGTAGAATTGGAGAAAACATGAAGACAGGAGGGACCATGCTGAAAACTGGGACTAGTCATCAAAGAGATCTCAAAAAAAATAGAGAAGTGTTCCAGAAGCAGCTCAGGAGGGAGAGGTACAAGTTGCTATACTTAGGAACAGCCAGCTGCAGATGCACCAAGCAGGGAACAACCAAGTAGACAGCACTCCTCCAGCAAAGGGCCTGAAGGTAATGTGCTATTACATGCTCAAGCAAAATCGACAGTGTCATGTTTTCATGAGACAGGCAGATGTCACCATGGTATGCATAAATAGAAGTTCATCCTGAAAAATAGATGAAGCAATCCTCCTGCTCTGCCAAGCACTTGCAAGACCTCAGCAGGATATTGAGCCTGCCTCCGGCACTTGTTTTTGGTAAAAGGACAGACCAGCAGAGCAAACCCCAAGGGAAACAAAAAGTGTGAGGGGTGTGAAGAGGGAGACCTGCAGAGCACTTCTGAAACAACCAGCGTTTCTTCCTCTAGAGAAAGGTGGGTAGAAAGGAGTACCAGGGGAAATAGTGCTATCTTCACCTCAGGTGGGTGAAATATTTTACTGAAAGGAAAGGGGACAATTTCTTCTCCATGCCTGTGCCAGATACAGAGAAAATTAAAGGGTTGCCTCACTTGCCCATCTGCAGTCACTTTTTAAATAAGATAATGAGCAATCAGCTAGGTCAAACTTCTAAATAAAATAAATAAATAAAAAATAAATAAATAAAATAATAAATAAAAATAAAAAATAATACTAATATAGTAGATCCCACTTTGATGAATGAAAACTGATTTATGGAGGTCCTTCTCAGCTACATATTTTTATAACAGTATATAGACACACACTTCCTAGGGTTTGTCTGTAACATATATAATACGCTATTGAAAAATTAATTTTCAAATGATTGGATGACACCAGCCCATGTTTTGCAGTCAAATAGGATTGACTCATATTATACCCTTTGCTAATAACAGAGACAAAAAAGGATATGAAAAAACTCTGTATTATTGAGTAGGTATTTATGCAAAATTACATTCATTATACTTTTAATTTATTTGCTAATTGTTAAAATAGACTGGTAAAAGGATACTAAGAGTAAGCACAAGTATTAAGCTGGGTATTTAACCTCAAAGTGATACTGTGTAAACAGGTGCATTGTAAATATTTAAAATTCTATGACTAAGCTTCACATTAATCCTTATTAACAGACTTGGAGTGTGTAGAACACAAATATTACCCATACTCCTTCCCTCAGCAATGTCCTGTGAGAAAGGATGTTGATAAGCTGAACCTCAGAAAAAAACAAAGAGTGTAATCTTTTTCTGCCTGCTTTTGCAGTCTGGGTCACTGGGTTACGTGCTCGAAGCTGAACTGGAATTAGTTATTTTATTTATGAATACTATGTACAAATTATTTCATTGCTGTGGTATAGTGAAAGATGCAAGGTATTAAAGAATCCTGTGTTCCAGATTTACAATAAGTGTCTCAGGTGGCTGGAGGGGAGATCCCATAACAACCACCACAGAGGTCTGCAGATGTGATTTTTCCATGCCTTTTTTTAAAATATGCAAATGGAAACACAAATATTTTAAGGTACTTAAACTTTATTCTGCCTGTACATGATAGACTCAAAAGTTCCTAAAATTCTTAAATTTTACAAGACTTATTTTTCTGGAAGGAATTCTGAATTATATGGTTTAATGCATAAAGTTGCAACATTTTTTTTTTTTTGACAAAGGCAAATTTATGGTTATCTGGTTAGTTCTCTTAGCTAAATACACCTCTAATGTTCATACAAGCTTATTTCAAATATTGAGAAACAGCATAGAGCCTCATGCTTATATTATTGCTGAGACACCAAAATAGCTTTTCATCCCAAGGCTTGGAAAACAAGTCCAAGTGCCCACCAAGCCTCTCTATGACTTCCTTTCCCAGAAGGACATGGGAGAGAAGATAGGATGGAAAACAACTAGTCAGTTGAGAAAAGACAGTTTACTAAAGCAAAAAAGAAAAGCAAAGTTTGTGCATGCATTAGCAAAGGGGAAAAAAATGAATCTCCAGTTTGGTGCCAATATAGACCCTTTGTCAGTGAAGGAGGAGTTATAAAAGCTTGACCCCTACAATTCAATGGGCCCTGGAAATATCCACATGAGGGTGTCAAGAAAGCTGCCTGGTGTCATTGGGAGGCTGCTCTCCATGATGGCTGAGAAGTCATGGAGATCAGGGGATGCCCCAGAAGACTGGAAGAAGGCTGATGCTACTGCCATCAACAAGAAAGGCTTAAAGGAGGATCAAGGAAATTACAGTCCTGTCAGTCCTTTACCAGAGAAAACGATCCCCTCCCAGAGAAAGGGAGTCCTTCTGTGGGCTAGGACAAGTCAGATGAAACACATGCTTGGGAAAACCCAGCTTGGATTCACACAGGGGAAAATCGTCCTTGACAAACCTTCTATGACAAAGTAACCCACTCAGCTGATGTGGAACAAACGATGGACTTTGTGACACCTGAATGTCTCCAAGACTTTCAATATAGTTTTTCACAACCTCCTCCTAGAGAAGCTGATGGGTTATGGTCTAGACAAGTGGCCCATGCACTGGATGGGGAACTCCTGGCAGGCAGCACCCAGTGGGTGGCAAATGGCTCCTTGCCAAACTGGAAACCTGTCACAAGTGAACGATACTGGGTCCAACGCTGTTTGATATCTCCATAAGCAACCTGGAAGATGGGATAAGCTGTAGCCTGACAAAGTTTGCTGAAGGTACAAAACTGAATGGGGCACGTAGGAAGGAAGACCTACACTGTAGGAAGACTTAGCTAGACTGGGTTAGCAGGGACCTCATGAAGTTCAACAAGGACAAGTGTAGTCTTACAACTGGGAAACTATAATCTAGGAGAGCAACACAGGTTAGGACATTCCAAGCTGGGGAGTGGCTCTTTGGAGAGGGTCTTGGTTACTCCTTGTGAACAAACTCATTATGAGTGAATGGTGTGCTGCTATGGCAAAAAAGTGACCCAAGAGGATGTTGGGTTTTATCAATAAAACATCACTGTCATAGATAAAGGAGTCATTGTCCCGCTGTACTCAGGGCTTTACAGGCCATACCTGGAATACTGCTTAGCTTTGGTCCATGCTGTACAAAAAAGG
Source organism: Pseudopodoces humilis (assembly GCF_049639895.1). Lineage (NCBI taxonomy): Eukaryota > Metazoa > Chordata > Aves > Passeriformes > Paridae > Pseudopodoces > Pseudopodoces humilis. The sequence continues at coordinate 64,336,884 of NC_142205.1, read as the reverse complement.
CATGGACAGCCTGGCAGGAATCCAGAGAAGGGTGTCACCAATTAGAATTTTAAAAAATCACTGCAGAGGTATCAACAAAAACAGGTGTAATAAAAGAGCAACAGGACTGGGAAGTTTGCTGTGCAAGGAAAGGTTGTGAGAGCTGGGTTTTTTCAGCCTTGAGAAAAGGCTTGGGGAGGACCTTATCACCAAGTTCCAGTATTTAAACGCTCTCTACAAAAAAGAAGGAGAATCCCATTTTCAAATAGTAAATCAGCCACTAGAATAATCTCAGGGAAGTGGTGGATTCCCCAGTGCTGGACACTTAATATTCAGCTGGAAAGGGTGTTGGACCATCTCGTTTTTGACCATGTTTTTATCAAGAAAGGTTGGACCAGGCAATTCTTCCCTTCCAACCTGTTAACCTATGACTCCATGATTTTCCCACTCTCTCTGGAAAGTGCTAAAGAAACGGAAAAACATAAAAATGCCAGACTAGTTTAAGGAATCTCTTCCACAGAGACATGGTAATGGCACTGTATGAGCTGATAATGCACAATTCCTTTTCATAGTGCATTTAAGGTCTATCTAGTGATTGACTTTTATTTAACCTGATAGATTTCCCATTAATGACAAGCTTTCAAAGGTAGCTTTAAGAAATGAGAATGCATAGATTTTTCAATTCAATCTAACAGCTTGCAAGTGAGCAGGTGATAATGAACCCTCTGTTGTGGTCTGCTTCTGATCTTGGATAAAAATAATTCCTGGGTTATTTAGCTCATACTTCCTCCCACGTAGCATTCAAAGGTATCTGACAGCACATGCCTTTTGTGCATCATGCATTATGCACAGTCCTCTTAACTCTCCATTACTGCATGGAGCTCTATGAAATGCCTTTTTCTCTGAAGTGTCTGAAGGATGGCCCCTCTGCTTTTGTGCTCGTCTCTCCCAGTGACCGGTGCCTTTGCCAGGGCAATCCCAGGACTCACCCACTCAATAATGTGTCAAGGGGGTCTCAAGTACTGAAAGGAGGCAAAGTTGAGAGGTCTCTATCAAAAAAGAAAGAACATATTTTACTGTGCTGCAAAACTATTACCATGCTTTTATTAGGAATATTTATCAACGGACAACTATTTGATCTGAGCTGATGAGCACATGTAATGGCCAGCAAGCAGAAAAGTGTGGAGGTAAATGATGTTAACTGTTTGACCTACTAGGTAAACCCATTGCCATGCACAAAAGAAAGGTGGTAATATTTGTGGATAAAGTGAAAAATACAGTTTGCTGGATACAACAGACCGTGCCTTTGAGATGCTTTGTTTTCAGTTCATGGGCAAAATGACTGCTCAATATTTGTTCAAAGGTATTTAATTGATACAAATTGGTCCATGAGTCATAAGGGTTTCCAATAGGAAAATACCTACAATTTACTTAAAAATCAACATATTTAGAATCCAATCTATTTTGCTGTCTTTTTCTTTTTAATGATATGACTAGAAATATATATATTTTGAGTGTTCTGTGCTTTCTAATTATGAAAGTGGTTTTTTTTCCAAATTCAATGAGGCATATTTCCTGTACAAAGCCCAGTGACTGCCTGCCAAAAAAAGGCAAGCTGCCAATTATTTTTTTTCTTTTCTACATTAGCACCTAAAATAGATTTTGATGATCTCTGTATGAAACATGGACACTGTGCTCTCAGTCATGCTAAGTATTTGCACCATCTCATGATGCAGTTTGGTTGACATCACATAAAATTCTCAATACCTAAATAACTGTTCCATTCAAATCATAGTGAAGTCATCATAAGTCTTTCTGATATCTTCAACGAACCTTGGACCTGGCAGGGATGAGCCAGCTGAATGATTTTAATTGGTGCAAACAGGAAGAATGAAGGGAAGAACAAGTGCTGACTTGTAGACTGTACATCACTTACACTGAGAATCAGATTAGTGAGGCAACAAGGGAAATTGAGAGAGAAAAAAATACTAAAGATATTAGAAATCTGGATATTAAAATAGCATATATTCTGTACCAAGCCACAGTCTAAATGAGAAAAAGTCATAGCAAGTTATTCATTATGCTTTATATCCCATAAAACCCCTCAACTTTGTTATGAGGGACGATTTTGCTATGATCTCCTCATGACATATCATTCTTCCCATAATAAAAAAATAATTATTTGTGAGCTTCTAAAACAATTGTCAGCATGATTCCCTGAGAAGACTGACCTAGCACAGAGACTAAACAGAGTTAAGATTAAAGTAGGTATTTATTAAAAGGCCTTAAAGGATACACCATGGGCTGTTCAAGAGCCTGGCCAGGGCTACACCCAAGATGGACCCAAAATGGTCACAAGAAATGGATGACTGGTCATAAGGACTCACACTTTTATACATTTTTGGTCCTTCTGCCTATTGGAGTTAATTGTCCAATTATAGCTTTAGGTATGAAGTCCCATCCTCCCTCTTTTCTCACTTCAATTCACTGTTGTTCGTACTTTTTGGGCCTGGAGCTTGTAACAGTAATCCTTGGTCTCAAGCTGGAAAAGGAATTGTTTTGTCTACCTTACCCTGTGAAGAGAACCTACTAACATTTAATATGAAGCTCAGAGCTACACACTAAAGCAGCACAGAATATGAAAATATGAAAGCTAAAACTTAAGGCATCAAGTAGCTGGCAGCTACTTCCTAAAGTGAGTGATCTGGCATGCTGGACTCTATGTCAGATCTCATTCTCACAGAGATACTTGGATATCACAGCATTAAAGACTGCTTGCTCAAGTGCCATCCATGTAGCTCTGCTGTTTTAACATGCAAAAATTGTAGGTTTAAGCTGTTAAAGCCTCACAGCTGAAGAAGTAAATCATTATCAAAAGAAGCAATCATTATCAAACAAAGCATGATGAAAAACTAGGTAAGGGAAAAACATAGCCATGATATTCACGTTTTGGTCCCTGTCTTAAAATTCTGTGGAACAGGAGACCAGGCTAACAAAAGTAAAGCAAAATCCCAGCATTCTTTAATTAAAAAACATGCATTGAATATGAAAGGGGAAAGCAGACAATTAGAAACAAGCAAATTAGCAAAATTAGCAAAATACCAAAGGAAACAAAAGGAAGGAAATATGAACTCAGCAAAAAAACACTTCAAAACAGCTTTTATGGCATATAATATGGTTAGAAAACATTTTCATATATTACTGGTAGGTGGGGCCTCTATTAGGACAGCAAATGAAATCATCAGTATGACATTAATTTCTAGAGTCAGATTGAGGCAAAAAGAACAAAGAGCTGAATGTACAGAGGTCACCAGGCAGGAATGAAAAAAACCAAAACATTTTCCTACCACAGGAATAACCAGTACTGACATAATCTGAGTCTACTACATTTGATTTCAGAAGATTTTGTAAAATTGAAAAAGTAGAGAGAGATATAAGAATAACACCAGGAGTCACATTTTGTTTTTAAAAACCACTGGTAAAACAGAGTCTATTTATTCCATCTTTTCAAACAAGAAGTTAAACACTAACTTGAACTCTAAATAACTTGCCTATGGAATATTAATTTGTTTACAGAGGGATGTACAATCTCCCAAAGATTCATGTAGCAGAAGCCAGACATGACAAATTCAGACAGGGTGGCAATTGTTTATCTAGACAAATATAACATTTTTTTTTTAAATGCAGATTTATGACTGAGGCCAATTAATAATCAGATCTACACCTTTTGCAGATTTTGTGGTCTAGAGAAAAAAATTCATACATTTGCAGCCAAAAATTCATTGTTATTCTGAACTTTTATATTTCTATTCAAAGACTTACTATCTCAGTTACAACAATACTAATGCTGATTTTCAATCTCAATCTATAGTTTGAATCAAACTACATTATTATACAAAAACCCTAATTAATGGCTCATTTAAATTTTTTATCCATGCACTTTGTGTATCTAGCCTTTCACTTGTGTTGTGCTACCCCTTCCCCTGCTTGTCCAGATCCTCAAGTGAGAAATGAGAAGCCTTGCAAGAGGAAAATGTGGCCAAATTTGGATCAGAGGTCAGCCTTCTACACCACGAGGGGTTTGATGCTAAGAGTGGGTTTTCTCCTTCTCTCAACTCTGAGGTCTGAATCCCTTTGATTCTGATTGTTTTTAATTGTTGTATCTTGATCTCCATATGTCTACACCTCCACGTGATATCCTCATACACTGTGGCACACACAGTGTGTATTGCATATTCTAGACATTTCTCTTCCTTGTGTTTTGCCCTGTAACTGGTTTTATGTGATTTCCAAGGCTATGCTTCCTGGCAACATTGGCAATTTGTTTATTGCATGTTTATGACATCTGCTGTTGTCCCCAGGCTGTGCCTTTCAAGGAATGCCTTTGCTACCATCCTTTGCCTGTTTCTAATCAACTCCATATTATTTTTGGGAGGGTCAGGGGTATTTCACTCTACAAAGAAGAACATATTACTGTTACTAGTTATTACTTACAGATATGCAACAAAATCATTGTAACACAGCACCACACAATTGCACAGATCTAAACTAAAGGAAAACAAGTTAGGAAATATTCAACTGCTCATCAGACAAAAAAAGCTAAACCACATTGTCAGGCAAGCCAAAGAAGGGCAGCCTAAACAAGCCTGGCCCCGCTCAGCTCTGACGACTTGCAGGGCTAATGCAACATCTGTGTATTTTGGCTAGCAGCAGCAACACCAAATTTACTGCACCCCAGAGCTACCAATCAACTGACCTACAATCTAGTGAATTCCTCGAAACTTCATTTAAATCTCAAAGTATATATAAACTGGTTTAAATTGGAACTAATTTGGAAACACAATGCCCACTGTGTAGGTAGTAAGTTTAGGTGACTGCTATGGTTGCTTTCTGGATTTACAGTCTCCAACTGAAAGTTTACAGTGTCCTGTGTCTTGAAAAGGTAATTAACTCCTCCCCAGAATTTTTATTTGTAAAGCACAGCTGGTAGGACAAAATATGCTTAATCCTTTCTCTTTCAATATTTTGCCTTTGGGTTGTACATACTATTTGAGATATCATAAATTAACAGCAGTATAATTCTCTTGAAATTTGCATTCAAAGCTCCAGTTTTCACTGGGAAAAAAAAGACCAAAAGTTTTAAAAATTGAAACATAGCTTTGTAAGCAGAAGAGCGACTTTTTGGGTTTTTTTCCAGTGGTCAGAGATCTTAAAGACCTGGACCAAAAGGTGATGTGATATACAGATCATCTGTTCACACCTAAAGTTCAAACCAAGACCAGGCAGATGGAAAAAACAGGTTTTGGGTCACTTACTTTCTTCAGAAGGACAACTTTTCTTGCATGTATGGGTTCTTTTACTACACTTTATTTCCCTACTTATTCCACACCTGTTCCCCTACGTACTGGCTGCTGCATTGCAGCCTGCCCTTTAGCTGATAGGTGATACCTTCTGGGGTTTTATAAAGAGGTTCTGGACCAGGTGGCATTGCAGAAGTAATTCTGCACCAGGGACAGATTTCGTCTTTCCTGTGTTCTCATTTGTATTTGCTGCTGGATGACCTGCCAACCTCTTCTAAACATAGGCATGGCTCGGAGCTACACTCGGCTTTTTCACCAGCCAGAAAGTTTGGGTTTCCTTGCTAACAGGAGACTCAAGGATGTGCTTAAAGTTGGCTTTATGCATCAGATAAACTAAGCTGTTCTCTTTTAGCACTCAACTTGGGGAAGAGGCAGTGCAACATTTAGTTGGTCTGGAACATTAGGTCGATGTAAATAAATGCATTGCAAAGCTATCGTGTTTACAAGAACTGAATGAATCAGAAATCACATTACTATGAAATTTATTGAAGTACTGTTAAAAAAGGCTGTGATATTGGTAGTGTGGCTCTACTTCTGATGTACACTAATTACCAATACTCTAATAACTGCCTGGATACCACAAAAGGCACAAAACTTGCTACTTAAGCAACAGCCAAAGTAAACTAATGAATTTACTTTCTTAACATATGCTTGGCGCTGTTCATACTGTTCCAAAAGTATCTCTACCAACATATCTTAATAATACTCCATCAATTATTAGAAACTGCTGCCTCCCAGGGGGCAGGAGTTTCTTGGATATCTTTATCTGAAACAGTTTTCTGCATGGCAGCAGCTTTCCCACCAGGAGTCCTTTTTAGTATTTCTCTTGTCAGGGATCTTCCTTTCCCTTTGATGAGATCTCTCCAGGCACGACAAATGCTGTTACTTCAGGGCCCTTCTAGCTACCGAGTTATCAAGTACAGTGCCTTCACCCCATGACTGCCAAAGTTATATCAGCTCCTCAGTGTGTCAAACAAGTTTATTATTTTACCTTTCAGTGACTTTTACTTCCACAGACTTCTTGCTAAAAGTCTTTCCTTGGCTTACTAGCTATTCCTGTTGTTATATATACTAGCATTAATAAAATCTATTAGTTATTCACAATGTTTTCCTCATTAATGAATTGATGTTTCTGGTCTAATGTGCAGTTAAGCAATTTCTAGGATTCTAATCAGTCTGCCATAAAATTGAATACACATAACATAAAAAGAGTAAAATTGTTATTATCTAGAAATTTTGAAATTAAATCCAAAAAGAATTGTATTCACAGTGGTTTTTAGCACATTTGACCATTGACGTGATATGTCCTTCATGTTTTTTTTCTTTAAAATATTGAAAAAAAATGTATTACAAGTCTTTGACTTCTGTTGTTAATGACTTAAGATGAAATCTTTCTTAGATTTTCTTGAATCAGACACAATGAATACTTGGAAATACAAAAGTAAATATTGTGGCAGGCTGACAGATAAGCAAGCCTTAATTCTTCCTGTGCTTTGCCCAGAGAACAAAATATTCAAATCATTGTTGTTAGAGTGAGTGAAGAATTGTTTCTCACTAGTGTTTTACCCCTGTGCACAGACATACACACACACTACATGCAAAAAGCAAACCAGAAACACTGTGAAAACAGCACAAATTACTGACCTGCTGGAATCTGGGAATTCATCTTCTTTAGACCCACCTAGCCATGAAATCACACACATATTTGGGAAAGACTTCCCAGGTTCAAAATAGGTTTTTAGAAGAAGTTATGGAAGAGAAGGATGGGAACTTTCAGATACTGTATTTGTAGGATTCCTCAGTAATTTCTCATCTCTGCACCAAGAATCTTGACCTTTGCAAAGAGGCAGTGAGTGTAGGAATTCCATAGGAGAATTCGGCAAGTTAGGAGCCAACTGCAAGAGAAACCTTGTTCATTGGTGAATTGGAACCTTGTTCCAATTGTTCATTGGAAATGATCCAAAAATCATTTGGATTTGCCATCCAAAGCCCTGTGGATTACATAGAATAAATTACATAAAGAATAGATTTATGTAGAAGTTTTACTGAATGCATCACAGAATAATACAGAATCATAGAATAACTTAGATTGGAAAACACCTCTAAATTTGTAAACTCAAATTGCTAAGCCAACACTGCCAAGTACACAGGTAAACCATGTTCCCAAGGTCCCCACCTACCCATCTTTTAAATACCTCCAGGCATAGTGATTCCACAACTTTCCTGGGCAGACTGTTTTAGTGCCTGACAACTCTTGCAGTGAAGATATTTTTTTCCTAATACCCAGCTTATATCTCCCCTGGCATACCCTGATGACATTTACAACAAATTACTGAGAATGCATCCTTATGTACCATTTAAAATATCTGTTGAGACCATGTCATACACTCTCTGTTTCACAGAAAAGAATCATAGAGTCAAAGACTCATCTGAATAAGTTCCTAAAGATATCCATCCCTAGGAGTCCTGGGGGTTCATTTTCACATTTTGAAGACCCCAAAATAAAGCACATATGATGGAATATGGAATATATGGAATACATGGAATTCAGATACCATATGAATTTACCCAGCTTGCCTTCAAATTTTACTTTTCACCATAATTTAAGTTACTACATTAGCAATTACTGGTAGCATTCCTTCCTAATAGCTCTCATGTCACCCAAGTAGTTACTGCTTTCAGACACTGTTTTTCTTAACAATACTCTTTGAAATCTTTGTAAATAATACCTTTGAATGATAAGAGCAGAAGATACCATGCCTCTGAGTAGATTCTTTTAACTGCTGTTGCAGTCTGTAGATGAAACCTGCTTTTCCCTTATCCACTTCCAAATGTTTTGAGCTTTACCATTTATCTCTCAAAATTATTACTTTTTTCCATTTAGTCTCATATCAACAAGCTCCAATAAAATATTAAGCTAAGTACTGCCAATGCTTTAGCTGGTGAGGATAATCCTAACTCTGGTCTCATGAGGTACTCCTGCATGTGCCTGACAGTATCAATCACAAAAATAAAAAGAAGTTTCACTCTTCTGAGGTCACAAAACTTGTTGCCAAAGCTTTCAGTACTGATGTTATGAACTTCTTACCTCTAGCTGGTGCCAAAGATGAGACCAGACTTCCTTTTTGTACAAGATACCCTCTCAGGAATGCCATGACTCTTTAGTGCCACAGATTACTAACATTTCTGCAGAAGTGATTATGGTTTTGGCTTAGTGGGTGCCTAGGTGCAATGCTGATTCCAGTTCCATTTAACAGTGTTTGACAGCAACTAAGCCCAAGGATGAATCAAAGTTGACATATTTAGAACAAAGCAGTGGAGCACTTGACTAAGCCAATAAATGGTTCCAGCTGGGACTTGTCCTGTCGTTGGTGATGAGGACACTGGGGACAGTTTCTGTGGCAGTTAACTTTAGCTAAGGATATTTGGCATTTACAAGGAACAGCAAATACTTTTTATCAGGTTTTTCTTTTCCTTCTGCAACAATTTTATCTCACCCTCCCAAATATTTGTCAAACAGGACCAACCTGTGTCAATTACTATGCTAAACCCCAGCATAGATCTGATTGAGACTCATTAAATGCAAAATAAACTTAATTACAAAGTTCAACTGAAAGAATTTGTGGAACATATTTAGGAGAAATGGGTTTAAAAGAAGCAGAATTATGGTCACTCAGCCTACACATTGAGGGCATTTCCCCAGATACTAAAAAAATAAAAAAAAGCAATCATCCCACCAGAACTCTCAGCAGTCTATGGAAACTTAAACAACTGCCAATTGGTAACAGATATTTTAATGGTTTTTAAGAAATTTCTGTGATAAATATAACCTGCAAGCACTTAATCAGAACTTTAGAATATCCTGTTCTGCTCTTATTCTTTCCCTTCAAGAGAACCAGACCACCTTTAAGTCCTGGCAGAGAACAACAAAAATATACAGGTCCTACATTCTGTTTAGAAAATTGCATGATAACATTTCTCCTATATTGTTTAAATAAGTAGTATAAGTATAAATAAGCATATATAAGAAGTATAATTTAAGGATTTCTAACAATTTACTTTTTAACTTACTTGTTGTGTAACAGGCAGAAAAGGTAGTTTCCATGAGAAGTGCAGAAAGCTTGATGTGGGTGAAGGTTACTGAAAATTTTCCATATGCCACAGTTATAACCATGGGCAAGTCATAGCTACCAAATATCAAGAAAATATTATTCTTCTTCCCTTATCATAATATCATTCTTCTCTCTTTAGTACTCTGTTTAGTACTCTGCTTTTGAAAAATAGACATTTTGGGTGCTATGAGTTTACTGGTTTGCTTTCTCATCTAGATCCTGTGCTGCATAATATGATGCATTCAACAGAGTATAACTTCTGAAAACTGACACTGTGTAGGACATAAGGAAAACATTCTCTGTTTTCAACCTCTTCTTCTGTTGATTATGAAATCTGTATTCAGATAGGCAGCATTTTGCACAAACATTTTCTTTTACCTAATTCATACTAATCTGCATTTCACATGCAGTCTCACTATAATATCACCTAAATTCCCTTTTTCCTCTCTGCCCCTGTGAGAGATTATTGTTAATATCACTTTATTATTATTGTCATTGTTTTGTCCCTTCTTCCCAAATTCCAAATTAAATACAGAGAGCATGAAAAATACATCTTTTAGATTTTCAGTTGCGGTGAAGAATAATGCAGCTTATCTAAAATCATGTAGTTCATATTCCAAACAGTCTTCTCCATGATTCTCCTCAGTGTTCTTTTATCTTGCTTCATCTCAGAGTCACAGAATCGTTAAAGTGGGAAAAGAACTCCAAGGTGGAGTCCAACCTTAGACCATATACCACCATGCTCACTAAAACAGACCAAAAAGTGCCACACCCATTCATTTTTTGAACACTTTCAGGGATGGTGACTCAACCACTTCCCTAGGGAGCCTATTCCAATGTTCCCTGTGTGGGCCCCACCAGAAATTTATCTGTTTTTCAGCTCTGACTTATAAAATGTCACCAGAACAAATGTAAAAGTCAAGAAGTGCTTTTTTCATCCATCTTGAAATGTCTATCAAGCTTTATAGAGCCATGGACTGGTTTGTGCTGGAATGGACCTTAAAGACCATCTAGTCCCAACCTCCCTTACCGTGGACAGAGATACATTTCTGCAGACCAGGTTGCTGAGAGTTCCATCCAGCCTGGCCTTGAATACTTCCAGCAATGGGACATCCACAGGTCTCGGCAACGTGTTCCAGTGCCTCACCATCCGTGCAGTAAAGACTTTTTTCCTATTATCTAATCTAAAACCTACTCTCCTGTGCTGACTCCCACCAGCAAGACAATAAGCTTTGTAGCTAACCATGTTTATGTGCAAGCCCCAGCAGAATGCAGGCAGACCAAAAAACACAGTTTGGAGAAACCACATAAGGAAATCTTGCTCTAAGCATCTGTGCCCCATGAATTTAGGGCTACATGGACACTAAGTGAGAAGAGACTTATACTACCTCCCAGAAAGAGTCTTGAAAACTACTGAATTAAATCCCTCTAAAACACTAGTAGCTATTGATTCATATAAAAGGACTGTGTAGAATTCACACAGTAGGATGTGATCCTTCCTAACCCTATTTCTTGTTTTCTTTTTCTCTACCACTACAACTGTAGCTACAACAGAGGTCTTGTCTGAAGTACAAACTTTTCCAGTTTGTGAACACTGGAAAGAATAACATAAGAAATGTCACATAATTTTCTACCAGCAGATGATTTCTCCTGAGAGCACAGACTTTGTTCAATCTGTCTGAATTTTTACTACTTCAGGGAAGGACTCAAGAAAGCAAGGCTGCTGAAGGAAAAAATAATTATCCGTCGTGTTTTAGACTAGAATGCAAAAGCTCTTTTTTTTTTTTTTTTTTTCAATTTGACAAGCTTCATACAGTGGTATCTTTTTAACCAGCTATTTTCTTACACTTGTTGAGCACATGCAGTACAGATCCAGAGGTTTCTGCAGGGAGTCTGCAGATTTCTCCATGTGGGAGTTTCAGTCAGTGGAGTCTGAGGAAAGTTGTCCTGAGACCAGAACCAAATACACTTTGATGGTAATAGCTTCAGTAAGATTTTGTTTGAGCTTGACCTGTTAAGGACTTGATGGATTTTCTATAAGGCCCCATCTGACGTATTTTCAACATACTTTTACCTACTCAGAAGCATGTTTTGGTAATTACAAATCTGTGGATGTCTCAGCTTCAAATGAATCCAACTTTCCCTACCAAGCTGAAATATTATCTCCATTAAACAAGTTTTCAGCATCATGATACAATATTCTTCCAATTAAATTGAAATGTGTTATATAGCATATAATAATTTGGGGGCTAAAAGTGTGAATGCTTTTAAATGTGGCATATAATTTCCTGATGCAGGATACTTTTCAAATACTATCTCCTGCTGAAAGAGTTCATTGTATCAAAAAGCAGAAACCTGTCAATAATACCCATATGTCCCATAAAATGTTTTCATTTCTTTCATGGTACGTTATGCTTCATCAGTTTCCTTAATCCTAGCTGCAGTTCACGTTGCCATGCTGAAACAGCTCACTGAGCAGTAATTTATCTCTTGACTGTGGCATAACAACCACAAATACAGGTTATTCTTGGGAGCGAGGATTTGCATTGCATAAACTGTATTTTTAAAATCATTTTCAAATGAGATTAATTCATGATAGGGAAATTTTTCCTCTATTTTTGGATCTGGTTTCCAAGACACTAGAGGCTGAGTCTTGAGTGTTTTATTGGGTATCAGGCAGAATCTTCATTTGGGGATTAGGGATTTCTGCAAAAACGGAATGATACCGCAAGAGAAATGAGAAGATGTTTCCCCCATTTACTTTAATACCTATTTAAAATTGGCATTGGAAAGATAATGACAGATTGCATTTCAGCTAAATTTTTCAGCTGTGCACTAGATGACTTGTATTTCTTTTCAATTAGGTTGACTGCTTTAGCATGGTGGGAGATTGCTTCTCCTGCATGCTGAAAAGTTATTAACAATTAAAATGGAGGGGGGGAGCAAGTAGCAGACGATTATTGCAGTCTTCTTTGCCAAATGACTAGGGTTTCTCTTTGTAAGGATCTTGTTTTAATGTTTGCTGCTAAGCAAGTATGTTATGCATTGAATAGATGTAATTATTACGAGAAAAAAAATATTTTTTACAAATGTAAATATTTACATAACAGTGGTACTTAAATAGCTTGGCCTCACGCATCAGAAGGAAGCAAAGTTTTCTTCAGGCATAACACTGTGTGAAATGCATTTCTCAGGCTTTCAAGGCCCACATATAGTAAATAACACTTTTCTTCCTACTTCTTTTCCCAAAGTAGGGACAAAAACCAAGGGATGCACAAGTGTCTTCTCTCCAGCACTGGAGAAACAGGATGTTTGCAGGGGGACGTGGGTGACCCTACAGCCTCAGCCATCTGCTTGGGTACACTTTTCTCCTCCCCTCCTCTTGGCAAACCTCACCTAAGTTCCCTTGGCTATGTCTCTGCATCACTGAGATACTCCTGGCAGCTTTCTTACAAATTATTATTGATTTTGTCAATGGTAATGAAACTCAGAATAATAATAGCAAACCGCCACTTTAGGCACCATGCAGTTAACCAAACTCTCTTCTCCAAACTTCCCTCCTGAGAAAGCAGTCAGAAATATTGCAGAAATCAGTGGGATCCCGTAATTTTTATGTTCTCCCTAAACAACTCCTTAGATCTGTTTTTTCCCCCCTTTTGATTACTGAAGTATTTTTGACTGCAGAGGTATTCTACACTGCCAGTGCCCTTTAAGAATCTCTGACTACCTGGCTTACCTTGATGTACTCTCTTTCCACCCTGCTGATTTTTCCATAAAGGCTTATATTAATCCAAACCAACATTCATTTAATAAACATCTCAGAAACCAAATGAATATTTAGCAATCATAACTCCATTTCCATCACAACAGGTAGTGGCACAGCTGGCTCCAAATGATGTCCACTTTTATACCAACTGCACACACATAAATCCCATTGCTATTATTTATATTTTTTTGTGTCTAGGTTACATCTATAGGAAAGTTTTAAAACAAACAATAAAAAGAAATAGAGGTGTCTGGAGAGATGCCTACACACAACATAAAGCTGTATTAAGTCAACAAAGTACATTTTGGTTCTGTGGAAAATTACCAAGTCTCACATGCAACTATTTTTTTTCAGCCTAAACAGAATCACTCCAAATCTTGGTGAAGGACACCAACAACACAGTGCCTTTTTTTTGCAAACCTTACCAGCACTATTGACTTGCTACTGTACAATTATTCCTAGAGAGACTTCTGCAATATCCAGGAAATGTAGTCACAACTTTTTTGATTCATTCATCTTTGGAAACAATCTCTAAGATCCAGATCTTCAGTTTCAGTAAATTTGCATAGTGCAATCGATCTTATATATACACACCAATTAACAGTGTTTGAAAATGTAACTCTAGACTGAATTAAGTCTGTAACAGCTCTGGCAAATTTTTTTTTCATGTAGTCTAGGGATAGGCAAGTATAATTACATTTTAAATCTAAGTAGTAAAGTCCAAATGACAACAGAATAAAAAAAATATGGCCCATGGTGTTCGACCTGGACAAAACCTTCAAATAATTCAGAATCAAACATTTTGTGTTCTAGACCTAGCTTCTTTTTTTTTTTTTTGACAAAAATTCTCCTAGTAGCAGAGATAATTCTGAAATTAAAAATATCTTGATATCTATGCATACACAAAGACATAGAAAATTTCATATTTATATTAGTAATGTATGTGTAGCCTGATCTTCCTACATCCTTTTCAGACTAGTACAAGCTCTGCTAACTTCAGAGCAGCAATTCCTGTTTTAAATCAGAGCTAAAACTCATCAGCATAACACCTGTCCTCATATTTCACATGGAAAGGTTCAGGATCAAGATCCTTGTGCCATGTGAAGATCTCAATCTTCTACGTTTTTTTTTTTTTCTTTATAAATTTGGGCAGTCCCCATGTTATGTGGAGTTTTATTTAACAAAACACAATCCAAATTTTGTCAAATTGAAGAGATACACAAATTGCATAGGCAGAATGGATTAGAGACAAAACTACTCAACTCTCATTTGAAGCTAAAATGGACCAAATAAAAAGCTCTCTGAAAGTACTTGGGAACAGAATTTATTAAATGGGGGAAATTTATTAAAAATGGGAAAAACCTGCCCTGTAGGGTGGTGATGACAGCAATAACTCTTAACCATCTGATAAGACACCTCTTGTGACAAAAGCTGGGGTTTATAAAGCAAGGTGAGGGTCAGCACATGTGAATTAGGTTTGTGTGGCTGACTTTTGTCATTGAATTTGTTGCTTTTTATCTGCTGATGGTAATCAATAGCTATTAATTATTTTTCATCACAGTCACGTGTCATACATGGCCATGGAGAATGCTTTGTCCTTCTCCCAGATCTTTCTCAGAGTGCAGAAACTCAGAAGCCCAGGGATCAGCATCTGGAGGAGCCCAATACTGACTTCTTTACTAGGATGACTCAAGTCACAAGCAACATTAAACTAGAAGTGCCAGCTGCAGGGTTTTTTTGTGTTCTGCTGCCACACAGATATCTCTGTGGATTCCTGTAAAAAGTGTCCTGCGTATCCTTAGGAGAAAAACTGTTTAATTAATTTTCTGATTACTTTTATTATATTTCTAACAAGTACATTTAATTTATCTTTAATGATAAAAATAATCTCCATTTGTGCCAGTTAAATAGAATTAATATTATTTCTGTTGGAATCCTAGAAAAAGAATAATCGTTTGCCTTAAAGGAGTGAACTTGTACTTCATTCTATTTAAAGAATAAAAGTTAAAATGGTGTGAATTTGGGAACTACATTAGGACATGAGATATTAACAAATAGACTATTTCTGTGCAGGAAGACAATAATCATCTATATAATCATCTACAGTAATCTTCCAAATATTGAATAGCTAAAATATATTCCAAACCTATCAAATATCTAAAGTGTGTCTGGGGTAACTAAGTTACTAATCTAAATCTAAACTAAACTAACTAAACTAACTAATCTAAAGTGTGTCTGTAACTAAGGGGTTAGTTACCTTTTTTTTTACTCATTAATATCTCTTTTCCAATCCCTAGTTCATTTTTCTTAGAAGTTTTTTAATAAAAAGATTATTTTAAAGGTATTTACAGTGAGGATCAATGGTGCAGGAGGATTTTAAATGTCAAGTTCCCACTGACAGTCAATATTTTTTTGCTGTGAAATGGCACTGGGCTCTAACAACAGATACCTAGAAATATCCAAGCCTCTAACTTGGACATTAAACTTGGAACCAATATTAGGTGAGCTGTCTTAATAATCTGAGGTTTATGATAAAGAATTGATTTTTTTTACATATATATGTATAAATACATATGAGTATAAATAAGTGTGTGTGCATTTTTGATTAGATGAGAACAGATTTAAAATTGTTCTGATACTGGATATTTTGGAGTTTTTTTATTCCATAGACTAACAAAACCATGTCTTCATGTTGGTAAGGCATTTAAAAATCATTCAGGGAAGGATAATGATAGAATTTCTCTCTTGAACAGTTTCCAAGAGAGACTTCTCAGTGATATGGTGATATATCTTCTTCTTTTTCCTTAGGAATTCCACTACTGAGTTTTTGCAGAGTTATAAATCTGCAGCCATCACTAAAAATTCTAAATAAGGACTTCTGCAGACAAAATAACTTCATAGATATTTAGAAAAGCAAAACTTTATAAACATTCCCTAAAGCTGGGAGAAGAGAATAATTTATTTCCAAGGACCTAAAAATTAATTTATTGAATACTAAGAGATTATCTAAATTATAAGTACAGTAAGACATTACAGGGCAGCAGAGACTTCTCACCCACCTTCAGAACAAGGAATTGCATTTTAAAAAATAAATAAAAATACAACCCTACTATATTTTCCTTTATAGAATTGGTTCAGTTTACATTGTTCTTAGTTCAGGCATTCAGTGAAGAGTGTCCAGCTGTTATCACCTACGTACCACTCAGCAGCAGTAGATATCTGATAATGATGTATATATAGATATAGATATAGATATAGATAGATATAGATATAGATAGAGATATAGAGATATAGATATAGATATAGGTAGAGATATAGATATAGATGATAGTTATAGATAGAGATAGAGATATAGATATAGATATAGATATATAGATATAGATATAGATATAGATATAGATATAGATATAGATATAGATATAGATAGATAGATATAGATATATCAGCAGTTTAAATTACACAGATCTCTAACTGGGGACCCGATACACTATAAGTGCACATGCACATTTATGCTTAAATACATAAACAGGGAAATAAAAGGAAGAGAGGTAACATTACATTGAGAAAAAAGGGAATCACTGAACTCCAACAGTATTTTCTAGACCTCAGAAATGTATTTTTAATGTATTTTTAATTCCTTACATTTGCAACCTTTAAGGCTTTACAAAATGGCTTAATAGTTTAAATACAAAATATTATAGCTCTTGCTGCTTCACTTTGCCATGCCTCATATTTATAATGGTGCTCACTTTCAGTAAAAATGTAATACTCAAAAGTAGAAAGTCTCAAAAAAGGGCTTCTTATAGACAAAGAATTTTGGTAGTAAGAAATTCCAAGTGTAGTTTTAAGTTCTTTACCTACAGATCTAATAGCACCATCTTGGCCAGCACTAAATGTTGTTTGCTCCAAAGTGAAAATACTGCTTCGGGTGACAAACACCTGGCCTCCTCTCCTCTGCCAAAGCCAACACTGCCTTGGTTGTGAAAAATAAAGCTCTGTATTATATTATAGTACCTGCAGATCAAAATGTTTTGATGTCTTACTGAAAAAAAAGCGCCTCAAACAGAGGCATTTGATAAACCTTTGTCTATCATTCCTGTCCTCAATGTTGAGCATTTCAGAAATAGAATAGCTGTAAACATGTAGGGTTTTTAAACATATGTACACACACACACACATGAATAGGCATACACTTCTCAAGGAAGTCAATGTAAATTCCAAAGGATAATAGTCAGCCCTGGAGGCTGGTGTATTGCAAAACTTAAGGAAAAATAATTCAGTTCTATTGCAAACAAGTTCAAGATACTGGGCTTTACTCTAAAAGAAGCTTCAATAGAATATGCATTTTTCTCAGCTGCTCCTCAAAAATAGCATTGCAATTTTCCCAAGTACAGCTGAATAGGAAAGCACATTATGTAATTTTTACTGCAGAAACCCAGTGATGCTGTTTGATCACTCAATTTCTGTAGGACACACAGTTTCTACTATATACAGATCAGAGGAGACACAAGTGAAGGATTCTGTCAGCTGCTTCTAAAGTACTGAAGGCTCAGGCTGAAGTGCTTGAGATTTCATTTTTTGAGGTGCCTTAATTGCAGCAAGTCCTAGCCACCACAAACACCTACCTGCTGCTCTGAGGCCACGTGCAGCCCATGCATTCATTGTCTGCATGAGGACTTCAAGATTAGGCCCTTACACAGAATAAACTGCATGTCAAATCATAGAGGAGAAAGTTTTGTTGAGAACAAAGCCAAGGCAGCCTTGCAAAACTCTTATCTTGGTCCAATCTTATTTTCCATTTATGTTAACAATATAGAACAGGTAGCTTGGAGCTCTTTATCTTTTCACTGATTATACCGTTCTGTATTCTGTACGCACTTCATTGTCCTCAGTTATAAATGAGCTATAACAGAATTTTAATAAAATTCAGGAAACATTTTCTGATTCATGCTTGCTATTAAGCACAACTAAAATGAAATTTATTATTTCAGCAGGGATAGTACATTTAGTGCTGATATATCACCTAAGATATTAACTCCTAATAAGATTCTACTGAAATATATTTCAGCTTGTAAACACTCAAGTGTTTTGTTGGGCTGTGCCCTGTTTTCTCGCTGCACAACAGAAAGTGTAATTGAATAACTAGATTTTCTGTACTGTAACACGTTTTGTTAAATTCATTCAACCAAGAAACTGCAGATTCAAGAAATTAGTTATTTCCTATCAAAAAATATGTCAGAGTAATATGATGAGTGCTTCCCACATAACATGGAAGAAAAAAAGAGACTTCACTTTTACAAGTTTTCTTTGTTGCAAGAATTTCCTCCCATTTTCTTTCCAGCTTACACAGACTGTTGAATCATATTGCCTTGGGCATAAGATACCTGGAAATACTGGGCACATGCTCATTTACAGAACACTACTTGTATGAAATAGATAGACATATAATGTACATGTATAACTTGCTCTTATTGGATAATTCTGTAATACGCATTGCATTTAATTAAACATGATATGGTAGTCCATGTAGACTACTAATAATGAAAAATATTTCATTTTTTATAAGTCAATTTTCTATCCCATAAACTTATATTAAACCTTCTCTCTGAATTTTGGACAGAGTCTTGCCACTTTACTCTTGATTTATGAACATACTCTCTTTGTCTACCTTGTCTCTTGGAGGGATATTTTGCAGCAGTTATTTGACAAGTACTGGGAGAAAGCCATTTCCTCTCTCTTTGTCCAGCTGTTCCAGGCAGTGAGAGTAAAGAGACCCTAGAAACCATTTCACCTTCCTTAAAGTCTACAGAGATCAATAGAGACTGGTCCTTTACTCAGTTCCTCAGTCCCATATCTAGGTCATATTTTTACACCAAAGTTCAAAGGTTGCAGACAGAACTTAAAAATATCATGGCTTTTTCAGCAGCAAAACTTAGTTACCTTCTTGGTTACCTAAGTCCATTTATAACCACTCCAAAGAAAAGACCAAAATTCAGACCATGGAACAAATTCAGTGTGGGTAAAATGACCAGGGAAAAATGGACACATTCAGAAATCTGTTTTATAGTAGACAAAAAGTGGTTTTTCTCATTGAATGTCCACAGAGCTCAGCTGGGGACAATGAGATGCAATATTTTAGATTTGCTCTTGAGAATCCTGAGAATTTGCTAAATCTCTGTGTTCAAACATTTTCCTCTTTGTAAATGTCACAGCTCACTGTTATTGAATGTTTATCTATTGTAATGCTACACTGAAACAAAAGCCATATTTAAAATTTTGTCCTTTTATTTATAGAGAAAAATCATGAGCAACTAAGGCACAGAAGCCTTTTCCTAATACTCATCCTTGCTAAATATGGATTTAATGTTCCTGCTATGGCTAAGGATGAAAGACTCATGGTAGCAATGTGATGCAAGATATTTGAGTATTGAGGTTGTTTTCTTTCCTTGCTGGAGTTTTAAGAGTGGGGAAAAACAAAAAAAAACAAATGAAAAAAAGTGACACTGAACAGAATGGAATGGAAAGCTTATCATGTACAGCCTGAACCAGGACAATGGATAATTTGCTTCAAGCCTCTTATAGCCCTTGAAATAAGCTAGCTGTATGAAAATGCTAGGATTTTAAATATAGCTCTCTGTCTAAGCACTTGAATTTCCCACTGTTCTGCAATAGGAAGCGATAACTTCACATATTGAAAGAGTCCATTTAAAGTCACCTAAAGAATTTTAAAATACATCTCTATGTGATGTGATGCCAAGGCCTGCAAACTTCTGCAATAGGCTTAGAGAGAACACAGAAGTTTCAATATCTCTCGTCTCTGTGAGGCAGTGGGAGCTCTGGACACTGACAATCAAAGAGCAAGTCACAGCATCTGTTCTTTGGTCCACATTCCCCCTGTGTGCTCCCAGTGCTCCTCTTCACACATCCAAAACTTACACCACCAATGAGTGTTTCCAACATATTTGCTAGAACTAAAAAAACCCAAATGTGAACAGTTTTTCTTGAATAAGGTCAGTGATAGTATTTAATCTTTACAGGAGGAACTAATCCTTCCAAAATTGCAACCAGTCCATTCCTATTAAGTTAACAAGCAGAGAATATCTTTCCCAGCTTAAACTATGTGAACTGCATGGTGACTCTCCATGTATCATTTCGTGGAACTCAAAGACAGATAAGTCCCTGGGAGGGACCCACAAGTCTTATTTGGTTGCACAGGAGCGACTGAAGAGATAAAGAATTTGCTTCGTTTCATTTAGATTTAAACCCTGAATTTTAAGAGAAGAAAAAAAAAAATAAAAAAAGGAGATTTGCTTCTACGGGTCACTCACTACCTCTTGCAAAAACAGCCAGAATAGGAGGGCTTGGCAGCTGCATTTTTAGCAGTTCCCAACCATGTGATAGGACAAGGTTTGACAATGAAAAAAAGATTCCTTGCCTTGGAGGTGAAATTCCTTGCTTTGGAAAGGTGGCATCTTAGGACATCTGAATCTCAAACTTCTAACCTTTCAGGATGCTGTTCCTCCCTCTCAGCTCCTGCTCAAGTCACAGACAGTCCCTCTGCAAGCAGGGGCTCAGCAAGCAGGACCCAGGCATGACCACCTGGCACAGACTCAGGCGCTGCAATGAAGAGGATGGCAATACCTTTGTGGAGAAGAGGTTACAGGGAAGCAGCACAGGACCATGACTAGGGGGTTCCTGTCAGACACAGTGGAGCTGCTGCTGTGGGCAAAAGCCACAAATCTTCTTTAGGAAGTGCTTTTTTGAAAAAGCAAGGCTGTGTGTTAACCCACCTTCTCCTGAGAGAATGTACGTCTCTACAACCAAAATCTTTCTTGAGAGGTCACTGACAAATTTGGGTTATTACCCAGTGGTGTTGTTTTCAGTGTTGTTGACCTCTAGTATGTGAATTTTTGTAAATACAGGCTCTGCCTAAGGGCAGTAGTGGGGAAGTCTGCAAACCCAAGAGTAGAGAGGAAAGATTACAGAGGCAGTTCTATATAACTTACTTAGAGAACAATTTTATCTGAAAGTAAAGTATATTTTAATGTGACTTCCCTCAAAATTTACTTGTATCACCCTTATTTCCCCACCACCCTTATTTCCCCACTTTTTCCACCAAAAATGAAAGAAGTCACTGTACATTTAACCAACAAATACCTTAAACATTTCCTTCTGTGTAAAGTTGATTGTGTTTAAAATGTTTAGCTAAAAATGTGAATATAAATTCTGATCTAGATATTGTTTTTAAACAGGATTTTTAAAATGTATTTTAATAGAAAACAGTGCAGTCTGTATGGACAGTCCCATTGAAGAGTGCTGCAGCATAAAAATATTTTACAATGTACTTTAAAATATATTTTCATTAAAGCGATTTGAGTTACAGAAGCTGTTTTTAAAAATAAACAGTAAACATTTTTCAGTATAGAATGTGTTTCCATTAACACTCACTGCATAAGGAAAGCACATGAAAAAAAAAATTATTCTAGTTATTGTTTTGCATAAAAGGTGCATCAGCATGGAAAATTTCAGCAAAAATTGTACCATATTTTTGACAACATTTACCCACTGCAGTCATGGTGGAAGTACATACTACTCTCAGGGTAGTGGATTGTTGTTTTGGAGAAGAGAAATATTCTTCATAATTGCTGTAAATACAGTATTTTCTCCCTAAAGAATTTCCCATGGTAAAAATGCTGGATTAGAGAATGGTTTGCATTGCAGCAGCACTCAGACTTTCAGCCCAGATCAGGGCAAGGTGGTAAACTGACACAAAGTTTATTCCCTGAAGAATTTCAATATTTTTGAGGAAAAAGGGAAAAAAATGATGGGGAGGGGGTGGGGGTGGGAAGGGGAATGGAATGTCTGAGGTGAAAGGCTTTATTTAAGATCGAAACCACATCCTTACCGCAACACAAGAGACTGCAGATCGAATGGAGGTCTGGTAGAGCCAGATAGGATATTTGGTATATAAAGTTTTTTACTGCTTCATTCACTCCTTGGCTTGTTTTTCACTGGTGCTGACACTGCCACATCATAATCTTCTGTCCTTTTAGGGACCTAAGCACAAAGATCACAGATGTACACACAGCCAACAGGGAATGCCTTCAAAGGGACTGTCTGTTCATTTATTCTCCCACTGATCACTCAGATGCAGTAATTTTGGTAAATACCTAATTGTGTTAGAATTGCACTTTTTTTCCCAAGGTTAAGGTTTGGGACATTTTCTATTCTAGTTCACAAGACCACAACAGTTTTTTTTCCTGAAGCACTCATAATTTCAATTCAACACATTTGCCAGAGCTATTTTGCAAGTGTTTTTATAAGGGTTCACTCACTGCACTCAAAATTAATAGACATATTGTGACACTACAAGGTCCAGCAATCGAGTCAGAGCTCATTTACAGTTTTATAAATTAAAGATTTCCATTCAAGCCATTTTGCTGTAATGATTATAAGCCATCAGGAATTAATGCAAAAAGCTGATATTGTATCAAGAATGTGAATAATATTTTCCAATTTGCATTTTGATACTGCATTAAGATATTTACATGCTAAAGAGAGCATATTGTATGTAGTATTAATACCTTTAAATCAATTTAATGTTCAGTGCAACTACATTAATGTAATGTTATGGTTAAGAATTTAAATGCAAAAATGACAAATTTTAAAGCTGTTTCCCACAGCAGACATAACTCACTTGCACATAAATTTCAATGCAACTGGAGTAGTGAAAATATGAAAATTATTTCTTTAAAAGAGCTTTTTAGGAATTTATCGCATCAGTGATTGTTCAACGACTTACAAGAATTTTTCTGCTCAATAGCCACTCAGAGCAAAGCAACCTCAAACGAGTTCTGCTTCATCCAGGTCTTAGACATCCCCTACAGCCTGCTCAGAACAGTTTCTGACTTCGTTTGTGAGGATTTAATCAGTTTGAAGGCACAAAGTCTTCACTGTCCTCAGATGCAGATGTGGTACAAATAGTAACACCGAGGATTGCAGATTGCTCAACCACTGCCTTCAGCTATCACTACTCTTCATGACGGTTTTCCTGCAAATTAATTTTTCCCAGTATTTGTTTTAGCTAAGGGAGACAGAATTTTTTCTGTGGTGTCCTTTATTTCTATAGATGGATGTTGGATGAAAGAGGTTCCTTCTACTCTTGACAAGGCTTGTAAAAGAGCTTACAGTTACTGATGTAGTCTGAGTTAGATGCACGGGACAAATACTGGCAAGATATTCTCAACAAAGTAACAAAAAAGACTTTGCTGGCCACTTTAGAGAATCAGAGAACTTTGGCAAAAGGTTTAAAGCAGCATTCAGTCAACATGAAACACTTTCCAAAACACTGACTTGGTCCCTTCAATTTCACCATGTATCTAAGTTCAAGTTATTTGTGTCTGCACAGGAACTCACCCCAAGACCTTCTTTCCTGTTTGCTGGAATCTCTAGTTTAAGGAACAAATGTTTTGAAAACATAAACAAGGGTAATTGATCAGGTGTGTGAAACAGGCATCTGCTCACCCACGAAAGCACATGAAGTGGCACGTGAAGGACATAACAGGAAAACCTGACTTTCAAGCTAATGGGGTCAACCCATTGGACCATATGCACCTTTTTGGATGGCAGCACACTCACACAGCATCTTCCATGTTCAGGGGAAGTCAAAAACCTCATGCCTAGGTTCAAAATCCCTCTGAATTAACCACATAAAACTTGTATGTATTCTGAGGGAACAAATCCCTACTGCAGCTGAGGAGTCTGTGTGTCCAAATCAATAACTGGAAAAAAGATCAGCCTTGTAAATCTACAGAGGAAACCTTATGAGGAGCAGCTGAGGTGATTTGGTCCATTCAGCCTGGAGAAGAGGAGACTGAAGTGAGACCTCATTGCAGTTACAGCTTCCTTGTGAGGGGAGGAGAGGAGCAGGCTGCAATCTCAGCATGTTTCTCATGAGATCAGTGGCAGCACCCGGGAGCATGGCCTGAAGCTGTGCCAGGGAAGGTTTAGGCTGGGCATCAGGAAAAGGTTCTTCACCCAGAGGGTGTTTGGGCACTGGAACAGGCTCCCCAGGGCAGTGGTTGTGGCCCCAAGCCTGCCAGAGTTCAAGAAGTGTTTGGACAACACTCTTACGTACATGACGTACTTGTTGGGGCTCTCCCATGCAGGGCTACGAGTTGGACTCAATGATATCGATGGGTCTCTTCTAACTCAGGAAATTCTACAATTCTATGCATTTTAATGGCAGGATTTCTACAAGCATTGTTTGTATACACTCTTACACCCTCTGGAGCACTTCTGTACTTGCATAGAAATTATTGTCATCCTTTTCCCAGATGTAAGCCTATATATGTACATATCTATTTAAGCAAATGTCTTTAAAATTAAAGAAGAAAGCATAATTGAGACAGTAAGTACTAATTAAAAGGTAGTATGAGTGATTTTTGCAATTCTTCCTAAGCACACCAGATGAGGAATACCTCTTCCTCAAACAAATTCTGTATCCTCTTGCATAAGCTGACCACTGATGGAAGCAAACTGTGCTGCTGGAACATTCAATTATTTGTTTATAGTTGTGACCCAGAGCCCAGGGAAGACTGTAGTCCTAGCTATACTATGCAAGGGAAGACACAGGTTGACTCTTTGAGGCAATGTCAAATTTGTACCAAATACGTTTCTAATATTTTATGTTGATTTCAAATTTTATGAGTAATATCCCATGAGGAAGGTAAGTGAACATACAACCAGATTTAATGCTCATGCAAGCACTTTTCTTGTGGTCAACCACATTCTGAAAGCCAATTGGTTTAATATATTTTATGACACACTTGAAAATACCTTTAGAACTACTGCAGCTTCAGAGAGTTATTACAGTGCTTCTCAAAGATATTTCTTTTACCCTGGAAAGGTCTTGGGCAAGGGGGAATTCCTTTTGGGAGGGTCAGAAATTAATTAGAATTACTTCATGAATTGGAATTTTATTTAACAAAACCCAGCAGGATTGAAACTTAATGCCCCCAAAGAAGGCACATACTCGAGGACTTATAGGAGCTGGCACAATTTCTAGGCAAAATCTCAGGCACTAAAAGGTCCTTTTTATAATTATCCTTTTAGAAACATATGGCAAGTTGTTATATTAACGTCTGAAAGTATATACTTAAACAAAATTATGCTCTTTTTACACAAGCTAGTTGTAATACTTTTTATATAAGAATAATATATAAAATATTGATGTAGTCTTTCGTCCTCTTATGCATGTAGTCAAATGAGCTTTTTAATCTTGCCTTTTTATAGTGTTTTTCACATTATCATATTTATGTTCAGTATTTTAGGGGTCTGTCATGTTCAGTCTCCAGATTCAGTGTTCTATCACAATTCATTTCTGGTTTAAAGGTGTTGCAGGCATAGGAGAGTTGTCTTTTTCTTTTGCTACCTATGTTTGTGTCTACTGAGGATATCTATGTCAACAGGCAAAAGTCATCATGGATATTGTCATGTGTCAGAGTTGGGAAGATTTATTTCTCTTTATTATTATTGGAATAAAGAGATAGCCAGAGGTGTTTATTCATCACCATGTAGCAACCAGTTTAATCATTATTACCTTTTGAAAGTGTCCTAACTTATTAGTGGTCATCTTGCAGGGAAAAGTCAACAGGACCAAAACTGGCCCAGGCTGAGGATCACAGACATCAAAGAGCCCTGGCAGCAAACATCCTTTGAGGATCCATTTCCTACTCAAACACTCCAGCCAGCAATCTGACTGGCCAGTTTTGTTTGCTTGCTTCTTAAAAATCAGTGGCTGTCCAGCACTTTTTTACCTTGTAATTCCCACACACATGCACACACACACCAGAGACTGCAGCTGTGGGATTTACTTTACACCAAGAAAAAAATATGCAGTTTTTCCTAGGGAAAAAAAAAAAAAGATTGAAAATTCAAGCTGCTTGCAACTCATCAGCTTGACAAAACCTATTATTTCTACTTTCACACCCAGCCATGTGCATAGTCATTTTTTGCTGCAGAGAGGTGGAAAAAGCAGAGCTGGCACAGGAGCATGGAAAGAAATCAACCTCACCCAACACTTACCCCAAGCATGAAAGTCTTTGGAGACTGAATTCTGCACTGTGCCACAGGAGGGACAGCGCCTCCTACTCATCCCACTGTCTACTGGCTAATCATTAGGCCACTTTCTTTCTCGTGTATGTAAATCAGTGAATTAATATTATTAAACTGACTTTGTAAAAGCTGGGGATTTATAAGACTAATAAACACTTCTGGGGATTTTGGGGATTTTGTCCAAAAGAGGGAACATAGACAATGGACTGTTTTGCTCAGGTTATGCTGCCCATAAATAAGCACAGTAGCTGTTTTGACTATAAAAAAGATTACAGGCTCATGTATCATTCACCACAAAGCACACAGAAAACAGAATGTGCCATGAAATTTTTCATTTTGTCCTGTAAGAGCCAGATTAGCTGTCAAAGGCTAACATCTGTAGCCCACAAAACCATGCTACAATGGTGTGCTTGGGATGTGATTCCACACCACGCTGGTGCAGGCTAGCCATTGACAAACCTGTGTACAAACAATGTTGTTACTGAGGTATCAACTTCTGCAGTGATCCTGCACATGGGGAAACTTTTATTATAAATAATACTTTTGTTCCATGATAACAGATAAAGATGGACATCCTGAGCAGACAAGGATGTCCATGAAATCAGCTAACAGAAGATAAGCCCCACCCTCTTGTCTCACACTCTGTATTTCATATTGCCCATCAAAATACTTCCATTATCTGTTATTTCTGGTTTTGACAGATTTTGTAAATAGATACTACAGAAAGAAATTATCCTTCTAGTTCTAGCAATTTTCACCTCTGTTGAAAATGGGAAGAAGAAGAGAGTCTACTCCTCCTCCCCAGCACACACACAAGTGGCAGAACTAAAGTGATGCTATTGTTGCCAGGCTGAAATAAATTTTCTTCCTTGTTTGTGTTGTCTTATTAACGGTAATGCATTTTCTAACAGATGAACTTACTGTCATTCCAGAGAATATATGTTGTATTGATGAAAAGAAGAGAAAATCATTAGCAGTAATGTTGGTGAAGGTAGGTGCACATCTTGGTAGAAACAGAATGGAAAATACAAATAGAATATTAAATGGAACAGCTCTCAGGAACATGAAATTAGTCAAGTGCAAAGGCACAAGACAAATCACTCAAGAAAAAGTCATACAGGTGAAGTATTTGCAAGTAGTCCAGCCCTGCTAGCTACACCCAACCCTGTCATACCAGGGGACTGAAATAGTCTGGTTAATGAAAACCCCAAGATTCTAGACATTTTACAGGGATCTAAATGGCTCTGTAGATGCAGCTGGAATCCAGTGGGGCTTGCAAGCCACGGTTCAGATCTGTCCTTAGCTGACCCGAGCTGGTGCTTTTCAGAGCCACCGAATTGCCTCCATGTCCCTTGGCACCCTACTCCTCTAGGATCTTATTGCCCTGAGCCCCACGGTGCTCCTGAGCCAATGCTCTCAGCTCCCATGGCATGGCACTTCCCAGGAAGAGCGTTTTTAGCTGTGTAGGATGAAACCAGCTCTGCCTGCTGGGGCTGTTGTTTAGCTGCTGCTGGCTCCATGCCACTGTCTGCAGGGCCATCTGGTGCTGCTCTTCCCTGGCTCCCTGGCCATGGCAAGGGGCTTTGCCACCATCCTGGAAGCACCTGGAGCTGGGGATTAGCTGCTCGCTGTGCCGCCTTTATCCTGCCATGCATTTGCTGTGTAACGTGGATCAATAACAAAGGAGAGCTGGGCAAGGCATGAGTTCTGAAATTATGCATTTTAGTATAGTCAGAGCATGGGCACTTTATTCCTTGAATATCTCGTGTGTCCAACAAACATAGCATTTAAGGGCAGGTGTAATTTTAGGCACGCGACTAATCTGATGTTTTGTGCTTGTGTAAAGCATTTGTCAGCATACACAAAACCCCACAGAAAATTGGAATTAATTTTGCTAAAAAAATGTTTTCCCTTGCTCAAAAAAAAAAAAAAAAAAAAAAAAAAAGCTTGCCAAATAAGTCAATGAAGAGATATATGAATAACTCTCTATTGTACTCTTATTAAATTCTTCAGGAAAAAATCCCCTGAGCTTATGAACAGACCTTTTTCCCACTGAGTATTGCTTAAAGGACATGTTTTCCTTAGATATTTAATATCAAATTAAAGTGAAGTGAAACCTGAAGTGAGACCAGAAATCCTAATTGACTGCTCTTCTGGAGCTAATTTGTGCATCCTGAAGCTGCTTCCCAGCCGGGAAAGGCTGAGGACACTGGAAACTGCCTCTGCACCCAGGCTTGACCGAGGCTTCACACGTGCTGGTTGTGCCTTCCAGGAAATTACTGTGCATAGTGGTCAACAAATGTTAGAGCTGGACAGGAATTTTCCACTGAAATCTACTCTTCAGCAGAAAAAAACCCACAGTCACTTGTAACAGCTACTGCCTCTCTCCCTGATGCAAAACGAAAGTTAGGATTTTCATCTGCACAGTCTCCCTGGCATGGGAGGATGTGGTGGTAATTGATGATGAAACCAGTGCATCAGGGAAAGAAGTGAAGAATGCATTTAAAAATCTTCCATTTCATAAGCACATCCATGTATTATTTCATATATGCATTCAAAGCTCTAAAGCATTTGTTTTAAACTGAATTTTATTCTATTTATTGGGCTATAATTCACTTGTGTGTATAACATAGCTACATTAATAACGTCATTGTGGGTTGCAGTGATCTTATAAATATCTTGTTATACTTGCAGAGGTCAGAAAAATCCAGCTACTCAACTCAATCAAAGCATCCATAATCATCTAGTATAAGGATATTCCAAACTCATGCGTCAGCATATCACAGTGATCTGAAAAATTACAAGCAGGAACAAAAGACAAACCACTTCAGTGCCAACGTTCTCCTCTACTCTGCCATTATTATTATTTGTTTCACTTGCAGAAACAGTTTGGTTTGGGTTTTTTCCAGCAAATTCTACTTTATGCCAGAATGATGCTTGCTTCCTTCCCTGTTATTTCATTTAAACAGCAAGTCACTCCAAGGTGTTCCCCCACCCATGTCCTGAAGAAAGCTTCTTTCTTCTTTTATTGCATTTTGTCCCCCATGGCCTTGTCAATCAAAGTTTCCTTTAGAGAGTTCTCTACTCCAGTTCATGCAGGTTGCACCTAGGGAGATGCTGTCAGTTCAGGAAGCCATGGAAGGAGGATGATTCCCTGAGATTTTTGAACTGCAACTCATTGGGGAAAATCAGTAGCATAGGAAATGCAATTTAATATTAAAACCATACAGAAAATTTGTCTTACTGTTTCCACTTTTTTTTTTTTCCAGGTGCTTGATAACAAATTGTGTGAAATTTTGGTTTTTCAAGTTTGACCAGATTTGGGAAAAATACAGAGTGCTGAAAAACAAAAATTTCCCACTAGAGAGAAATTGTGATTTTTGGTCAGCTCTAATCAAAATCATTTTGTTTGAAATGAAACAAACAAAACACCAATCTCGGTTTTTCAAAACAATTCTTGCTTAAGGAAAACATCAACCATGTCAACATGGACAATATTCAACTATATTGAATAACATTGCTATTTATATGTTATTTGTTTTTTAATAAATGTGTTTTAAGACTCAGTTCAGTCCTAATTTGAATACATATAAGTTTCATTGGCTGAACATACATTTTTTGCTGTGATAACTCCAGATTTTCAAAACCAAAGAACACACTACTTTTTAATGGCTATGAAAAAGTCACAGAAATTGGAAGCCAATAACCTGAATAAATGGTAAAGCACCGATTTAATGAGAAGCTACATGTACATAGGCATAAATTAATAATTACAAATACTTTTTCATACTTGTAACTGGTGCCTAGCCCTGCAGATACAGAACTCTTTAAATGCTCTTAATTCCCCTGGACTGTCATAGACAGAAGAAAACCTTTCCTAAATAATTCTGGGACTCAAAGAGCCAAACAAACAAGAAATTTTCCATCCTATCCCAGAAAAAACCTTTAGGAATCTAGGATTCTGGAAATTACTTTGGTTCATGACCTTTTTTCTTCCAAATTAAAAGTCTCAAAGTTGTTATAGCATTCTCCAGTGTTTTGGAGTAGATAGATGTGCACAGCGGATTATATTGAATTGATGGCCAGATTTGTCATTCTAAAGTTGGCACAGAGCTGGATCCAGGTTTTATGAAAGAGAAATACCCTACTTTCACCTAAATTTAGTACCTGTAGGTACCTATATATAGACAACTGAAGCATCCAACTCCTGCCCACGGGTAGCTAAGTTTGTTATTAGGAGCAACTCACACTGGTTTCTGTCCAGAAAAAAAAAAAAAAACAATGAGAGAAATAAGAAGATAATTTGATATTTCAGTGCAGAGGGTATGGCATTATGAAGGATAAATGTTGCTTTATGGGGTCTGGGGACAGGAGTGTTCATTATATTTTTTGGCATTTGCTGAAAGAAAAACAGAAGCAGAAATTGGTAATTTGAAGACTTTTACTGGAAAACTTTGAGAGGCTGGCTTGGCCTGACACTTTTCAGGCTCAGAGCAGACACCTCTAATCCTTGCAGCAGTGCCTGAGACCAGAGAATCCCAGAGCATCGCATCTCATGTTGTTGTGTCAGGGCAGCTACTGTGGTCAATATCTAGGGAAAAATGTGCCTAGTGATGTCAGAATACATCCTGGCCTTTAAAAAGTACTAAAATATAAACTCCTGGTGCTGCCTCATGGTGCTCTCTGGTGTGCTGACAGAGAGGATCAGGCATAAATTTAGGACTGCTATGGCTAAAGGTGATGGGTCTGCTGAGTTTAATATAATCATTCTTTCCCTGACTTGAGGGATATCTAGGATATCCATGTTTATAGCTGAGGGCATGAGGGTAACTCAAGAGAGATGGCAGATTAAAGGGGAAGGGGGAAAAACTGGGGAGGAAGAAGTGAAGATAAATTAAGTTCTTGAATAACAGGACCGCAGCTGGACATGACAGATATAAAACCAGGTGTTGATTAAAGATGGGACAACTGCTGCCAGCTTTACCCAATTGCTAGTACAAGATATTGGTACATTGCCTAGCATGAGGAATTGCTGATAAAAGGCATACTTGCAAATTTGAAGGCTAACCAAACATACTTAGGTGCATGATTCCTTCAGGATGGAGTCTGATCTGGCTGTCTCTGCAGAACATAGTACCACTGCACACCTCTGTACAAAAACAGTAATAAGATGGGGCATTCCTTTGAGTTTTCATCTTACTTCTAATATTTTGGGTTCTTTTCTCTTTGGATGGCATATAAACTGCTTCCTACCTAATATTAGCTCTGGTAGCTTAGCTAATAAATAAGAAGTCCATAACTGCTTGGTGACCATATGGCATTACATATGTTTAATGTGAACTGCAGATGTAACACTCAAAAAATGTCATCCTTTAGCTGATCTGGATGTTAGTCCACAAACTGAACAAGTGGAGAGCCTCTCAACCTCGTTATGCCTGTGAGCTATGGAACAAGTGCTCTGTCAGGTACATCCTTACAAACACTTGCCACGATCCCCAAGACAGTATTTGTAGCAGATTCTTCTTTTTAAACTCAGATATTTATTTTGAAAATAAAAAGAAAGTTTCAGGCATACATTTCTCTGCCACAACCTATAGTTACAACAAAATGAGCAGAGCTTTCTCTAAAAGGCTGCTCTGAAAACTCCAGTATGAAAAATAAATTTACACAGAAACGTCCTACAATACCTTTGACCCACAACCCTTTGCAGGTGCTGAACAGTATTTCTGGTCAGTGAAAAGGAGATCTAATCCAGCCTGGGCAATAACCTTTCCTGTAAGGCATCTATCAAGAGTCAGGAGATCCCACTTTGTACCCTTATGCTCAACTAATCTAATACTAGGTTTATATACTAGTTTTTTAGTAAAGTGCTTTTTCCGTTCCATTTATTTTTCAAACAATTTTAAAAATTACTTTGAAATGTCTGATCAGAAAAGTTTAGAAGTGAGGCAAATATTTTCTTTTGATATTGTCATAATATTTTATTTTGTCAGCATTTTTCATTATATTCCACTGTTAAAGATACTTCTTTCTCTCAGTTCCTAGATTGTTGCTTAATTCCTCCTTTCTCTTTCCATTTTATGGGCATTGACTCTAATAGCGCACTGAGAAAATGGAAGTTACGAGGTTCTATGAAATGTGGATTTAAAGAAAAAAATTATACAAAGTAAAACAAGAGACTGCTTTCTGGTAAAAAAATACTCTTAAATAATTATGAAAAAAAAATATAATCAAAGAGAGCCGCAACCCACACTCATTGAAATGTTGAACAAGCCATAAGTAAATCTCTGATCCCCTGGAGACATTTTTCGAGAATAAGTACCAAAATTTGCGTAAAACGTACCTTTAAAAAGACTTTGAGTGCTAAAAGTATAGTGACTGCTTGGTTAGGGAGGATTTTACAATTTATACATCTCCATGACATTTTCTGCTTACACAAATGATCATGGAAGCGTAAAAATTAAGCGAGAGAGTGCATGTTGTACTCTGTACACCACTCAGAGAAAATACTGTTGCAAGATTAAATGAATGATCAGTGTGCCTGGATGAGCAGACTGAAAACTTGAACAACCATGAATACAGCCAGTCCAACAAAAGGCACAAAACTGCAGCTTTAGCATCAAACCTCATAGCAATGAGGTGAGGTTTTTTATCTCTGTCCTTGAAATACAAGGAAAGTCTCTACCAGAATCTGCAAAAATCAATTTCCAAGGTTTGTCTATACTACCTTGTTTTGATCACATCTGAGTATTTTGAACATTCATGATTTATTTGAAAAATAGATATTTCCCCTTTCCTTCCTATTTCCATTTTGCACTTTTAAAATGAGACAGAACGAGGCCGTGTACTAAGTTTAAAATCTAGCCAAAGATAGCTCAAGTTTCTAAACTGATATTTTAGAAGAGACATAGCACAAATGCATTAATTCCACATCTGCATCCCCATGTTCAGTGCATGCTCAGGAGCTCTCCAGCGTGATTCCTAGATGTTTATCTGTAGAAGGGATTACCGGCGACCTTGCCCCTGATGAGTCACAGCTATATCCAACAAAGATACAAGTGATAAAAGAGGTGGGTTGGCTGGTCAGGGAGGACCTTGAGGAAGGATCCTAAGGAAGGAGATACTGAAGGAACAATCCAGAAGGACTGGGCAAAATGGGAGAGAGAATCCCTGGTGTGAGGTCAGTCTGGGTCTGCAGTTAGAGCCTGCTGTTGGAGCCTCCAGTCATGGTCTAGCAGGAAATACCTGCAGTGAAACCTACAGTGGGAGCTTGCTGTAGCCAGAGTCAGTGAATAGGTGGAGTCAGATGGCTGAATTGTGAAGAGGAATAAACCAGGAAACTTTTCATGCCGTGATAAACAAGAAGTCTGTGTCACAGCTCATTTCTACCCCCTAATGCAAGGTCTGATGCAACATTTATCTTTTTCTGCAATGCCAGAACAATAAAAGATAAACTTTTACAAAGGTTTTCCCCTGCTGTAGTCAAGGACTGAGGTTAAATCACTTAATAGAGGAACAGCCACAACCCAAGCAACCCTCCTGTGATTAACAAATGGATATAAATAGACAGTGATATTTGTCCCCACTCTCTCAGGTGAAGCTGTAACTGTGGATCTTGCACAATAATTTTAGCAGGGATTCAGTAATATAACACAGTTATCTAATATAAAGTTCACAGAAAGTACAATGGTCAGATTGTAAGGATTAATTCCCCACATTCATATCTTCCTTCCCCCAAGAAATATGCATCTTGGTGTGTTAGAAAAAAACTTAATTCGTCACTAGAAACACCTTCCATTGTTGTTTCTTTTCCCCATTTTTCAATTTTTTTTCCCATATACCTTTAAAGTAAACCTTTGAGAGTTCATATTGTAGTTTTGATCTATTTGGCTTAGTGTTCTAAGTTATATGGAATTTAATCATGGGGTCACTTGAACCAAGTGGCTTTGCTGTTTCTAATCTACTAACTGCACATTTTTGCTGAGATTGGAAAGGACAAGTCCTATTAGTACTCTGACACCACAGGTCAATAACTCTTTATTTCTTCTAGAATTTTATTTTTCATTGTTCCATGCTTTTCAGTTTTCCCAGTTCATACTGGGAAATTGAAATCACCCATCACTACAGCCTGTTTGTTTTCTTATTTTCCTCATGTTATGCTGAGGACTGCTACTCTTACCCTTATACTGATGGCTTGTTCCAGGAGCAGCCAACACTCTTTTACTTTACCTAGTCCACTAGTAAGATGTGTGTATGCCAAACATAAACAGTTATTTTAGAAGAAAACATAGTTTTTCAGGTCAAAAACTAATTCAGCAGATTCCTCACATATTTCAAATATAATTCTTTATATTTAACTAAGTTTAACCTTGTTGACAAACTCTTCAAGGACATCACAGGAACAGTTTAAGGACATCATCTGCACGCTGCAACTGAATTCTCCATCCCCAACAACATCAATTTTAGAAAAAACATTCTCAATGCTGTCACTTCATATTATAAAAGACCTTAAGGTTGGGTCTATGCAAGCCAAACCTCTAATCAAAGAAAGGATGAAAGGCTTCTCCTGTGACTTTCAGGCTGCCATCCCAGGATGATTTTAAGTCCACTGCCTCTGGCAGAGCAAGTGTTGTCCCTCCTACCCTGCAGCTACCCCCTAGTCAGTCATGCAGCCCCACAGGAAGGCAGCCCAGGAAACAGGTTGTGTAGAAAACAAGAGAGGGCATCACAAACTGCTGGGAGGCACTTGCAGGTTGTACCCTGTTAAGGCACTCTCCTGCAGGTGGCTGTGGCCTCTCAGTCCTTGTTTTTCGTGGTTGTACGTGGTTGGGCTGGTGAGCCCACACTTCCCTGAGCACATGCACCGACCGTGAGTATAAATAGACAGCAAAGAACCTGGTTGTGCAAAGAGGTGATTAAGTTAGCCATTACAATTCAAATGTTCTCAGTCTAAACAAAACAATCAAAAAAGCCTCTGCATTTGACTCCATTCAACAGGAAAAAAAAAAATCCAGAGCAGAGGATGAAGTTGTACTTGACCACACCTTAGCTTGTCCTTAACATGTTTTGCTGTGCCTGTAGATACTGCAAGTGCAGTCCCAAATACACTTCTGCTGCTACTCTGACTAAATGCTATAAAGCAGCCAGTCTTCAAGGGTAAATGCCCATGAGGCTCTATATTCACTTTCTGAGAATAACAGCTCTTGATAACACACAGAAAAGAACTTTTTCTATATAAAAAAGTATGAAGTAAATAGCAGCATCTCACTATTAGCAGTAAAGCTGCAGTACTACCTTTTTCTTATGAAGGCTAGTCAAACAGTTTGCTCCTTATGACAGCAATGGTTTCTGACAGAGATGACTAAATAATAAAACATTTTTCCACAAGTTCATCAGAAAGAAACATCAAAATGTCAGTCTGTGCTGTGCAATGAAGTTTTCTGTTGCTAGTTTCCTTCTTTTGTACAGCCTGCTTAGGTGTTGCTTACTCTTATCCTACAGCTTACATTCAAAGTCACCGTCCCTCTATTTATCAAGAAAGTAATGGTCATTTAATGACTAGGTCATCAGACATATTTTTGTTATTATGGTTCCTGTACTCTTATGTTCTAGTGATGGTACCAAAGGTGATGATTCTTATTTGGAGGTGTGGGAGAACAGTAAAAATGAAAAAACCTCAGGTAAGTCTTCCAGGGAGAAAAGCAAAAGTTTTTTTTTCACTTATTGCTACCTGACAAAAAATTATATTAAAATAATTTTAAGAAATCCTATTCTTTATATCTTCTTCTTTTCAGATCACATGTCTGATAATTACCAGGGTCTAAAAATTGAAAATGCCCATTAAAAGAAAATACAGTTCATTTCTTTCCTACTCACAGGGCATAGATTATTCTCACTTCTCCCATATCACATAGAGACAATGTTTACCATTATAGGGCCTTGAAATTTAAAACAAAACAGACTTTAGCTTCTGTCATAGCACAAGTAATAAAATGTAAGTTACTCAAATGGAGACATTTTAATATATATTTTACGATGATATAAATAAATCATATGATCTGAGTCAGAACATATAACTGATTTCTTTTGGTTTACTACCTAAATATGGTAAAAGTCACTGGTAGAAAGTCAGAGGTGTTATCAAATACACAGCACTCAAAAGAAACAAATTCCCAGTTTAATCTGGCTTTTATTTTTGTTCCCTCTCTTGCAGTGAATATGTATATTTTATATATTTTTCTGTATTTTAGTCTTACAGGTGATAGTGTATATCTTTATAAATACTTGTACATGTATGTATATATACATATTATATATATCTATATATCAGTCTCCATGTATACATATGTATTTATAAAGAGGGAAAGCAAGTTATCATAGCTTTATATAAATGCATTCAGTTAAAATGGGAAAAGGGAGAATAAAATTAGCATGGCATGACTGTATGAGATTAGACACTAAAATTATCCTCCTGCAGTCATATTTAATTCTCTAAACAGCTTTAACTAATTTGCTTAGGCACACTACTTTTTAGTGAAACTAATGAAAAAACATGCAGTCCCCGTGTTCATTTTTGGTGAATATTCAAACCTCTAAATGTAATAAGCCTTTTTTTTCTAACTTTTTTTTTTTTAAATCAGTTCATCTCTATAACACTATCTTTGCTTACTCAGGCTGCCATTTTAGGCAATAGCTTGTGCTGGAAGTGCTAATATTCCCTAAATTTATTAATTTGAGGAACTTAACGGATATTACATGACTATAGCCACCCAAGGAACTAAACAAAGATTGCCAATGTCACACAATATTGCCCCTCAAGTCAAAAAAAACAAACCAAAACCAACAAAACAACAAAAACAAAGCCACAAAACAAAAAGCAGGTGACATTTGTTCACATGAAAATGACCACAGAAGAAAAAAAAACAATAGCCAGATACCTAATTTATCACAGGCGGGGTTTTTCAGTTTTGTATTCACTGTGTTCCAAGCATTAAGCAAGTTAGAAAAACTCTTAATACTGACTTGAGTACATGCCTTTCCTCATGTTATGTGTTTCTGAAAATTCAGTTTCCCTACAGCTGCAGAGTTAATTCCTGAGAACAGCAGACCTCACATTGTTACTAAGAAAATAACTGTTTCTATCCTTGTTTGGTATTTTTTTCCCTCTATCAAAGTATTTAACCACATTCAAACCAATGGCAACAGCTATTACTTAACCAGCCAAAGAAGCACATACAACTTCTGGTGGCCTTTACTCATGAATTCTTTTCTCTGTCCCGTCCTACCAGCTTCTGTGCCTCAAGGAGATCAACCAGTAAGCAGCAGAAGTGCCAGTAGCAATTAGGTGGGCTTGGTTTTCAGGTAAGCCAACTGCTTTACCTCATTCTTTGTTCCCTAAAGAGTCATTTACAAGGTTTGCAGCTAATGACTTTCCCTCTGGTCACTGTTTGGTGGAAATCCAGCCCAACTCAATCCCACCCTGAAAAATTGCAGACATTCTGACTGAGCAAAAGAGTATAAGAGTTAAATAGACAGACAACCCTCAAAAGGGTTAGTGTGCTGTAAATTTGTATTTAATTTGTAATTATTTCACTTAGCAAGAATATACTTTTCTGTTTCTTGGTAGAATGACTCTTCCAAAATGATTAATATCAAAAATAATTAATGTTTCTACATTAAAAAAAAAAAATCAACTTTACATTCTTGTTACCTACTTCTGGACAGACTGATCTCTCACTGCCATTGTTTACAACAATTTTGTCAACAGTGATTTTCTTACATTTTAAATAAAAGTCAAATGGAAAGGTAGAATAACCTTGTGAGATGGCTTAGATGGGCAGTCCAGACATAGCTAGAAGGTAAACCATTCAGGCAAGCCAAAATTTTCTGGCTATTTGGTTATAATATTTGGCTATTTTGGTTATTAAAAAATAATTTAATTATTAGAATTTGGTTATTATATGTGGTTTGAATAATACCTTTCTAGTATCTTTCAGGGCACTTTCTGTAAGGTAATAGCTTTTTCTCCATCCCTACTTATCTAATTCTTAGTCTGTACATGTAGATATGACAGGCACAAATCACAACTTAATATTTGATTTGATAAAGTCAATATTTAAAAAAAAAATCTTTCATGCATCTAACTAGAAGTCAGGTTCCTGTTTTACTCACTAACTGTTACTTTGTGTAAACTAAGCACAGATTGCTTACAGAGAACTCTTAACAACAGCGCTGCAATTATCTTTGGCAAACTTCTGGCAAGTTTAGATATTTTGTCTGAAAGTTGCATGTGGAAAAAGCAAGCGTAACCTGTGGAACATTTGTAGTATGCTAACACAGATTTTTATTTAGTGTACAGTTGCTCAAAAGTACAAGGATTTCAAATGTGTTATGTAATTTAGCATTGTAGATCTATGCTATCCTCTGCTGTCATTAAAATCAATCCAAATTTAGCAAAATGTCTTTAAACTGGTGCAATTCCATTCTAAATGCAAAAATCTAGGCCATGTATTTCATGCTGTTGCTAACAGTGCCAGAACCTGAACACTAATAAGGTGCTAATTAGGAACTGCCATTTTAAGTCTATCGTGCTTTTGCATGTGAATTTACCATATGCTCTCTAGATCAGATTTCCTACTGTGAAAAAGCTGAGATGGCTCAAGCTCATGATGTGCAATAAGCCACTGCTTTTCAGTGGCCTCTTAAAAATGCCTTTCGTTTGGTGATCATAAGTGTAGGTTTTTGAGAGGATCACCATATGTTCTTGCATCTTTTTTTTGTTTATTTTATCTGCTCAAGAAACCTGCTTTGGAAAATCATGGTATGGTGCTGGAGAACTGTCCACAATTAATACCAAGAGCTACCCGTGTGACTGCATTCTTCAGACATTTAACAGGGTCTATTTATTAATATTAGAGATCTGCAGCAAAATGAATCACATCATCAATGCCGTTGTCTGTTGTAATACATTTAGATAATTTTAAAACAATGCTCCATTCCATGTTTTGGGGTTTTTTTTTGGTGTCCAAACATCAAATGTAGAAGAAATAGCTGATATTACAGATAAGCCACCTGACCCACGCTGCTTGCACTTGTAGCTTTTTAGTCCTAAATTTAATCACAGTAAATAGGAACAGTTTTTTCTTGTCAGAGTACACAAACTTTCCAAACTCTGTATTTCTCAGAATGCAGGTATTGTATGCAGAGTTGAAAATGAGAAGACAGCTTTAATTTGT
Source organism: Pseudopodoces humilis (assembly GCF_049639895.1). Classification (NCBI taxonomy): domain Eukaryota; kingdom Metazoa; phylum Chordata; class Aves; order Passeriformes; family Paridae; genus Pseudopodoces; species Pseudopodoces humilis. The sequence goes on along the minus strand of NC_142205.1, from coordinate 64,297,316 downwards.
AAAGAAACTCAAACCCCACACAGTTCAGTTTGACAGTCAATTCCATGACAGTCAATATTTCATCTTGTTGTTACAAAACTAAGCCATTATGTCACAACAGAGCCTAAAGGTGTTGAAAACTGAATGTTTTTTGGATGTTTGCAAGGCGAAAAAAAGCATGCTCTGGACAAAATCAACAAGAGTGCACATAATTGAGATCTGACTCAGATTTGTTGACTTACTGTGAAAATTCAATGCTCAATATAAATCAGGATTTTCCCTTTATGTGCTGATATGGGCTATTGGTAACATCACAAAAAATGTAGCCCACAGCTCTTAATCATGTGTGTTGTCCCTGGACATAGTTCCAAGTTTGTCCATTATATGAAAAAAAAGAAAATTATGGGAGAAAGGAACACAAGATCAGACCCCTAGGAAACATTTAAGATCTTCAAAGAGTATCTGAAATTCAGCCTGCCCTTCTTAGTTGTCAGCAACTTTGCATAGACAAGGTTTCTGTCTGCCATATTTGGAAAAAGAGACTTGATCTGCACCCTTGTGATACAGAGGGAAAAATCTTGATTTACACCTTGTAGGAGGCACTAGGTATTTCACAGTGTCATTAGGGCTGGAAAAGACCTCTAAGGTCAGCGAGGCAAAACATCAGCCTAACAGTACCACCACTAAATCATGTCCCCAAGCACCACATCCACACGTTACTTCAACACTTCCAGGGACGGTGATTTCACCACTTCAAATGTCAGCCTGTTTCAATGTTTGACCACTCTTTCACTGAAGAAATTTTCCCTAATGTGCAATCTAAACCTCCCCTGTCTGCATCACAGAAATTTGAGCAGGGTGGTGTTCTCCCCAGGGGCTCACAGGCTCCACTCCAGCTGAGGTGAAGCTGACGGAGCAGCACAGGACAGGTAAAATACAGGGCTAATTTATCTGATTAAGGTAAACCTTAACTGATCACCTCACTAGCTGGATGCAGGAGTGCCAATTTGAAATCAAGCCCACAGTCAGAAAAGCACTTAATTGCATTGCCCTCAAAGCAACTTGGCAGAGAACCAGTGACTTAAAAAGTCATAATATCCCTCACAGACTCTCCCTTGTGCTGGATAGAAATGAAGTGACATACAGCTCCACCTGGGGTAATGTATGAGCCAAGAAACATCAGTGTCATTGTGCCATCAGGTGTGCTGAAAAATTATGCTTCTGCTCATTCTTCATCTTCATCCATCTCTGGCCACTTGTCTGAACAAAATGGGTTTTTATTGGTTTCTCAGAGCTCACTCATGAATTGCACATAAAACTATGATAACTCCTGAGCTTAAAAGAAGAAGAGTGAGCTCCTCCTCCTCACACTTTTGACCTGGGAGGCAAAAGGTCTTCATTTTGCAAATAGGAGCACACCTTTCTCAAAAGCAGTTTATATGTTTTTTAGCATAATTAACCAAGAAATTATTGACACACAAGAGGAAATGATGAAAAATACCATCTCAGAGGAGAAGCTTTCACAAACACTATTTACAAGAAGTAATAAGTGGATATTATTGTATATGCCAAGTGGAAATTATTGTATCTTTCAAATTAAAATCTTTCTCATAATTTCTATATGACATAGCAAAAGTGGAAACATTAAGTTTCTTCTATGTAAACTAACAGGAAAAATGATAGCATGGAATTTAGAGATTAACAGGCTTGCTAATATCTGAATCAATATTGCAAATCATGAGAGCAGAGCTGGCTGCTTATTTATTGGAAAAAAAAATCAGCAAACCAATAGCACCATTAGGTGCAACAAAGAATATCCCAGCTTTTTCTTGCTGGTTTAGTTAGATCTCTTTTTATTTGCTTGTAGACATAAAAGATCCCCACAGAGTGAAACATCATCACGTTATAAGACAAAAACCTGAAATATAAAATTTATATTATTAATGGAGACCTAACAAGATGTTCAAAGCAATGTCATTTTAAATAATGCTACACAGTAAGAGCATATGGCATAGAAGAAAAGTGGAAGACAACCCTAAGAGAATTCAGTGTTTATATACCCCTGTAATAACATGGGCATACTCTCTGGGGAAGTGACTACAGTTCAAAACTCAAAACTACAGGGTAGCTCTGCTGATCCTTTGATGATTGCTGCATCTCTCAGTGAAAACAAAACTACAGCAGAAAGGAAAACACCAGTTTTGGAATTCCTGTGCATCTCTCAGTGCTGCACTGCTGGCATTTGCTGAGCAGCAGCCCCGAACCCAGACCTGAGGTGGGAGTTCTGCTGATGCTGGGCAGTTGCTTGTCCCTAGAATCCCTCATGCTGGGAAGCCCTCTTCCCATGGGCTGTGTTGCTCCATCCCTGAAAAGCATCCTCCTCTCAGCTCACCAAAATACATCTCTGCAGCTGACAAATTTGTGCTAGCAGACAAAAATAACTCTGCAGGGGAAGTTTACAAGTACTTGTCGGCATGTGTATAAATAAATGTTGCTCTTTCCAAATTTACCCAGGGTATGCACCTTTCATATACCCTAGGGTCCACCCATAACTGCAGAGTCCCAAAACACCACAGTGTACATCAGAGATCAAATTTAACTGTGTTAGAAAAGTGCCTGGACTTGGCATAAGAAAAGAGTGGTGATTTTAGGCATGAGAGACTGGACAAGGTCAGGGAAGAGTAAGGTTTGGCTCAGCAGCAGACAGATTTGTTGACCTTGAACAGATGTTTGCAGCCCAAGTCATCCCCTCTGTAAAATAGTTCTGTAAGGTCTGCTTGTCTGTCTGTCCCTTGGTGTTGCTGTTCAGACTGCAGCTTCCTCTGACTACTTCCTTTTGTGCTGTACATAAAAAAGACTCAATCTGTGGTCAATATGTGTTATGGGATGGAACTAGGTACTTATTGTAGGGAGTTAAAATGAGACTGATTTTCTTCTGTGTAAGCAGGATGACAAGAATCAGAAGGGATGGAAAAGACCTCCAAGTCCAGCCATCAAGGGCTTCCTAACCTGGGCCTCCTTACTGAATTCCAGATTCACTTATACCCATCTTTGTCATGAGCATTCCTGCTTGGATGATTTTCAACTTTATTTGAAGGACCTTATGTCCCTCAGTTTTTTGGAGAAAATAGCCTAACATGAGGCCTTTCATAGCTTTCCATTGGCCATGGAAAGAAAACATCAGAAAATTAGTATTTTGGGTGATGGAAAAACTCTCAGAGAGAGTTTAATATGTTAGGGGAATGAGAAAAGCAGAAAAGCTATCAAAGTAATATCATGGTGGAGATGCAATTCAGGCAGCATATCAAGAGAAGTGAGGGCAAAAAGAGAGAAATGTTGCACTTTGAAAGTCTCATAGGCTGAAACACAAAGTAGTTTCTTTCATTTGCTGTTGAAATCACCCGGTGTCAAAGGAAACAGGCAAAAATTGCCTTCATCCCCACCCACCTTGGTGTTTTGTACCCCAGGACAACCCTGAGCACCCTGCAGGGGAAAGGGAAGGAAAGGGGAATGCACAGTAGTGTCCAGGTCTGACCTTTCATTCCTTCTGCCTAGAACCCCAGCAGTTTTTTCCTCTCTCATTATCACCACACATTTCAGCTGCTGCCATGAGGAGTGGCATTCTTGTTCTCTGCAGTCAGGCAGCTATTTATGGAGCACGACTTTCTTCCTAATTTACAGCAGTTTCTCACGGAATACCTAGCTAGCAACCTGCTTACTCCTGCTCATATCATTTTATTTTTATAAACTCTTGTGTTAAATGTAAACGGACCAACCTTATAATCTTTTATTCCAATTTAGAGGTTTAATTCCAAGGCATGTAAAAGAGAAGGAGTGACAGCTTGGTGTTACTGAACTCAGGAGCAAATATGTATTATTTTTCTTCAAGTTCACACAAGCTATGTCAGAAGAGATCAACTAGTCCACAGGCATGTGATTCACAGGACATTTAGTGTCGCTGATGAAAACACAGTAAAAATAACTTTACATAAGCGTGTCATGTGTTAACCTTGTATTCTCCAGGCTCCTTCTGTCCCCCAGAAGCACAGTAGATGTGGTTTTAGTTTTATATTTTTTTCATCAGAGACATGGCTGCTGAACTCTTCAGTCATCAGTAAACACTCCCCAGAGTAGGTCCATTTATTTCTGCTGGACCATTTATAACACAAATTACTGTGCATGCAAGGTAGCATTAATGACAACTGCTCCCTGCAAATAAATGGTACCTGAAGGCTAAGAAACCTGGTGGCAGCATTACTTACTTGAATAAAGAACAAAGATTGTGTTTAAAGTGTGAACATTTTGTTTGTTTATTCAAGCAGCATTTAATCCAAGCGTGACAACAATAAAACTTTTTGCTTCTGTTTTTTCCATCACTCCACAGCCATGGTTTGCAAAATGAAAAATTACTTATTGCTTTAGCAGTTATCCCTGTTTTTCCTTGTGATGGCTGGTTAGTGCCCATGGACCTCTGTCTAGTGAATCTCACTAGGGGTGCAAGTGATGGATCCTTCATTTGTTTTCAGTTTACAGGAAAATAGTTTCTTTACCTGCTCATTGTTTTAAAATGTCAACAAAATTGTCATTAAGCCTCAGAGAATAACTTAGCACCAGCTGATCATATTCTATGTTACAATACAATAAGCCTCTCATGTCACTGCTTCAAATACTATTTTAAAAATTTTTTCATGCCATGGAATCAATGGGAAAATGGGAATTGTTCAGTCACTAGAAATTAATTTGGTATTCATCATAACAGTATTTATCATAATGTATTCATTTGGCATCCCTGTGGCTGTCACACGTAAGAGAGTTCAATTATAATGTACACAGCTAATGAGCATATAAAGTGTAACTGAATCAACATTACTGTGCAACATTTTCTTATTTTCTGTGTTCACATGCTTCAGGTTTTTATACAAATCAGGGGAAGAATGAAAGAGAAGCTTTGAAAGGAAAACAAAAATTATATGCACATGTGCTTTTCCACTATCTATTGTGTAATACCATTTCTTACTAGGCACCTGCTGCTTTCCTCCTAGTTTGTGTGCATTAATGTCCTGGGGTGACTTTATGATACTGGTATCCCCAATCGTCTGGTTTATGTTATATATTAAGTTCTGCACCTTTAAGACTGGCTTTGAGAGCAAGAGAGGGGGAAGAAGAAGCGCGCAGTTTGTGTTAAAAAAAACATCACTCCCACACATCCCGCTCCTGGACTGTGGTGTCTGCAGCATGGACAGACAGCGGGACAGAGCTTCTCTCTGGATTTTAGTTAGTTTTAGCTAGCTGAGGCAGAGGAGTTCCCTAGACCTTTGTTTGTTTTTTTTCCCAATTTTCTTAGATCTGTGCAAACCTGCTCTGAACTGAACACCCAGTGGTGGCAGCGGTGGGATACGAGATCTTTATACAAGATCTCTAATTCATCATCCATTACATTTTTGGGTTTTTTTCAAGGCACATTCAATTACTCTTATTGTTTTACTTCCATACTTCATGCCTTCTTCCTAGAGTGTTCCTGAAACACTTTAATTTCTGCATTTTCAAAAGAAGAAAATTGGATTCACATTTTTCATTGCTGGATGAAAAGGGGAGTAGCCTTAGTGTACAGAATAATTCCTGTTTAAGGTAGCTTTCCAACTCTTGTTTGTAATGAGTTTTTAATGTGGATTCACCTCATGTCCCCATCGTGAAATTCATGCAGAAATTCTGAAAAATCAGCATATTCTTAGCAATGATATCAAGCATTTCAAAGCATATTGTGCATTTTCTTAAATCCTTTTACTATATCCACCCTTCCCACTAAACTCTGCAGCACAAAATTGTTTGAAGTTAGAAGAACAAGATTTTGCTGCAGGTATTTAGACAACTTAATCTTAGCTTTAAGTCTATTTAAGCAACTACTTTAACTAATTAAATCATTTACTTGGTGTCTGCACTGAAAACTGTTAAAACAATGGAAAATTTATAAAATCTTGTTATGACTAAAAGTGTGCCAAATGGCTGTTAAAAATGTGATTTTGTATGTCTAACTAACTCATATGTAGTAATTTAAGGTGAGTGCAAGAAACACAGCTTCATTTATATCAGAGTTTTTTCTCCATTAAAGTCCTCATGCTCCCAGCTGTGTTTGCTTGAGCACTGAAACATATTTGGGGCTGGTAACCAGCTAAATAACAATATTTCTTGTTTGTTAGAATTTAGAAGGAGCATAATGAGAAGAGGAAATCTTTATCAGATATAATTATTAAAGCCTTCCTTGCCTTCATTGAGGTAACACAAATATTTGTGATTGAAGAAAAAGAAAATAGAGAAGAGACTGCAAACATGGATTCTAAAGAGAAAACACAAATTAGATACAGTAGTAAGAGATACAGAAAGTTAAAAGGCTAAGACCTTTTGTTATCAAAATGAGAGTGCTACATCAAGTGAGAGCCAAAACTGCATCTTCAATCACTTTTCTGTCTCTTGTATATAAGGCAAGAGACTATTGCAATATTAAAATAAGGACTGGATATAAAAAGTGCCAATATAAGACACAACTGTGGGTATATTTTAAAATAACTTGAAGCTTGTATCTTTTGCTGCTCTACTTCCCCTACAAATTTTCAGCATACAAAACCTGAAAGACCTCTGAATCCTTGATGTCTGGTGATGTCATAAGACTGGAGAGAGCTGGAACTGCCAAAGCTGTTTCCATACAGTAGGTGAAATGCTGGTCACAAATTAGAGACACCAGCTGAACATCACACATAATGTGCAAATATATAGTGGGCTTTAAATGAAATAATCCTTACTGTGTGTACCAAATCCCTTCTCCGTCCCAAATATATTGCTTTCTTGGAAAACATTTCCCCTTTCATCACATCAGTGATTCTATTGCCAAGTTCTATCTGCTAATCACCTGCAATTCCATTTTGCGGAATATGTTCAGCTGCTTCAATTCTCTGCTCAGCAGACATGCACTGGGTTTTGTTTTCTACCAAAAATTAGAAAAAGTGTTTGGAAGGTACTGAGCAAGAATGAAAATATAGCTGTTAGCACTTTCAAATGTTTTTCTCTAATCACATAACTGGAAGAGCATCCAGTTAACCAAATGCTACTCCCAAGTCAGCAGCCATACCTGTGCTCCATGTGACTCTTCTATTACTTACAGATTGTTATTTGCTCTAAATAACAATCTAAATAATACCTGCAGCTCTATTTTATTATGATATTATCACTTTCTGCTTTTTGTTCCTCCAGTGCTTTTAGTATAAGATAAATGACCCATTTGATAAGAGTTAAATACAGGAAGGTAAAACCAGGTCACATTATCATGCCAGAAATGTGTGTGCAGCACATGACATAAGCTTCAGCACAGCAGGGGTTTAGGCTTTATTGACAAGCCTGAAAACATTATCTCATAAATTCATTGCACGTAATTCCTGAGTAATCAAGGATTTTGAGCATTTTTATGTATTTTTTAAAGTGAAATATGCATATTACAGATTGAAAATAATGAATGTTATGATTGGGAGCAATGTATCACTTACATGTACTCAAAGCCTTCAACCAAACCCTTTCATTAAAGAAGAATAATTTCAGGCTAAATATTAAAGAATTTGGAGTCTCTAGGTAGAAATCTCCAGTTTGTGCTTTCTGGTAGCAAAAAAAGCTTACATTGCCATTTGTTTTAATATAAAGCATATTTAAACAGAACATTAAAGCATAGTGAAGTCCACCTGAGACCAGAGCAACTCAATTTTAGGATGTACAGTGATAGAAGCAGGGCTTTAGAGTCATATGTTCATATTCACTATTTGCTAGTATAATTTTATGAAATCCAAGTTTGCAAAGAGAAAAAGGCATAGCCCAGCCCTCATCTGACCCACTGGATCCAAGGCAAAGTGACACCACAACACCCCTGGAATAACCTTGGTTAACCCACCTTGTGTCTTCTGACATCCCATAGGACAACACCAGACCTTTTCAAGAGCAAATTGCCTTTTCCATGTCTTTCCATTGCTGATATCACTGGAGGATCTCCCTGAAAAGGACAGTACAAGGATGCTGAGCATGTACAGATACACCCAGGACCTGTCCATCCACCAGTCAGGGAAGTGTAGCCTGAGGCCTCTGTTAAGAGGCAGCAGAACCTCAGCTTTTCCTCTTTTCCATATTCCAGAGCTCTCCCAAAAGTGGTGATCTTGGATCTCTGCTCAATTAGTTTGGATTACAGGAGATAATTCCATCTGCCAAGTATTGAACTGTGCAATGTAGGCATGTACATTCAAACTCCTTGGCTGAATGCCCTTTACAGTAACCTTAATTCATCTTGCACTAAATTAGGAGATCTAAATCACTGCCACCAAACCACCAAACAGCTCAGAGGACAGTGAGGCGAAGAACATATTTAATTTTCCAATAAGCTCTACTATTTACCAGTTCTCTCTGTGAATTGTTACGTTTCTTTTTAATATTATTCCTTGTTCACTAAAACAGTGTCCCTTTACATCTTTATTCTGTGTCCTAGATAAATCCTTCGATAACAATAAGATTCTTCAGATGATATTAGCGAAGTATGAACACTGCCAATGTCCACTCTCCTTTTCATGAAATGATCTATGCCTTTTTATAGATCCTATTCTTCTTATGTCCTTCTGTAATGGTGAGCAACAGGTTTCTTAATTTTTCATGCAATATGGTTTTCATTTATATTTTATGCATTTAAACTGTCATTGTCTATAGGGAACACACTACATCCATATAATAGATTTCAAGGGTCTATTGTTTCTGCACTGAGCATCAGGATAAAGTACTGGAAAAGACAGTTATAATAATGATAAAGGACCAGAAAAAGACAGTTATATCTGAAGAAGTTACTGTACACACTTAGACACTTCTTTGAGAGCCTCTTTTCTTCTATAGACTGGACTCACTCTTGGAAGAGCCCCAGGTTCAAATGGCAGCTGAGTATATTTGATTGCCTATAAAACTGATATAATTGTGCTGTCTTACTTCTTCAGATAAGGATAATAACATTCTAAAAAAATATCAAATAATTTGAAATGTGTTCTGTCAGCTTAAAAAAATAAGCATAGACTTCAACTCTCTGCTTCCGAGGAGGGGTGAAATTGAAGTTCAAAAGGTAAATCGCATAACATGTGAAAGGTCTGTGAAGGTCAAACACAACTCAAATTTGACTATGCTGTCTTTGTCCTGAGGAAAACTGGTCTAAATCCCCAAGATTAACAGATGTAGAATGCATCTCTCTGATGAAAGTGTCCAAAATTGCCAGGAAGGATCTCCAGACAGGTGCTGCTGTGCAAGAACCCAGTTCAAAAAGTGTTAAACGTATAGCACAGCTCTGTCAGACTGCAACTCAGAGGGACATAATTCCTGAAGTCAGTTTATTCCACCCGTTTATTCACAGCTCTATACTATGGGATGAGCTAAAGACTGGATGCAGTCATTACCATGCAGTGCCAGAACCATTGCATTTGACTAAAGCTGGAGTTTTTCTGCATTTCTGTTATGTGCCACAGTCTCCAAGCTCTTCTCTACTGAAAACAGCTACTTCTGCTTGGTTTATTCCCTCTGTCCAGTGGAGTAACATGTGATGACCCATAAAATTCTGCAAAATATCATTGATGTCAGTGGTTAAAATGTGAGGAAATATTAATATTAAAAATGCAATCTACAAAATATCCATTTTAATTAGTACATTTGACATATTAAAAATCAATACTTAAGCAGTAATATATTCTGCAGTTTAGGCTATACTCCATATAAATGATCATTTCAAAATTAAGAGATGCAAATTTAATCAATAGATTTAAAACTTTACATCACTTGAGATACTTGAATTACTTCTAATCAGCCTAGTAAATTGAAAGCATCATTTAATTGTTGATTCTTCCCCCTCTTTGAAAGACAAGCCCACCTTCAATCTTTAGGCTAGATTTTGCTTAGAATAAGCTAGGTTATCTGCAGCCTTTTCTCTTCCTGGTTATTCTTGACAATTAAAGGTATATTATAGTGTCAGGAAAAGAAACAGTTTAAAATCACAGATATCATTTCATCATTTAAGAAACTTGGGCCAAATCAGTGGATTTGAAAAATAATACTGGTAAAGTTTCATTTTCTCATTGCAATACATTTAACAAAGCTGAAGTATTTTGTTGCTGATGAGAGATCAACCTTTGTGTTTATATTGACCTTTAAGTCTATGTGCTTATTTTCCAGAATTATTTTTAAATTGTTCATTTTGTGACACAGGCTGTATAAAGCTCTCATGTTTTGATAACTTATAGTATGAACCAAAAAGTGTCAAAAGTTAAAATTCCTTCTTTTTTCCCATCCCATTTTTAATTTTTAAATCTACATGTTAAGAATGTTGCCACAGCCATCTGTTAAAATATTTGCAAGATACCTTGAAATATAATCCATACTGAATTTTAGCCCTGAAATGTATTTTATTTTTACAGAATGTTCATCAACAACTTGTTGAATGTACTTCTGAAAAAGTGCAAGAAAGACTGAAATCCCAGATTTACATTTTTAGATGAAAAGTCGCACTGACTTTGATAGAACTACTCTCTTACTTGATGATTATTTACATCTGGAATTAGTATGGGTTTTTTTTTACTGTATTTTCTATAATTATATCTGTAATAATTACATATGCAGTTGAAAGTGTCTTAAAAGTTTTTCAGCTCAATCAATATATAGTCTGAAGATTTTCAGGGTAAACCTTTTGAGAGCATGCATAAAGCCAATATTTCCTTTGAAATGGACAGGTGGAATTATAATGAAGAAGAATATGGCATAAAGAAGTTTTATTCTTTATTTTTAAACTTGTCTGTGGTAAGTGCTGTGTGAGGAAAACCTCATACTTTCAAATGGAGCAGAATAACTTCTTTATAAATTCTGGTGTGCTACTACCCAGTTATTTAGCCTGCAACAGTATTATATATATGTAAAGAAACTTGTTGACGACACACTTGAGCTGTAATTCACACAGTTTTCCCAAAAGCCACCAGAATTACATAAATAATTGTAACCTGGAGTTACTAGTAGCTTCTCTTCAGTAAAAAGTCAGCTTCTGAGTCATGGACAGTGGTATACTTAGACATTGGCAAGATGTGAATTGGGTCAGCAATCTTTTCTTTCCACAAATTTCAAGGACAAAAATCATATGACAAAAACCCTTAAGGAAAAAACCCCCAGGCATCGAGACAGAATCACTCTGGTATTCTCTGATACATATGAGTCACTCCAGCAGTAGTTTCCAGGGCAAAATATTTTTGGACAGGGTTGTAAAGCAGAGGTTATGTTTAATCTCTGAATTGTACACGGGCTGTTGCATGGTCTCAGCACAGTGACACTCTAGAAGGTGTGAGCTAAAAACAACCACAGATTTCTGACATTGGTCTTCAGTAAACAAACAGCATTAATTACTTCTGCTGTTGTCAGGACGCTTGGTAACACATTCAGCAGTACCAATGTCTCAGTGTAAGATGAACTAGCAGTATAAACTCACAGGTTGAAGGTAATGTCCTTTCCATACATGCAAACCTGGTTGGGATTCTGGCCTAAAAATGAAGTTATTCACCCAAACTGACATATCATGGCTGTCAGAGGTGGAAAAAAATAAAACCCGTAACGACGTATTAGAGCTTTACCATGCTTGGCCAACCCCTCATTTAATAAGTGGTGTTAGCATGACCAAAGAAAGATCTAGCAGGCAGCTTTTGCAGAAAAGGCTGGGCCTGCAACTAGAGAGTGGGCAGCAGCTATTCTCTCATATACGCAGCAAACTCAGATTTCTCTTATTTTTCTACCAAATGGGAACTATGTCCCATATCATACTTTGATGTCTCTTGACAAGGGTGACAAAGCACTGCTCAAGGAATGGGGTGACACCGACCCCCTTCTCTTCTCCTACACTCACAGATGTTATGTAGAGTGCTTGAACACATGGGTCTTGTCACCTATGTTCCTAGAGGGTCATGGGAGGAGAAAATCCAAAGAAAACTGAAAGAAAACACAGAAAGAGTTTTCAATCTGATTCAAGTACATTCTGCTTATTCTTCACCTATGATTGTGAACTGCTCTTGGAAACTTCAAGTCGTAGCCTAGCCCTTGGAATGTTTGGTATGACTTGCAGTACAGATTTACTAACAATTGTTTTTAAGATTGGAAATGGTCATATAGCTGGCATACATTTTCTTTTGTTATCCATTTGAATAGAGTGCTTCCCTACGAAGCATTTTGACCTAAGTTTCACAGACATTCTGTAAGAAATAAGAAACTTCCAAATTGTTGTATTTCCAAGTTGGCGTGTAATTCAAAAGGACCATTGTTCTTTCCAGAGACTTAAGTTAGTATTTACTGTGTAAAAATCTGTACTGCTTGTGTTTTCTCATAGTTTCCAACCTATATGCAATAGTTAAAATTTCCCAGCATTCAATATTTTATTTCCTAATAGAAAGATCATTTCATACCATCTCTGAACACATGTGTTCAGGAATCCATGTATTGCCCAAAACAGTCAAGTTATGGGCTTCTCACTGATTTTTCAGAGACTAAAATGTCAGTTATTTATTTACTTTGCTAGCTAATGTATGAGCAATCAGTTATCCTCTGACCTCAGATCCCCTGGGCACTTCCCAACTGTCAGACATTTCTGCAACTACATGTTCTTTCCCAACATCAGCCTAATGCACTAGGCTTGTACACATCCCTTACAATGAAAAAGCTGAAACAAAAACAAGAAAGGTGTCACATCCAAAAAAAAAACACCTTTGTTTTCTCTGATCCTCTGCAAAACTCCAGGGAATCATTGTTTTTACTATGTGTTTGAGCTTCATAATACTATACATCTGTAAGACCATCATGTTTTTTTCCTTTGGTGAGGTTGAAAGCTTGAACTCTGTTCACTAAGGCAAAAAAAACATCTTTTCAATCAGGCAGGACCTCAAGGGAACCTCTGTGATTCTGTGGCAGACCCATCACAAATATGAGCCCTAAGGGTTGTTTATTTTCCTCTCATTTATTCTTTGAGAAGGTAATTTTAATGAAATACAGAGTAATCGGACATCTTTCAATGGTTAAATGCAGAGCTTCCTGGAAATGTTTTCCCTATGTATTTACACAGGAACATCTAAAGTGTAAATATAGTCCCTGGGTAGTTATCTCACATTGTAATGGATTTAATACAGTGGTTCAGATTTAGAGTTTACATAAGTGTTTTGTAAACACTGTGTCATTAAAGTCAATGAGGCTAAGTCAATTTACACCAGTTAAGAGTATGACAGTGTGTACAGAAGATTTTTTTGGCATAATCATCATGGGCTTGACAGTTTCATGGGCTGATGGAACCTTTAATATAATTGTGGGGCTTCTCATATAAAGGATTTCTTCTGATGAACAGACTAAATGTTGGGGGAAAGGAGAGGAAAAAAATTAAAAAGTTTTTATGATAGAATTATGATACAATAATGTTGAAAATATCTGCATTATAGGAATAATGTATTGGTGGATGCCTTCACTTTCTAGATGGGTGGGCAAGTGACTTGGACTGCCTCAGCTGTAAGAAATGTACAGTGATGTGCTTTGTATTTCTATTTTGCCACAACCCATAGCCTTTAAAAGAGTGTATCTCGTTCAAGCCCACAGACCTAAAGGTGTCTCCCACGTGTTGTAGAGAAGCAGCACGACACCCTGGGAAGAAATCACTATGATAGTCACCCAAAGGATTCTAGGAAAAGAAGAAATTTGAGTCTTGTGTACAAGTGTGCCTTTGACTCACTCAAACCAGCAAAAACTTCTGGGAATTATGTCTTTAATTTGTATTTATTTGGTTCATTGTTTTTCCCACAGATTATTTACCTTTAATTTTTGTGATTCACTGGTGGGGAGCTAGGAGCATCAGAGGTATAGGCCTTAAAGGAGAGTGCTGGGCTGTAAAAACAAGTTTGTTGCTCCTCTGTGCAATACATCCTTCTGCTTTGGGAAGTAGTTCTCTGTAAGCAGGAAACATGAGCAGAAAAGTAAAATCGTCTGTTTTCCAATTATTCTAAACAGTTTAAAGTTTTCTTTGCTATTATTTGTTTTTCACTACTCTCCTCTAACTCCCTCCTCTAATTTCCATCTACGTAGAATATTTCCCTGATTATAAGGGCCCACACCCAAAAGGCAATTTTTAAACATATACAGGTTACATATTCAGCCTCATTTTATGATTTATTTCCTCATGATTTTCACTTTGCCTAGTCTGGTTGTCGTGACCTTTACTGCTAGTTACCTGACAAGCTTCCCCATCACCACCAGGCTTTTAATACCAAAAATATTGAAATTATACAACAACTGAAAAATAATGTTACTTATTAACAATTATTCCATTGCTGAAACAAATACTTACTTTCATTCATGAAATATCGGGATTTTGCAAGAGAGACAGAACCTTTTAAAGATGTTTTAAAGCATGATTTATTCTTCTTCTACAGTCTCATGAAGGAGTGAGTGCACCTTCACCTTATTCACCACATGTTCTTAGTCAGTGGTCACAAGACTACAGGTCACAAGATCTTTCAAAAGCTAATTAGCCAATAAATTTCTGCCACAAAAGAATGTTTCTACATTTACACCAATAGCTAATTATTTTGTTTTATACGTCTTTGCCACAGTGCGTGGACTTTCATAACCAATCCTATAACAACACACAAAACTACTCGTTATACCTTAAACCTCTTATTACTTTTATAACTACTTCTAAATCTTTAACTTTAAAACCTTAAAACTTTCCACTATTTAGCTTAATGTTTTGCTGTCTGCAAACTCTCATTCTTGCTTATGGCTTCAAATGTGGAAGCCTTTTCCAAGTTCTCAGTTTGGACCCTGTGTTTATTTCTATGTTTGCACTTGAATTCACAAGATCTTCTCTGTCCTTGGGATTCCTACAACTAAAGGCTTTCTTGTTGCTTTAAAAAAAAATTAAAATATGTTTTAGGAAATTCAGGTTACATTTTTTTTTGTGTGTGTTATTAATTATAAAAGAAAAAACTCCAGAAATTATTTCTGTGTGGTTGTGAACCTATTTTGTCAAACTGTGCTGGGAAAGGTATTGGTATATATTTGGTGTAAAGTGCAGCACTACGTGCTCATTCTTTCAGAATAATTTTTGTACATTTTCTGAATATTACAACAGCCTAGGATCACTTCATGGAGGCATTTGCATTTTTCTTTTGGGAGAATGGGAAATATTTTCAGCGTTAAAT
This sequence comes from Pseudopodoces humilis, assembly GCF_049639895.1. Classification (NCBI taxonomy): domain Eukaryota; kingdom Metazoa; phylum Chordata; class Aves; order Passeriformes; family Paridae; genus Pseudopodoces; species Pseudopodoces humilis. The sequence goes on along the minus strand of NC_142205.1, from coordinate 64,282,074 downwards.
ACAAAAGGAAGGAAATCAAAACCCTACTCCCAGCGTTAATTAAAAAAAGGAATCATCCAAGATTTGTTCATTTCCTTTGGAAGACTCAAATTACAGTGTTACAAATAGATTTTGAAAGTGTGGAGTTTTGACTTGAAAAAATAATAACACATAATAACCTTATCTGATGCGAGGAAGAGATGTAAACCAAATGAGAGGGAGCACCATAATTAGTAAAAGAATACCAGAAAAGGAGCTCTGATGTGGTTATATTGTGAGAAATAATGGACCTGCTTGAAGAGAGAATATTCCACTTGATATATATACTTTCTAAGTTTACCACTGGGAAAGTTATGTCAGGCACATGCAGGAGCTTTAGTCTGTATTTTTCAAGATGTCATTTAAAGCCAAGGCTTGTACCTACCTACTCAGGTTTTACCCATTGCTCCAGGATGCAACTACATTTCCCTTAATATGCTTGGGTAATAAAACAGTTGGTGGTAATTATCTTAATGATTTCAGCATGAAGATTAGTAACCCTTGTAATTTTTATCCTTGCTAGTATAAACCAATTTACAAGGGCTTAAAGTACCTGTTAAACTGCCAAAGTAGTGTACACATTTTCAGTACTCAAATTAACCTCTGAGTTTAGAACAACAATACTTTTTTATACAGAAGTGATGCCTCTCTACTTCTTGAATAGGAAACATTAGAAATTGAAGTACTAGCTGGGAACAGACCTTGGATTTAAAGCACATTTTCCAGAAGGAATGAGGAAATGCTACCCTTCAAAATGAAATTCGAATACAAATGATCCAAGGGGAAAAAACCAACCAAACAAAAACCTGCATTTTCCTTTGTTTTTGTAGACTTTTCATACCATGGAATTTTCATCATTACTGTATCAATACATGTAGGAATACATTATATTTATTTTATATAGACTTTTAAAAACCCACTATATACATATATATATATATATATATATATATATGATCAAAATCAATGAAGACCCTGAATTTAACACAGTTCAAAGGCACTTAACTGGATGCATGTTGCATCCCCTCTTTATTCTGTCGGTTCAATAAGTTCTGCTGCAGTGTGAGGTTAAGTAACCCCATAACCTGAACACATAAACAGATTCTGCAGTTACCCCAAGAGCCACTTGTGCAGTCCTAATCTGTCTGTAAAAAATTCCATGAAGGAATTGCTCTCTTGTGTGTGATCAGTGAAACAAAATACATGCATCTTTGTACAGATGAAGATTGCAAAGCAGTCAAACACTGTTTTTAAAAGACCAGTAGATATAGACTTGTCCAATAGGTCAATTTTCTGTAGAACCTGTGTACTTTTTAATTACATAACAAATAGTTAGTGGATGTCTTTTACATAGAAATTACTTTAATTAAATATGAAAACACTGTTCCACCAATCCATGTTTTTCCAGAAAGAATCAGGGAGTAGACTAACAAGGATTCTCTAACTGGAAAGAAATGATAGAGTGAACATTTAGATTTTCACCTGTAATCAGATGCAAGGCTGTATAGCAGCTTCTCTGATAAGCTTACTTTTCTTGACCTTAGCTGGCCTTTGCATCCATGACACACACTTGATTTCTCAGAAGCAAGGACATTATTTCCTTTCTGTAAAAATTAATTTTCCTTTCAATATCTCAAAGATGAGATTATCAATCAACAAATATGGTTTTTATTATTTTAATTGTTTTTGTTGTTTTCAGTCCTATCAACATGGACTATTACAAGTTTTAGGCTAACCACTCAAACTTGTCTACAAAATATTTTTCATCTGTTTTTCTTTTTAATTTCTGGCTTTACTTACTTTTTTAGCATTTTTCTTTTGTCTATAATGTAACTTATTTTCACTATTTGTGATATAACTACAAAATGGTTATATTTTGTAGTTATATATTTTTCTCTTATTTCTTTCTGCATTCTCTATTTCCATGTGCAGTTTTTGACAAACATCTCCTTAGGGTAAACTTCACCTCCCTCTCCCATTCATCCCTGTCATAATAAAAATATTGACAGAAACAACTTCTTCAAGGTAAATAGAAGGTTAATGGATAAGTGAAAGCTTAACTTATTTTTTCATTAAAGTCCTGGTGTATTCTCACAACCTGTTGTTATTTATATGGTCACATGAATTTATTAAAATTCAGCCCCAAGCACTGTATTTCACAGAAGGATTCAGACTACACCCAATATTTATAAATTACTGGAGGACTTTTGCAAATGGCAAGTAGAATGTCAGATGAAAATCTCTGTGCACGATACATGCAGTGTAAGAGGAGGCTCTTTAGCAACAATTAAAGGGGAGAAATGACAGCAGGCTTATGTAAATGAGAACAAAATGAGAATGAAAATACCTACAGTGACAGCACCATGAGGGGTAAAAGATGTTGCATATGGGAAAGGGGGATGTAGGGTAGAAACACTAAACCACAGGCGCTCAGTGGAATGCATGGGGAGTTTCTTAGGAGCAAAGTTTTACAAAAGCAGTTAACACCAAGTTACTTGATTATTTTTATTACTCACTATGATTTGCATTATTATTATGTTCTCCATTGTTTCAATTAAAATTTTTATCTCAACAGAGGAATTTTGCTTTTCTTCTGATTCTCCTTCCATCCCACAAGGGCTGGTGAGGGAAGGAGCAAGTTGGCTGCATGGACTCAGTTGCCAGCCGGGCTTAAAGCACGGCACTATCACAGCCAAAGCCTGGTGAAGCCCCAGCATCTTGCTCCTCACAGAGCACAGGAGCCACAGCTACCCCAGGGCAGGGACAATTGGGGTGGCTGCATCTTCCCTGACCCTGAGGTCCCCTACCAGTGCCTTTCTCAGGGGACACAGCACCAGCAACTACCCTCTGTCAGCTTTTTCCCTTCACCCTCAGACTTCAAGGAAGGATACTCACAAGAAGAAACTCATAGCTGGAGAGCCCTTGTTCTGTAAAACTCTTCCCTTGCACAACCAGTTGGAAATTCTCAGGGATCTGATTTGTCTTTGTTTGTCTGGGTGGCTTTGGCAGCTGCATGCCAATGATACAGCTATTGATGTTCTAATGATTTTGGCTGGAAGGACCCTCAGTGTTTTTGTAGTAGTTATATTCTTAGTTTATATTCTCTACTCAAAAGCTCAGATATCTTCCCATAGATGCAACACACCTCTGGCAGCTCGGACACTGCTGACCCTTACCTGGTTGTGGCCACAGGTCCTTCTCTGAGTGGTGTTTTCAGGATATCATCACACAACTTGTAGGCATGACCAACATTCTTTGTTCTCAATCTTGCAAACTTGCAATTGGCAATTCCAAACCTTTTTTTTCCCCCAAAAAAACAGCTTGGAAAGCAAATGAGACCTTTCCATATATTATGTATATAAGCTCTCTTCATAATTAATTACTGTTCAATCATCCTTAGTGTCATTTATGCATTTTTTCAGGTGTAAGCCCATATATTTTCTTCCAGATTTTTTGCTATGCATCTAAGGGCACTGGAACAAGCTGATAAGGATTCTCATTAGAAATATCCACAGCAGATGATGATATATTATTAGATAAAGTACTTTTTGCCACCTACTACTTAAGCAGCGTGGCCAAGCACTTCAGTCTTTTAAGGTTGTTTCCATTAACCCTGTGTCCATCTTCTAAGAGGAGCTGAATTTGAGAGAAAAATCCATCAGATATAAATATCTATCTAATAATTAGAATATCTAAATGGCTAGCAGAAAACCTTAGAGACTTTGCAAATTAGGTTTTATATTCAGGAGCTGATGTTGATTGGAAGATCTTCATGAAGAGAAATTTATTAAATTGATGAGCAACAATCAAATGAAGATGATGCTAACAGAGTTAACTTTTCAGGGACATACAGGTTTCAGAAAATCTGAGACAAAATTAAATTTTCTTCTCTTGTGGCCCTTGTCTGCTAAGCCTAATGCATTGAGATGGCCTAATTTGTAATTAATGGTTATTGGTGGCACAAAATAGACATTTCAGTATTACAGGACATATCAAGGTAGAAATGTCATGAAATATGGGTGCTATTAAGTGACTAATTAAAATACTAATTTCTGGAGACTTGTGTAGTGCTGTTGAATACAATTTTTAAGTGGAGGCCAGTTACTTTATTAACCTTTCAATTATGGTGCACCAAGAAGTTTACAATATGAATAGATATTAAAGCCAAAGAGTATTATTCGATCACATCCTCAAATATTTATGCACAGGAAAATTGTTCTACTATTATTCTAGGAAAATAAAACATATGTATAGTGTTTACAGGATCAATAAAGTTATAAAATTTTCCCATGCAACACAAGTAATTCACCTTCAGGAAGATGTTTGACAATTCTTGTAGTCTCTTCCAAATATTAACTCACAAGATCTGGAAAAACAGTGTTCGAGAGCATACATAAAAGTATATCATAAACTGTTTAATTCCTGTCTTGAGTGCAAACTTAAAGACGACTTTTATTGGAAATCCTCTTTCCATTAAATTTTGCCACTTCTGAGCAGATGGGGGAAGGGAGGAGGAATTATTACCACTGATTTAATTAAGCTACTAAAATTACTCGTCCAGTCTATTGGGAAATGACAAGTTTGAGATTGCAAATTGGATGTAATCATCTCACCTCATTATTATTTTTGGCATAAAAATAAATTAATTTTGTGCATTTTCTGTTCTTATTACTGTACTTGTCATAAGAGGGAACTATCAAACTTTTAATAATACCTGATGTACTTTGGTAATTATGGTATTATGCTCCACAACTCTGACATTTTCAACCCTGTCCTCGATTTGCTGGCTATTCCACTCTTCCCTGTCAGGTTAATAAAGGCTGTAAATATGGAATCAGCAAGGCAATTTTCTACAAAATGCAATTGCCCCACTTTATCCCTTTCTAGTTTTCAAATAGAAAAAGGGGGAGGGAGCAAAGAGAAAATTAAGCTGAACTGTGCTGATATTACTGCAGCTAAAGGTTTTGGGATTATTGTTGTGCACTGAATAAGTTATATAATAAACGTGAAATTATATCTCTGGATATCACATTTACATTCAGGTACAAAGATCAAGCTTTTTTTTTTCTGAAATTAGGCAGGTTTTGCTAATGAAGCTGAACCACAATTGCATGAGTTTCAGCTAAAAAAAATGGTTTTGCCCCTTTGTACGTAGAAATGTTTTTAATAGATGATTATAGAAAAAAAAATACTGGTTAGTAAAATTTGCATCAAAAATAAAAAAGAACATCAGAAGCTTCAACATTATTGATCCTCTTCCTTTTGGACCTGTGGCAGAGAAGAGGGCATGAGACAAGCTGGTTTAGCTGTCATACTGCTATATACAATTTATTTTCAGCCAAAGCAATCATTAAACCTTCTTCAAAACAGAAGACATATCTTGTGAATGAACACACAACTGAGAAAAAACAAAATCATGCTAGAGAGCAGAAAAACTTCAAAAACATATCCGCTTTTTCCTCCAATACCAGGAAATTCTGCCACTTAAAGTGATGCAAAGTTAAACTTTAAATGGCAGTGTTTTCCAAAAACACTTTTCATCACCCATACCTTTCTAGAAATTTGTTTTTACTAGATGAAGGCATAGCTAAACTGGCACATGACTCCATAATCCTGTGCTCTATATTTGTAATTGTTGGGTAAGTCCAAAAATTGGACTTATAGATCCTGATAGTGACTATGTGACTTGACTTCCTCCTTCCAGGACTTTGGGTTGAGTAGAAAGCGAAGCTTTTGCTTAAAAACTTCCACTGGCATCCAGTCACGTTCTTACACAAGCTGAAAGCTTTAATTCAAGTTTTCAAAGCAGTTAAGGGATCAAGCTCCAGCTACGTCAGAGAATGTATTTTGATCTATAAATCACAGAAACAGAGATATTTTTGAGGGAACACAGAGAATGAAGATCACAAAAGCCAGAACAAAGCATGCAAGAGGCAGGGAGAGCACATTTTCTCTCTAAAGAGGCACAGCTCTGAAGGGATCCTCTGTCTTTCAGATGACACCAGACAGAGAGGGTTTGATTGCCTTTCAGATGCAGCACATGGTTCCATTTTAAGTGACAGAACACACTTTTGATCTCCAGCTCACTAATTCTCCCAGAATCCCTCCCCAACTGCACTCACAAACGAAAAATTAAAATGCCTACTCCTCATAAAGTTTTCTAATCAAAAAGGCAAAAGCATCAGCGTCCTCATAAATTTTATGAGTTATTGTAATGTTATCAGGGTGTATGAAGCCAGGTGCTACCTGGCTTCTCAACTATCGTCTTCTTGATCAATACTGATGAGAAATTTTTGTCCTAAGCCTCACAGCTAAATGAGCAAACTCAGAGATCAAAAATCAGTAGCTATTTGGGAAAAATAATGGTCGTGTGCAGAAGAATTGGGCAATGCACATTAACTGTAGAAAGACATAGATGCTGAGATGCTGGCACTTGATCAAAAGTATTGTTTCAGAACTTGACATCACATTGCAAGCAACTTTCCTAAGTGGCCTGTGTGAAGCTGTGTAAGCACCAGTGAACATCTCGGTATAGAACTGGGATTTCAAGTCACTTGAAAGTTTCACAGAGATAAGACTTCTTTCTTCTCTAAGGATAAATATCTCCCATATCCCAAAATTAATGTAGATGTCCCATCAGTCTAGATGTTTGTAGCACATATTCTCTAAATATAAAATTTACAGATTTGAGCCAATGCCTACAGTGAAAGAGTAAATTCTTGTGGAGAAGCCAAGGGTTATAGAAAGAGCATCAGATAAAAAACAGGATTACATGCAACCACTGAAACAATTTCTATGGAAAGGGCTCCAAGTGGCTAGAAAATCTGGTAGTAGAAATAAAACATAGAAAATTATTTTTAGTAGCTATATTAATCATTTGGAGCTTTTAAATCAATTGAAACAAGTTTGTGGAGAAAAAACCCAATAAACTAGTTTCTCTTAAATTTAGAGCCATATTGTCACTGACCTTAATAAAATCAGTGGGTGTCTAACATGATTCTGCTGTGTTTGGCTTATTATTTTGTCTAGACAAAAGGCAAGATCATATCTGTAAGTCACATAATAGTTTTGTATCTGTTGGGAAAAAATAGTACTAAATAAAAAAGATTAAAGATGAATTGCAGCAAAGATTTGGTTTCTTCTGAGGACACATAACCTATGCAAGAAAGATACATATCTATCACCTTGTAGGAAAGACCTCCTCTGACTCTGTTAACAGAAATAATTCTCTTTAGTTGGCATTTTCCTTTACATAGAAACTGTACAAAAGTTCATTTTAATAAGTTGGGAAATCCCAACTTTGCAGCCTGCATTGTGTTGCATTTTTAAGCCTTCTAAACAATCAGAAATTCATTAGCAGCTCACTTTTTCTCTGGGACCCAAAAGCTCTGAGGCAGGTATTAAATACTCCCACTTTAAAGCATTCAAAACAAAAGCACAATCTGTTCCATATTTACTAATTCACTAAGCTTGATGGCCACTGGAAAGCAGATGTTAGGGCTTTCCTGTCAACATCTGTGTTTGCTATGAATAAGTAGAGCTCTTCTAATACAAAAATCATCATGAAGGAGTGAATATAAACCTTCAAAGAACTTAATAAAAATTAACCTAAGTAATGCACTTTTGCAGAAAGGATCTGAATGCTAGTTCTTTCCAAAAGATCTAAGGAAGCTTCAGGCTATATTTCCAGACAGTATATAACAGGAGAAAAAATAACAGCTACATAAATATGTGTAGATTTTAGTGGTTGCCAAAGAGATTCATTTGATATTTTTATGATCCAAGTGTTTTCCATTTAGCCAGCAGACACTGGTAATTTTGTTCTGCAGAGAAAGAGCCATAACAGACCAAATAAACTACTTTATACAATAAAGCTGTTCTGCCCTTAAGGTACAGAGCTTTTCCATACCGTTTCCATTTGAAAGTTTATTCAGATTATGAACCCCATGCTGACACAAATACCTCCACTCTCTCTCTCTCCCTTCCCAGCTCTTAAGTCAAACTGTTGGGCTGGCACTTTTACTTTGATTATGTGAAGTCCCTGTGGAAAGATACAGTACATTCTAAAACATCTTTATTTTACAGTCTGCTGTGATCTTAAACATTTGAATGTCTAATTTACAGGCATGCTTAGGGAAGTGTTGATGCGAAGAAACCAGCTATTCTTGCACAACCCAGATCAAAGTGGTACTTCTCAGTAACATGCTCTATAGCATCAGTTAAATAATTGAGAAAAAGTCTACCCTAAAACATCTGTAAGCAATTTTGATTAAATGTTAAAATCCATGGCTGCCTTTAGTCAGCCTGTTGTCTGGGTTTCCCTATCAAATGACCCCGTGCCTCACCCACTGTGCTGACTACCTGAACAACAGTGTTGATGCAAGCACAGATCTGGGCAGATGTGGAGAGGTCCCAGACACATTGTCTACTGACCATAAATTTCATAAAGCACGAAATTCAGACATCTGTGCTCTGTCTCTCAGCTTTGCTTGATACCATGGGTTTACCATGCTCTTGGCTGTGCTCACATGACACAAATCAGCTTTTAGCACAGGCAAATCCACTTGCACCTGCCTGAGATATAGTGCACAAAATCTTTTTTCATTATTGACACCTCCATAACGGAAAATAAATGTGGAGAATTGAGATTGGTGCCTTAATGCAGATTGGCACCTTAATTCACCAGCTGAAATGTCTTTTTGGATGTGAGGGGTCAACATAGTTGTAAAGAGGAATCAGAACAATAGTGCTGGAGCTCAGCATGAACTGCCCCGGTGCAGACAGAGGCACAAGCCTGCAGAAACAGACAGCTCATTTCTATTTACAATATCTGGCCTTTAGAATGTTAAGCAGTACAGTTCTTGCTCCTGCATGGGAGAAACAACCACCTCTGTGGGTATCCCTCAACCACAGCAGATAATGGATCCAGCCATCCAACACACTTGTCATTTTTTTCCTTAGGAGTTCAGTTGGATCCCAGGTCAGTTCTCTTCATGGTATTGCTTTGGGCAGGAAAAATGAGTGGGGGTGAAACATTTTAACCCAATAATATTGCTGCCAAGGACTTTTTTAATGTTGACAGGCAGCCTGAGTTATGGTTTTGATTAAGTTAATATTTATATATTGTTAAAAGATGTGCACTTTAGGATTTCTCAGGGTGCCAGATTCAGAAATTATCAGCAAGACTAAAAATTTTAGTGATGTTGGTGTTTAGCAAGCCAATAGTTATCACAGTAATTACACCTTAGGGAAGTATAGGAATAACTTGTGTTGTTGTCTGATACTTGTGTATCAGGACTGTGTAATGTAAATCATTACAGTGCACAGTACAGTAAACTAAGAACTAGCAAAGGCTCAGTCAGAAATCACAACATATGCAGCAGAATTTATGAAACATTTTTGAAATGTCACGGTGATCTTTCACATGCTCTTACATGGACAAGTAAGATGGTTGAAATTTGCTGTGGTTCTACGTGTTCTAATACCTGCAGTATACCAGGTGTGCTTTCACATTTGTCTTGAAGCAGACCTTGGTTATATGACTGTCCTCAAAGTAAGAACAAATGAAATAAAAGCAAAGAGACACAATTCTGTGAGAGGCTGAATTATTGAAGGTTAATGACTCAAAAGAATCAGCCATTTACAAAATCATCAGGGTGCCTTGCTGAGGCCAGGTTTGCCAATGGAAGGGGAAAAGGAGTTTTTTGGTGTGTGCTGACTGTGATAAATGATCCTTTCTTTGGCAACAGGCTGGACTTTGAGCCAGATAAGGGAGATGGCCAAAAAGAAACATATCCTGAGGAACTGGGACACTGTTTTTTTTTTTTTTATCATGCCACTGTCCTCCCTTACACAACTGGGTCAGGTGTAAAACTCCCCTCCAGGAGAGGTATCAGGACATTCACACATAGGCCTGAGGGCTTTCATCCCTTCTGATGGGGCACAACAGCCTCAGCTACACTGACATGAGAAACAGCAGCCATGTCTTAGAAGGGGTCACAAACCATCAAAGACCCCTGGATCACCCCCAGCCTCATTTCTGAGGCCTTTCACCAGAGCACTGCACATAATCCACAGTATTTCAAATGACAGTGCAAAAAATCTCCCCTACCAGGGGAGGTACCTGGGCATTCCCACCTGAACCTGAACGTATATTAGCCATTGAGCTTGGTGTACCATGGGCTTCTGCCACCCCAGAGAGATCAAGACTGTGACAATCACCTCAACCAACAAACATCTAAATTGCAATAATCAAGTCCTGTTGCTAGATCCTGTTATGATTGGATTATAAGAGATGCTTCTGTCTGAATTAATGAGCAAATGAGACCATATGCTGAAGTCAATTTTATGGATTTAATTTAATTTTAATTTATTTTATTATTTAAATATAAGGTAGAGAGATAGAAAGAGTAGGAAGGGAATGGGGAAAGAAAGAAACTGAGACATGAAGAGAGAGAGAAGAGAGATTAGTCGAAAGATATCACCGCCATGTGGATCCCTGTGGCATCCCACTGGTCCTTCTTCATCCCGGCCTTCCCAGTGGTGGGGGTCCTGGAGTTTTTTTCCTGGACTGTCACCTTACACAGTCCAAGTTCCAGGTTTCCATGGGGCATGGATGCCATTCCCATAGCCTGAGGAGGTATGTGTATAAGCACTTGCTTCCTTTCCCACAGTTTGCCATGGTGGGAATTTTTGTCTGGATGCTCACTAAACCTCCACCTCTGTTAAGCCTGGAATTAGCTCCTTCCTGCTGTACTTCTATCAAATTCCTGTCGTGGTGGCTAATCTTATGGGAAGTTCCTTCTCTGACACTGTTTTGAGAAGCTAACTGCATTCTTTAAGTCCTTACACACCCACGGGTCACCATGCAGGAAAGATAACATCTTTCTGCTATCTACTCTTACCCTTTGTTTTTCTTTTCCTTGTGTATTTTCCTAAGTGATATCTTTATACTTTTATATTTTTTTCATTTCTATAGGTATGAACCAAGATGGCTGTATATCTGCTTTCTACTGCAATCAAACTGTTCTAAAATAAACCCTACATTATGTACAAACACAGGTCAATCTGTGTCATTTTGCTCTATTCAGCCCTGAGAGGTCTATTAACTAGAAGCTTGGTTACCCTCACCTTCAGGGGCAGGTCATAGCAAGATGACACACCAGTGATGGAAGCAGAGTATTCTGAAGCTAATAGTGATTTAAGTACTCCAGTTTCCAAATATTCAGTTTCACTGTACTTTTAAATACAAATTGTCTTGAATAGTTATATTTAACCCGTGATCTTAAGTCTCTACATCTCAAATTTTGATTGAAGTTGGGAAATAGAAATGCAAGTTAACCTAAAGCATATGAAACCATCTTGCAAGCTCCTTTCCTCATGAACTCATGAACTGACTTTGGTGAAATTATTATTGCTATTGATTATTAAAAATTACTATTGCCATCTTCTGGTTCAATTGAAAATAGGAAGTTATCCTTAGAACATGTGCTCAGAGTGCTGATGCTATCTAGTGCTGGGAACAGCAATGTTCCTTTTGGAACTGAACTTGGAAGGCATAATAGGTGTGATTTTCCTCTAAATAAAAAGCTGGGTTTCTCCAAAGAGATTTTTTGAAGACTTGTGTGTGTAGAACTTAATGTTTGTCTTGAAAAAAAGGTAGGGGGGAAAGAGTGACAGTGTACCAAGCTTGCTCAATTTCTGAACCTTTATTAAAATTCTTTTTGGATAATTTAATGATCTGGTGTGCTGTGTTTGCGTAAATTTCTAAGAATAATAAGTTTCTATTAGCAATTCAAAATTTTGCTTATCTTTTTTTTAGGTTTTCAAGGATTTGAATTCTATAACAAAAGCAAATATACACTAGCTTTCACCTTCAATGGGAAGTCAAATGTCTTACAACAACAACACATGTTGCTGGTTCATGGTTCTCAACTGAAAAGTAAGAGGGAGATCTTTGGACATCTTTGGGCACATTCAAAACTCTCTGGTGTAATCTTTACTCTGATTCTGAAAAAGATGTAGGCCAGCTCACTTAAGAACAATCCACTTGTCAAAATTAGTCACAAAGATAATAAAACCCACCAACTCAGGAGTTAAATCTTTCCATATAAAAGGCTGCCAGAAGTGTAATACATATTCCAAGGTAAAGAATTTTTAAGTATTTTTTAAGAGTTTTTTAAATATCACATTTTAAAGTATTTTTAGATATTACAAGGCTTATTGGCTGTAAAGTAAAATGAACAAGTTTCAGCCCTGGAATAGGTCAATGAATATCTAGTTAGAAAGGACCAAGTCACCAGGGAATTTCACATTATTTGATTGTTTTATATCTCTATGTATACCCTTCCACCTGAGTACAACTTCCATGCACCAATAGCTTTGTGAAATTTTAATGGCCTGTGTTTTATAGTCTGGGTGTTTTCAGGTTTTCAAATCTGAACATCTGTAAATTATACAGAAGGGAATGAAGTGTGCTTCCTTACCTGTTTAGGTACAGTAGACTGATTTCAGAGTTTTTAGAGACTTCAATTCAGGACAAAAAATAAACAAGGAACTTGTTCATGGACCCACTGGGAGTTTTTTCACTAAGTGTGTTATATATTCTCCTTCATTATAAGTGGTGCTACTTAAAGTTAATTCTTAAATTACTGGAAAGGATTCAGCATTAAAAGACATTTTTATTTGCTCTAAGATTAAATACATAGTACCCTCAAAGAAGTGTGGGAGAATTAAAAGGGAAATGAAGAGGAAAAATTACATAGGTGATAAACTGTTACCCATTTTCCTTTGCCGATCTAATACCAGTCCAGAAGATAATTATAATAAAAATAGAATCATTAATATGCTTACCTAACTGCACCACATAATACCTTGATGTTGCAGATGCTCTATTCACCCAGAACAAAGAAGCAATCTTGCTGAATTATAGGCAGAGATTGACTCACAACAGTTTCTCGGTAGGAGGAAATCATGGGATGTGCAAGGAGGTATCCAACTCCAGCTTGTTCAAGTAACACTACTCAGCCCAGATCCTTCATTCCCATAAGGTCTGAACACGGACTGGCTTCTCTTTGTCCCACTGCCATCCTAAATCTGATGATTTAAAAGGCTGAGCTGGTCTAAAATCCTTCCAGGTCCCCAAAGGGAGCCTTTCTAGAATTTCTTTATTTTTCCTTCAGCTGAAGATATTGTATTATGAAAAGACAGTGGGTCAAGCTAACACATGAGGCTGTGTTCCAAAGATACCCTGTCATGTCTGGCCCTGAGCCCATGGATTTCCTCCTCTTATCTCTCTGATTCCTTAGTGTACCCCCAAGAAGTGCCATCCCCCTGTCCTGCCTCAGCTTCTGCACCCCAAAATGTAGGGGGCTCAGCCTGAATGGCTGAAAAATTTGCATCAGGATACACCAGCCATTCTTTTGGCAGCAGAGGAAGCAGTAACTTTCTAGAGAAGAGAGTTGAAGTGGGTTTATGAAGAATTATTGGTCCTGTGGCAAGAGCCTTACAACATGAATTCAATTAAATACACAGATCTTTTACTTCCATAAATTATGCATTTCAGGCAGCCACTTAACTGATACTCAAGTTTTAACCAAACTCCATTAGAACTGAAAGACAGAGCAAATTTTTTCTCCTTTGCTTCTGGAACAGTTTCACTCTGAGGCTACTTCTGAATTTTATCCACCAGCAGCATACTCCGTGCATTTGCTATTAGTTCTAGTCAAACTCATTCTGTCTCCCTTATTATTTATAATTGTAATTTAAAGAATATATAGACAGTTAGTTGTGTTTTTATAATGTTGTTTTGACTCCTTTTACATTTATTTTCAGTTTCTGGCATCAATTTCATTATCTGAAGTGACACAAAAAAGAAATCACAATTTTTATATTGCTGATGCACTAATATTTATCTTTTCTGTTTTAAATCAAGTACATTTGTCATGGAAAATGATGTACTGGCCCTCTATACCATGGATACTTGAGTTCTCAGATGTCATCCCTCAATTCTCAGGGATTCTTCCTTTCCAAGTTTAAACCTCTAATCGGACTATCTACCTTCCTACGTTGACAGTCCTGGTCACACAAATGTTTGGGGACCATTCACTCATCACAAAACAGGGGACATCCCGAGCACTCAAGAATTTTTGAAAAAGACATTAATTTTGATTATTATTGAAGCATATCAATTGCTCTCATTTTAAAGGTTTGCTGGATCTGAGTCAACCATTACTATTGCCTGTCATCCACCAAAGACACATCAAATAAAAATTTAAAACTTTCATGAATGCCAAATGTTTTGGCAGCCATCCACCAGTCTCAAAAAAACCTACTTAATTTTTCATGGCAGTCAGGGTTTTCCAAAGTTCATTTATTAAATACAATTACTTTCAAATAAGAGTAAGCCAATGATTTGAACCCTTCAAAACAGCACAACTGGAGCTGACGACAGTGACACTGGAAGGGCTCCCCAAACATCCACATCACAGAAAAGGATTGGGTGCAGCAAGACTGCTGAGCTAGATGCTTTATACATTCTGAAAGAAAAGGTAGTTCCTGTCCAGACCTTCAGGAGGTATTTCATTTTCTGAATTGTGGCCCCTCCTTTGTTTTCTGTGAAAGACTGACAAAAATTGGCTACCTTCCAATCCCGTTTCCCCATGTGGTTTGGTTTTTTTTTTCAATAGAACTATATGTTTCCCAGCTGATGTGGTTGATTGCCTTCTTGATTCCAGCACTGACTCTGCAGGTCACTTTAGGAGAGAATTGTCATGTCCCTGCTTCTCAGGTTGCCCTTATATAGAAAAAAAACCTAATGTCTGTTTGGAGTACCTTGATATCTATGGCTGAGAAGTGTTCCTTGTAAGCAGTTATTACTTAGAAATAACAACAGAAAAACAGAAAGTGCTTTCAAAATTAGAAAACAAAAATGGAGCACTTAAAGAAGTATTTTTCTGTTAGTCTTCACTCCCCTGCACAATATGGTGTGGCAGCAGCAATGGAATGGTCTTTTGGGCTTTTTGTCCACCAAAAAAAACATCTCTTGCCACCTCTTTTTCTTACAGTTAACACTACATTTTCTACTTAATTTTTATGAAATTTGTTCTTCTTATATTTTATCTTTTTTTTTTTTCCATTTTAATGTTCTTTCCTTTACCATTAACCTTTGCAATGGTGTAAAGAAAGCCTAGACTAAAGTGCTGCATAAAATATGATTAAATAAAAACTGTAAGAACGACAGAGAGAAAATTGCCATTTGTTACTAACACACAGCATGCTCCAACCAAATTGGGCAGAATCCTGCACTCTTGTCAAGACCTGGTCTAAAACTCATTTTCCTCTGCCCCTCACCACACCTTATTTTACAAGAAATTCAGTTTTCACAGATATGCCCCAAATGTCTGTGAAGACAATTTCTCCTCAGAGTTTTTCCCTTCAAAATGTCAGCTGTCCTGTATACCCATAAATTCAGTGATTTAAAGGAAGGGGAGAGGACATACCAAGACTTTAACCATTTGGAGGGCCTTACCATTTTGTCACCTGACCGATCTCTTGTATTAAAGAGGCAAAGACAACTAAGATGAGCAGAAGAAAAAAAGCAAAGATGCTAACTTTGTGCTGTTTTCCTGAGACTATGCAGCATTTTGATAGCTCATGAAGAAAAGTCTTTAGGATGCTAAGGCCATGAGACTGAAAATAGACAGCAGACCTAAAGAATTGCTTAAGGAGACAATAAATGTGGGACCAAAAAGGAACTAATTAAAATATAAATAATAATACCGTTTATATTCAAGAAAAATCAAATTTCCATGTGGGGAATGTGGGAAAATTGAGGCATTTTGGACCAGAAAGACAAGAAAAAATTCACAAAGATGTGGCCCCAAAGGTGCTGCTGAGTGTTCCTGCTTTCTGTGACTATGTTGGAGTGGTTTCTCTTGCTACTGAATATTTTTAGGAAGCAGCTGCCCTTTAAACTGCCCATTAATGCCTCTGCTTATTAGTGAAAAATAAGTTCTGTGGAGACATGAAAATATCTTTTTCTATATAGGCTGAGTCTAGAGTTTGAAAATTGATTGTAGAATATTTCACTGTACTATCAATGTAAATACTATTATGTACATGACAAAAATCAATGAGAACAAATCCTCTGAAGTTACTTATATTACAAAACAAATAATAGCCAAATATTACATAAATATAATACTGTGTGGTCTTTACTTTAGAAACAAGATTCTCTACAGTAAATTTAGACAAAGATTTCTTAAAATCTATGTGTAAAACATATGGAGAAAAATGTCTTTTTGCTGTGCATACAATGGTTGTTTCCATTACTGTAAAGACAGCTTTTTCAAAGCTTTTTCTGGTTTACTTTCTTTAAAAACTTGTAACTTTTATCAAAATTCTAGTTGCATCCAAACAAATTGTTAGCAAAAGAAAAATAATTATTTTCTGCATTAATACATTGCTAAAATAAGATTTGATGTTTATCAAAGAAAATATGACGTACATTTTCAATAATCTCATTTGCTATTTTGCACATAGAAGCCTTGAGATTTTGGTTAGTTAAAGGGACAGGGAGGGTGTGTAGTTGTTTGGTTTTTTTTTTTCCAATAAGCAAATGTAATATAGATTCATGAGAAGTCTCATATGAACTTCTGTGAAAACTGTGATGTTTTCATGTGTAATTTGGTGGTACAATTTTTGGAATTTTATGTGGCATACAGTACTGAAAAATGTTATTTTATGTAGAGTAGGCTCATAAACAAATATTAGTCCTTTCCATAAGTAGACCAAAAAGAAAAAATATAAGGGTTTAGGAAAAAAACTTCTTATCCATGTCATCACTGTCTTCCATAAAAAATACATTTTTATTTGGCACAACTTATTCAGGAAGGTCAAAGCTTGTAAACAAAATACATTGGCAGTTTTACTCCAGAAATAAACATTGACAGATAATAAGGATCTGGCATCCTGGGAAGCAGAACTCAAGGAGCAAAAATCAGATGAAATGACAAAAAGAAAAACTAAGCCATAAGAGAGGACAATGAACACACTA